>NC_137071.1:124522571-125115866 GCF_951640355.1 Cnephaeus nilssonii | reverse complement strand
ACGCTATCCAGGCAAGAAGCTGGGAGAACTGGGCTCACCCATCTGAGGGCTCACCTTGTGTTAGTTTCCCTTCCCTAGGGAATCAGTGTCCTGTGTGACCCGTGATGCCATGACCTAAAGCTTTGTGATTTTTTGGGGGGTAGGAGGGCGGGGTTTATAGATATTCAGGTGGGAGAGCCAATTGGCTCCTAGGTAATTCATCAAGTATACTAGTACGTGTGCATCCTGGTTTTAATTGTTTCACTGATTCTTTTGCTTTTCAGACGCTATCAAGTTGTTATATACAGCTAAATCATGATGACAGTTTTCTATTTTGTGCCCCCAACTAGTTACCCTATCTTCTAAGCAGCAAATCAGAAAAAAAATATATAACAAATGAAACAAAAAATACAGAATAATTTAGAGGACAAGTGATAAGAATTACAGGACATTTCTCATCAGAAGCAATGCAAGTCAGAAGAAAATGGCATGCCATCTTTAAAACTGTGAAATAATAACTTTCAATTCAGAATTTTATACTCAAGGGATATTTTTTTAAATGAAGCTAAAATAGAAGTTTTTCATACATACCAAATTTGAAATAATTCATCATCCATTGATACGCACTACAAGAAATGTTAAGGCATAAGAACGTGTTCTGGCATAAGAAAAATAAAAGTAAATGGTAATATGGCCCACCTAAATGAGTAATCAATGCTGTTAATCGCAGATACGAGAATAGATATAAAATACTTGCCTTCTTACGTTTAAATTTTTATGTGTAATTGATGGTGTGAAGCAAAAATTCGTAGCATGCATTATGTAGTTTTAAGTTATGTAAAATTAATTTCCTGGGCAAAAATAGCCCACGCAATGGGGAAAATATAAATATACTGTTGTGAGATTCTAAATTTACATATGAAGCTGTATAATATTACTTAAAGGTAGATTGTGCTAAGTTACAGAAGCATCAAATATAAACCCTAATGTACCTATCCAAATAATCATGGCTAATAAGCCTACATGGGAGATAAATGGAACCATGAAATGCTCACTTAACTTAAAATAGGCCTTTAAAAAAGAAAAACATAAGACAAACAGATGAGCAAATAGAAAACAACTATGATGATAGGTTTTAATTCTAACCATATTAATAACCATATTAAATACAAATTATCTAAATGCACCAATTAAAAGGTAGAAATGGACAAACTGGGTTCCTTTTTATTTTAAATATCTTTTGGGTTTTTAGAGCAGTTTTAGGTTCACAGCAAAACTGAGCAGAAAGTACAGAGCAATCGCATATACTACTGCTCCCCCAGAGACATAACTTTCCCCAGTATCAAAACCGTGCACCTGACTGGTATACTTGCAATCAATGAGCCTACAGAGACACATCATTATCACTCAGACTCCACAGTTTTCATTAGGGTTCACTGTTGATGTGTATTCTATGCGTTTGGACAAATATGTAATGACATGAATCCATCATTATAGATCCCTGGGACAGAATAAAGAGCCCAGAAACAAAGGTAGTAAACTATTTGATATGAGACTGAATAATATATTTTTGTGTATGTCCCCTCGAGCAAGAGAAACAAAAGCAGAAATAAACAAATGGGAATTCTTCAAACGCAAAAGCTCCTGTACAGTGAAGGGAACTATCTATAAAACAAAAAGACAACCTATTGAATGGGAGAATATATTAACAAATGATTTATCTGATAAGGTTGTTCATCCCCCAAATATGATAAACCCATACAACTCAATAACAAAAAGTAAGCAATACGATAAGTGGGCAGAAGACATGAAGAGAAATTTCTTGAAAGAAGACATACAGATGGCCAACACCCATATGAAAAGATACTCAACATCATACTCAGTAGGATAATGCAAACCAAAGCCACAAGATGCCACCTCACACCAGTCAGAATGGCTATTGGTTATGGGGGGTTTGTTGACGGGAAGAAATTAACCAAAGAACATATATGCATAGCCCATGGACACAGACAATAGTGTAGGGAAGGCGTGGCGTGGGGGCAAGGGCTAGGTAGAGGGCAGCAAAGGAAGTAAAATGGGGGGCATCTGTAGTACTGTCAACAACAACAAAAGTCAACAAACAACAAGTGTTGGTGAGGATGTGGAGAAAAGACAACACTTGTATACAGTTGCTGGGACTGCAAATTGGTGCAGCCACTATGGAATAATTATGGATAGTCCCTCTTAAAACTAAAAAGAGATCTACCATACAACCCAGCATCACATGTCATTGAACAAATTCAAAATAAAACCATGAGATGCCACAACACACCTATTAACATGGCCAAAATCCAGAACCCTGTCAATACCAAATTCTGATGGGGATGTTGAGCAAGAGGAACCCTCCTTTTTGCTGGTGGAAATGCAAAATTGTACAACCACTTTGGAAGACATTTTTGCAGTTCCTTAAAAACTAAACCTACTCTGACTATATGACCCAGCAGTTGTGCTCCTTTGTATTTACCCAAATGAGCTGAAAATTTCTGTCTAAACAAAAACCTGCATATGGATGTTTATAACAGCTTACTCATAATTGGCAAAATGTGGAAGCAATCAACATGCCCTTAATTAGGTGAATCAAGACAATGAAATATTATTCAGCACTAAAAAGATATGAACTATCAAGCAATGAAATGACATGGAGAAACAATAAATGAGTACTCTAACTGAAAGAAGCCAATCTTAAAAGGCTATATTTTGTACGATTCCAACTATATAACATTCCAGAAAAGGCAAAACTATGGAGACTTAAAAAAAAAATCAGTGGTTGCCAGTGGTTAAGAGGGGAGGTATGAATATGTGGAGCCCAGAGGAATTGGGAAAAGGCTGGTGGAACTATTTTGTATGACACTACAATGATGGATTCATGTCATTACATATTTTCTCTGTACTTTCTGCTCAGTTTTGCTGTGAACCTAAAACTGCTCTAAAAACCCAAAAGATATTTAAAATAAAAAGGAACCCAGTTTGTCCATTTCTACCTTTTAATTGGTGCATTTAGATAATTTGTATTTAATATGGTTATTAATATGGTTAGAATTAAACCTATCATCATAGTTGTTTTCTATTTGCTCATCTGTTTGTCTTATGTTTTTCTTTTTTAAAGGCCTATTTTAAGTTAAGTGAGCATTTCATGGTTCCATTTATCTCCCATGTAGGCTTATTAGCCATGATTATTTGGATAGGTACATTAGGGTTTATATTTGATGCTTCTGTAACTTAGCACAATCTACCTTTAAGTAATATTATACAGCTTCATATGTAAATTTAGAATCTCACAACAGTATATTTATATTTTCCCCATTGCGTGGGCTATTTTGCCCAGGAAATTAATTTTACATAACTTAAAACTACATAATGCATGCTACGAATTTTTGCTTCACACCATCAATTACACATAAAAATTTAAACGTAAGAAGGCAAGTATTTTATATCTATTCTCGTATCTGCGATTAACAGCATTGATTACTCATTTAGGTGGGCCATATTACCATTTACTTTTATTTTTCTTATGCCAGAACACGTTCTTATGCCTTAACATTTCTTGTAGTGCGTATCAATGGATGATGAATTATTTCAAATTTGGTATGTATGAAAAACTTCTATTTTAGCTTCATTTAAAAAAATATCCCTTGAGTATAAAATTCTGAATTGAAAGTTATTATTTCACAGTTTTAAAGATGGCATGCCATTTTCTTCTGACTTGCATTGCTTCTGATGAGAAATGTCCTGTAATTCTTATCACTTGTCCTCTAAATTATTCTGTATTTTTTGTTTCATTTGTTATATATTTTTTTTTCTGATTTGCTGCTTAGAAGATAGGGTAACTAGTTGGGGGCACAAAATAGAAAACTGTCATCATGATTTAGCTGTATATAACAACTTGATAGCGTCTGAAAAGCAAAAGAATCAGTGAAACAATTAAAACCAGGATGCACACGTACTAGTATACTTGATGAATTACCTAGGAGCCAATTGGCTCTCCCACCTGAATATCTATAAACCCCGCCCTCCTACCCCCCAAAAAATCACAAAGCTTTAGGTCATGGCATCACGGGTCACACAGGACACTGATTCCCTAGGGAAGGGAAACTAACACAAGGTGAGCCCTCAGATGGGTGAGCCCAGTTCTCCCAGCTTCTTGCCTGGATAGCGTTTACAGGCTGTAGCACAGGGAGATTGAACACAAACAGAGCCCAGTGGATAATCTGAGCGAAGGACACAGAGCTGAGGATTCCGGGAGGCCAATGTGCTGGGAGCGATGGAGGGGAGAGAGTTGGCCCTGGAGAGCCGCAGAGGTGTCCAGTCTGGGTGCAGTGTGTGAGAGAGAGGGAGTGGTGGTAGTCGCCTTCCATATCCCGCAGTGAGCAGTTGTGTGGAAAATGTTGCCATTTACTGAGATTGTGAAGATGGGCGTTTTGAAAACAAGAGGGATGGTGGGGGGGGGGGGGGTGAGTGTGTGGAAGGGGTGGGTAATAATGGCTCTAGACAGACTTCTATGAGGATCCCTTGAGACATCCAAGTGGAGGTGTCATGTAGGAGAGTGACTATATGGATCTGTATCCCAAAGGTGAAGGTCAAACTGGGGATATAGATTTTGGAGTTATTAGCATATTAGCATATACGGTTACATAACATATAGCATACAGAGAGGCGGATACAAAAGGGAATGTGATCAAAGTTGGGAACATGAGAAAAATTTGTAACTATGTGTGGTGATGGATGTTACCTAGACTTACTGTGGGGTTTTTTTTGTTTGTTTGTTTTTGTTTTTTATGTTGTTTTAAATATATTTTTATTGATTCCAGAGAAGAAGGGAGAGGGAGAGAGAGTTAGAAACGTCAGTGATGAGAGAGAATCATGGATCGGCTGCCTCCTGCATGGCCCACTCTGGGGATCGAGCCCACAACCTGGGCATGCGCCCTGACCTGGGCATGTGCCCTGACGGGGAATTGAACCGTGACCTCCTGGTTCATAGCTCCATGCTCCACCTCTGAGCCACACCGGCTGGGCCCTAGACTTGCTGTGATGATCATTTCACAATATACATATACGAATGTCGAGTCATTATGTCGTGCACCTGAAACTAATATAATGTAATATGTCGATCAGGTTTCAATAAAAATTAAAAATAAAATGGAAAGCAAAACGAATATGAAAGTCCACTACGGTTTTTGTTAAAAAGCACAGGTGGATCTGAGACGGGGACACAGCATTTTCTATCAGCATATGGCGGTTTGTCAAGGCTTTCTCGTCTAGGGTCTGCTCACCTCCCACAGAAACGTGTTACCCAGGAAGGGCTGGAGAGACGCAGGCAGCTGACAAGGGCGGTTGCTATGCAACAGCAGAGGAAAGCCATTCAGCCAGGCAGAATTGATATTGGTCACTGGAGAGTAAAAGCTGTGGTCCTAGCAATGGTTTCTATTCATGCACAGGAGTCCTGGAGAGGCTGATATTAAAAAAAAACGCACATAGCCCTAGCTGGTTTGGCTCAGAGGACAGAGCGACAGCCTGCGGACTGCAAGGTCCTCGGTTCGATTCCAGTTAAGTGTACATGCCCGGGTTGCGGGCTCCATCCTCAGTGGGAGGCGTGCAGGAGGCAGCCGATCAATGATTCTCTCTCATCATTGATGTTTCTATCTCTCCCTCTCCTTTCCTCTCTGAAATAAATTTAAAACACACACACACACACACACACACACACACACACACACACACACAAACACGCACACATACACCCTGCACATAAAAGTGAGGGAAGGTCTGTGTAAAACGTGCAGTTTCCATTTGAGATGAGAACATAGCATTTCCTGCCTCCAAAGCAGTCTCTCCAGTCCTTGTGCTTCCCATTTTGCATATTGAGAAGAAACTGGGCTCAGAGATGTCCAGTGACCTGAGCGGGCTCACACAGCTAGGGACAGACTGGCCAGGCACGCCATCCCTGGAATTCTGAAGCCCAGCGCAGCTTCTCCCTGCAAGACCACAGCTGCCCCAGGCCCCAGCCCTGGAAGGAACCAGGGCAAACATTTACTCTGAATCGGGGCTTGCCATGGCGCAGACACACAAGTGCCTGATTGTCCTGGCCGCTCCAGTGGGCACCAGGAAGGCCTCGGGGGCAGCGTGTTTGTGCCACTCAGGAAAAGGCCTGACAGTGGGATGGGGAGTGGACCCCGGCGAGCAATCCCCACACCTGGATGGGTCCAGATGGAGTGGGCAGGGCTGGGGCTGGGGCCCTCTACCTGTGTCCTCCAGGGCGCCGAGCAGGAGCTTCGGTCCCAGAGAAGGCAAACCTTGCTTGTTTGGGACAGATGTTGACAGGGCAGGGCAGGTGGGTGGTGGAGCTAGGGCAGAAACCGAAGAGGGGCAGGATGCCTGGGTCCCCAGGCCAGCACTCGGGGGTCGTGGGGCCCAAATTCTGCATTTCTGCTTCCTGGCTCTTGAGCCTCGTGGAACCGGTTCGTGCAGCGTGTCTGTGCCTCCGCTTTCTTATCTGTAAAATGGGGATGCTGACTTCCACCTCCCAGGGCAGCCTTGAGAGGAAGGCAAGCCCAGGCACAGATCTGGCTGTGATGTACAAGCTGCATAAAGAGTGCTGGAGGAAGCAGATGTTCCCAGTGTGCCTGGAGGCCACAGAGATGGATAGTGGAGGGGAGCACAAAGGGAACTGGCTTGCTCTGGCCATTTACATTTCCCTTGTTGCTAGAGACCTCTGTATTTGTGACCTGGGGGTCATGCTGCGGAACCAGGGCGCAGTGGGTTCCAGACCACCCTGGGGGAGCTTAGGCAAAAGGGGGAGGGCAGAGCTGCAAAGGTGGGGGCTACTGAGGGTAGCTGACTGGGTGGGTTTGAGCGCGCGCTCCCGCAGCCTGAGGCAGGGGTGGAAAGGGGAATCTGGCGGGAAGGAGAAAACGCCCCCACCCCCCTCCCCACCCCCACGCCCTGCAGCCCGCACACCCGCGGAATCGCATGCGCACTGGGGACCTGGTGGACAGGGCTTTTGTTGGGAGAGCGGGCGGGCTGAAGGGGTCGGCGCATGCGCAGGCTGCCCAGCCGCGGGGGGTGTGCAGAGAAAAGGGGCGGGGTGGTCGGAGCTGCTGTGCTGGCAGCAGCAGGCGAGGGCGCGGCTGCGGGGTTCCTGGTGCTGAGGAGCGACGCCATTGGAGCCCCAGGGAAGGTAAGGATCCAGCCCGAGACAGGACCTGGAGAGGGCGAGTGGACCCCTGCATGCTGCGCCACTCCTCCCGGGACAACGCACCCCACCCCCCTGCAACGCTCCCCCCGCCCCCCTCCCGGAGCTGAGCAGAACCCAAGCACTCAAAACCCGAACCAGAACCACCACGTTAGACCCGTGGTTTAGATAGGAGCCCCATCCTCCCCATCCTCGGACCCAAGCTCCGGGGATCCGAGCCCTGGTGACACCGGATCCCACGATTGGACCCGTTGTGTTCAGGCTGAGCTGCGTTAGAAACAGGCCCCATCCCCACCCAGCCACTCCAGATCACTCCCTTCCCTGGCGCTGCAATCCTGCATTTGGAGACCCCCAGCTTCTCATTGGAACCTCACCTAGTCCTAGCCGCCCTCCCCGCCCCCATCCCCCATCTGCCCCTAGCGTTCCCGGGGGAGCCCTACCTGACCTGACCAGAATCCCTCGAATCCCTCCCACCACTCCCCCTCCCACCCGGACCTTGCCAAAGGGTCCCTGGGATTCGGAGCTTTCCGTGGTCCCCAGGTATCCGAGCCCTCCCACCTCTTCGCCTTCCCCTTCATCCTGGCTCCCTGCTCCAGCCCTTAAATTCAGGCCCTTTGTTTCTCCTTCTATCAATGCATCCATCATCCCCTTTGGGGTTTTCTTCAGACCAAAGCCCGCTGGTCCACCCCTCCATTCAAATCTAGCCACCGCGATGGGGAGGCTGTCTGGACCTCAACTCCCCTTTTAATGCGGAGGGGTGTGTGTGGCGGGTGGGAGGGGAGGGGAAGGGAGGAGTAGATCTCCTTGGACCTCCTCTATCCCTCTCTTAGGGCTCTGTCTCTGACAGAATGGACCCCAACAGATTTCACCCCCACCCCTTCTGCCCAGTAAGGGGATGATGGCTGCCCGTCCCCCTCCCCCCACCTCCTGAGAAATCCCACCTCCTGAGAAATCCCGCCTCCTGAGAAACCCCGCCTCCGCTGGGTCCCTCCTCCTCCCTCTGAAGAGGCCTCCCCCTCCCTCTCAGGCTGAGCTCTCTTCTTGGGACCCAGCATGGCTGAGGGAAGCTCCCCCATGGAATCAGAATGCTGCAACGTTGAAGACATGGAAGACGGTCTTGAGGAAGTGAGGGAGTACGAGATGTTTGACGGAAATGAGTATGAAGAATTTGGTGCTTTCGGAGGCTATGGCACCTTCACCAGCTTTGACATTCATCTCCTCCGAGCCTTTGGGAGCTTGGGAACAAGCCTTCGTGTCTTGGCGGTGAGGCCCCTTCTTGGCCACCTGCTAGCCTGCTAGACTGGGAGGGGGGTTGTATGCAGAGGGGAGTGGGTGGAGGGGAGGGTTGATGGGGAAGGACTACCTAGCACCCCCAAAGGAAACCTTCCCTCTCCTGCTGGGAGGAAGGGGGTGGGGGTGGGGTGGGGTGGGGGTCTTGGGGGGTGGGGTGGGGTGGGGTGGGGTGGGGTGGGGTGGGGGTGGGGGCTACCTGGCTGGCTGCCTGGCTCGCTGCCTGGAGGAGGCTGGCCAGCACAGGGAAGCATGATGCGCAAGTGTGCAAAGTGGTCTGCCTTCCCCTGCCCCTCGCTCTGGCCTTGCAGAATGAGCCCTGGGAACTGGACCACCCTATGCTGGCCCGGACTCTGGTGGATGCGTTCCGAGCGGATCCAGAACCAGCTCCCAATGAGGAGGAGGACCAGTCTGGCAATGCAGGCCGAGGTGACTCCAACCGTGCTGCTCGGACGGCTGCCCGGGCTGCTGCCCGGGCTGCTGCTGCCGCCGCCCGTGCCCTCTACAATCAGGTGGTCACTAGCCGCCCGATGACCACAGATCAGGCCTCCAGAGAAGATACCCAGCCCACGGCATCTTCCCCGCACAGCTCCCAGATGCCAGGCAACAGTGAGATGGCTGCCTCGGGGGCGCCAGCAACCTCCTCGCAGCCCCAGCCGGCCTCCCAGGCCCGCGAGGCTGCTTCCTCTCGGGCTCCATGTGCCAGTGAGGTGGATGCCACCCAGCCCAAGAAAGCCTTTCTGGGTCAGAATGATGGCTTTGATTTCACCCAGCCGGCAGGTGTCAGTGGCATAGCCTTCCCCCGCCCCAAGAGACCCGCCCCGGCCCCAGAGCCTGCCCCAGAGGGCCCCAGTGCTCAGGCAGCATCGGCTGGGGAGGGGGCAGCCACCAGGCCCAAGACCGCCAAGTCTGGGAAGGCTCTCGCTAAGACTCGGTGGGTGGAGCCTCAGAATGTTGTGGCAGCAGCTGCTGCCAAGGCCAAGATGGCCACAAGCGCCCCTGAGCCTGAGGGTGCAGCTGCCACTGCTCAGAAGAACCGCGATGAGCCCTGGGCCAGGATGGGAGGCAAGAGAACAAAGAAGGTGAGCTCTCCCTGCCCTCTCCAAGCCCCAATGGTCCCCTCCCCTGCTCTCCCCTGCTCTCCCCTGCTCTCCCCTGCCCTCTCCTCCCATCCCCTTCCCTCGCCTCGCCTCCCCTCCCCTCCCCTGCCCTCGCCTCCCCTCCCCTCCCCTGGCATCCCCTCCCCTCCCCTGCCCTCCCTTCCCCTCCCCTCCCCTTCCCTGCTCTCCCCTCCCCTGCCTTCCCCTGCCCTCTTCTTCTCTCAATGTGTCCGAGTTTCTATAACACAAGTGTGCTAGCATGTCTTTACTCCACGTAGTCCCTACCCTCCGGCCTGGAGGTAGAAGAGGTTGGCTCGGTGCCTGGCACTTGTGAGCCCTCTGCACATGTCACCCGCTGTTCCTACTACTCTTATATCCAAGTACCTGCCCTGGAGAAGATGTTGCCAGGGGCTTGGGCACAGTAAGCTTGGTAGCCCCGGGCCTCTCTTCTCCCCAATGCTACAGTCCAAGCACCTGGATGATGAGTATGAGAGCAGCGAGGAGGAGAGAGAGCCTCCTGTGGTCCCACCGACCTGGAGAGCATCGCAGCCCCCATTGACAGTGCGGGCTCAGATGGCCCCACGGGCTCAGATGGGCCCTCGGCCCCCGATGGCCCAGAGGCCCCAGGTGCCCTCGAGGCACGTACTGAGCTTGCCACCCCGCAACGTGGCCCTTCTGCAAGACAGGGTAAGGAGTCTGCCCTTCGCCCCTTCCCCCCTCCCCCCTCCCCCTCCCCCTGCCTTGCTGGCCAGTTCCTTGAGCTCACCCGTGCCTTCACCTCTCCTTCTCCAGGCAAATAAGTTGGTGAAATATCTGATGATCAAGGACTACAAGAAGATCCCCATCAAGCGCTCAGGTGGACAGCTGTGCCCCATCCCTGAGCTCTGCCCTCCCTCCTCTCCCAGTCCTCCCCAGTGCCCCACCCACCCCCATCAGATGTTCCCAATTATCAGGCCTTGGCCGACGGGTCCTGACTGCGCCCCCCTCAGCAGGGCTGACCGAGGGGCTGCAGCTCTGTGGCCGTCTGCTCAGCCCCGATGCTTTTCTTCCCCCTCCCCTCCTGCAGACATGATGAAGGACGTCATCCGAGAATATGACGAGCACTTTCCTGAGATCATTGAGCGGGCAACATACACCCTGGAAAAGGTGGGCGGGGTGGGGGTGGCGGTGGGGGTGGGGGACAGCTCTGTGGGACAAGAGAGGCAGGGAAGCCTTGCACCCCGTAGCCTTTGGAGGCCCAGTGTCAGTCCTGCCTGTTCCGCAAGCCTTGCCTGGCTTCTCCACCTGGCAGCTCCCACCACATACTTTCTCCCCCTCTGGCTCTCGGGGGGCGGGGGGGGGGCGGTCTCTTGTCTCCTGAAGTGAGTCCCGTTGCCTCGGCCAGTGCCAGAGCTCCCCACAGGCCAGTGTCTCTGCGTCCTCCCCGAGGACCTTGGGTTCCCTGCCTAGGAGATGTTCTGACGGGAATGGAGAGACTGCCTGCAGGACACCTGGCATGGGTTTCTGACCTCACATTCTTGTGTTCTCCCCGTGCAGAAGTTCGGGATCCACCTGAAGGAGATCGACAAGGAAGAACATCTGTACATTCTCACCTGCACGCGGGATTCTTCAGCTCGCCTCCTGGGAAAGTGAGAATGGGCAGGAGGGTTGTGGCCTTCCCAGGTGGTGCCTCCCCCTCCTCTCAGAGAAACTGGAAAGACAGGGCCAGAGGGCCTAGCACACTGCCCACCCACAGGGCGTGGTACCAAGAGATTGCCAGATGGGCAAAGCCTTGCTGCATTCAGGTTCTCCCCCCGCCCCCCGCCGCCGCCCCCCTTCCCCTTGCTCCAAGAAAGCAGGCTTCTCACAGCTTCCCTCTTCGTGCCAAGTGCCTGGCCTGGGCTTGGCGGAGCGATTGGTCCTGGGGGAGTTTTCCTGTGCGGTGCAGGTCCCCTGGGCATAGGGCAGGGAAGGTGTGGGTGAGCCTCTGGACACCTCTGGCAAAGCATTTGCTCCCCCTGCCTAGCCCCGTCCTTGGCCGGATCCCGGGAGGGGGTGTTAGCATCCACATGGGATGGATGGAGCGATGCGGCCTCAAGCGGAGGGATGAGTTGTCTGGATCAGGTAGCAAGCTATGGGCAGAGTGGGGAGAACTAACTGCCCTGTCGTGGAGCAACCTGGGAGAGGCTGCTTGGGTGAGCTGGGTGTGTAGGGTCTTGGGCCAATGGCTGCTGGACAGGATCCCTCTTTGTACACCTTTAGGACCAAGGACACTCCCAGGCTGAGTCTCCTCTTGGTGATTCTGGGAGTCATCTTCATGAATGGCAACCGTGTCAGCGAGGGTGAGTTGCCGGACCCGCAGCTGGGGGGCTGCCCCCTGCCTCACCTTCGTGTTCTAAATTCTTGTACCTCATCTGCCCTGGCAGCTGTCCTCTGGGAGGCACTACGCAAGATGGGACTGCGCCCTGGGTATGATTGGACTCCCTGGGCTCTCGCTGCCCCTCAGCGTTGTCCTTGGGCCCAGGAAGCCCCAGGATCCCACCAGCCCAATGGTCTGGTGCAGGGGAGTGGGCGTCCTCGACCAGGCAGAGCGCACAGGGTCTCTCACCAGGGTGCATGGCGAAATGGTCCTAAACTCTGGGCCCCCTCTCTGCTCCATGTACCCCCTCTGTCCCCCAGAGGGCATCTAAGACAAAGCACATAGAATCCGGGGCTCCTGCAAACCCCCATGTAGGCCATTGCTGCAAGACAAGTGGCCGTCAGACCCCTGCATGCCCAGGCCTCACGGGCCAGGAAGCTCTCAGTCCTGGTAGTAGGGAGTGCACCTGCCCACATCGGGCACTGCCACCGGCTCGAGTCATGGACTCTCTCCTTGCCCTCAGGGTGAGGCACCCATTCCTCGGCGATCTGAAGAAGCTCATTACAAACGACTTTGTGAGGCAGAAGTAAGTACTGACCGAGTTCATCTGTCTCACACTGGCGCCTTCCTGGTGTGCGAGTCTGGCTGAGGAAGCCACTCCCCGTCCTGGCTATTCACTCTAGAGGGATGGGGTCTCTGGGGCGAGTGTGGTGGGGGTATGTGAGTGCCCGAGGGGGGTGGTTTAGAATTCCGGGGCGTTCTTGGGGGAAGGGGGCACATGTGGCCTGAGAACACGGTGCGGGGTGTGTTCCAACCACCACCCCACTCAGCACCTGCCCTCACAGGCTGTGGGGCGATAGCCACTGCTTTCCATCCCAGCAACCCGGGGCTGCAGAGTGGAAGTCGGAGCTGGGGAAACACGTGTGCACTCACCCAGGTGCACTAGCACACGGGCGCGCGTACACGGGGTCCGGAGTGCGTACGGAGTACGCCGCTCTTGCTGGACTGTTTGTTTCTGCCCCTCACAGTCCTTTTCTGTGGTGGACTGTCCCAAGGCTCAGCCGGGCCACGGACGACACGCTGCTGTGGCGGGGTGTGCTCAGAGCAGGGTGCCTGAAGAAATGGCTCCTCTGTTTACAACACACCCAACAGGAACTGGGGTCACTGTGACAAGGGGCACAAAACGTGTGGCCTTCCTATGCACAAGCACCCTACATGTGTCCCCCTCCCCCGCCCACACACCTCCCCGTGGTTGCCGGGCAGGAGCCACACACAGCCCAGGGCTTTGAAGGCATCGGTGTTGGAGGCAGAAACCCGGGCAGTGATCACGCTCGGGAGTGGGGTGCCAGTTGGAGGGCCAGGGCAATCACGGACTCTGAGCTGCAGCCTCGGGGCTGGGAAGGGGCCACCTGGGAGCCATTAGTGCCCCAGCCCACCTGCCTGGCTGGCTGGAGGCAAAAGGTGATTATTGTCCTCTCCACTGAGGTACCTGGAATACAAGAAGGTCCCCAATAGCAGCCCACCCGAGTATGAGTTCTTCTGGGGCCTGCGGGCCCGCTACGAGACCAGCAAGATGAGGGTGCTGAGATTCATCGCCCAGGTAACGGACGGAGAGCCTCTGCTGGGGGGCCAGGCCCGGGGGCCGGCCCTTGCCACACCTTGTCTGATTCTGGGTCACGGGCTCCTGGTGCGGTCTGTCTGTCCACTGAGGGCACTGAGGCTCAGGAAGGTTCCTAGGCGCCTTGCCCAGGTTTGCAGACGTAGTACGTGCGAGGGGTGGGGCGAGATCCCAGGTCCGGTCCAGAATCGGGCAGCCCGACTCCCGTGGTCTTTGTGTTTACCGTGATGACCAACAGTGCCCAGGGGCGTGAGTGAAGGGCGGGCGCTCAGTGAGCATGGGGTCGTGCGTGGTTAGGATGGCTGCTGTTTTTCCACCCACCGCAGTATCAGAACCGAGACCCCCGGGACTGGAAGGCTCACTTCCTGGAGGCTGTGGATGACGCCTTCAAGACCATGGATGCGGATATGGCCGAGGAGCATGCCAGGGCCCAGATGAGGGCCCGCATGAACATCGGGGATGAAGCTCTGATTGGACGGTGGAGCTGGGACGACGTACAGGTGGAGCTCCTGACCTGGGATGAGGACGGAGATTTTGGCGACGCCTGGGCCAGGATCCCCTTTGCTTTCTGGGCCAGATACCATCAGTACATTCTGAATAGCAACCGTGCCAACAGGAGAACCACTTGGAGAGCTGGCGTCAGCAGTGGCAACATTGGTGCGGCCAACGCCAGCCTCATAGATGGCCCTAGCACCAGCTCCACCATCCGGAGCAGAAATGCCGCCAGAACCACTGCCAACTTCTTCTCCTGGATCCAGTAAGGTTTTCGGAGGAGAGAGGAGACGCCGAGGGTGGGCCGGCCGAGGAGGGGCCCTGGGGAGTCAGCGGGAGCCCTGGCGTGAGGCGGGGGGGGGGGGCGGGGGGGGGAACCACGGGAGTGCAGGCAGAACCTTGTTTTGTCCCGTACACCCGTCCCTGTTTCACCTGCATGTCTACTTCTCTTGTCGTTTTTGTGTGCTGTGTTCACAGGCAACGCTGATGACCTGCAGCAACCACCCAGCCAGAGTGCCTCCTCAGACCCCGTGTTCACTCCTCAGACCCCGTGTTCACATAGCACTCTAGGCAGCCTCTGCCTGCCCATCGAAGATGGCATGCAAAACGAAGCTCTCTTTGCCCTCCTGCTTTCACTGTGTGCTGTTGTCGTGCTGTCGTGTTTTTGGTATCGGTGTCACATTAAAGATGCAAAATGAAATGGCTCGTTTCCTGTGCACATGCCGCTCTGCGTGGCCCGTGGTCGGCTCTCAGGGATGGGGGTGGGGGCGGGCTCCCCTCTGCCTAAGAGGCAAGCAGGGCGCTGGGAGGGGCGGAGGAGTCTGTGAGTGCGGAGAACATGAGTTTCCAGAGGCTTTGGTCCACACTTTTTTCGGGATCATCTCCGTGGTGCAGCGCCAGTCAGACGCCAACGGGGGCGGGGGTGGGGGGGTAGAGCAGGGGAAGGGAAGGGGCGAGGGCTATGGGTTGGTGCCACTGTTCCTCTCCCGGAGGGGCAGGGTGCACAGTCACCCAGCAGGACCCACCTCCCGGTCACAGCCTGTGGAGGACCCACCTCTCGGTCCCCACCTCTGGAGGTGCCGGCTCAGAACCCTTCCCTCATCACCCACCCAAGTTCAGGACCTCATCCCTCAGACGCACCCTTCGGGATGACAATCACATAGGCTTCTGGGGGTGATGTTCTCTCTCTGCCAGCAGGTAGAAGGAGGGCCATTGCTACTGAGGGGAGCTTTAATGAAAACAGTTGCCAGCTGCCAGGGACTGGAGAGCCCATTGCCTGTGGCCCTTACTTGAGGCTTCTTTGGGGCCCTGGAGCCATTCAATGGGAGCAGGGCTGTCCCAGTGAGGCCAAGGCCAGGCCTCGGTCCTGGTGAATCCAAGGCCTGGGTGATTCCCATGGGGAGGCTGGCATGGCTGTTTCTGCAGTCCCTCCCGTGGACCACAGTGAGGGCAGAGACACAGAGGGTGGGCAGGAACAGAGGCGGAGCTCCCTCAGGTCCACATATTGGCAGGAACAGGACCCCAGGTCAAGTGGAGGGACGGACTAGTGAAAAGGGCCCCTGTCCCATTGCCTCTTTTCCATGAGAAGAGGGTCTCCTCTTTCTGCCAGGACTGACCTAGACCCCACTACAGGATTTCGGGTGGTGGGGGTGAGGCGGTAGTAGAAAATGCCAACATGGGTCCCCTTGCTTAAATGTTATTAAGAGTTTCCCCGAGAACATTGAATTTCATGGGGAGCCCTTCTGAGCGCAGGGTCCTATTGCACTGGAGACGTCCCCCCCCTCCCTCAGGAAACTGGCTCTATCCGCACCCCTCCCCTAAAGGCAGGCTTCAGGTAGGTTTCTGTGTTGTTGCTCAGTGCTGCCATTCCTGCCCCCCTGGCTGCTGGTCCCTGCTTGGCCAAATGGACCCTCTGTGATTCTGTGCGAATAGGAGTCCCCTTCACTTTAGGTTCCCAGGTGCATGGCTGAGGTTTGAGGGTGGGGGTGAAGGATGCCTGGGGTCCCAGCCCTGCTGTGATGAATGATACCTGACATTTCTGCACCCTCCACCTGGGAAACGCCCCAGACCCTGTTGTGCACACAGTAGGCACCTGCCTTTGCACGGATGAATGTGGGGCTCAGGACAGCCACAGGTGTCAGCTTGAGCACTGTGTGCAGAGGGCACTTGAGATACGGCAGCTCATCTGGAAAGGGGGAGAAAGCACCCATCAGAGACAGGGTGCTGCGGGGGGGGGGGGTCCCCAGGCCTGCAGATTGACAGCACGCTCCCCTGTCCACAGCCCTTCCGCATGGTCGGCCTCCCCTGGGGCCCACTCCCTCATAGCTACAGGGTGGCCAGCGAGGAAGAGAACAGAGGGGAGGCAGGAGGGCCCTGGGGAATGCAGTCAGACTGTGGGTCCCCCGGAATGATGGTCAGGCTAGCCCCCTGGAGATGGCCTACCTCCTCACTCTCAGGTCTCCAACCCCCTCCCACTTCCCACCCCACCCCTGGCCCCAGTTCTTCCACAGGCTCCCAGCCACAGAGGCCCACAGTGCATCTCCCGAAGGGGTTCCTGAGACCCTACTGCACACCAGACCCTGCGATGAGGTGTGTGGGTACCTGGGCAGTCTGCACAGCTTTTCCCCCTCCCAGGTCTGCGCCCTCTGACTCCTCTCACTCTTTGATGGACAAGCATTATTCCCTTGTTTCCAGTTATCGACTATGATGCATAAAGTTCTCTCAATATCCACTTATAATTGCGTGCATGGGCCTAGGTTGTATTTACCAGACAGCCCTGAGGTGAGCGGATGATCGGGCCCATTGCACGGATGAGGAATGCGAGGGGCTCTCAGAGCAATGATTAGATGACCCAGGTTACAACCTCCTGCATCCATGGGAAAAGGCAAGGTGCCAGCAGTTTGTTCACCAAGCTGGGAATGAGGCTAGGGGTTGAACTTTTAGGTCGATTTCTCACGTAAATCCCTATATTGGGTTTGGATTCCCCGGGGTTCCCAAGTCCATAAATCTGCTGGCTCATCCCCTGCAGAGAGTAAGTCTCCTCAAACCCCAGAGGGTTTGGGGAAAGTAATTTGCCTGCTCCTGGGAGGTGAGAGGGGTCCTGGGGTCTAAATGTTGTTTAAGTCTACTTTAGAGCATTCGTGCGACTTCCCCCTAGCATGCAGGGGCACATGCCACTGCCAATCTCGCAGACAGCTTGAAAGTCTGGCGAGGGGGCACGTTAGTTAAAGATGTTTGCTCTGGGACGATCCTCGCTGCTGGGTTAGGGTTAAGCACTCTTGGGTCAGCTGAGTCATTTGTCTGCCCTCCATCTTCTAATACTTTATTAGTGTGGTCTCCTCAACCATCCTTTTGGTCCCTGTGGGGTGAGGCCTCTAACACAAAGGATCTAGCCAGGAGGAGTGAGGGAGGAGGAAGAGAGGGAAGGAAAAAGAATGAGAACGACCACGTGATAGTTGTCTTAGCACAATACTCTCCAGGTCCCTCCATGCTGTCTCAAAGGGTAAGCACTCCTTATTTTTTTTTTTACAGCTGCATAGTACTCCATGGTGTCAATGCACCACAGCTATGTTATCCACTCACCCACTGATGGGCACCTGGGCTGTTTCCAGATCTTGGCTATTGTACATTGTGCTGCTATGAACGTAGGGGTGCTTGTATTCTTTCTGATGGGTGTTTCTGTCCTCTTAGGATATATTCCTAGATGTGGAATTGCTGGGTCAAATGACAGTTCCATGTTTAAGTTTTTTTGAGGAAACGCCATACTGTTTTCCATAATGGCTGCACCAGTCTGCATTCCCACCAGCACGGTATGGGGGTTCCCTATTCTCCACAACCTGGCCATCACCGGTTGATTTGTTGACGGTGGCCACTCTGACAGATGTGAGGTGGTACCACATTGTCCTTTAAATTTGCATCTCTCTGCTGATCGGTGACTTTGAGAATTTTTTCAGATGCCTCCTGGCATCAGTAGGTCCACGTTGGAGAAGTGTCTATTTAGGTCCTTTGCCCAATTTAATTGGATCGTTTGTCTTCCTATTTTTGCGTTGTGTGAATTCCTTACATATATTGGAAATTAAGCCCTGATCAGGTAATCATTGGCAAATATGTTCTCCCATACATTTTGTTGGTGGTTGCTTTTGCTGTGCAGAAGCTTTTTATTTTGAGGTAGTTCCATTTGTTTCTCTTCTCCTTAGATTCCCTTGCCCTAGGAGATGTATTGGCAAACATATTGCTATGGAAGATGTCTGAGATTTTGCTGCCTGGGGTTTCTTATAAGATTTTTTTTGGTTTAGGACTTACATTCAAATCTTTCATCCATTTTGAGTTTATTCTTGTGTACCGTCTACAATCTTGTGTACTCATGGTGGTCTAGTTTCATTTTTTTGCATGTATCTGTCCAATTTCCCAATCACTCATATGTGGAATCTAACGAACAAAGTAAACTGATGAACAAAATAGATCCAGAGACATAGAATCATGGAACCGACTGAGGAATTGCAGAGGGAAGGTGGGAGTGGGTGGGCGGGTGGGTGGGTGGTTGGGAGAGGTGAACTGGGGCACTTATATGCATATAGGCATAGCCCATGGACACAGACAATATTGTGATGAAGGCCTGGGTGGGGCTGCTGCAGGGTCAATGGGGGAACATAGCGGGGCTTCTGTAACCCTTTCAACAATAGAGATAAATGCTGAAAAAGGGAATGAGGAAGACAATGGATAATGGCCATGATAATGGTGCCCCTGAGAGTCTTGGTAGCAGGAACAAGGGTCCCTGACAGGAGCAGACGACTCCTCACCCCGTTGTGGTCTACTGTTCAGTCAGATGCCAAGGCGTGGGCACCCACTGGGACTCCATGCTCACACCTTGGTCAGTGGAGGACAGGACACCATGGGTGATAGTCGCATCATGCTGCGAACATGGAAGAGGCTGGTTGCCTTCCATGGAAAAGGGAAGACAGTTACCTAAAGAGGCGACAAAAACATGCTGGATGGCAGAAAACCAAATGCCAATGTCATCCCCTTCAGTGAACTCAGTATGGAAATTAGTTCCCTTATTGTACACACTCATGGCTCCTTGTCATTTAATTTCACATCACTTATCGCAATTTGCAATGAAAGAGTGATGTCTGAAATTAATTTTGTGATTGCACGGACCAACGAGGCTGCATGTTCAATATGCATGGCTCATATGAGGACAGTCATAATCGAATGAATTAATTCTCAGCCACTCCATTAATAAACAGGATAGGGGCCGGGAGGGGGATGAGAGGAAGAACAAAGTAGGAAGGAAAAGAGGGCAGAATGATGGAGGGCCATGATGAAAAAATAAGGAGGTCCTCTTAGCTTTTGTTAGAGCACGGGTGAACCTGCCGGTTACCATGCTACGCAAAATAAGCCCATCAGAGAAAGACAATGGCACATGGCCTCACTACATGAGGAATGTAATGCGCAAAATAAGCTGATGAACAAAATAGGGCCAGGGACATGGATACATGCAATAGTCTGACAGTTGTCAGAGGGGAGGGGCGAGCCCTGGATGGCAGCAGGTGGAGAGCTTAGCCAAAGAACATACATGCATAACCCATAGACACAGACTACAGTGTGGTGATGAGCAGAGGGAGGGGGCAGGGGCTGGGAGGAGGTGGGCAAAGGTGGGTGGGGGAAATTGGGGGCATCTGCAATAGTGTCAAAATGAATGAATAAATGAATGAAAACTAAGGAGGGAGCGGAGACATGAGGGACAGGGAAAAACAGAGGGAGGCAAAACTGAGAGACAATGCAGTAGTAGTGAGGGAGGCGGGGAAGGAAAATGGAAAGATGAGACAGTGATGGTATATGTTGACGTGGTCATAGTGCAGCGTGACCCCACAAGAATTCAATGGGCCAAACAGTACGGTGCAGAGAATGAAGCCTGTGTGTGTGTGTGTGTGTGTGTGTGTGTGTACACACGCACCTTCCTGCTTCGTGTGTAATTATAATCACAAGGATCAACGTACCTGAGGACATTATGCTTTCTTTCAATGGGAGTGTTTTGCGCAAATCTATTCTCCCAGGGGCCTTTATCTCAGAACCACCTCTGCTTTGCTCCCACGCTCTAATGCATCACTTAGCTTCAGTTTCCATGGTAACCAAGGCATCTATTTCCTGTCTTGTCTAGGAGCTAGGGATGAGACACACAGAAAAGGAGAGAAATGTGTGTGCTCTGTCTTCCTCTGAGGCACACAAGCCCGTTTTCAGGGACTTGAAAAGCACATTCCACTTAGCTCCCCCTTACCCTGCGCCCACTGCCTGGTGGAGGAGGATAGAAATTGCAGAGCAGCTAAACACAAACCTAGAATTGCTACACCTTTACAATGCATGTACATGGTGGGTCGGGAGACTAAGGTTGCTTGTCGCCTAGCCCCCTTTCGACCAACAAATTGTTTTGCCTTCAAACCATGCCCAGGATATCCAGGATGACTGCTACCAACACACAGCCCCTGTTCTGGCCCGGCAGCCACTATCACGTTCTGGCAGTTTCCAGTTCTCTAGCACAATTTTCTGACACTAACAGTTCCAGCCAGAGACTAGAAGTGCTGCCCCCAGAAAAGTCCCATGATCCCCTGCTGGGGTGTCACTCAGTGGGGACACTTCTGACCTCTCCCCTTCAGCCTGGGTGACCTCTACCCATACCATTAGAACAGTTCATCGGTCTCCCGCTTCCTGCCCCTCCCCTGTTTACCAGGGCCTTGGGGAGACTCAGGACAGAGGCTCTGCCAGTCTCCTAATTAAAAACCACACTTGCAGAACTAAGAAGACATCTCCTCCCTATTGGCTATGCTAAGTCTCCAGCTTCCCCTGTTGTATTTCACCCACCCCACCCCCTTTTGGAGGCCAGACTAGCAAGATGCAGGCAGGACATGAGACCTCCCTGGCATCGTTTTGTGAGTAAAGGCAGCTGAAATGTTGGGACTGTGTCCCCCATCTACTTTTTTATTCTCATCCCAGTGTCATAAAATCTCTCTGGAGGTCACTTCGCCCAGCCTCACTCTCTTCTTGGCTACCAGCTGCCGACCATTTTCCATGTATTGGAACCTCTCCATCAAAAAACAAGCAAACAAAGAAAAAACATAAGCAATCTCATCTCCCCTTCAGCTGAAAAACCCACACTGGACAGAACCTAAAGAGGGCACATTCTCCTGACCTCAAGGTCTTTTTTAGACAACCAGTCTGTTTTTAGAAAGGGATTTGACAACAGATCCACGGCCAGTAGCCACCTGCCAGCCACTCCTCTGTGTCTCACACCTCTCTCAGCGATTCCAGATCTGCTTGCATGCTTGCCTCTGTGTGAGTGTCCAGGAGGAGATTCCCTGAGTAAAGACAACAGAAGGAGTAATGTAAGGAAGCCAATGGAGTGTGCCCGGCTCCTCAATCTCCTCAGACACCACTCTTAGACTTTATGGGAGCAGCAGGTTTTCATGACAGGTGAAAGGAAACTATAGGGAATTATAATACGGCACAAAACTACTAGGAAATGGTGGCTAAATATCAATGCTCCTGGGACCAGGGAAAATCACCCACCTCCTGCTTCCCACTAAAAAAGGTAAGGCCTTTGGGGAGATTCCCATTCTGGGTTGACCCCTCTTCACAGCTCATCTTCTCAGTCTTGAGGACTCCCCTTTTCTCTCCTAACCCTGAAAATGAGAAAGTCCTCTCTAGTGATCGGCTTCATCGTAGGCATTTCTTTTTTCTTGACAGTGGGGGTCAATCCATGCCTTCCCCCCTCTGAACATGCAAACACACACAGACACCATAAGCCATAACCAGTACATTTTCCACATTTTAAGCTGGTCAGTCTAGATGAACCGCCCCTTTGTAGTCTGGACCTCATGGACTTCAAGCCTCCCTCCCTCATCCTCTGGCCATTGCTGCTTTGCTCATCCCGCAGTCTCAATTCGGCCATCCACGAGGATGTAGGTATCAGCGTGTCTGTAATGGGACTGTGAAGCGAGGGGCAGGTGGATCATCAGTTTAACAGAACCAGCATCTCCAGTTGATCTAGTATTTACTCTCACTCTTTAACACCTAACCCTTGCCAATTACCATTCTTTCTCCTGGATCTTCACATTCTCTTGCTCTGGTGGTGATCCCACCAGCATGCGTCATGCTCCACTACCCTCCATTTTAAACTAATACCTTCCCTGCCAACCAGTGTTCCATATACCTGCTGCCCTTCACAGCAAAACTTTCATGATAACTTGTCTAAACGGGTTGTCTCCTCTTCTTGACCTCCCCCTCCAATAAGTCCGGCATTCCCTTTTGTCCTCTAAAGGGCCTGTGTTCCTAGTTCTCCTATGACTTGCATGGTGTCAAATCAAAATACCTTTCCTCTGCCCCTGCTTTAACTTTTTAGCAGCATGGAACATGCTGCCTATTTCCTCTTTCTGACAATCTTCCTGAGTTCCCAAAACCACGCTCGTCTGGTTTTCTACCGCCCTGTGTGTATTTTATTCTTTGACTCATTTTCTAGGCTCCTCTTCCTTTCAACTTCTCCGCAGTTTGACACGTTCTAGGAAATGGCTTTGGTCTCTCTTTTCCTTCTCTTGTGTATCGTCCCTCTTACAAACATTTTAAAAATCAACTTGTATAGAGTACATATGTATAGCTGTGTGTATGCGAATCATGCCTCAACAAAGGGGCCTACACACACACACACACACACACACACACACACACACACACACACACAAATGTGTTTTTCCCTTTGTGACTGGAGAGAACAGCGACACCTGCCTACCTCTGTGTGAATCTGTGTGTTTGGTTAAGAACAACAGAAAATACTGAAGATGACTCGACCCCAAAAAGTCTTATTCAGCATGTCAGGTGGCACTGATGGTCCCTAAGGGAGATGGAGCACCAGGATTGGAAGGCAAGCGGGACCTACTCGAGTCTGAGAGTTGGAACCAATTACGAAGGCCCGAGGAATAGCCCAGTTTTGAGATTCTTGTTTGCCACATTGTTAATCTGGCCGGGAGGTTGCTTTTGAGGATGCCTGCCTTGTATCCTTTCCTAGTAGAAGCCCTTGAATTTCTTATTAAATAATATAAAGATAATTCTCTAAGTTTTATACTGCCATATATGCATGCATATATGGATGTAAACCTAGCAAATTGCTATGACCATTTTTAGATGTGTTTGAAATTCTTTTTCTTTTTATAAAAAAACTTATTGAGATATAATTCACATACCGTAGAAGTCGCCCTTAAAGTACGCCCTTAAGTGCCATGGTTGCCACTATCGTCATAATGGAATCAAAGAACATTTTATGTATCAAAAAGAAACCCAGTATATATTAAAGTACTTTTAATCCCCCTCCTTCCTCCATGCCCTAGGAACCTCTCATTTATTTTCTGTTTCTCTGATTTTGCATGTAGTGAATGTTTCATATAAATGGTTTTGACTGCTTCCTTCGCTGAGCAGAATGTTTTCTCGATTAACCATTGTTGTCCATTGTATCAATCCTTGGTTTCTATGGCTGTCAAATAACATTTTATCAGTTGTATATATCATATTCTGTTTATCCATTCATCAGTTGATGGGCATTGGGATTGTTTCCCCTTTTAGGCTATTGTGAGTGAGGTGTTATGCTCACCATTGTACACCTTTTGCTTGACATATGCTTTCAGTTTGTTGTACTAGATATCTGGGAGTGGAACTGTTGAGTGGTAAAGTAACCCTATGTTCAACTCTTTGGGGAACTTCCAAACTCTCTTTCAAGTTCCCCTACCGTCTTACAATTCCATCAGAGATGTAGAAAGATTCCAGGTCCTTCACATCCTTGCCAACAGGTGCTACTGTCCATGGCCTGGTGTTTTAGCCAACTTAGTTATTGGGTGTGACGTGGCATTTCCATGTCGTTTTGATTTGCATTTTCCTAATGACTAAAGAACTTGAACAACTTTTCTTGTGCTTCTGGGCCATTTGTATATCTTCTTTTGAGAAGATATACAAATGGTGCTTCTGGGCCATTTGTTTATTAAAACTCTTTGCCCATTTTCATTGGGGTATTTGTTTCTTCATTACTCAGCAGTGTGTGTTTTTTATCCTAACACAAGGATTTGCTTATTGATTGTGGAGATAGGGGAAGGGAGGGAGGGAGGGGGAGAGAGAGGGGGGGGGAGGGAGGGAGAGGGAGGGAGGGAGAGAGAGAGAGAGAGAGAGAGAGAGAGAGAGAGAGAGAGAGAGCCCTCGATTTGAGAGGAAACATGGATCAATTGTCTTTCATAAGTGCCCTATTGGGGATCAAACCTGCAACCTAGGTATGTGCCCTGACCAGGAATCAAACTCACAATCTTTTGGAATACAGGGACCATGCTCAACCAACTGAGCCACTCAGCCAGAGCCAGCCAGCTGGGTTTTTAAATAATAAGTGCACTATATATCTGTAGATCAATTTCTGAAATATCACCATTTTAACAATATAAAGAATTTCAGCCAATAAAGAAGTGATGCCACTCCATTTATCTAGGTCTTCTTTCATTTCCTTCAACAATGTTTTTTAGTTTTTGGTATACAAGTTTCCCACTTCTTTTGCTAACATTAGTCCTAAATATTTTATTACCGTGGATGCTAATATAAATAAAAGCTATTTTCTTAATTTCTTTTTAGATACTTCACTGCTAGTGTATAGAAATATAATTGTAATGCTATATTGATCTTATATCTTGCAACCTTGCTAAACTGGACCATAACTTCTGATAGTGTTTTCTTTTTTGGCTTTCTTCGTCATTTCTAAATCCAAGATCATATTAACTGTGGAAAATGATAGTTTTATTCCTTTTTAATTTGTCTTCCCTAAATGCATTAGCTAGAAGCTCCAGTACAATGTTGAATAGAATTGGTGGGACCAGACATTGCTGTCTTTTTTTCTCATCTCAGGGCAAGAGTGTTCGGTCTTCCATACTTAAGACTTATGGTAGGAGTTTGTGGTAGATTTATCTTATGGAGTTGAGAATATCCCATTCTTTTCCTGTTTTCTTCATTATTTTTATCAGGGAATGGTTGTGGATTTGTCAAATGCTTTTTCTGGGTATACTGAAATTACAATGTTTTCCTTTTATTCTAGCAATATGGTATGCTACATAGACTGATCTTGGTGTGTTGAGTCAAACTTACATTCCTGGAATGAGTCTCACATGCTTTTTGCGTAAATCCTTTTGAGTGTGTTGCTGGATTCAGTATGAGTGTAATTTGTGGGAGACTTTTGTGCTGATACTCATAAGGAATATTGGTCTTGGTTTTGTTAGTTCTAGTGCTACTTTGTCTGATTTTGACATGAGGTTAAATCCAGGTTTATGAAAGTGGTTGAGAAGTGTCCCTTCTTTTTTTATTTCTTTGGAGGATCTTGTGACGCTTTGATGTCAGTTCTTTGAGTGTCTGATATAACTCACCAGTTATCCCTCTGCTCCGAGGCCTTCCCTTGGGAGAATGTACTGGCTAGTAATTCAAGCTCTTTATGTCTTATGACTCTATTCAGATTTTCTGTTTCTCCTTGAGATAGTCTGAGTAGTTTCTGTCTTTCTGGGGATTTGTCCACTTTGTCTAGGTTATCTATTCTGTTGAAGTGTTCTTGTTCATATTATTCCTCCTTATCTTTTTACGAGGCATTCCCAAGGAAGTCAGAAGCACTTGGATCTGTTTTGTAAGGCTTTGGTGGAGTTTATTAGTTCTCAAAGCTGTGGGAATAAGATTGCTGGAGGAAGGAACAGAATTTGCAAAGATTCAGGAGCAATTATCTGGCAAATACGTTCTGAGAAGTTGATGTTCTCCAAATACTGTGCAAGTCTCTGGGACTATAGAGGAAATTACCATGGCCTCTATCGGGGTCACTGGTGAATCCATGTACCCTGCACTGGAAAGGAAAACCAGTTCTCATAGCTTTAAAATGACATGACTCATGGGGATGCTTGGGAATAGGCCATCTTGTCACCCAGTCAGTTCCCCACAGGAGAAGTCAATATCTTGGCCTAGTCACCATTATTCCCAGCCTTGTAGGTCTAGCGATAAATTTTGTTCATCTATCGAGAAGGCATTGGAGTACAGAAGGCTCACTCACATTGATAAAATCTACCCAAATTACACCCAGATGGCACGTAAAACGGTCAGTGGTACATCTGGGTCGAGGCTTGATAATTTTGCACGTATTTAATCATTTTTAAACAAATCATACATTTTGCTTCACTTCAATTGTTTTTTCTGGTCACTGTCCATTTTTGATAAGCGGCGAGGGATTTGCAATATGGTAGTGTTGATCAAGTTTCATTTTAAAATATACCTCTTGATGTAGAGTGATTTAATTCAAAGGAAAATATTAGGGCTTATATGTGAAATAATGAGATAAATAAATTCAAGTTCTTAGCAAGGATATAGCACATGCACATGAAATATTTGTGTCGCTTGGTGGCATTTGGTTTTTCAATAGTATTTACTGTGATCAACTATGGTAAAAGGAGTAAAGCCGGGAAATATTACTGAAGTCTAGGAAACAGGGGCACGGTCACTGAGAGTCAGAGTACTGGAGACAGACCTGGGTCCAAATCCTAGGTTACCCACTTTCTGGCCATGGGACCTTAAAAGAATTGCTTTTGAGTTTTCAACTCTAGATGTTTCCTCTGTGAAACTCTAGTAACAAAATGAACCAGCTGGTTGGGACAAATAAGGAGAGTGTCTATAAAAAGCACTTCCCAAAATCCCTGGCCCATAGTAAGTGATCAATAAATGTTAGCTATGATCATTTTTATTGTTTACGTTAAGAATGGCCATCACGTCTCTGATCAGTGCTTCTTCCTTCATTATACAGTAGCCGAGGTCTCGGGACAACCCTTGTAAGGACAGGTTGCTATTCAGGTGAGATGGGAGAAGGTCACAGGGTGGTGAGTCTGATCTAGCCCTGCCTTGATTCCCTTCCATTTCTTGTAAGGCCTGTTGAAGGAGGACATGAGCCTTATCAATTTCTTTTGAGGGATTGTGGTGTGAATAGTACACTCTCCATAGAGTCCCCCTGAAAGGACAAAACTCTGCAAGAGATGTTGGATTTAGATACTTCATAAAAGCCCTTGACTTTTTAAGCCTCATTAGTGTGGCATTGTAGGTACTGTAGAGTCACAGTGTGCTGTCAGGCAGAGCACATTTTGCTGGGAATGAAGGTGATGTGTGTCAAGATGAATGAATTGGATGTACTCCCTGTTTGTTTCTGACACTTCAGCTGGCCAGCTGGTGTGGCCCCACCTTGTCCTCTCTGCGTTGGGGGGCTGTTTCCACATAATAAAGACCCAGAAAGTAGGGATTCTAAGTCCACACATGGAGGGATGCATGGCCCACACTGCCAACTTGTGCCAAGCCTTGGCAACCATTTGAGGCCAATCTTCCTCATGCCAGAAAGCCTAAAAGTCCCCTCATCGGGCAAGAGTCTGAATTCACCGTCTACATTCTAGGCTCACTGGGACAAAATGTGGAAGCTGACAGACAACACAGTGAGAGGAGTTGGGTCCAAAAACCACAGGTCCAGGTCATCTGTCTCTCTCTCAATCTCTCTGTCTATCAATCAATCAATAAATCTATCTATCCATCTATCATCTATCTGTCTCTCTCTTCCCTCTCTATCATTGCATTGAAAACTAAACATCTCATGTAAATTATATTTTAGTCTATTATCACTTCATTTAATACCCTGCAAAATTAAAAGCCTGTTGTTAAAACTTCTAACTGTTAAAAATAGTAGCAGATGGTTTGGCATTAAAAAATGAATGCTAATACCAGTGTAATGGGGGGAAATGCTCGGGGTTCAAATCCTGGCTCCACCTCTAACTCTGTGACCTTGAGCAAGTTAGTACACAAACCTCATAGATTCACAGGAATTAATGGCAATGGTTGTGTTGGTGCAGGTGGGGGAGAAGGGAGACTTGGCCCGTTTTTCTTTGATTTTTCTACTTATTTCAACAGTTTCCACATCTTGAGGTTAGTCTGTATTCAGTGCGATTGTTGTTGATTCTGGTTCGCTGTTTTCTGCTTCTTTGTGGTTCTAGAAATTTTTATGCGTCATGCAGAACTTTGTGAATGGTACATTGCTGGAAGTTTGGACTGTGTCGTAGACCATAAATGTTGTTCTACGTCTTTCCGGCAGCTAGTTAGGTTTCCGTTGGGTCCTTTGGGCCTGTCAGGCTTGCTTTCATTCTTTGTCAGGGTGGGTATGAATCAGTTTTGAACGTTGTTCTAGGCCAGAGTATTTGATTCCTGATGCTTGACCTCTCTGTCACATGAACTGAATGCTCACAATGTTTAACAAGGTCTCTGCACTCAGCCCCACAGCAGCTGCTCAGGCATAGGCTTCTTGGAGTCTTGCCCTCAGGCTAGCAAAGGATCAGCTCCTTCCTCTCCATATAAGACCTGTACATTTCAAGAGCTTCAGCAGCTGCAAAACCCAATCTCCTCCACTTGTTCAGGCGCCTGTTCTTTGTGTGTGCTCCACCTCCTTGTGCCACCATCTGGTACATCCCCCCAGGCAGCAAGTGGTGGCAAACATTGGATTCATTCATCTCGTGGACTTCCTCGTCTCAAGGATCACAACTCTGCACTCCCCGCAGTCCCACGATGACAGTCTCCTAACGAATTGTGTAGTTTTCCAGTTCTTTACCCTGTCAAAGCATGCCAGAGACCAGCTACTTTGTGATAGACCAGCTGGTATCAATACTTTCCCAAATCTCAGTCGCCATTCTATTGAGAGGCAGGAATTGAATGTCCAGCTGCACCTGAACCTCTTCTTCTTGCTTTGTGCAGAACACTGATTGATTCAGAAGCAAGGCTAGATCTAAAGATTCTGTATCATCCCCTCCCAGGACAAGATGATGTGATCTCTGGTGTGGGGGAAGCAATCTTTGAGGTCATAGAGTGGGATTGTGTTTAAGGGAGGGCCCTCAATGGGGCTTCGTTGTCATATAGGCAATCTTCTAATGTAAGAGTCAGCGGCACCACCTCTCTTTTCAGCTTTTCTCCGGGCAGGGGATGGCTGGCTGACTCGCTGAATTTATAGTGAAAATGCAGAGGAGTGCGAGGACATAAGGAAGGACAAGTCTGTTACTATTGGAAAATGTTGCTCTGCTGAAGTTAGACATTTCCCTGTGTAGCTTGTCTAATCCATAATCTGGAACCAAGCACTTACCTTCCCCCTGACCAGTGACGGCCTAATGAGTATTGACCTCAAAAGGCCTACTTAACGTTGATAAGAATCTGGGTTGCACCAAAATCCACTGACCTTGGCAAGTGGCAAAGTTGGGCTCTTCCTCTAGAATTACATGGGCTGGAGGTTGAGGAGGCTATATAGAAGTTCCAGCCATGAGCTGATGGCCAACCTGGATTACACAGGCTACAGAACTGTAACAATCTCGCTTGGTTGACTTGGGGCTCGGATTCTTCATCTTGACTTCGTAAACAGCTTTAAATATACGTCAATTCTCTCTTCTTCCAAAAGAGTGCACAAAGACAACTAAGACAGCAGCATTGTTTGGGGAATGCTGCAAAAAATATGCCCGTTCTAGGAGCTGAGAAAGTATTGTAGATCATCCAGGAGGCAGGGGCATGGAGAGGAAAGGGATGGGGAAACGGACTCGACCTTTACCCGTGTCACACATTGTTCTACCGGGACCTGCCATCGTCTGCCTGATGAAATCTCTGTACCTTGACGAAATCTTTGTACCCCAACACCTTTCCCAGGCGACTGAGGAGTCCCCAAGCAAACATGAAAGATTGAAAAGGCAACATCAATCCCACAGGACCAGGGGGAATTCTCATTAGAACAGAAGAAGCAGACCAGGGACCTTCAGCTTGGGACGTTCTCTGTAAGTTCCCCACTGACTGGAATGTATCCAGTTTCCCCAACGTGGAGCACTTAGAGGCCAGACATAACGTTTCTGACATCAGGAAAGTAGGAAAAAGCCTGGTGCTCAGCCCAGGCCCTGCCCTGAGCCACACCTCTGAGTCAAAGGGCTTCCTTTCCTTTCTGACTCAAGGATAGGGGCATTGCCTCTCACAGGCGCCAGGGCCAACAATCACAGAGCACTGACAAACAGAGATAGGCCATTGCCAAACTGTAGTGGCTGCAAGGATGCCAGAGTAGTGCCCCCAACGTTAAGACACAGCCCGGGACCTTTGCAGTAGTGACTTAGAAAAGGCCAGAGTTCTTTGGTGCTCCGGGTGCCTGCTAAAGACGGGGAGGGAACTTCAGGGGATTGAGGTGAGAGATGGGCCTGCTCAGGTGGTTTGGTATGAGCACAGAAATTCTTTCAACATCACATGCCAAAGAGTGTTTACTTTCTCCTGCAGGTGATGGCGGAAAGAATTTTTAGCGGGGTGTGTGTTTAGAAAACTCCTAACGCCAGCACTGTGGGAAACAGTATGGAGTGGCCCAGGCCTCCTCCATCCTGTAATGGGCAGCATGAACTGTTGCATTTGTCATTGATAAAAAGTTTCTCTTGGGAATTCTTTGAATATTTCACAAAGAAGCATCCATTGTCCTTTCTGGGACACTGGAATGCTATCTAATCCTCTCTTAGCAAAATGCTCATCCTGGTGTTTAGATTTGGTACATTAAATTAAATCTACCAAATAATGATGTTATATACAGGAGTCATGAAAACAGTATTCTCCTCTGGCACATAAATATTGTCAACTATGACTATTACACATCAAGGTTAATTTTTAAAAGGTGCGATAGGTTGTTAATGTTTCTCAAGGTATGCTGGGTTACAATTCTCTGTGAGAGAATGCTTCAACGCAGGTGGGTATGGAGTCTCTTAGCCGAGAGTATTAGTATTCGGATGAACTCTATGCAAAACGGTTTCCTGTGCTGAAACCACTTAACCACATCTCTCTGAGCCCTGCCATGATTGTTTCCGTTCCCTTTTCCTGACCATGTATGAAGCAGCAGTTTGTGCATGACGATTTCCCTAAGACTCGTTTTGAGTGATGGCACCATGTGATGTGGTTGTGATCTCAGCAGTGGATTTATTTGGAGACACGGGGGAATGCAACTTTATCAGAGTCTGTGGGAACAGAGGTTGTTTTCCAACAGTGGAGCAAAAGCTGTGGAGCAGGCACTTTAGGGTGGATTATAGAGCCTATAGAATAGCCCCCACCTGCTCCTGTGGGGGCATATTTGGAAACTGACCGCTAAGGAGAAAGTTATGCTATTTAATTCTGCATGTCGTGACAATTGACATGGGCCTGTGAGTGTGAGTGTTTGTATAAAGGAAATCACATATCTTGGTCACCGGGAGTGATTCTGTAGCTCTCTATCAGGAAGGAGAACATTTTATGACTCCTGCATATAACATCCTTATTTGGTAGATTTAATTTAATGTACCAAATCTAAACACCAGGATGAGTGTGAGTGTGTGTTTTGTGTAAGGGAAATCACATATCTTGGTCACCGGGAGTCATTCTGTAGGATAGCTGGGCTCCCTGTTAGGAAGGAGAACATTTTAAGTATACAGCTTAGTGATAGTGAAAGCTATTTCTAAAAGGACAGTGTAATATACTTAGTCTTCTTCAAGGCAAATTGTACAAAGTGAGAGAAATAATTAATTATCTCTGGGTGTAGTGAAGGAAAAGAAGTAGTTAGATGTGTGGGAATAGCTACTGAAGGTGACCTAAAATGTCTAATTTTCTGGGAGAGATACCAGAATCCTGTGAGTCAATAATGGGATGTGTTGCCAGTTTGGGCAGCCTTAATGTCAAGTTTAATATTCTGAGAGAGAAGGTGAGGCATGCAGGAGGACAACCTGCTTACTGTGAAACCAGTTTAAGAAGGCCAACACTGGCTTCAGGGTACCTGATGTTGGTGCATGAGCCCCTGATGGAAAAAAAACAGGTGTTGGGGAACCACTTAAATTCAGGGGACTCCAATAGCAAGTGCTCCTATGAACAAACATTTAGCTTAGTCTTGCATGAGTTGAGTCCACCAATATGCCCACAAACACCAACTGGTGACCTCTGGATGAGACCATGGCTATTCCAGAGGGCATGCCTACGTGAATGGATACATGTGACATTTCAAGGCGGGTTAGGGCATTTGGGAATTTGTGCTCGCCATCTGAGGCAGAGTGAGGAACATGTGAGGGTGTGGAGTTCCTGGTGAGAATCTGTCTGTGTGGAACTAGTATTTATTCAGAGGGTACAGCACTGCCCTTCTCCTACCATACATGGATGCTCTGCCCTCCCTGCCCCCGGGCCTTCCCTAAAGAAGACACACACACAAGGACATGGAATTTCATTCACTGGGACAGTTCCCAGTACCCCTCAGTGTACAGCTTTTCGGATGCGCTGGGTTGAAGTCCAGGCCTTGGCTCAAGCATGAAGCAGGATCTCTTTGACTCTAATTCTGCCTCTTACCACAGCCGACTCCCGATGTGCAAAAGAGACAGAACCCCAACTCTCCAGTGAGAAGAACGGAAGGGAGAGCAATGTAGCAGCGCCTGCCCTGCGGCCTCTGCAGCTAGGCATGGATGGGCTCGGCTTGCCGCTTAGTATCCTATCAGGGAGAAGAGCATGGACATGTCCTATATGCGTGGGTGTCACTCCGCAGTGCACGGTGGTCGTGCTCACAGTGCTCCGGACACTTTCCTATCTCACCAGTCTTTCTTCTGAGCGAGGAGTGAGAACGGGGCTTGATTTGTTGATGTTTGCTTTTGCTGTGCAGAACCTTTTTAGGTTTGTGTAGGCATATTTATTTACTTTTACTTTCCCTGGTTCAGGGATCAAGTTCACAGAAACCCCTCTGGTGCCAATGACCAGAAGTTGATATTTTTTTGTTTGTTTTTAAAATATATGTATTTTGTAATGTTGACAGTATTGACGATAAGGTTAATGCCTATGCTTTCGCCAATGTGCTTTAGTGTTTCAGTTCTTATATTAAAGTCTTCAATCCATTTTGACTTTATTTTAGTGTATGGTGTCTGATTTCATTCCAGGTTTATTGTTTTGCATGTGGCTTTATAGGTGTCCCCACACTATTTTCTGAAGAGACTTTGCTTTCTCCATTGTATTTTATTGTTTAAAGTATTACAAATACTATCTTTTTAGCACCTTCTTTGAAAATTACTTGCTGCTATATGTTTGGGATTATCTCTGGGCTCTCATTTCTGTTCCATTGGTCCGTGTGTCTATTTTTCAGCCAATATTATACTGTTACTATTTTTTAAATGAACTTATTGTGGTGATATTAATATCGTATAGAGTTTACAGGTACACAGTTCTACATCATCTACATATTGTATTGTGTGTTTACCACCCCAGGTCAAGTCTCCTTCCATCACCATTTATCCCCCCTTTACCCTCTTCTACTTCTGCCACTCCCCCTTCCTTCTGGCAGTCACCATACTGTTGTCTGTGCCCTGGAGTCTTTATTTCCTTTGCTTAATTAATCCTTTCACCCTTTTCACCCAGCCCCCAATCACCTCCCCTCTAACAGTGGGCTACATCTTTTCATTTCTTGGCATCTTCTTCAATTTCTTTCAGTAATGTGTTGTCATTTTCAGTGTTTCACAATCTACGATTACACATGAACACACACACACACACACACACACACACACACACACACACCAAAACCCATGCAGTCAAGAGATCCCTCCTCACTCTTGGCCTGCCAGGTTCAATACTGGGCCAGCCCCTTTCACAACATCGCCCTTCCTACCAGTCTTCAGGTGGTTTCTGCCCTTCCTTGTTATAAGTCTTCTCCTTAGCTGGACATCACTTGGTAATTCTGGGTGAATGTTCCTCAATTTAATTTTATTTCCAGTCTGGCCCTGGGAGGAGGTGCAAGAAAGATCTGCCTATGCCACCACCATCTTCCAATCCCTCTCAATATTAGTTTCAACATACAGTATGGTGGTTAGACAATCATGTACTCTACCGAGTGGTCAACCCTCCCCCCCATTTTTCAAGTACCCACCTAGCACCATATATATTCATCAGTATACTAGCGTTCCCGTTGCAGGAAAAATCCTGCAATAGGGTTTCCTGCTGCACTCTACCCCGCCCCACCTGCTCTCTTCCCTTCTCCCCCACCCTGCCTTCTCTGCCAGCCCGCCTGCTTTTCTCTCTTCTCCACCAGCCCGCCTGCTCTCCTTCCTTCTCCCCTGGCCCCACCTCTGCTCCTCCCTTCTCCTCCTCCCGGCTTGCTTGCTTCTCCGCAGCTTTGCTACCTTCTGCAGCTCTTGGGTTCTTTCTACGCTGTCTTGATATGCAAATTAGCCACCATCTTGGTTGGGGTAATTTGCATACTCATCCTGATTGGTTGGTGGGCGTGGCTTGGCTGGTTGGCGTGGCTTGGGCATAGTGAAGGTTCGGTCAATTTGCATATTTGTCTATTATTAGGTAGGATTATTGACTATATCCCCTATGCTATAATTCACATCTCTGTGACTATTCTTCACTTTTTTCATCCAGCCCCTCAACCCTCCTCCCCTTTGTCAATTGTGAGTCTGTTCTCTGTGTTTATAAGTCTGTTTTTATTTTGTTCACTTGCTTTTTTTGTTCATTAGTTTTCATATATAAGTGAAATTATTATGGCATTTGTCTTTCTCTGTCTGACTTATTTCACTCAGCATGAATACCTTCTAGGTCCACTTTAACTTCCAAATTTTTCTATACTGAGGTTGACTGATTTATATAATGAAAGAATACATTTTATCATATATAAAATTCAGGGCAACCCAGGGAAAGACTATAACAAAACCACTCAAGAAGCAGAAATACAAGATGCTGAGGAACCTAGGCAGGTCCACAGAAGAAAGGCCAATTTGAAAAGCAAAAAAGATTTTTGTTCCTGGGCAGTAAATTTTAACAAGGGACCTCACCAAGGAAGCATATCCAGTTCAGCCTAGCTCACAAGGATGCAAAAAAGAATCCACATTTTTTTCTGAGAGGAAAAGAGGCTCCAGTCCATTTTTTCTGGCATGAAGGGGGAGCAGAAACATGGGTAAACACTGCCATCTAATGGCAAGGGAGACAAAGTGCCACCAATCCATCTAGGAAAATCCATCTTTTCTGCTGGTTTTCTGCATAGCACTCTGTCAATATTGACTGAGGAAACCAAGTGATGATGTCAGAGAATGCAAGAGCACCTGCCAAAGTGGAGCTGATGAACAGCTGCTCCGCAGCTTAGCAAGTCCCACCCTGGGAACCATAACAACAGGGGCAGAAGTACTGGCACAGGGAAAGGATACTTCAGGGACAGAGGTGAGGTTTGAGGGGTAGGGGTGTCTGCCCTACCATTGGTGGATTCTGGGCCTGCAAGTGGGAGCTGGGTGATGTGCCAGTCTCCATGCAGGTGTTCCCATTAGTTTACCCTCAGGAACCGGGTGGAAACTGCAGGCAAGGTGATCAGACCTAATGTCCTGCTCCTCTTGCATAACTGCCCTAGTCACCCCTCCACTCCAAGTGTTGGACCTGTACCAATGCTCTAGTCATCTGTCCTCCACCCACCTCCAGCCTCTAACATGTTGGTCTTCTGGCATATTCACTGTCCTCCCTTCAGACTTCACCCCTAGGATCTCTCCAGGGAAACTTCAGGGCCCAGGACTCTGACATGGTCAATCGAAAGCCCCTCTGTCTTTAGATTCTCTCCTCCTACTCACCTAAGTATCCCCTGCCCACAGTCATGCTATGGGACTCAGTAAACCTCATGCTCCTCTATTATAGTCTTTTCTAACATTTCACAGTCTCATCATCCCCAACATAATGCCTGCGTTGTCCAGCTCCCTCCCTCTAATGTCTCTGGTTAGACAACATTCAACTTCTTGGGGGCCTCTAGTCCATTGGTTTGAGAGAGACAAAAATCCAACCCCACAGCTTTCCTGACCTTCCACCAGGCCCCTCCTTACCCAATTTACCCAGCTCTTTTGCTCCTTTCTCCATCCTCTCTACTGTCCTGCAGTGTATCAATAAAGAACAAAAGATCTGTACCCTCCAAGCCTGTATCTTCTCTCTTTTACTGACAATAGCCTTCCATAAGACCCATACCTACTCTTCCCATGATATTCCCCTTCAATTCATTGAGAAGAAAAGGGATCACATAATAACTCTAACCATTTCCCAGTAACACTGGATGTGTAGTTGTTTTTGTTTTCTTAGCTGCTCCCCTGAAGGAAGTGAATTAAGGTCAAGTCCTTCATGTGGATTCCATGCCCATTTCCCAAGGAGCAGGGCTTTTCAATGATCAGTCCTGAGTCTGTATCATTCTATTATAATGCAAATATGTGCATATTTCTCACACCTTATACAAAATAAAATAAAATATGAGGCCATCCCCTATCTCATATACTTTCAAGATATTGCCACATTTCCCTGATGCTCCAAACAGCAAATCTATCTCCCTTGTTCTATAACCATTCTTTTACTAACCAAATCAATTAAGCTTCTACCAGCCAGAGCTCCCCAGCAAATAAACCTGATTTTGTCAAAACACCAGTGAACTTCATATTGCCTACTCCTATGATCACCTTCACATCCTCAACTTACTCTATCTTTCAGATACCTTTGGAATATTTGATAGTTCTCTACTTTTTTAAACTGTTCTTCCTTCCTACCCTTCTCTCCCACTTCCCTTCCTTTCCTCTATTTTGTATTTTTTGATATTTTACAATATACTCTCCAGGTGCTATTCCTTCAACCACAATAGCTACTCCATTCCTTCTAAGTATTCATTGCTTACTTCTCCATTTCCACATGAAGTTTAGCAGGACCCCTTCTAATCTACATTCTCTCCTGGTTTGTTTAATTTGTTTTGCCATCATAGAGCATATATATACTGAGTGGCCAGATAATTATGATCTCTGAATACATAATAATCTGGCCACTCAGTATCTATCTATCTATCATCTATCTATCTATCTATCTATCTATCATCTATCTATCTATCTATCTATCTATCTATCTCCCATCTAATAAAAGAGTGATATGCAAATTGACCATCACTCCAACACACAAGATGGCTGCCCCATGTGATCAAAGATGGTTGCCCCCATGGGGACACAAGATGGACTGCAGTGGAGGGCTGTTGTGGGCGATCAGGCCAGATGGGGAGGGCAGATGTAGGGGACCAGGCCTGTAGGGGAGGGCAGTTGGGAGGAACTGGGCCGGCAGAGGAGGGCAGTTGGGGGGAACCAGGCCAGCAGGGGAGGGTTGTTGGTAGGGGAGGCCTGGCCTGCAGGAGAGAACAATTAGGGGTGACCAGGTTAGCAGGGAAGGGCAGTTTGGGATGACCAGGTCTGCAGGGGAGGGCAGTTGGGGGCAACCAGGCCTGCAGGGCAGGGCAGTTGGGGGGGACCAGGCCTGTAGGGGAGGGCAGTTGGAAGGGACCAGGCCTGCAGGGTAGGGCAGTTGGGGGTGACCTGGCCAACAGGGTAAGGCAGTTAGGGGTAACCAGGCCTGCAGGGGAGGGCAGTTGGGAAGGACCAGGCCTGAAGGGGAGGGCAGTTGGGGGTGACCGGGCCAGCAGGGGAGAGCACTTGGGGGGAACCAGGCCTGCAGGGAAGGGCAGTTGGGGGTGACCAGGCCTGCAGGGGAGGACAGTTAGGGGCAATCAGACCTGCAGGGGAGGGCAGTGGGGGGCGACCAGGCCTGCAGTGGAGGGCAGTTGGGGGCGACCAGGCCAGCATGGTAGGGCAGTTAGGGGTGACCAGGCCTGCAAAGGAGGACAATTAGGGGCAACGAGGCCTGCAGGTGAGGGCAGTTGGGGGCAACCGGGCCTGAAGGGGAGGACAGTTAGGGGCGACCAGGCCTGTAGGGGAAGGCAGTTGGGGTGACCAGGCCAGCTGGGGAGGGCAGTTAGGGGCAATCGGGCCAAAAGGGGAGCAGTTAGGCTTCAATCAAGGTGGTTGGGAGCCAGCAGTCCTGGATTGTGAGAGGAATGTCCTACTGCCCATTTAGGCCCAATCACACTGGGATCGGGCCTAAATGGGCAGTCGGACATCCCTCGAGGGGTCCCAGATTGGAGACGGTGCAGGCTGGGCTGAGGGAGGGACATGCCCCCATGCACAAATTTTGTGCACCGAGCCTCTATTATATATATATATATATATATATATATATATATATATATATATATATATATATATACACACACACACACACACACACACACACACACACACACACACACTAGAGGCCCGGTGCATGAATTTGTGCATGGGTGGGGTCTGGCCAGCCTGGCCAGGGGGAGGGGACATGGGCGGTTGGCCGGCCTGCTGCTGGGCGAACTCCTGATCGAAGGGACAATTTGCATATTAGCCTTTTATTATATAGGATATACACTGAGTGGCCAGATTATTATGCGTTCAGAGATCATAATAATTTGGCCACTCAGTGTATAATGTGACCTCCCACGTTCATATCTCAGGTGTTAACCTTATGCTTGAGATCGATTTGTCTGTCTTTGTTTGAAAGGCAAGAAGACATCATAGACTTAACATGTCCCAAGCATACCTCTTATCTATTGTATTTTTTTTGTTTGTTTATTCTGCAACACAACACCAAGTCCTCTAGAGTTGATCCTCTTAATACACCTGGTATCCATCGTCTTCTTTGCCTAACTACTGCTACTATTTTAACATCCAAACATTCTTATCATCTCTTGCCTTCACTGCAATAACTTGGCCTACTTCTGTTCCTTGAACATGCCAAGTTTATTCACTCATTAACACATTGGTAATCCCAGTTCTCTTTGCCTGGAGGAGTCAACCCACAGAACTTTACATGATTGCTTCCTTCTCAACTCTGGGATTTCTGTTCCACTATTGCCTGCTTAGAGAGGCTCTTCCTGATCACTCTGTGTAAAGTCATCTGTTCCTGGCCTAGGACTTGGATTATTTTCTTTCTAATTCTTACCACACCAACTTATTTATTTATTGGTTGGTTGGTATTCTTTCACCCCCCACCCCAGCTAAGTGCTAAATTACCAGCTTCTATAAGAGTAGCAAACACTGCCCTAGCCTGTTTGGCTCAGTGGACAGAGTGTCAGCCAGTGGAATGAAGGGTCATGGGTTTGATTCCAGTCAAGGGCACATGCCTGGGTTGCAGACTCAATATCCAGTAGGGTGTGTGCAGGAGGCAGCAGATCAATGATTCTCTCTCATCATTGATGTTTGTATCTCTCCCTCTCTCTTCCTCTCTGAAATCAATAAAAATAAAACTAAAAAAAGGTAGCAAGCACCTTATTTAAGACAAGTTCCATTAACATTGCTGAATGCTGAATAAAGGTCATTTGAGACCTGTTGTTGCTTCCTGCATGTTGGTGAGGGAGCCACTCAGGAGTGTTACTGGAGAATCTCCCTTTAAATCTACAGCTAATTTGCAATGCATGACTGCCCCACAATAACTTCTGGAAGTTTCTAATTGTGTATATTAAAACAACAAGTAATATCTTGCCCTATCTTGCTAAATCATTAAACAATTTTATTGCTAAATCATTAAACAATTTTATTGCTAAATTATTAAATTATTTTATTGCTATTTTAAATGGTATACCCATGATAAATGAGAGGGAGAAAGAGGAAGATGTTAGCCAATCATAAAGTCACCTAGGGTAGACAGTGGTGCCATCATGACTTCATCGAGGAAGCTCTCTTGCTTCATAGCACCAGGCATATTCCTTAAATCTCTATGTGCCTCAGTTTCCCCATCTACACATAGGACATTCAGGATATGTAGCCTTAGGGTGACTGAGACTCTTCATTCTCAGAACTATACAGCACTTGGAACTCTCAAGATGAGTTTGATAGCATCATTGTATTTCTTGTTAGCAGCTGTCAGCTGGAGAATTTAGGAGCCCAAGACAAAACTGTAGGATGCCAGAGGACTCACACTTCTCATGATAGGACCAACACTTATAAACTACGTAGGATGCAGATGCCTTGTTTTGGACTGAGCCAGGAATCTGTATTCATGTTTAGGAGGAAGGCCACTGAAGGCTTTTTTCCCCAGAAAGGGAAATTTTCAAGCAAACATTTTCATTTCACTGATTTTATAATTAAGACCGTTTCACTCTATCCTTAATATATAAAAACCCAGGGTCCATAACGACCGAAGACTTCACAGACTGGAAGTAAGTCCTGCAACCCAGCACTGACTGCCTAGGGGGCTGTGTATCAGGCCCGGAGAGAGGCCTAGAGAAGCAGGGTCTGATCCATAGCCTCCATGGCAGCTGTTGATCAGCCCTTGCCTCTCTCTTTCTCTCCAGGCCTCCATGGGGGGCTGCTCATCAACACCGCCTTTCTGATCAGGCCCAGAGATAGGCCCGAAGATGCTGACTGGCATGGAAACCAACCAATCAGAACCAAATCTGGGTGAACTGTGAGGAGCCAATGGCTGCCTAGGAGGTGGACCTTTTGATGTTGACTGGCATAGAAACCGACCAAGCAGAACATAATCAGGATGAACTGCGAATGCAGAACCTAAGGTGGGGACTAAGGAGGGGTTTTAAGGGCAACAGCTGTTTAGTGTAAGGTGTAAGAAAGTGGTTCAATTTTTAAATGACTGGTTTGGCAGTATATTGCATATGGCTGGCTATCAGTCCAGATATAGGGATTATGTATTTTTTGTCTGCCAAGAGCCTCTCCTCCTGATGAAAAAGGCTCCCCCCCCCATTTAAGCATTCCTATCCTATATAATCTAGCTATACTAATAAAAGGGTAATGTGCTAATTAGACCTGGTTTACCAGCCATCTTCCAGACGTCCGACTTCCTCCCAGACAAAGCCATGGTGGTGGGGGCCAAGGCAGAGAGGGCAGGTGGGGGCAAGATCAGGCAGGCAGACAGATAGGTTAGGGACAATCAGGCAGGTAGGCAGAGGAAGTTAGGGGCGATCAGGCAGGCAGGCAGGTGAGTGGTTAGGAGCCAGTGGTCCCAGATTGCAAGAGGGGTGTCTGACTGCACAGGAGGGGGGGTGTCCCTCAGCCCAGACTGCACCCTCTCCAATCTGAGACCCCTTGGGGGATGTCCAACTGCCGGTTTGGGCCCAATCAATTGGACATCCCTCTTACAATCCGGAACTGCTCGCTCCTTACTGCTCACCTGGCTGATTGCCTGATTGCCCTTAACCACTTCTGCTTGGCAGCCTGATAGCCCCTAATTATTCCCCTGCCGACCAGATTGACGCAAAACTGCTCCCCTGCCCACCTGATCACCCTCCACTGCCCTCCCCTGATGGCCCAATTGCCCCAACTTTCCTCCCCTGCAGCTCAATTGCCCCCAACTGCCCTCTCCTGCAGGCATGGTTGCCCCTAACTGCCCTCCCCTGCTGGCCTGTTTGCCCACAACTAACCTTCCCTGCCAGCCTGATAGCCCCCAACTGTCCTCCCCTGCAGGACTGGTCGCCCCCAACTGCCATACCCTGCTGGCCTGTTTGCCCCCAACAGTCCTCCCCTGGTGACCTGATTGCCCCAACTGCCCTCCCTTACTGGACAGGTCACCACCAACTGTCCTCCCCTGCAGGCCTGTTCCCTCCTAACTGCTCTCCCCTACTGGCCTGGTAACCCCAACTGACCTCCCCTGCCAGCCTGTTGACCACAACTGCCCTCCCCTGCAGGCCTGGTCACCCCCAACTGCTCTCCCCTGCCGGCCTTTTTGCCCCCAACTGCCCTCCCCTGCTGGCCCAATCGCCCCCACACTGCCCTCCCTACTGGGCTGGTCACTCCCAAATACCTTTCCCTGCTGGCCTGGTAGCCCACAACTGCCCTCCCCTGCTGAAATGGACACCACCAACTGCCCTCCCCTGCTGACTTGGGTTGTCCCTAACTGCCATCCCTTGCAGGCCTGGTCCCTCCCAACTGCACTCACCTGCAGGCCTGATGGCTACCAAATGCCCTTGCCTGCCTGCCTGATCACACCCAACTACCCTCCACTGCTGACCTAGTTGACCCCAACTGCTCTCCGCTGCTGACCTGGACACCGCGAACCACCCTGGCCTGCTGGCCCGATTGCCCTCAACTGCTCTCCCCTGCTGGGCTGGTCACCCCCAATTGACCTCCACTGCCAACCTGGTAGCCCGCAACTGCCCACCACTGCTGGCCTGGTCACCCCTAAATGCCCTCCTGTGCAGGCCTGGACCCTCCCAACTGCCCTCACCAACAAGCCTGGTTGCCCCCAACTGCCCTCCCCTGCCTGCCAGGTCACACCCAACTGCCTTTCTCTGCTGGGCTGGTTGCCCCCAAATGCCCTACCCTGATAACCTGGTCACCCCCAACTGCCCTCCCTGCATACCCAGTCACCTTCAACTGCCCTCCCCTGCCAGCCTGGTCGCCCATAACTGGCCTCGCCTGCAGGCCTAGTGCCTCCCAACTGCCCTCCCTGCTGGCCTGCTCACCAACTGCCCTCCCCTGCCAGCCTTATCACCCCTAACAGCCATCCCCTGCTGAGCTGGTCTTCCCCAACTACTGTCCCCAGCCAGCCTGGTCCAGTATAGGCCAGGACCATCCCAACTGCCCTCCCCTGCAAGCCTGGTCGCCCCCAACTGCCCTCGCCTGCCTGACTGGTCACACCCAACTGCTTGCCCCTGCTGGCCTGGTTGCCCCCACTGCTTTCGCCTGCCTGCCTGGTCACCCCCAACTGCCCTCCATGTTGACCTGGTTGCCCTCAACTGCTCTCCCATGCCGGGCTGGTCGCCCCTAACTGCCCTCCCCTACAGTCCTGGTCCCTCCCAACTGCCCTTCCTGCTGGCCTGGTTCCTCTCAACTGCCCTCCCCTGCCAGCATGTCCTGACCAAATGCCCTCCCCTGCCAGTCCGACTACCCCCAACTGCCCTCCCCTGTGGGGATGGTCATCCCCAATTGCCCTTCCCTGCCAACCTGGTCTCCCCCAACTGCCCTCCCCTACCAGACTGGTCCCCCATAACTGCCCTACCCTGCAGGCCTGATACCTCACAACAGCCCTCCTCTGCAGGCCAGGTCACCCCCAACTGCCTTCCCTGCCTGCCTGGTCACACCCAACTGTCCTCCCCCACTGGCCTGGTCACCAACAACTGCCCTACCCTGCTGGCCCAATCACCCCAAATTGCCCTCCACTGCTGGGTGGCTAACCCCCAATTGCCCTCCCCTGCCAAACTTGTGGTCCCCAACTGCCCCTCCGGCCAACCTGGTTACCCACAACTGCCTTCCCCTGCTGACCTGGTCACCCTCAACTGCCCTTCCTTGTCGACCTGGTCACCCCCAACTGCCCTCCCCTGCTGGGCTGGTCACCTCCATTTGCCCCCTGCTGCCAGCCGGTTGCTCCCAACTGCCCTCCCCTGCTGAACAGGTTGTCCCCAAATTCCCTCCCCTGCAGGCCTGGTTCCTCCGAATGCCCTGCCCTGCAGGCCTGATCTCGCCCCCAACCCCCTCCCCTGCCTGCCTGGTCACACCCAACTGCCCTCCTCTGCTGGCCTGGTCACCAGCAACTGCCCTCCCCTGCCAACCTGGTCACACCCAACTGCCCTCACCTGCTGGCCCGATCGCCCCCAACAGCCCGCCTGTGCTGGGCTGGTCACCCCCATTTGCCCTCCTTTGCTGGCCTGGTTGCCCCCACTACCCACCCCTGCAGTCCTGATAGCCCCAACTGCCCTCCCATGTCGGCCTGGTCACTCCCAACTGCCCTCCCCTGCAGTCCTGATAGCCCCAACAGCCCTCCCTTGCTGACCTCATCACCCCCAATTTCCCTCCCCTGCAGGTCCGATAGCCCCCAACTGCCCTCCCTTGCTTGCCTGATAGCCCCCAACTGCCATCCCCTGCAGGCCTGGTTGCCCCCAACTGCCCTCCCCTGCCAGACTGTTAGCCCCCATCTGCCCCCCCCTACCGGACTGATTGCCCCCAACTTCCCTCCCCTGTCGGCCCAATTGCCCCCAACTGCCCTCCCTTGATGGGCTGGTCACCCCCAATTGCCCTCCCATGCCGGCCTGGTGGCCCCAACTGCCCCTCCTGCCAACCTGATCACCCGCAACTGCCTTCCCCTACTGACCTGGTTGCCCCAACTGCCCTCTCCTGCTGGGCTGGCCACCTCCATTTGCCCTCCCTGCCAGCTTGGTTTTCCCCACCTGCCCTCCCCTGCTGACCTGGTAGCCCCCAACTTCCCACCCATGTCAGCCTAGTCACTCCTAACAGCCCTCCCCTGCTGGCCTGGTCCCTCCCAACTGCCCTTCCCTGCAGGCCTGACATTGCCCCCAACTGCCCTCCCCTGCTGGCCTGGTCACACCCAACTGCCCTCCCCTGCAGGCTTCATCACCGCCAACTGCCCTCCCCAGTTGGCCTGGTTGCCCCCAACTGCCCTCCCCTGCTGGCCTGATCTCGCCCCCAACTGCCCTCCCCTGCCTGCCTGGTCACACCCAACTGCCCTCCCCTGCAGGCCTGGTCACACCCAACTGCCCTCCCCTGCAGGCCTGATCTCTCCCCCAACTGCCCTCCCCTGCTGGGCTGGTCACCCCCATTTGTCCTCCCCTGCCAGCCTGGTTTCCCCCACCTGCCCTGCCCTGCTGACATGGTCGCCCCCAACTGCCTTCCCCTGCTGGGCTGGTCACCCCTATTTGCCCTCCATGCTGGCCTGGGGGTCCCCAAATGTCCTCCCCTGCTGACCTGGTCACCCCAAACTGCCCTCCCCTGCTGACCTGGTCGCCTCTAACTCCCCTCCCCTGCCCGCCTGGTTGCCCCCAACAGCTCTCTCCTACCAGCCCAATTGCCCCCAACTACCCTCCCCTCCTGGGCTGGTCACCCCCAATTGCCCTCCCCTGCTGGCCTGGTTGCCCCCAACTTCCCTCCCCTGCCTAACAGGTTGCCCCTAACTGCCCTCGCCTGCTGTCCTGATCACCCCCAACTGTCTTTCCTGCTGGGCTACTCACCCCTATTTGACCTCCCATGCTGGCCTGGTAGCCTGTAACTGATCTTCTCTGCATGACTGGTTCCTCTCAAATGCCCTCCCATGCCTACCTGGTCGCCCCCAACAGTCTTCCCCTATCTGCTCTATTGGCCCCAACTGCACACCCCTGCTGGGCTGGTCATCCCCAATTGCCCTCTTCTGCTGGCCTGGTCACCTCCAACAGTTCTCCCCTCCTGGGCTGGTCACCGCCAATTGCCCTCCCCTGCCGACCTGGTTGCCCCCAGCTGCCCACCCCCGCCGAAAAGGTTGCCCCCAAAAGCCCTCCACTGTTGGCCTGGTCGCCCCTAACTGCCCTCCCCCGCTGACCTTGTTGCCCCAAACTGCCCTCCCCTGCCGACCTGGTCACTTCAAACTCCCCTCCCCTGCACGACTGGTCGCTCCCAATTGCCCTCCCCTGCCGGCCTGGTTGCCCCCAACACCTCTCCCCTACCAGCCCGATTGCACCCAACTGGCCTCCCCTGCTGGGCTGGTCACCCCCAATTGCCCTTTCCTTCAGGACTGGTTGCCCCCAACAGCCCTCCCCTGCTGAACAGGTTGCCCACAACTGCCCTCCCCTGCAGGCCTGGTCCCTCCCAACTGCCCTCCCTGCAGGCCTGATCATGCCCCCAACTGCCCTCTCATGCTTGCCTGGTCACACCCAACTGCCCTCCTCTGCTGGCCTGGTCGCCCCCAACTTCCCTCCCTGCCGAACTGGTCACACCCAACTGCCCTCACCTGCTGGCCTGGTTGCCCCCACCTGCCCTTGCTTGCCGACCAGGTTACACCCAACAACCCTCTCCTGCTGGCCTGGTTGCCCCAAATTGCCCTCCCCTGTTGACCTGGTCGCCCCCAACTGCCTCTGCTACTGGCCTGGTAGCCCCTATATGCTCTCCCTGCTGGGCTGGTCCCCACAATTGCCCTCCCCTACCAGTCTGCTCTCTCCCATCTGCCCTCCCTGCTGGGCTGGTCACCCCCAATTTCCCTACTCTGCCCTCCTGGTCACCCCCAACTACTCTCCCCTGCCAACCTGGTCACCAGCAACTGCCCTCCCCTGCCAGCCTGGTCACCCACAAGTGCCCTCCCCTACAGACCAGGTCACACCCACTGCCCTCATCTGCTGGACTGGACACCCCCAACATCCTCCCCTCCCCCTAACTACCCTCCCAGTTGGGCTGGTCACCCCCAATAGCCCTCCCCTGCTGGGCTGGTCATCCCCATTTGTCCTCCCCTGCCAGCCTGGTTGTCCACACCTGCCATCCTCTGCCAACCAGGTCAACCCCACTGCCCTCCACTGCAGGATTGGTCCCTCCCAACTGCCCTCCACTGCAGGCCTGATCTCACCCCAAACTGCCCTCCCCTGCCTGTCTGGTCACCCCCAACTGCCCTTCCCTGCTGGCCCGATAGCCCCCAACTGCCCTACCCACCTGTCCTGTTTGCCTCCAACTGCCCTCCCCTGCTGGCCTGAGAGCCCCCAACTGCCCTCCCCTGCCAGCCTGTTAGCACCTAACTGCCCTTCACTGCCGACCCGAATGCCCGCAATTTCCCTCCCCTGCTGGTCCAATTGCCCCCAACTGCCCTCCCCTGCTGGGCTATTCACCCCCATTTGCCCTCCCCTGCCAGCCTGGTATCCCCCAACTGCTCTCCACTGCCAACCTGGTATCCCCCAACTGCCCTCCACTGCTGGGCTGATTGCCCCCAACTGCCCTCCCCTGCTGGGCTGGTCACCACCATTTGCCCTCCCCTGCCAGCTTGGTTGCCCCAACTGCCCTCCCCTGCCGATCTGGTCACCCCCTACTGCCCTCCCTTGCTGGGCTGGTCACCCCCAATTACCATTCCCCTGCCAGCCTGGTCGCCCCCAACTGCCCTCTCCTGCAGGCCTGTTTACCCCAAACTGCCCTTCCCCTGCTGGCCCGATTGCCCCCAACTGCCCTCCCCTGCAGGGCTGGTCACCCCCAATTGCTCTTCCCCTGCCAGCCTGGTTGCTTCCAACTGCCCACCCCTGCCAAACAGGCTGCCCCCAACTGCCCTCCCCTGCAGGCCTGATCTCGCCCCCAACTGCACTCCCATGCCTGCATGGTCACAGCCAACTACCCTCCGCTGCTGGCCTGGTTGCCTCCAACTTCCCTCCCCTGCTTGCCTGATAGCCCCCCTGCAGCCTTGGTTACCCCCATTTGCTCTCCCCTGCCAAACAGGTTGCCCTGATAGCCCTCCCCTGCAGCCTTGGTCATCCCCATTTGCCCTCCCTTGCCAAACAGGTTGCCCCCAACTGCCCTCCTGTTGGCCTGGTCACCCCTAACTACCCTCCCCTACAGGCCTTGTCCCTCCCAACTGTCCTCCCCGGCAGGCCTGATCTCGCCTCCAACTGCCCTCCCATGCCTGCCTGGTCACACCCAACTGCCCTCCTCTGCTGGCCTGGTCACCCCCAACTTCCTTCCCCTGCTTACCTGGTCACACCCGACTGCCCTCACCTGCTTGCCTGGTCGCCCCAACTTCCCTACCCTACCAGCCTGGTCGCCCCTAACTGCCCTCCTGCTGGGCTGGTCCCAGCAATTGCCCTCCCCTGCCAGCATGGTCACCCCACCAATCCTCCCCTGCCGGCCTGGTCATACCCAACTGCCCTCCCCTGCAGGCCTCACTACCCCTACTGCCCTCCCCTGCTGGCCTGCTTAGCCTCAACTGCCCTCCCCTGCTTGCCTGTTTGTCCCCAAATGCCCTCCCCTTCTGGCCTGATCTCCCCCAACTGCCTTCTCCTGCAGGCTTGTTTGCCCCAACCTGCCCTCCCCTGCTGGGCTGGTCACCCCCTATTGACCTTTCCTGCTGGCCTGGTCACTCCCAATGGCCCTCCCTTGCTGAACTGGTCACCCTCAACTGTCCTCTCCTCCCAGCACGATTGCCCCCAACTGCCCTCCCCTGTTGATCTGATCACCCCCAACTGCCTCCCCTGCAGGCCTGGTCGCCTCTACTGCCCTACCCAGCTGTCCTGTTTGCCCCCAAATGCCCTCCCCTGCAGGCCTGGTTGCTCACAACTGCCCACCCCTGCCAGTCTGTTACCCCCCCCCCCCGCAACTTCCCTCCCCTGCCGGCCCAATCGCCCCCAAATGCCATCCCCTGCTGGGCTGGTCACCCCCATTTTCCCTCCCCTACTGGCCTGGTCACCCCCAACTGCCTTTCTCTACCAGCTTGTTAACCCCCAACTGCTTTCCCCTTCTGGGCCGATTGCCCCCAACTGCCCTACCCTGCTCCCCTGGTCACTCCCAACTGCCCTTCCTTGCCAGCCTGTCACCCACAACTGCCCTTACCTGAAGGCCTGGTCGCCACAAACTGCCCTCTCCTCCAGGCCTGTTTGCCCCCATTGCTCTCCCCTGCCAGCCGAATCGCCCCCAACTGCCCTCCCCTGCTGGGCTGGTCACCCTCATTTGCCCTCCCCTGCTGGCCTGGTTGCCCCAAACTGCCCTCCCCTGCTGACCTGGTCACTCCCACTGCCCTCCCCTGTAGGTCTGGTCACACCTAACTGCCCTCCCCTGCAGGCCTGTTCCCTCCCAACTGCCCTCCCATTCTGGCCTGATCTCACCCCCAACTACCCTCCCCTGCCAGCCCGATTGCCCCCAACTGTCTTCACCCGCTGGGCTGGTCACCTCCAATTACCCTCCCCTGTCAGCCTTGTGGCCCCCAACTGCCCTCTCCTGCCAGCCTGATTGTCCCCAACTGCCCTCCCTTGCTGGGCTATTCACCCCCAACTGCCCTCCACTGCCAGGCTGTTCACACACAACTGCCCTCCTCTGCTGGCCTGGTAACCCCCAACTGCCCTCCCCTGTTGGCCTGCTTGCCCCCAAATTGCCTCATTTGCTGGCCTGATTGCACCCCCAACTTCCCAACTTTGCTAACCTGATGGCCCCCAACTGCCCTCCCCTGTAGGCCTGGTTGCCTGCAAGTGCCCTTCCCTGCCTGTCCGATTGCCCTCAGTTGCCCTCCCCTGCCAGCCTGTTAGCCCCTTACTGCACTCCCCTTACAGCCCAATTGCCAGCAATTTCCCTCCCCTGTCGACCCGATCGCCCCCAACTGCCCTCCCATGCTGGGCTGGTCATCCCCATTTGCCCTCCCCTGCCAGTCTGGTATCCCCCAACTGCCCTCCCCTGCTGACCTAGTGTTCCAGAAATGCCCTCCCCTGCCAGCCCTAATGCCCCCAACTTCCCTTCCCTGCCTGCCTGGTCACACCCAACTGCCTCCCCTGCAGGCCTCTTCACCCCCAACTGCCCTCCCCTGTTAACTGGGTCGCCCCCAAATGCCTCCCCTACTGGCCTGGTCACCCCTAACTGCCCTCCCCAGCAGGCCTGGTCCCTCCCAACTGCCCTCCCCTGCCGGCCTGTCTCCCCCAACTGCCCTCACCTGCTGGTTTGAATGCCCCCAGCTGTCCTCCCCTGCTGGGCTGATCACCCCTAACTGCCCTCCCCTGCTAGCCTGGTTGCCCCCAACTACCCTCCCCTGCCGACCTGGCCACCTCTCCACTGCAGGACTGGTCCCTCCCAACTGCCCTCCCCTGCCAGCCTGGTCGCCCCCAACTGCCCTCCCCTGCTGGCCCGATCGCCCCCACCTGCCCTCATCTGCTGGGCTGTTCACCCCCATTTGCCCTCCCCTACCAGCCTGGTCACCCACAACTTCCCTCACCTGCCAGCCTGCTAACCCCCAACTGCTCTCCCCTTCCGGGCCGATTGCCCCCAACTGCTCTACCCTGCTGGCTTGGTAACTCCCAACTGCCCTTCCTTGGCACCCTGTCATCCACATCGGCCCTCACCTGAAGGCCTGATTGCCCCCAACTGCCCTCCCCTGCTGACCTGGTCTCCTATAACTCCCCTCCCCTGCAGGACTGGTTGCTCCCAACAGTCCTTCCCTGCCAGGCTGGTCACCCACAATTGCCCTCCACTGCTGGCCTGGTCACCCCTAACATCTCTCCCCTACCAGCCCGATAGCCCATAACTGCCCTCCCCTGCTGGCCTGGTCACTCTCAATTGCCCTACTTTGCTGGCCTGGTTGCCCCAACTGCCCTGCCCTGCCGAACAGGTTGCCCACAACTGCCCTCCCCTGTCGGCCTGGTCACCCCTAACTGTCCTCCCCTACAGGCCTGGTTCCTCCCAACTATCCTCCCCTGCAGGCCTCAGCACCCCCAAGTGCCCTCCCCTGCCAGCCTGGTCGCCCCTAAGTGCCCTACCCTGCCCACCTGGCCACACCCAACTGCTCTGCCCTGCTGGCCTGGTAGCCCCCAACTGCTCTACCCTGCTGGCCTGGTAGCCCCCAACTGCTCTACCCTGCTGGCCTGGTCGCCCCTTACTGCCCTCCCAGTTGGGTTGGTCACCCCCAAAAGCTCTCCCCTACCAGCCCGATCGCCCCCACCTGCCCTCCCCAGCTGGGCTGGTCACCTCCAATTGCCCTCCCCTGCCGGCTTGGTTGACCCCAACTGCCCTCCTCTGCCAAACAGATTGCCCACAACTTCCCTCCCCTGTCAGCCTGGTTGCCCCCAACTGCCATCCCCTATAGGACTGGTCAACCCCAACTGCCCTCCCCATGCCAGCTAGTCACCCCCAACAGCCCTCCCCCACCGGCCCAATTGCCCCGAACTGTCCTCCCCTGCTGGGCTTGTCACCCCAAATTGCCCTCCCCTGCCAGCCTGAAAGCCCCCAACTGCCCTCCCCTGCCGACCTGGTGACCCCCAATTTCCCTCAGCTGCCAACCTGGTCGCCCCTAACTGCTCTCCCCTGCAGGCCTGGTACCTCCCAACTGCCCTCCTCTACAGGCCTGGATGCCCCCAACTCTTCTACCCTGCTCAGCTGGTCACCCCCAATTGCCATCCCCTGCCGGCTTGGTCGCTGCCAACTGCCCTCCCCTGCCGACCTGGTCACACACAACGGCCTACCCTACTGGCCTGCTTGCCCCCAACTGCCTCCCCTGCCGGCCTGTTTCCCCCACAACTACCCTCCCTGCTGGGGTGGTCTCACCCAATTGTCCTCCCCTGCCAGCCTTCTCAACCCCAACTGCCCTCCCCTGCAGGCTTGTTTGCCCCCAACTGCCCTCTCCTGCTGGCCCGATTGCCCTCAACTGTCCTCCCATTCTGGGCTGGTCACCCCCAATTACCATTTCCCTGCCAGCCTGGTAGCCCCCAACTGCCCTCCCTTGCCGACCTGGTCACCCCCAACTGCCCTCCCCTGCCAGCCTGATCGCCCCCACCTGCCCTCATCTTCTGGGCTGTTCACCCCCCATGTGTCCTCCCCTGCCAGCCTGATAGCCTCCAACTGCCCTCCCCTGGCAGCCTGATCACCTGCAACTGCCTTCCCCTGCCAGCCTGTTAACCCCAAACTGCTCTCCCCTTCCAGGCCAATTGTCCCCAACTGCCCTACCCTGCTCCCCTGATCACCCCCAACTGCCCTTCCTTGCCAGCCTGTCACCGCAACTGCCCTCACCTGAAGGCCTGGTTGCCCCAAACTGCCCTCTCCTCCAGGCCTGTTTGCCCCCATTGCCCTCCCCTGCCAGCCCAATCACCCCTAACTGCCCTCTCCTGCCAGCCTGATCGTCCCCAACTGCCCTCCCTTGCTGGGCTATTCACCCCCAACTGCCCTCCACTGCCAGCCTGTTCACACACAACTGCCCTCCCCTGCTGGCCTGGTTGCCCCCAACTGACCTCACCTGCTGGCCTGATTTTACCCCCAACTGCCCAACTTTGCTGACCTGATGGCCCCCAACTGCCCTCCCATGCCAGCCTTATTCCCCCAACTGCCCTCCCCTGCAGGCCTGATTGCCCCCAAGTGCCTTTCCCTACCTTTCCAATCGCCCTCAATTGCCCTCCCCTGATGACCTGGTTGCCCGTAAGTGCCCTCCCCAGCAGGCCTGGTCCCTCCCAACTGCCCTCCCCTGCCAGCCTGTCGCCCCCAACTGCCCTTGCCTGCTGGTTTGAATGCCCCCAGCTGTCTTCCCCTGCTGGGCTGGTCACCCCCAATTGCCCCCCCCCCCCGCCAGCCTGGTGGCCCCCCACTGCCCTCGCCTGCCAACCTGATTGCTCCCAACTACCCTCCCATGCCGACCTGGCCACCTCTAACTGCCCTCCACTGCAGGACTGGTCCCTCCCAACTGCCCTCCCCTGCCAACCTGCTCACCCCTAACTGCCCTCCCCAGCAGGTCTGTTCCCTCCCAACTGCCATCTCCTGCCAGCCTGTTGCCCCCAACTGTCCTCCCCTGCTTGCCCGATTGCCCCAACTGTTCACCACTGCTGGGTTCGTCGCCCCCAACTGCCCTACCCTGCTGGCCTGCTAGCCCCCAACTGCCTTGCCTGCCAACCTGTTCCCTTCCAACTGCCCTCCCTGCTGGGCTGGTCACACCCAATTGCCCTTCCCTGCTGGCCTGGTCGCCCCCAACTGCCCTCTCCTGCCGAGCTGGGTGCCCCCACCTGTCCTACCCTGCCGGCCTTGTCACCCCCAACTAACCTCTCCTGCAGGCCTGGTTGTCCTCTCCTGCATGCCTGGTCTCACCCAACTGCCCTCCCCTGCTGGGCTGGTCACCCCCAATTACCCTTCCCCTGCCAGCCTGGTAGCCCCAAACTGCCCTCCCCTGCCGGCCTGATCATCCTCCCCTGCCCTCATCTGCTGGGCTGTTCACCCCCATTTGCCCTCCCCTGCCGGCCTGGTCACCCCCAACTGTCCTCCCCTGCCAGCGTGTTAACCCCCAACTGCTCTCCCTTTCCGGGCCAATTGCCCCCAACTGCTCTACCCTGCTGGCCTGGTCACTCCCAACCGCCCTTCTTTGGCACCCTGTCACCCGCAACTTCCCTCACCTGAAGGCCTGATCACCTGCAACTGCCCTCTCCTGCAGGCCTGTTTGCCCTCAAATACCCTCCCCTGCCAGCCCAATCGCCCCCAACTGCCTTCTCCTGCCAACCTGGTTGCTCCCAACTGCCCTCCCCTGGAGGCCTTATCTCGCCTCCAAATGCCCTCCCCTGCCTGCCTGGTCACACCCAACTGCCTTTCCCTGCAGGCCTGGTCATCCCCTACTGTCCTCCCCTGCTGGCCTAATCGCCCCTAACTGCCCTCGCCTGCCAGACTGTTTTCCCCCAATTGCCCTACCCTGCTGGCTTGGTTGCCCCCAATTGTCCTTCCCTACTGGCCTGATCTCACCCCCAACTGCCCTCCTCTGCCGGCCTGGTCACCCCAACTGTCCTTCCCTACTGGCTTTGTCGCCTCTAACTGTCCTCCCCTGCCAGCCTGGACACCCCTACCTGCCCTCCCCTGCAGGCCTGGTCCCCCCTAACTGCTCTCCCCTGTAGCTCTCTTGCCCCCACCTGCCCTCCCCTGCTGGCCTTGTTGTCCACAACTGCCCTCCCCTGACAGCTATCTTGTGGTGGCCATCTTGTGATGATGTGAGGGCGGCCATCTTTTGGTGGCCATTTTGTGGTGGCCATCTTGTGATATAGGATTATATTATATAGGCTTTTAGTATATAGGATTTTAAATTGTGGTAAAATACACATAACAGAAAATTTATCATCCTAACCATTTAAATTTTTTTAAATTGATTTTAGAGAGAGGAAGGGGTGAAAGAGAGAAAGCATCAATATGATAGAAAAACACCCATCGGCTGCCTCCCACATGCACCCTAACTTGGCATTGAACTTGCAACTCGGGTATATGTGTCCTTACCAGGAATCAAACCCATACAGGATGACAGGACAACCAGCTGAGCCACACCACCCAGGCCACATCTTAACCATTTTTACGTGTATAGTTCAGTCGTTAAGTACATTCACATTGTTGCACAATCAATCTCTATAACCGCTTTCATTCTACAAAACTAAAAATCTGTATCAAATGACTCCTCATTCCCTCTAACTCTTTCCCCCAGCCCTTACCCACCACCATTGTACTTTGTCTCTAGGAATTTGTAAAATTATACAACTTTTTCTATTATTTATACCCAATCTGAATCTTATTTTTTAAATATTGTAGTCTTATTTTGGTATTGTTGTATTTATTTTGTGTGTGTGGTGTGTTTTTTCTTTCAATTGAATGTACTGGGGTGACATTGTTTCCCAAAACCATATAGGTTTCAAGTGTACAACTCAACAAAACATCATGTGTACACTGCATCGTGTGCCCACCACCCCAAGCAGTCTCTTTCCTTCCTAATTCCCTTCCCCCCACTTTGCCCACCTCCATCTAGCCTCTAACCCCCTTTTCCCTCTGGCTATTACCACACTGTTTTCTCTGTCTCTGTGTTATATATATATGTTTTCTGGGTAATCCCTTCACCTTCTTTTATCCAGTTCCCTTTCCCCTCTGACAGCTGTCAGTCTGTTCCATGTATCCATGCCTCTGTTTCTATTTTGTTAGTCAGTTTCTTTTGTTCATTAGATTCCACATATAAGTGAGATCAAATGGTATTTGTCTTTCTATGATTGGCTTGTTTCACCTATCATAATAATCTCCAAGTAATTTTAGTTAGTTGGGTGTTTGGGGGATTTTGCCAAGTGATGCTTTTGATTTAAATAAAAATATCAAGTCACTGTTAAGGTGGAATATAGAGAAATAAAAACTCTGAAGATAATACTTAATGACTGAGTTCTGAGAATAATTTTATTGATTGAGTCAACATTCAGTGATATCTTGCAGGATTTCAGCAGTGTCCTATAGAATGGATTTTCAAAGATCAGGGTCCTTGCCCTGGAGGTTCTCATAGTTTCATGGGGGAGTTAGATAAATTTGTTCAATTTACATTGATTTATTAAGATCGTACTATGTACCAGACAATGTACTTTCTAGATATTTGAGATACATTAGTACCCAAAACAGACAAATATCTCTCCCCCGCCCCCGCGTGCACCCTTGCTGCTGCGCCATGGCAACGCAGCCTTGTAATTGTGATGTAGGTGCATGATGTCACTATGTCCTGCAGGATTTATAACTGTGAAGGGCCAGGGTGACCTTCATTCACCACCATCACCTCGGCCTACCAACATCTTCACCACCAAGCTATCCAGAGAATCTCTTAATTCATTTAAATACTCTTTAAGGTGGTAAGCAAAGTTTATTATTTTCTTCTATGTAGCACTACAGATTTCCTTTTGGATTTTCTCAGTATTTTATTTTAAGATTTGTCAATATATTTCAACTGATTCTCTTACTTTTCTGGGTACATAATATTGATACACAAAAATCATGTCTTTTCAATCAACCAGTGACTCAGTGTTTATTTCACATAGATTTCAATATAAGATTTTTATTATTACAGATTTTTTTCCTTACTGTTCTTTCCTACAAATACTTGCTTTTAAACTTACTGCATTTTAAAGCTAGATTAATCAATTTAACACTAAAACAATTTAACAAAACATGCTGGGTAAAAATTGTATTTAAATTATATTTTTAATGTATTAAACTATACATACATATAAGCATACTCACACATAGAGGGTCAGTTGATATATAAAACCTAAGAGATAACATATGAATCTTTACTTTTCAGTTACATAGTAGGTATTATATCATGTAAAATATTTTATTTTGCTTGAATAGCATTTAGATTTATTTTATTGATATTTTTTAGTTATAAAGTTGGAATATTTAAGTAATATAACTCCAAAGATACAAAAAAGGCTATTTCTAATTACTTTTATATGAACCAAATTAGATCTTTTTTTTCATTCAGAGTGTTTTTGAGCCTTCATCATATTCCATCCAGCAAAACTTCATAATTTCTCTTCTTGATACTTAACCTCTGTTTGTTGAACAGGAAACTGGCCAGGTATTCATATCTGCCTATGAGCTCCATTCCATTATTGAGTTTCAGCTATAATTGAGTTTTTCTCAGAACTGTGAATATTTTCCTGGAAACGTGTGAGAGAAAGTTCACAGGTAAAGATGCTAAACCAGTGTTTTGCCTGTTATTGGCTTTATTAACTTTGGTCCAGTTACTTTTCTTTGCTGATCCTCAGTTTCCTCCTCAGTTAAATGGGCTTAATAATTCTTATTATAGTTTTACATGTGCAACATATGATGATTGACAATACTAATCATTGTTTTTACTCTTGATTGTTCTTTAGTAGAAGAAACAGATCAGACTGCAGTGAAAACATTCATAATTATATGGTAAGATATCTATTTCTATTTTTAATATTTACAATTGAACACAGAGGGAGTGGGAATTTGAAGTACTTATAAGGTAGAGGAAGGTACAAAGGCATCCAGCTCCTGATTTCTACCTTCATGCTGAGGGTGGATGGTCTGACTAATAAGGATGACCTCCTACTCTGGGAGAGAGAAACACACCTACTTAATCAAGAAAAACATCCAGGGTACATGAACATAGACAACGGGTCAGTGAGGGCCTGGGCTGGGGGCCGGAGGTGGGATAGAGGGGGTCAATGGGGAAAAGTGGGGACATATTCTTTCAATAATAAAGAATTATGTAAAAACAAAACAAAACATCCAGGGCTTGGGTCAGGCAATTAGGTGGATAGTGGTGACCACATTCAAGTAATTTCCTTCCTCTGTGTTCAGCAGTTTGCACTGTACTCTCATCTCCAATCAGCATCACTCAACCAGGAAAACAGTGATAATGAAGGCTGCCATTCACTGAGTACCTACTCTGCCCTAGGCACGTGTCATTCATTCCAGATGCAAAGGCCTATGGATGATAATCTTTGTGCCAGGCTGTGTAGTAGGAACTGAGGATATACCAGTGAACTAAGCAATATAAAATGTCTGCCCATATTCTACAGTGAGGGGATAAAAATAATTAATGAATATAGTAAAATTATTCAGTGCAGTAGAAGTTAATATGTTCTATTAGAAAAGTAGTGAAGGAAAGGAGGATTAACAGTGCTGATTGGCTGTTATGGAATTTTAAAGGGGGTTTTCAGGATCAGCCTCATTACAAAGATGAAATCTGCCTGGCTGGCATGGCTCAGTGGTTAAGCATCAGCTATGCACCAGGAGGTCACTGTTCAATCCCCAGTCAAGGCACATACCCAGGTTGCAGGCTTGATCCCCAAGGGGGTGTGCAGGAGACAAACAATCAATGATTCTCTCTCATCATTGATGTTTCTATCTCTTTCTTCCTTTCCCTTCCTCTCTGAAATCAATAAAAAAATTTTTTTAAAAAGGTAAGCCCTAGCCAGTTTGGCCTCAGTGGATAGAGTGTCGGCCTGCAGATCCAAGGGTCCCAGGTTTGATTCTGTTCAAGGGCACATACCTTGGTTTCAGGCTCCTCCCTGCCTGGGCCCTGGTCAGGGCTCATGCAGGAAACAACTAATCGATGTGTTTCTTTCACATCAAATTTTCTCTGTGTCTTTCCCTCTCTCTTCTACTCTCCCTAAAAATAAATGGGGAAATATTCTCAGTTGGGGAGGAGGAGGAGGAGGAAGAGGAGAAGAAGAAGAAGAAGAAGAAGAAGAAGAAGAAGAAGAAGAAGAAGAAGAAGAAGAAGAAGAAGAAGAAGAAGAGGAGGAGGAGTGGAGGAGGAGGAGGAGGAGGAGGAGGAAGGAGGAGGAGGAGGAGGAGGAAGAGGAGGAGGAAGAGGAAGAGGAAGGGGAGGGGGGAGGGAGAAGGAGGAGAAGGAGGAGGAGGAGGAGAAGGAGAAGGAGGAGGAGAGAAGGAGGAGAAGGAGGAGGAGGAAGAGGAGGAAGAAAAGGAGAAGAGGAGGGGAGGAGGAGGAGGAAGGAGGAGGAGGAGAAAGGAAGAGAAGAAGGAGGAGGAGAAGGAGGAGGAGGAGGAGGAGGAGGAGAGGAGGAGGAGGAGGAGAAGGAGGAGGAGGAAGAAGGAGGAGGAGGAGGAGGAGGAGGAGGAGGAGGAGAAGGAGAAGGAGGAGAAGGAGGAGAAGAGAAGGTGACATCTCAGAAGATACTTGAGATGGTAAGGAATCAGGCACTGAGATATCTAGAGGAGCAATACTACAGGCATTGAGAACAGCCCTGCACACCCCTAAAGAGGGGTATGTGTACTATAAATCCCAAGAACACTGAGCTGGGCACTGGTGTTACAACTCAAATCACACTGTAGTGGGTTTCAGAAAGACAGACAATTGTAAAATTACAGCAAACTTGGAAGCACTAAAGGGAATGAAGGGGGCATTTTTTGTCAGCTTTGGCAGATGAGCTTGACCAAGGAAGTGCCACAAATCTCATAATTGGAGGCACAGGAAAAGTAAGCAGTATGGAAACAAGAGTTTTCTAGACAGAGGCAGCAGTGTGACAGCCATTAGGAATGCATCATAGGAATCTGCCAGCAGGGAATGTCATAGTCTGAAGGCACCAGCTGCTGCATTTGAAATCCATCTTCACATTTTTTACTAGACCACACTTTCCACAGCCTACTCTCAGCCCATGACTGAATGTGGCAGAGGTAGTAAGGATGGACTGTTCCTGAGAGGCTGATTTGTTTCTGTTCCATCTTCCCTTTGTTCCCCTTTTTGCTTTTTCCTGCCTTATGTGTGTGTGGGTGTAGTTTCATTTCATCCCCTTTGTAGGCTTATGAGCAATCACTTTTGTATTCTTATTTTAGTGTTTGATCTTGAACTTACCACACATACCTTTATTGCTTATCACATATTACTTTTATTTATCAGTATACTGTGATAAGATGAAACTATTTTTATTTAACTTATTTATGCTGTGATAACATTACAGTAATATTCCATTTTCTCCTCCCAACCTTCACATGGTTTTTTTTTATACATTTTATTTTAAACTAGTGGACCCGTGCATGAAATTCGTGCATGGGTGGGGGGGTTCCTGCAACTCAACCTGCACCCTCTCCAATCGGGGAACCCTTGGGGGATCCCCCACAGGGATAAGGCCTAAACTGGCAGTCAGACATCCCTCTCGCAATATGGGACTGCTGGCTCCTAACCAGTCACCTGCCTGCCTGCCTGCCTGATCACCCCTAACTGCCTCTGCCTGCTTGCCTGATTGCCCCCAACCCCTCTGCCTGCCTGCCTGATCACCCCTAACCTCCCTGCCTGCCTGCCTGATTGCCCCTAAACTGCCCTCCCCTGCCGGCCTGATCTTGCCCCCAACTGCCTTCCCCTGCCAGCCTGATCTTGCCCCCAAGTGCCCTCCACTGCAGGCCTGATCTCACCCCCAACTGCCCTCCCCTGCTGTCCTGGTCGCCCCCAACTACCCTCCCTGCCGGCTTGATCTTGCCCCCAACATCCCTCCCCTGCCAGCCTGATCTCACCCCTAACTGCTCTCCCCTGATAGCCTGATCACCCCTAACTGCCTGTGCCTGCCTGAGATCACCCCTAACTGCCCTCCCCTGCTGGCCTGATCTCTCCCCCTACTGCTCTCCCCTGCCATCCTGATCTCGCCCCCAACTGCCCTCCCCTGCTGGCCTGATTGCCCCTAACTGCCTCTGCCTCAGCCCCCACCACCATGGCTTTGTATGGAATGAAGTTGGACATCTGGAAGATGGCCTGCTGACCTGGCCTAATTAGCATATTTACCCTTTTATTAGTATAGATAGATTATATAAGATAGGATTGCTTAAATGGGGGGGGGGACCTTTTTCAGCAGGAGAAGATGCTCTTGGCAGACAAAAATACATAATCCCTATATCTGAACTGATAGCCAGCCATATGCACGATACTGCCAAACCAGTCATTAAAAAATTGAACCGCTTTCTTACACCTTACACTAAACAGCTGTTGCCCTTAAAACCCCTTCTCAGCCCCCACCTTAGAGTCTGACTTCACAGTTCACCCAGATTAGGTTCTGATTGGTCGTTTTCTATACCAGTTGGCATCAGAAGCTTTGCCTCAGAGGCAGCCATTGGCTCCTTGCAGTTCACTCATATTTGGTCCTGATTGGTTGGTTTCTATGCCAGTCAGCATCAAAAGCTCACCTCTTAGGCAGCCATTGGCTCCTTACAGTTCACCCAGATTTGGTTCTGATTGGTCAGTTCCTATGCCAGTCAGCGTCTCCGGGCCTATCTCCAGGCCAGATCAGAAAGGCAGGGTGGTAGGGGCCCATTGTGGGAACCCCAAGCTGCTGGAAAGCAGGCTGAACTGCTGATCTCGGAGAGAGAGAGGCATGGCTTCTGGCAAGCAGGCTGAACTGCTGATCTCGGAGAGAGAGAGGCATGGCTGCTGGCGAGGCCTGGAGAGAGAGAGAAGCGGGGTCTGATCCGCAGCCTCAAGGCTGTGGATCAGACCCCGCTTCTCTCTCTCTGGGCCTCACCAGCAGATGCAGTATCCCTGATCATCTCTGTCTCTATCTCTCCTCAAAGGTCAGCAGTTAAGCCCGCTCACCAGTCCTCGCCCACCAGAGACTGCCACATGCGAGCCTGGCGTTCGGTAGAGCCTTTGGTCATTATGGACCCTTAGTTTTTATATATTAGGATATGTTTAAATGCCTACACCACATTATTTTTTATAAACTGTCAAATATCTTTCAAAGACTTTCAAAAATGAGAAAAATCTTATAACTTTACTCACACAATTACCATTCCAAGTGCTCTCCATTCTTTTGCATAGATCTATATTTTGGATCATTTTGCTTCAGCCTGAAGGACTTGCTTTAACATTTCTTGTAGAGTGCATCTGCAGGTGAGGAATCCTCGTAGATTTTGTGTCTGAAAAAGACTTAGTTTTGCCACTGCCTTTTATATATATTTTCACTTCATATAGGATTTTAGGCTGATAGTTTTTCTTTCGGTACTTGAAAGATGTTGCTACAGCCATCACTCAGTTTGTTTCCAAAGGAAAATAAATCTCTCTGAAATTAATGTTTTTTTTCATACTTGTAGATACAGGATGAAGAGAACAAACTGAAGTTGCCAGAGGGGAGGAGATGGGGGATAGGAAGAAAAGGGGAAAGATATTAAGAGTACAAACTTGCAGTTATAAAAGTCATAGGGATGTAATATACAGCAAAGGTAATATAGTCAATAATATCATAATAACTATGTATGCTGACACATGGTTCCTAGACTTTTTACAGTGATCACTTTGTAAGTTATATATATGTTGAATCACTATACATATGAAACATATAATACTAGAGGCCCAGTGCATGAATTCGTGCACAGGTGGTGTCCGGCTGGCCCGGCCCCAATCAGCAGATCGGGGCTGGGCCTGTGGGGAGGAGGAGACAGTGGGAGGTTGGCTGGCCAGTCCTCCCTGATTGGGGCCTGATCAGGGCCGGACCGGTGACGGGGAGAGGCTGCGGGTAATTGGCTTGTCAGGCCCTGCCCCTGAATGGAGTGGGGGAGCCAACTGGGGGTTAGCAGCTGGGAGAGGAGCTGTGGGAGGTTGGCTGGCCAGCCCCACCCCCAATTTGTGTGTGGGGGGCAAATCTGGGGTGGAGCTGGCTGGGGAGAGGGGCCACGGACCAAGTGGGGTGGTGGGAGCCCATTGGGGGTGTGGCCTGTCAGGGGAAGGGGCCACAGGCGGTTTGCAAGCCCCACCCTCTATTGGGGTAGGGGGGACAATCATGGGTGGGGCCAGCCAGGGGGAGGGGCTGTGGGCAGATCAGGGTGGTGGGGGCCCATTGTGGGCAGGCTGGTCAGAGGGAGAGGCTGCAGGAGGTTGGCTTCTGGACCCACCCCCTATTGGGGTGGGGGGCAATAAGGGGTGGGGCCAGCCAGGGGGAGGGGCTGCAGGAGGTTAGCCAGCCAGTCCCACCCCCGATCGGGCGGGTTCGCTGACCACAGTGGGAGTCATAGCAACCGGTCGTTCCAGTCATTATGGCGTTACGGTCACTGGCTTTAATATCTATACTAATAAAAGAGTAATATGCTAATTAGACTGGGAGACCTTCCAGACACCCTTCCAGACAAAGCCATGGTGGTGGGGCCAAGGCAGAGGTGGTTAGGGTGATCAGGCCAGGAGGGGAGGGCAGCTGGGGGTGATCAGGCCAGGAGGGGAGGGCAGCTGGGGGTGATCAGGCCAGCGGGGGGCACAGTTGTGGGTGAGCAGGCCAATGGGGGGGCAGTGGGGGCAGTTGGGGTGAGCAGGCCAGCAGGGGGTCAGTTGGGGGCAAGCAGGCTGGTGGGGGAGGCAGTTGGGGGTGAGCATGCCAGCAGGCAGAGTGGTTAGGGGCAATCAGGCAAACAGGCAGGTGAGTGGTTAGGAGCCAGTGGTCCCAAATTTTGAGAGAGATGTCCGACTGCAGGCAGTCAGACATCCCCCGAGGAGTCCCAGATTGGAGAGGGTGCAGGCCGGGCTGAGGGACAACCACCCCCCCCCCCCCCCGTGCACAAATTTCATGCACCCGGCCACTAGTATCAACTATAATTAAAAATAAACTAAAAAATATACCTTGTTTATCTGGTTGCTTTAAGATTTTTCTCTTTAGCCCTAGCTGGTTTGGCTCAGTGGATAGAGTGTCAGCTTGTGGACTGAAGGGTCCCAGGTTCGATTCCAGTCAAGGAGACATGCTCTGGTTTCAGGCTCGATCCCCAGTAGGGGGCATGCAGGAGGCAGCCAATCAATTATTCTCTCTCATCATTGATGTTTCTATCTCTCTCTCCTCCCTTCCTCTCTGAAATCCATACAAATCCTAACATATAAAAACCCTAGTTTGTAATGACCAGTAACGACCGAGGCTCAACCAACCGGAAGTCAGTCCTGCAGTCAGCGCTGGGTTGCCGTGGCAACCTAGCAGAGGGGTTAGGATCAGGCAGGCAGGCAGAGAGGTTAGGAGCAATCAGGCAAGCAGGCAGAGGCAGTTAGGGGTGATCAGGCAGGCAGAGGCAGTTAGGGGTGATCAGGCAGGCAGGCAGGTGAGTGGTTAGGAGCCAGAGATCCCAGATTGTGAGAGGGATCGGGCCTAAACTGGCAGTTGGACATCCTCCAAGGGGTCCCTGATTGGAGAGGGTGCAGGCTGAGCTGAGGGAATCCCCCCTCCATGCACGAATTTTGTGCACTGGGCCACTAGTGTGTGTGTGTGTGTGTGTGTGTGTGTGTGTGTGTGTGTGTGTGTGTATCCATTATTCAAGAAGTAACATTTACAATTAGATATCTAATAAATCTTATCAGGAAACAAGCAGGAAAACTCATAATGAAATGATAAATCCATTGAAGCTCACCCAGAACTGACACAGATATTAAAAATAGTGGACAAGGACATTAAAACAGCTTTTATAACTGTATTGCATATGTTCAACAGTTAAGATACATAAAATATTAAAGACATAAATGAACTACAGATAAAAACTACAATATGAAATACAAAAAATACACAGGATTGAATTAACAACAGATTAGATATTGCAGAAAAATACTGAACTTGAAGACAGCAATAGAAATCATCCAAAATTAGAATAAATAGAAATATTTTAATAAATTAACAGAGCATCACTGAGTTGTGGGACAACTTCAAGCAGCCTCATAAATTTTCAATTGGATTTCCTAGAGGAGCAGGTCAAGAGGTGGGGATAAAACTTTTGAAAAAAAGCTCAACAAAGCCTGAGTACAAGTAACATGAAAACTACACTAAGGCACATGGCAATTGAATTGTGCAAAACCAGTGATAAAGATAAAATCTTTCATATATTTTATATAGTTCTGTCTCTCAACTCAGGGAGTCTATGGCTCCCCTGGGTTCTCTTCCATGCTCTGCAAACTGAAATCTCTCTCTAGGCAGTGACTTGAGGCAATCATTGTTCACGCCTCTTTTGTTTCTTCTTCTGAGGGATCACTACCCTTCATATTGGCTGATGTGCCATGATTTGCCAGTCATTGTTTTATTTATTTGGTCTGTTTTTTTGGTTCTTACAAGTGGGAGATTAAAGCAAATTATATCATTTTAGATAGAAACCGAAGTTGATGGCCAATTTGGCTCAAAGACTCCTCAGCGACCTTCCAAACTCCACAGAGAACTGTTGTGCAGTCTCAGATGCTTCCACCCAGCCTTTATTCCTTCTCTCTCCTTGCTGGAGTTCAAACCAGAATTGTGTTCTGGTGGCTCTCCCAGCTTCCCCAGAATTCCCACTTTCTCTCAGTTCTTTCTCCTAATATATTTCTTGCACTTTGAATTTATTTTAGCATAAGCTCCTCAAAAGGTTATGGACTAATACAAACACATGTGAGCCAGAAACAACACAGGGAGAGTTCTGTTTGTTGTGATGTTAACACTTTCTCTAGAGAGGCCAAGCTTTATTTACTGAATGTGGCCTGAAGATTTCAAGGCATAATTAGAGTTTTAAATGCATATTACCACATGCATGGAATCAGTCCATTTCATTCCATCAAACCTTTATGAATGTATATTTAAGATATTTCCATTTTTGCACCTTTTCAAAAATAAATAAGGGTAAATAAATTGTTCAGAAATCTTTGTACATGGTCCAAACGTTTGATAAGAATACATTTAAACAGAATGCATGATCCTACAAAGTTTAATCTTGGTGAATATTCCTAACCTGCCTCCCAAGCTCACCAGGAGTGTATGAAGTTAACTATTACATCTTCTCTCTGACATTCTTTATTTACTGCTTACTTGTGATTAGTATTATTTTTTAATTGATGAGTTTAAAAGGGAAGTAAAGCAGCTCCCAGGCTTTATACAAACATCTTGTTCTCTGGATAACTTTTGAGAGAGTATCATTGAATCAAAGGTGCTTTAATCCTGGTCCCCAGAACCAGTCAGTAAAATGTTTTGATTTACTATACCTGTTCCCCTAAGAAAAGCCTCACAGCACAGATGTAGCTGCACCAATTAGGGCTTTGGTAAAGGCATATCTGAAGTAGGACCCCAGCTCAAACACTTACTGTGTGTGAAGTCAAGCAAGTTACTGTAGCTCTGGGTGCCTGTTTCATGGTGCATATTTGAGGGGTAGGAGGTGTGAGAGACATACACAAGTTCTAAGCCCTGATCCGAAACGGAACATTGCACCTGGCTTTCCATCCTTCTGTGAGGATGAGGCCCTGAGACTCAACCCTACCCTCTTGCTGTCCCCAGTATGGGAAGTGTGAGGATGCAAATAGCCTACTATGGTCCAGGTGGTTCACTAACACTGGGCCTGTGAAAGTCACTCATTAGGTAAGGGTACCAGGAATACTGAAAATCTTTTGTTTCAAAGCACAAAGTGAGGTGCTGGAGTCAGATCAAGCTGATTCATGATAGCTGATTTATAAACATCTAGGGGTTTTGCAAACCAGTTGTTAGTTGTCAGCAGCTTAACATTAACAAAGGCAGTAGTAAGTACACCACAAAAATGAACTAGTAATGCTACAGTCCAGTGCTGTCCTTTACAGCCCCTTTAGATCCAGGAAACTAGTGCCCTCCAAGTGTGCTGGGTGGCAAATCAGAACATTTTATTTCTGTTGTTTTCTTTTTGTTTACACAACCACGGCACACACTTTATTATTGCCAAGTGAGTTGTGGACGGGAGATAATGTAATATATTGTAAAGGTGTGGAGCCAGCTCTCATAGTTTATTCTGTAGCCAACTGTACCCTCAGTGGGGTCGCAGCCTTTAAGTGGACATTGTAGGAACTGGCACAGCTTTGGTAGATTCAAGGACCCTATTAAGAATACCAATAGGGATTAATGAGGTATGTCGAAGTCCTTGGGAAGGTCCCCAGAAGTCAGCAGAGGACTGATCCTTGTCTCCCTGGTGATAAAGTAGGGCCAGGAAGTAACCACTAGACAGAGCTAGGATAAATTAAGATAAAATCTTTTTTTAAATAAATCTTTATTGTTCAGATTATTACAGTTGTTCCTCTTTTTACCCCCCATAGCTCCCCTCCACCCAGTTCCCACCTCACCCTCTGCCCTTACTCCCGCCCACTGTCCTCATCCATAGGTGTACGATTTTTGTCCAGTCTCTTCCCACACCCCCCACACCCCTTCTCCCCCCGCCCCCGAGGATTGTCAGTCCACTCCCTTTCTATGCCCCTGATTCTATTATTATTCTATATTCTATTATTCTCTATTCTATTCTATATTCACCAGCTTATTCTGTTCATCAGATTTTTTATTCACTTGATTTTTAGATTCACTTGTTGATAGATATGTATTTGTTGTTCATAGTTTTTATCTTTACCTTTTTCTTCTTCCTCCTCCTCTTCTTAAAGAACACTTTTCAGCATTTCATATAATACTGGTTTGTCGGTGATGAACTCCTTTAGCTTTTTCTTATCTGTGAAGCTCTTTATCTGACCTTCAATTCTGAATGATAGCTTTGCTGGGTAGAGTAATCTTGGTTGTAGGTTCTTGCTATTCATCACTTTGAATATTTCTTGCCACTCCCATCTGGCCTGCATAGTTTCTGTTGAGAAATCAGCTGACAATCGTATGGGTGCTCCCTTGTAGGTAACTAACTTTTTCTCTTGCTGCTTTTAATATTCTCTCTTTGTCTTTTGCTCTTGGTATTTTAATTATGATGTGTCTTGGTGTGGTCCTCTTTGGATTCCTTTTGTTTGGGGTTCTGTGTGCTTCCTGGACTTGTAAGTCTATTTTTTTCACCAGGTGGGGGAAGTTTTCTGTCACTATTTCTTCAAATAGGTTTTCAATATCTTGCTCTCTCTCTTCTTCTGGCACCCCCATAATTCAGATGTTGGTACGCTTGAAGTTGTCCCAGAAGCTCCTTACACTAACTTCATATTTTTGGATTCTTTTTTCTTTTTTCTTTCCGGTTGGGTGTTTTTTGCTTCTTTGTATTTCAAATCTTTGACTTGATTCTTGCCATCCTCTAGTCTGCTGTTGGATCTCTGTATAATATTTTTTATTTCAGTCAGTGTATGCTTAATTTCTAGTTGGTCCTTTTTCATATCCTCGAGGGCCTCACTAAATTTATTGGCAGTTTCTAGAAAATTCTTGAAAAACCTTATAACCGTGGTTTTGAACTCTATATCCAGTCATTTGCTTTCCTCCATTTCTTTCATTTGTGACCTGTTTCTTTGTCTCCACATTTTGGCTGCTTCCCTGAGTTGATAGAGTGGCTTTGTGTGCTAGGTGTCCTATATGGCCCAGTGGCTCAGCCTCCCCAGATACCTGAGGTAGACACTCTTGGTGCACCCATTTGTGGGCTGTGCGCACGATCTTGTTGTAGTTAAGCCTTGATTGTTGTTGGTATCACTGGGAGCAATTGATCTCCAGGCCAATTGGCTGTGAAGATCAGCTGTGTCTACGATGGGAGAACTTCTGTGCTGGAGACACCCTTATGGGGCAAGACTTGCCCCTTGAGTGTGTCCCTTATGGATGTGAAGAGTTGTAATCTGGATGGTCCCACTCTGACCACTGGGTACACTGGCTCTTGGATCTCCAAGGAAGTGCTAATTTAGCCTCTGCCTTTGTCCACCCATCAGTAGCTACAGAGAGATCTTCAGATTCCTCTTCTTTGTTTGGGTTTTGGAGGTGCCCAGATGAGGCCCAGCTGTGAAGCAATGCAAGCTGCTGTGGAGCCTTGGGCCTTCTTTTGGAAGTTCTGGGGCTCTCTGACCCAGCTGCAGTTTGTTAGGTAATTTTAGATTGCAAAGGGCCAGGCCATTCATATGCAAAAGCCTCTGCACACAGCTTGGATGGGGTGGGGTCTCAGGGAATCAACAGGGTGGAGCAAACAGCTATTGCTGATCCTCAGCCCTGCCCTAAGAGACCCCCGGGTCTCAGTGTCCCATGGTAATCACTGCAAGCACGTCTAAGAGAAAGCCGCCCTTGAGTTCCGCCTGAAGCCAGACAGTCCAGTTTCTCCCTGTATGAGTCTGGGTCCCCAGAGTCTCACCCAGAACTGGAGTTCAGAGCAGTCGGGAGCTTTTGTCTCCCTCCCGATTGAAAAAGATAACAGCGTACTCAGTTGCCAGTCCTTTCCACGTGCGCGCACGCCCATACCTCGGCACTTTACTTCCGCACCTCCTCTGAGTCTCAGTGTGCTTTTCTCTTTCCTTCTAGTTGTAGAATTTCCACTCAGCCAGCCTTCTTGTGGTTCTGGATGATGTCCGTTTAGTCCTTTAGTTGTAGTTTTGAAGTGGTTGTGTGAGGCTGCAATTTCAGGTGTTTACCTATGCTGCCATCTTGGTTTCTCCCAAGATACAATCTTAAGATAGCAGAAAAAATGACTAAATTGGTTTACCTTTTGATGGAAAATTATCTCATAAAACAAAATGTTGGCTTATGACGAAGTTGGCACCGTAGGTAAATGCTGGTACTCATCACCTCCCACAATCACATCAAAATTGCAACTAAAATACAGAACAACCATCATTCAGAACCACCTGAAATCTGGCTAAATGGAAGTCCTATAACTAGAGAAGTAAAGAGAAAAGCACATTGAGACCGGTAGGAGGGAGTGGAGGTGTTGAATGGGCTGGTCTGACAGGCACATGTAGCATCTTTTTAATAGGGAGGGATATCTCCAAGGCCTCCCAAGAGAAGCAGGAGGTCCCAGCACCACACCATACCCCCAGCCTAGGGTTCCAGAGCTGGGAAGAGAAGTCTCTTAAAGGTCCTATGCATGAACTTACAAGGTCCTGATTCCTCTGACCTCCAGTGCTGGGTGGTGGCTTTGGGGGTATCCAGGAACATACGGGGAGTAAATCGACTGTCTGGAATGAGGACAGGAACTTGGGGGCAGCTTTCTCCAAGACAGGGGTACTCACAGGGGTCCTTGTTCCTATGCTGGGACCTCCCCCATCGCAGAGCTGACTGGCAGCCATATCTGAGTTCCCACCAGTATGGCCCACGCTGTTTGCTCTGCCCTGGAGATCCTGCCCCATCCAATTTGCAGCCCTACCCAAGGTGTTTGCAGCTTCTTTTCCATATGAATTGCCTATCCTGGCTCAGGCTTCAGATTTTTCTAAAATCTCTTAAAAAGCAGCATCTGGAGTCAGCATGCCCCAAACCTATCAATAAAAGGCCCAAGACCTGGCACCAGCTGGACTTCACCTAGGAATTTCCCAGCCCAATACTAGTAGGAGCCATCTTCAGATCTTTACGAAGAGGAAGAAGAAGAAAAAGATCAAATATATGAACAATAACATGGCAATAAATACCTATCTATCAACAATTGAATCAAAAAATAAAAATAAATGAACATGAAATCTAATGTACAAAATAAACTAATGAATAAAATGGAATCAGAGGCATGGAAACATGGAACAGACTGATGAATCTCAGAGGGACGGGGGGTGGGAGGGGCAGGAAGAAATTAACCAAATATCTTATATGCATATATGCATTACCTATGGACACAGATATTAGGGTGGTGAAGGCCTGGGGTGAGATGGGAACCAGGTGGAGGGGGCAATGAGGAGAAAAAAAGGGGTACATCTGTAATACTCTCAACAACAAAGATTTTTTTTTAAAAGGCTTATGAGGCCCTAGCCAGATTTTTCTCAATGGATAAAACGTCAGCCCACAGACTGAAGGGTCCCGGGTTTGACTGTGATCAAGGACACATACCCCAGTTGCAGGCTTGATCCTCGGCCCTGGTTGGGGCTCATGTGGAAGGCAACCAATTGATATGTCTCTCTCACATTGATGTTTCTCTCTCTGTGTCTCTCCCTGACCCTTTCACTCTCTCTAAAAATCAATGGAAAAATATCCTCTGGTGAGGATTTAAAAGAATGCTTATGAGGTGCCCACCTGTGTTTCTCAGTAGTTGAACATTGACCTATGAACCAGGAGGTCACAATTTGATTCCCCATCAGGGCACATGCCTGGGTTGAGGGCTTAACCCAAAGTAGGGGACATGCAGGAGGCAACTGATCACTGATTCTCTCTCATCATTGATGTTTCTATCTCTCTCTCCCTCTCCCTTCCTCTCTGAAATAAATAAAAATATATTTTAAATTAAAAAAATAAACTGTTTATGGGTAGAGTGGTTCCAGGCAAGATTAATTTTGAAGGTCAATGATGCCATAAAGTAACACTGAATGGGATCCTTCTAAGCCTGGTTCTCCTTGTGGTACCAAAATTGTAGCCACAGTTCTAGGCACCATATCCAGATACAACTTTCAATGGAAAACAAGGGTCTGACCCTTGCTGTGTGTATCCTATTCTGAACAAGGAAGCTTCCACCCAAAGCGCCAAGGTATCAGACTGCATTTCCACTTAGCTCTTTCTGAACCTGAATAAAATGTTGAGATACTTGTGGATTTTATAATGTTCCATTTAGTGAAAATATCAAATATATGAATTGCACTCTTCCATTCAGATTTGACCTTTGTTGAGTGAACAGGATTTGGATGTATGGTTTCACATTTGATAGTTTCCCCATCCTTACATCTGATATTTGGATATGTATTCCAAATAACAAAATATTGGGTTCTCTAATTCAAGGGAGGAAAAGACCCACACAATCTCTTCCCTCAAGGAGCTCCTAGTCTGATAGAAGACATTCAATAAAAACAAGCACTGACAAGGAACTCTAACAGTGCTTTCTATCAGACAGAGAAATTGCATGGGCTTGTCTGCACATAGCAAGAAATAACCTAATTTTAGAGGGACAGAGAGTCTCCTAGAGAAAAAATAAGTGTAACCTGAGAGCTGAAGGTAAGTAGTGATCACCCAAATGAAGCATCCCTGACAGAACATATGAGGTTGTGTACAACAGCATTTATGAGGTTGTGTACAACAGCATTTATGAGGTTGTGGAAATCAGAGAGAGCACGGGCCATCTGACTAACAGAAAGAGGTTCAGATTGGCAGGAAAATACAGTGTGGGTTGCTGATTCAAGATACTGCCTATAGCCCTAACCAGTGTGGTTCAGTTGATTGGAGAGTCGTTCCATACCCTGAAAGGTCATGGGTTTGATTCCCTGTCAGGGCACATACTAGGTTGCAGGTTTGATGCCCGGTTGGGGTGGGTACAGGACACAACCGATCCGTCTGTCTCTCTCTTCCCTCCCCCCCTCTCTCCCTCTCTCTCTCTTCCCCTTTCTCTAAAAATAAATTAATATGTCCTCAGGTGAGGATAAAAATGTTTTAAATGATATTGCCTGTAATATGGTGAACCTTCTTGAATATTTTTGTAGACACAAGTCTGTAACAATTCCTCAGACCTTTTAGGTACCATATTTTATTTAGATACTAGTGCCCCAGTGCACGGATTCATGCACACTGAAAGGAAATTAATTAGAAGGTGGCTGGCGGGGCAGGACTGGGCAAGATGGGCTGAACACGCCCTGAAGCCAACCTCCCGTGGTCCCTCCCTAGCCTCCCTGGGGGCAGCACCGTAGCTCAAAGGGCATCTGCAGATTGAGCAGGGTCCCTCCAGCAGGTGGGGTCCCTCAGCCTGGCCTGCAGAGATCAGCTCTCCAACATTCCCCGAGGGGTCCTGGATTGTGAGAGGGCAGTTCTCAGGTGATGCACCTTAGAATTGGGCTCCCTCCTCTCTGGTTCCGGGGTGCATCACCTGAGAACCACTACTGCCAAGTCACCACAACTCGGCATCTCCTACATTGAGCGTCTGTCCTCTGGTAGTCAGTGCGTGTCATAGCTACTGGCTGGTCTGACGGTTGGATGGTCAGTTAGCCTTTTATATATATATAAATTGTATCTACTTCTAGAATCAGCCGTTTCTCCCTAGAGCCCTGGTTCCATGTATTAAAGAATGACATAAAGAAACCAAGACCTGGGTGCTAGGTGTGCTTGCAAACAAAACTCTTTAAGAAATAGGATACTAATTGGAAAACTGTGTATTTTTGGCTTCCATGTCTGCAAGAGGGGAGCAGAGCCTGGGAAAAGGAGGTCACTGTAATATTATTTTCACAGTATGTTTAATCATTAACATGTTTCACTACCATTGCTATCATTTCCATTGGTGGCATAAAGATATTTTTCTGCTTAAAAAACAAAAACAAAAAACTGTTTTGTGACTCTCCTTGTTCTTTCTTCTCCTTCCACCATTTTTTTTTTTTTTTGCAGTTTGACAACATTTGGCTGTAGTCTTTTTCTCACTAAATTCAAGTAATTTGAGAACCACGAGCTTCAATTTCTTGTACAGCCCTGAGATTCAAGAGTAGCTTCAAACAGAGACTACACCTCCATGGATCCATCACAGAGAATTACCAGAACTTTTGATTCAGATTCATCGCTGAATTCACTGGAAGAAATATCCCAGGAAGTTGCATCAACCTCTCAACCATCATTCTCTGAAGCAAAAACCCTGGATCACATTAACTTCAACACCAGTCCTGATAGCAACTATCGTATCTCTAAACCAGATGGACTGTTCCAACAGCAATATGGAGATGAGATGACTGAACAAGAAGGGCAGGGGGAAAGGTCAGCATTTTCTAACTGGAAAAAGGCCTACACAGAGAATATGAGACAGAAAACTCTCCCTTACACAACACCTTACCAGGTTCAAAGAAAAGGAAAAATATCTTCCTTTGGTAGATATCAGAAAAAATGTCAATGTCATTACTGCCAGACCCAAAAGGAGGCTCTTTCTGGTAACACTGAAGGGCAAGATCCACCTTCTTGGAAATCATTAGTAGAGGGATTTACCAACTTGAATTTCAAGTCTGATACCAATCAGGCCTGCGCTCCACCAAAGGAGCAGCCACCAGACTTGGAAAAAGAGAAGAGCCACAAAGAGGGGGAGAAGAAAAGCAAAAGAATTCCTCCAAGGAACCGAAAATAATTGAAATAAACCAAAATTCTCATCCCCCTGTGATGAGATCAGAATGATTCAGAGATGTGTGATTATTGATTTTTAGCCAATCCCTTGGGTATAATATTGGGGGACCAAACAAATAGAAATGGTCAGCAGGAGCAGCAAGACCCAGTTTCTCCTCTCTCTCTCTCTCTCTCTCTCTCTCTCTCTCTCTCTCTCTCTCTCTCACACACACACACACACACACACACACACACACACACACAATCCTATTAGCAAGCAACAGCATTCTTCCAGTGATTTTAGGGCTACCCTGTTTCTTTCTGAGAATATCTGCCCTGTAGCTAGAAAGATGGATAAACACTGGTTCTTAACTTCCTATTATTTAATTTTCACAATGCAAAATGTTTTTTTCCCTTCTTGGATCACTTCCCCCTTTTTCTGTTGCCAATAGGTATTATGGGCCCATGTAGTATGAAAGTTTGCTGGTTGCAAAGTGCTTTTGTTCTGTTTTATTGCTGATTACAACAAAACACACTATGTCTGATAAAATGCATGTGTATTTTAGAATTCTGAAGTTAAGAATGAGATGAGTTTCCCTTTTAAGAATTTGAATCAAAAGAATGTGTTGCAAAGGGATGTGTGAATGGAACTTGTGGGTTCACATCAAACTTCTTGTAGAAAACATGCTTATTATGAGGTAAGTATAAGAAGATATGTTATGCTCCTTTACAATTGAGTATTAATATCCCCCGAAACAAAACTCTAATATGTTGTGTCAATAGTTCACACCAAATACCTATGTATACATAAAAAATAATATCTTTCAAAGTCAGATATTTCATTCAATATTGCCTGGCTTATATTTTGTCAAGGGGCACTACACCTGTAGATTTAGAATAAGGGTGTAGGAAATAGGTGTGTTTTTCTTTACTACATCTGTATTACTCTTTGGGTACCATAGTCAGGAGGGCATGTGGAGCCATCATACAATTGGATGGACCAATTCTTCCATGTAGGTAGTAATGGGAAACAGAATATCCAGCCCGTGATGTGAGCATCTACCTGATGTGTAGCTACCACTGGTTTGGTACTCTATGATACATTTTTTTGCTCTCTGGTGCCCCTTCTGTGTTTAGTACAACCAGCAAGACCATGTCAGCTATAGGGATGAAGAGAATCAGGATGACATTTATACTTCTCCCAGAATATGGCAGAGATTAAATATATATTTGGCTTTTCATGATATTAAATTGCTTTCCTGTAGAATTTTCCCATCACAGATCATAGCATTCTGCTAATGAAAAGTAGGGTTATCTCTGGAACAAAATGCTTTCTTATGCAGTCTTCATTAGTGTGACACAGCAAAAACAAACAAACAAAAAACACATGACATTTTCATTCATGGAAATTACTTCAGGACATATAAATTAACATGGACTGGATTGCAGCCTTGTGATTCCCTCAGAGAATATGGGAGTTAAAGTAATCTTGTGTGTTCTATAACACAATTCAAGGGGACAATGTAAAAAAATTTTATACATTAGGAGTTTCATCTAATTTGATTATATAAATTGGAGTGCATTTTTTTTACAGAAATATAATAGTTAAATTGATTATATGCTTCTTATGACTCTGGCTCTTCTAAGTATTTATAGGTTATATATGGTATATTTAGATATACAACTCTTATGAAACTGATCAAAAACCAAAGCAAGTGTTTTTGGTGTGGAAATTGACATACTTCTACTAAAATGCATATGTAAAAGCAAAGACTAGAAAACCCAGTCTTGAAGAACAAAGTTGGTTATATTAGACTGTCAGTTACCAAGCATTACTATAAGTCTATAGCAATTCAGATAGTTTTGTATCAGCATAAGAATAGATAAATATATATGCGTAGCCCATGGACACAGACAATAGTGTGGTGAAGTCTTGAGAGGGGTAAATGCAGAGAGGAGGGGATCAATGGGGAAAAATAACAAAACAAAAAAAACCAAAGGGGAGATCTGTAATACTTTCAGCAATAAAGATAAAATTTTTAAAAAGAATAGTCAAATAGAGCAGTGCAACAGACTAGAAAGTCCAGAATTTGAATGGATCACCAAATTAAATATGAAAAACAAATCAATAACATTTCTAGAAGAAAAAATAGGAATATATCTTCAAGACTTTGGGTATTCAATGATATTTTTAACAGAATACAAAAAGCATGACCTATAAAGTTAATCTTTGATTAATTGTACACACTTAAAATTAAGAATTTTATTTCTCAAAATTCACCTTTGAGAAAGTGAAAGAAAAACACAAAATAGTTGTGTACAGGATATATAAAGAATTCTTATGTATTTTTTAGAAAGATAGGTGAATCTTATCTTTATGAAGTCACAAAAATCTATGGAATGAATGAACAGAATATCTTAAGGATCTCTAGTGATGCCCCTTTTTATTATTGGTTATTGATTTTTTTCATTTTTAATTGATTCTTCTTGTTGAAAATATATCAAGTCTATTTTTTAACAGGATAAAAATGAAAGTTTTAATACATGCACATGGGGAATTCACAAAATCATAAAAATTCAAAAGACAGTGAAGCAACATTGGGTATATGAGATACTTTTGGACAAAGAAAAATGAGGGAATGGAGTATTAGATTTCAGAAGGAGAATGGTAGTTGAGGAAAAAAAGATCATACATGGCAGATCTTATATTTTAAGGAATCAACTATTGCCTTTATGATGATTCTGTATTATTCACTTGTTTTTTATTTGTTTTTAATTTCTGCTCTCATATTTGCTACTTCTTTTGAGTTCAATTTGCCATTCTTTTTTTATCAGTTCTGAGATGAGGCTGTCATCACTGACATCCACACTTTGCTGTCTAATACAGAGTATCCCTCAAAAATGTATATACACTTGAACAGCTAATAGATAAATTTTGAAAATGAAGTGTATTTTAATAAACACTGCCTTTATAATTATACGTTTTGGGGCAATATATATAGATATATATTGAAGACTATGAATTACCCTTAAGCATTGCACCAACTATATCCAAAACAGTTTGTGGCTCATCTTCAGTAATGTATATTTAAAATATTTCTAATTTTAAGTATCATTTTTCTTGCACTCATAGGTTACTTAATAGTCTATTTCTTAATTTCCCAGTACTCAGAGATTTTTAAAAAAATAAAATCGACCTTAACGTCCCTGTTGTCAGATACATGTTTTATTTCCTTTGAAATCTCTGTACAAATATGCTTGGTTTCAGGTGTTCTATGAGATAATCAATAACTCTCACTCAACTGTAAAAAATACATTTTTATTTTTAAAAAACCTACGAATAAATTTAATCAATAATGTAAAATACCAGTGCTCAGGAAATTATAAGACTTTGAGGAAATAAATTGTAGATGATACAAATAAGTAGAAGCATATATCATGTTCACAGATAGGAAGAATTAACATCATTAAAATTTCCATACTATCCAAAGCAATCTATAGATTCAATGCAATTCTTAACAGGATATCAATGGTGTATTTCACAGAACTAGAACTAATAATCCAACAATTTTTCTGGAACCACAAAAGACCCCAAATAGCCACAGCAATTTTGATAAAGAAGAACATAGCAGACTACTTGATATTAAATTATACTATAAGGCCACAGCAATGAAAACTGCATGGCACTGGCATAAAAACAGACACATAGATCAATGGAACAGAATAGAGAGCCCAGAAATAAACCCACACCTTTATGGTCAATTGACAAAGGAGATAAAAATATACAATAGGATAAAGATAGTCTATTAATCTTATCTCTATGAAGTCACAAAATTGGACAGATACATGGACAAAAATGAAACTAGACTGATACCAAACTCAAGTTTGGCTGCCCGCCGCTTTGAAAGTCAACAAATGAGAGACAAATGCTGATGTAGGGAAAGACAGTTTATTTAAGAACCAGCAGCCTAAGAAGATGGCGGTCTCCCATCCTAAAGAGCATCTTAACATTTCAGTGCAGGCAGGGGTTTTTATTAAGAGGGAGACGGAAAGCAAAACAAGGAAATTGGGAGGGAGGGGGGTTTGAAAGTTTACTACGTTTAAGTCAGCACAGTCTATTCTGATGATTACCTCAAAATTGGTCAAGCAGAGGTCTGGTTTTTATGGTTGAAAGTCAGCAAGTCTCCTGAAGCCAGAATGTCCAGCTACTGCATCAGCTCCTTTGGAACTTAGTTCCTGAAACTCTTTCACAAATATGCTGTTTATCTACAGGTTGCATATTAGGTAACAATTCATCTTTTACAAAAGCAGTATAACAGAAAAATATTTTAAAAATAGAGGGGTGTGTTACAAGATCACCTTCTTACACCATACACAAGAATAAACAACATGGGTTAAACACTTAAATGTAAGACTTGAAACCATAAAAGTCTGAGAAGACAACATAGGCAGGAAAATCTTGTACATTTCTCATAGCAATAGTTTTACTGATGCACTTCCATGGGCAAGGAAAAAATAAATAAACAAATGGGACTACATCAAACTAAAAATCCTTTGCACAGCAAAGGAAGGAAACCATGAACAAAATGAAAAGATAACCCTTCAATGGGAGAAATATTCACCAATGACACACCTGATAAAGAGGTAATATACAAAGTTTATAAAGAACTCATATAACTCAACACCATAAAAACAAACAATTCAAGTTAAAAAATGGGCAAAGGAATCTAATGAACAAAATAAACAAACAAGCACAATTGGAAACTGGACTCATAGACACATAAAGCACACTGAGAGCTGTCAGAGGGGAGGTTGGGGGGTTGGGTGGAAAAGGTGAAGGGATTAAACAAATGACCCTGTTGAGGTCCAGGCACAGACAACAACAGTATGGTGATTAAAAGAGGGCAAGGGGGTGGGGGAGGTAGGAGAGGGTAAAGGGGGAATAAATTGTGATGGAAAGAGACTTGACTTTGAATGGTGACCACACAATACAATATATAGGTGATGTATTATAAAATTGTACACTTCAAACCTTAATAATTTTATTTACCAATCTCATCCCATTAAGTTCAGTAAAAATTTTTTAAAATGTGAAAAGGACCTGAAGAGACACTTCTCCAAAGAGGACATACAGATGGCCAATAGACATATTAAAAGATGTTCAATGTCACTAATCATCAGAGAAATGCACATTAAACCACAATGAGCCAGTCCAATGTTGCTGAGTGGTTGATCATTGACCCATGCACCAAGAGGTCCTTGGTTAAATTACCGGTCAGGGCACATGCCTGAATTGCAGGCTCGATCCCCAGTAGAGGCCATACAGGAGGCAGTAGATTGATGTTGATGTTTCGCTCTCATCGATGTTTATCTCTCTCCCTCTCCCTTCCTCTTTCTCTAAAACAAATAAAAGCATAATTAAAAAGAAAACCACAATGAGATATTACCTTACACATGTCAGAATGGTTATCAACAGTAAATGTTGGTGAGGATGTGGATAAAAGGGAACCCTTGTGCACTGTTGGTGGGAATGCAGACTGGTGCAGCCACTGTGGAAAGCAGTGTGGAGGTTCCTCAAAAAATTCAAAATGGAACTGCCTTATGATCCAGCAATTTCACTTCTAGGAATATATCCAAAGAATCCTGAAACACTAATGCAAAATAATATATGCATCCCTATACTCATTTAAGTATTATTTTCAACTAGTGGCCTGGTGCATGAAATTTGTGCACATTAAAAGGGGATTAATTAGAGGAAATATTTTAATATTGCTATTTGCCCTTTCTCTATAACAGAAGTGTCAGAGATGAAAGAAAATTAGTAAAATGTATATGAGAATCTTCCTCCTGTCAGAGTCTGGGGCATGCCGCAGAACCCAGAGTCAAGTCCCTGCCCACCCACAGGACCTCAAAATCATTCAAGACCCAGACCCAGCTGGACCCACCCCCATTGGGCGAGATCCAGACCCAGCCAGCCCTACCCTTGCCAAGTCCCACCAGGTTGGGGGCACAGCCTCAGGGCCCCCGTCAAGCCCCACAGGGTGGGGGGCGCAGCCTCAGGTCCCCCAGCACATACTTGGTGGGGGGCGCAGCCTCAGGTGCCCCAACACACTCTCAGGTCAACCAGCCTGGTGCCAGGGTGGGGGGCACGGACTGAAGTCCCTTGGCCAAGCGCCAGGCCAGAGGGCATGGCCTGAGGTCACCTGTCAAGCCCTGCCAGGTGGGGGGGCGCGGCCTGAGGTCCCCTGACCCAGCATCAGGGCAGGGGGCAGAGCCTGAGATCCCCTGGCCCAGCGCCAGGGCAGGGGGCATGGCCTGAGGTCCCCCAGCCGGGGCCAGGGCAGGGGGCATGTCTTGATACAGGGGGCCTCCCCGTATCACACCATTGTGGACTTCCATGGGTGAGGGCTGGGCTGCCTCTCTGGGGAATCCTCATAACATGACCTATGCCACCTTCCTCGGCCTCTAACTTCTTTCTTCACACAATTCTCTTCAAAGTTGTCTCGTGGATGGCCTCTCCGATGTTTCCCCTGTCAAGCCCCACCAGGCAGGGAGCACAGCCTGAGGTCTCCTGGCCTGGCACCAGGGCAGGGGATGCAGCCTGCAGTCCCCTGTCAAGCCCCACCAGGCGGGGGGCACAGCCTCAGGTTCCCTCTCCTGGCCAAGCACCACCCAGCCTCAGGTCCCTGCTGATTGCTCGTTAAGGCTCCTTATGGGAACTGGGCCTCTGCTGTGATTGCAGCCATCTTGTGTTATGGAAACCCCCACCTCCACTGTGGGCGCAGCCATCTTGTGTTACTGAAACCCCATCTCTGCTGTGGGTGCCACCATCTTTGTGATGGTGTGATGGTCAATTTGCATATTCCCTTTTTATTAGATAGGATAGCCAAGATTTGGAAGCAACCCAAGATCCCATTAGTAGGTAAGTGGATAAAAAAAGCTGTGGTACATTTACACAATGGAATACTATTTAGCTGTAAAAAGAAGGAAATCTTACCTTTTGCAACAGCAGGGATGGACCTGGAGAGTATTATGTTAAGTAAAATAATCCAGTCAGAGAAAGACAAATACCATATGATTCCCTTATATGTGGAATCTAATGAACAAAATAAATTAACAAACAAAATAGAAAAAGACTAATAGTTACAGAGAATGAGAAGGCTAACCCCTATTTTGCAAAACTACTGTTTAAAATTCTGATTTAGCCGAAACTGGTTTGGCTCAGTGGATAGAGTGTCGGTCTGCGGACTGAAGAGTCCCCAGTTCGATTCCGGTCAAGGGCATGTACATTGGTTGCGGGCACATCCCCGGTAGGGGGTGTGCAGGAGGCAGCTATGTTTCTCTCTCATCGATGTTTCTAGCTCTCTATCCCTCTCCCTTCCTCTCTGTAAAAAAAAAAAAATCAATAAAATACAGTTTTAAAATTCTGATTTATTATAGGATTGTACACTTAAAACCTGCATAATTTTATTAACCAATATCACCACAATAGATTCAATAAAAAAAATTTAAAAAGAGAAACCCAGTGGATGAAATACATAGGAGTTAGTGCAACAATATATCCTAAATTTATTTACAAAGTACTGCCTTCTGATTAGGGCCCACTTCTTCTCCTTGCCTTACATATACTGCTAACCACACCAAACTGATAAGCTATGTGAAAGTAATAGAATGGAAACATGAACACGGAGTATTATTTACATTAACAAGAGTTATATTCCACTGGATTCATCAGCTTAATTTTATTAATGCAGGAATCTCTTGCCTAAGAAGATAAAAGTTGCAAATAACTTTATTGTTAACTTCAGAACTATCTGAAAGACCTATAAACTCATGCATAAAAAGTGCCAAATGACATTTTTAACCCTATGATTCTTTGTACCATTTGTGGTAAAAATTTTTGCCTTGCTGTGTCACCCAAACTTAAATCAAGATATCACCATTCTTACCTAATGCTAATTATACCCTGCCCCCACATTGAAAGAGCTCCTTTACACCATAGTTCAAAATGTGAATAAATAGCTCTCCTTTCCTGCCACCTCAGAGACTCTACTAAGCCTCTGTCGGGGTAGTGCATTTCCTGACAGTGTTAGGCATTAAGGACAGCTTTGCTTATCAGATTGTTCAGTTAATACTAGGGAAGTATAATATGAGCATAGTCACCCTTGTTGCACACCACGGGATAGTGGGCTGAGTCTAGATGCTACAACCACTATTTAAGGGTATTTCTGAGCAATGCATTGACTCAATGACCACAGGTATATTAAGAGGGGTCAGTTACCAATCCAGAGATTTAATTGTGCAGCAAGAAAAGCAAAAAATGAAGAAAACGGGTGAGAATGGATAATCCATGGAAGTAAATGATGTCCATGTATGCATGATGTAAAACCAAGAAGCAGAGAAGGAAGGGATTAATCGGAGCATGGGTAAAAATAGGTATTAAAACACTATAAATTTCTGTCACATCCATCTTTTTCAGAAACATTCTCTACCTGGGCTGTCTGTCCAAAAACTTTCTGAAATCCTAAGAAAGCTAGGGTGAAAGTTAAAAACACACACACACACACACACACACAAAAAAAAAAAAAAAAAAAAAACACAAAATAAAACAAACAAAAAAAACACCCAGCATTCATCAAGCAACTTTTCTCATTCTAAGGCAACCTGGTCTTGGCAACAGTGATGGCAAAATCACAAGCATGCCCATTGTGGGTTTTTGCCCATTGCCGCGCATGCGCACTTCAGCCCATGTGCCTTGCATCAGCCCTTATCCTTTGCTGCGCATGCGCCTTGCTGTCCCAGTTTTGGGAGGAGAACTGGGCGAGAAGCGGCTGTGTTCCTTCCATCTCCATTCTTTTCCGTTACTTGAGACTCAACTGGTAGGTCCAGGACTTTAACTATGGCAGAGGGTGAGGAGAAGGCCCGCGGGTGTCGGTGGGGGCAGGGCTGCGGGTCCTGTGGCCTCCTAGGAGGAAGGCCCTCGAGGTCAGCGCCTTTGTCCTCTCGGGCATCATGGCCGCCATGGCCCTTGAAGTCCTGGCGTGACCTGGACTAGGAGGGTGCGGGGCCGACCAGGGCAGGGGTCAGATAAAGGGTTTGGGGGACATTATTTCAGGTGTCCGGGTCCCGGAGGCACCAGGAACGGCCCACAGAACACAGAATCCCCAGTCCTCCTTGGGGCCCTGGGAAGGGGGGCGGGGGGCGGGGCGGGCGGCAAAGGAAGGGCCTAGAAACGGGAATGCTGAGGGCCTGCACCGCCGAGGCCCTGGACCTGCGTCCCCTCCCAGGTGGGTAGCGCCCCAAGCAGAGTCCCGAGGGAGAAACGGGCACCGCCCTCGGTATGGCATCTGGTCACCTGTGCCTCCTGGTAATGCCAAGCAGCACAGGCACATGGAGAGCCCGGAGCCTTCCTGTGCGATCCAGCTGAGCTTCCCTGAGGGGAAATGGGCCTGATCACTGGGAGCGGGGCCACAGCGGTGGGCACTCAAGTGCGGTTTCAAGCGGTATTTTCCCAAATGTCTTCCTCAAGGGGAAGGCAGCTGTGACAGCAGACGTCGTCTTTTCTCGCCTGCTTGAGGTGGTGGCAGTCAGCAGGGCCATGACCTCAGTGGCTTTAAGCCCCTGTATTTGCGACCACCGGAAAGCCTGTGCACTTATTTTTAAAGTACTTTCAAAACTGAAAAAAGAAACAATTTAGCCATGAAAGTGGTATAGTTATACTTTTTTTTTGCATTTTAATTTCTTTATTGATTAAGGTGTTAACATATTTGTCCTCATTCCCCCATTACCTTTGTAGAGAGCAGCCCAGGTGTCAGCAGGGACAGGTCTAGATATCTAAATCCAGTAATGCTAGGGCCTAGTTAAGAATGCAAATAAGCTCCTTTGATCCTAAGATTTGGTGTTACTTCCTGGATTTTGGGGATATAAGATAAACCTGCTGGGTGGCTCAGGGTCTTCCTCGTCATGCAGCCTCTCCATGAGAGAGGAAAGATGGCGTCCCACCCAGCCCCAGCTTCATGAATCTATTTTTGCGTCTTGTTTTCTTTATTTCTATTATTTCTCAATCCCTGGCCGCCTCCACTTAGAACCGGTTCCTTCATCTCTATTTCCGCGCAGGACGCGGAAAAGGGAGATCTCCGCCATGTTTGGCCCCCCGCCAAATCAGGCCCCCGCAACCTTCCCAACCGCCCCCCCCCACTAATGCCCTCACCCCTGTGTTGTCTGTGTCCACTGGTTAGCCTTATATGCATACATACAAGTCCTTTGGTTGATCTCTCCCCCTTACCCCCACCCTCCCTTACCTTCCCTCTGAGGTTTGACAGTCTGATCTATGCTTCCCTGTCTCTGGATCTGTTTTTGTTAATCAGTTTATGTTGTTCTTTATTTCCCATAGATGAGTGAGATCATGTGATATTTATCTTTCGCTGACTGACTCATTTCACTTAGCATAATGCTCTCCAGTTCCATCTATGTTGTTGCAAATGTTAGGAATTCCTTCTTTTTTTACCGCAGCATAGGCTGCACCAATCTGCTTTCTCACCAGCAGTGCAAGAGGCTTCCTTTTTCTCTGCATCCTCACCAACACTTGTTGTTTATTGATTTGTTGGTGACAGCCATTCTGACAGGTGTGAGATGGTACCGCATTGCGGTCTTGATTTGCATCTCTCAGATAATTAGTGACTTTGATAAGGTGACCAGACGTCCCGCTTTTGGCGAGACAGTCCTGATTTTTAACAATTTGTCCTGCGTCCTGCGGCGTTTTAAAAAAGTCCTGATTTTTGGAAAGAATGCACGACAAGCTAGGGAACAGTGGGAGAACGGGAAGGGAATATACGGTGTTCGGTGGCCATGTGGCTATTTAGCCAGGGTATGAGTTTTATGTTATTTTTGTTAATTTTCTCATGTTAAACTTTAATAATAACAAATAATTGTTGAGAACTGATTATCGAGAACTGCTTATCAAAGTTCGCATTGTTGATCAGTTGTTAGAATTCGACCACCATTGTTTGGACTTAATGAACAATGGCATTTTTTGGGATTGGCAACGACGAAAACATTTTGTAACTGTCTCTCCGACGATACACATCGGACTGCGTGCTAGTAAGCTAGTTAAACAAGTGATGTCATTACAAATCAGCTATTCAGATAATTTAGGTAAGTAATTTATTTATTTATTTCATAAATACATAAATTTTCTTGAATTTAGCAGACAGTACTCGTATTATTTATATTTTATAGTGGCGGCAAAAAGTCTAGCGCTGGCCTTGAAAGTGACACTTACGACTTACGTTACGGCAAATTCATGACCTTTTAAACAACGACAGCCATCTACTAAAAAAAATTCACTCAAATGAGAAATATGCCAAAGAATAAAATAATACTATACATAATTTTTTACTTATTATATTTGTAAATTGTACATATGTTGAAATTTTAAAAAATATATTACAATACTATTTTTGCGTTCTATGAAAATTTTTGTTGCTCCATATAGACCAAATTTTTAATCAAGAACTTACTCCCCCCTTCCCCCCAGTCAATGGTGTCCTGCTTTACCAATGTTAAAATCTGGTCACCTTAGACTTTGAGCATGTTTTCATATGTTTATTGGTCTTCTGTCTTCTTTCAAAAAGTTTCTATTTAGGTCCGTTGCCCATTTTTTGATTGGATTGTGTATCTTCCTTTTGTTAAGTTGTATGAGTTCCCTGTAAATGTTGGAGATTAAACCCTTATCGGTGATAACATTGGCAAATATGTTCTCCCATGCAGCGGGCTTTCTTGTTGTTTTGTTGATGGTTTCCTTTGCTGTTCAAAAGCTTTTTATTTTGATGTAGTCGCATTTGTTTACTTTCTCTTTAGTTTCCATTGTCCTAGGAGCTGTATCAGTGAAGAAGTTCCTTCAGCATCTGTCTGAGATTGTGCTGCTTGTGGATTCCTCTAGTATTTTTATAGTTTCCTGTATTATGTTTAAGTCCTTTATCCATTTTGAGTTTATTTTTGTGTATGGTGTAAGTTGGTGGTCTAGTTTCATTTTTTTTGCATGTATCTCTCCAATTTTCCCAGCACCATTTATTGAAGAGACTGTCTTGACTCCATTGTATGTTGATGCCTCCTTTGTTGAATATTAATTGGGCATAGTGGTTTGGGTCGATTTCTGGGTTCCCTATTCTATTTCATTGATCTATATGTCTGTTCTTGTGCCAGTACCAGGCTGTTTTGAGAACAGAGGCTTTGTAATACAGCTTGATATCTGGTATTGAGATCCCACCTACTTTGTTCTTTCTCAGGATTGCTGCAGCTATTCGGGGTCTTTTTTTATTCCAGATGAATTTTTAGAGAGTTGGTTCTGGGTCTGTGAAATATGCCATTGGTATTTTAATGGGGAGTGCATTGAATCTATAGATTGCTTTGGGTAGTATGGACATTTTGATGGTATAGTTATACTTTTAAGTACATTTTCCAAATCAAAATGTTCTACTTTCATTGTGAAATATGAGTCAGCATGTAACATCAAGATCCTTATGGAAAATAATACTAGGAGAAGATGAAGAGTCTCCCCAGCCAGTTGAACCCATGGCTGTGAGTCCTCCAGTATTTGATGTTGTCTATTACCAGAAATTTATTTTTCTGAAAGTTTTGTTTAAAGAATATAAAGTGGGAAAAGCTTCCGTTCTGGTAAGGAGATGGAAGTATTGATACAGGAGGATTCATTAGGAAGGAGGCTTCCATTCCGCAGTTGCCACTGGAAATATCCCCTATGACTCCTTTCTCCTGCTTTTAAACACAGACTGCCCACATGGATTTCAGCAGAATTTGAAAGAGCTTCCAAAGCTCTTCTGGGCAGCTCCTCTTGGAGGAGGCAAGCTGAGAGAAGAAAAACATCATTAATAAATATATCATGCGCTGGCCGATGTTGCTCATTGTATAAAGCAGGCGTCTTTAAACTACGGCCCGCGGGCCACATGCGGGTGTTTTTGCCATTTTGTTTTTTTACTTCAAAATAAGATATGTGCAGTGTGCATAGGAATTTGTTCATAGGTTTTTTAAAACTATAGTCTGGCCCTCCAACGGTCTGAGGGACAGTGAACTGGCCCCTGTTTAAAAAGTTTGAGGACCCCTGGTATAAAGCATTGGCTCATGCAGCAGTATCAGAGGTTTGATTCCAGGCCAAGGGCACATACCTGGGTTGCAGTTTCCATAGTCAGGGCACATGCAGGAGGCAAACTATCGATGTGACTCGCTCACATATATGATTCCTGTCTGTTCCTCGGATGAGGATTAACAACAACAAAAATAAATATATCATGTTTATAAATGTCTTTATTCTTATTCATTATATATATGTATTACTTATATTTATATCATTGGCATGTATTAACAACAAAACCTTTCATTTTCTCACACACACACACACACACACACACACACACACACACACAACCTAGAACCAGCAGCCCAGTGATGAACAACCTCAAAAAGAGGAGCCACCCACTGAGAGTCAGGATGTTACACCTGATGAAGAGAAAGCACCCAGGAGCACCTGAGGTTCAAAGTGAAGGGGAAGGGAAGAAGACTGCCTGTGGGGAGCAGGAGTCTCTCTGTCTATCATGTATTGTGCATACCATAGCTGTTGGAAAGTAAGGATAAAAAAGCAACGCAAACATGTCCTAGAAGTTGACTGAAAATGTGAAGATTGTATCATTCACAGCTGCTTGCACTCCTTCACTATGAACTTTCCCTTTTTCTTCAAGGTTTGGGTAGTGTTCTTGAAAGTACAATCCTTGCTAAATCAGAGCAAACTGTATAGTTTTTTAACTACAAAAATGTGTATTGGTTTTCTATTTTAATTGGTTCTTCTTAGAACATTTTGAGTGGCCTTCTCAGTTATTGCTTCACAAGTGTAAGCAATGTTTATCAGCATGGGCAGAGGACCAAGTCAGCCCATCATAGAACACCTGAAACCAAGCCTATTTGTATAAAATGGTAGCCCCATTTTATAAGTGAGAAAACTGAGGCTGGGCACTTGACTCAGTGAGACATAAGTTATACTTTATTCCAAGGTTTGTGGTCTTGCTACCACCTATGTTTGTGTCTGAAATAATCAATGGTATTGTATAAAATGCTAAATACTCAAGTGTGTCTGAACTGTAAGGTAGCTCAGTACTGACCCAGGAAGAGATGCAGTTCAGTGGAGCAGGTTAGAGCCTCAGAAAGGAGCGCACTGGAATATGGCCACTCTTTCCTTTGATTGAGAATACTGGCATACAGGTCATTATATGTGTGTGATTTTTTAAGTGACTTTAAGAGATGTTTCCTAACTTATCAAGATTAGGAAAATGAGAAGTATCTTCTAATTATTATGAAACAGAAGTTACTTCTTTTAACTATGTTATTTTCAACAAACACTGGTAGTTAATTATTTACATAATTCAGGCTACAGATTATTTTAGCTATTCAACGTTAAGAGTTTTCCATGACAGCCCTAACCGGTTTGGCTCAGTGGATAGAGCGTTGGCCTGCGGACTGAGGGCTCCCAGGTTTGATTCCAGTCAAGGGCATGTACCTTGGTTGCGGGCACATCCCCAGTGGGGGGTGTGCAGGAGGCAGCTGATCGATGTTTCTCTCTCATCGATGTTTCTAACTCTCTATCCCTCTCCCTTCCTCTCTGTAAAATAATCAATAAAAAAATATATATTTTTTAAAAAGTTTTCCAAGACAAACCTGACAATAAAGTCCATCAATTTATTACCATCCTACTTCCTGTATTCTCATTGTAATATGGAAATTTTGCTGTTTATCACTAAAAATTTGATGTTACTTTTGCTACTTTCTACTGAATGACACTCATGTATGGAAAGTTATATATAGGGCCTTTGCACCTAAATATAACTTAATTATTTTAACATAATAAGTTTCTGGTTGTTCCAAGATTTGTCCTAGAATCACAAATGCAGGCACTCCTTCAGAAAATTTTCTTTTTCTTTTTGTTTGTGTGTGTGTTTTATTATTATTATTATTATTATTATTATTATTTAGATAGGGAGAGGGAAAGAGAGATAGAAACATCAATGATGAGAGAGAATCATAAATTGACTGCCTCCTGCACTACCTGAGTGCACAGCCATGTGCCCTTGACCGAAATTGAACAGGGCTTCCGGCGGGCTTCCCTCCCGCCACCGCCACCACTCCTGCCACCCTGCGCTTTCCCTGCCGCCTCTGCCCCCCACCCCCACCCCACGCTTTTCCTCCCGCCACCGCTGCCCTCCAGCCTCTGTACTTTCCCTCCCACAGCCGCTGCCCCCCTGCACTTTCTCTCCCACCACCACTGCCCCGTGCTTTCCCTTCTGCTGCCGCCCCGCACTTTTCTGCCACCCGCCGCTGCCGCAGCCCACCGCCCGCCCTGCCTGCGCTTTCCCTCCTGCAGCCGCCTTGCTTTCTGCTTTCCCTCCCTCTTCCTTCTATGCTGTCTTCAGTCTTCACTCCTCCCTCCCTCAGCGTATGCAAATTAACCGCCATCTTTGTTGGGTTAATTTGCATACTCGCTCTGATTGGCTGTTGGGCATAGCGAAGGTACGGTCAATTAGCATTTTTCTCTTTTATTAGTGTAGATAATTCAATATTACTTCATGTTACTTTCAGGCATACAGCATAAGGTTGGGCAACAAACTGGCACCATGCATAGTTATAACAATGTGATTGGCTATATTACCTATATTGTACTTTACATCACCATGACTATTTAAAAACTGCCAATTTGTACTTCTTAACCTCTTCACCTTTTTTACATAGTCCACCAATCTCTCTCCCATTCGGCATCCATCAGTCTGTTCTCTGTATCTACGAGTCTGTCTCTATTTTGTTTGTTCATATATATAGTATACTTTAGATACCACATATTAGTGAAATCATGATATTTTTCTTAATCTGAATTACTTACTTCACTTAGTATAATGCCATCTAGGTTCATCCATGCTACCGCAAATGGCAATATTTCATTCTTTTCTATGGCCCAGTAATATTCCATTGTATATAGTACTAGTGGCCTGGTGCACAAAATTCATGCACATTAAAGGGGGTTTAATTAGAGGAAATAATGTACTATTTCTATTTGCCCTTTCTCTATAATAGAAGTATCAGAGATGAAAGAGAATTAGTAAAATGTATATGAAAATCTTCCTCCTGTCAGAGTCTGGGGCACGCCGCAGGACCCAGAGTCAAGTCCCCGCCCACCTGCGGCACCTCAAAATTGCATGAGATACAGACCCAGCTGGCCCCACCCCCATTGGGCGAGATCCAGACCCAGCCAGCCCTACCCTTGCCAAGCCCCACTGGGTGGGAGGCACGGCCTCAGGTCCCATGGCCTGGTGTCGGGCAGGGGGTGCAGCCTCAGGTCCCCATCAAGCCCTGCTGGGTGAGGGGCACAGCCTCAGGGCCCCCGTCAGGCTCCACAGGGTGGAGATGCAGCCTCAGGTCCCCTGTCAAGCCCTGCCAGGAGGGGGCACAGTCTCAGGTCCCCCAGCCTGGCACTGGGCAGGGGGGGCACAGCCTCAGGTCCTCCAGCGTACCCTTAGGTCCCTGGCTCGGCACCAAGGTGGGGGCACGGCCTGAGGTCCCTCAGCCCAGCACCAGGGCAGGGGGTGCAGCCTGAGGTCCCCCGTCAAGCCCTGCTGGGCCGGGGGTCAGCCTCAGGTCCCCCGTCAAGCCCCGCAAGGTGGGGAATACAGCCTCAGGGTCCCTGTCAAGCCCTGCTGGGTCAGGGGGGGCACAGCCTGAGGTCCCCTGGCCCAGCACCAGAGCACAGGGCGCACCTTGAGGTCCCCTGTCAAGCCCTTCCAGGCGGGGGGCATGGCCTAAGGTTCTCTGTCAAGCCCCGCCAGGTGGGGGCGTGGCCTCAGGACCCCCAGCCTGGCACCCTAAGGAGAGCACAGCCTCAGGTCCCCCATCTAGCCCAGCCTGGTTTGGGGCACAGCCTCAGGACCCCGTCAAGCCCTGCCTGGTGGGGGGCGCAGCCTCAGGTCCCCTGTCAAACCCCGCCAGGTGGGGGGCATGGCCTCAGGGCCCTTGGCCCGGTGCCAGGGCAGGTGGTGTGGCCTGAGGTCCCCTGTCAAGCCCTGCTGGGCAGGGGCTGCAGCCTCAGGTCCCCCACCCCAGTGCCAGGAGAGGGGCACAGCCTAAGGTCCCCCATCGAGCCCCACTGGGTCGGGGGGTGCAGCCTCAGGGCCCCGTCAATCCCTGCCTGGTGGTGCAGCCTCAGGTCCCCCGTCAAGCCCTGCTGGGTAGGGGCGCAGCCCCAGGTCCCCCAGTCCGGGGCAGGGGGTGCAGCTTGAGGTCCCCTGTCAAGCCCCACCAGGCAGCGGGTACAGGCTCAGGTCCCCTGCCCCAGCCCAGTGCCATGCAGCCTCAGATCCCTGCTGATTACTCCTTAAGGCTCTTTATGGGAACTCAGCCTCTGCTGTAGTTACAGCCATCTTATGTTACGGAAACCCCGCCTCTGCTGTGGGCACAGCAATCTTGTGTTACAGAAACCCCACCTCCACTGTGGGCGCTGCCATCTTTGTGACGGTGTGACAGTCAATTTGCATATTCTCTCTTTATTAGATAGGATGTATATATGTACCAATACTTTCTATCCACTTGTCTATTGATGGGCACTTGGGTGGCTTTCATATCTGGAATATTGTAAATAACACTGCAATGAATAAAGGGGTGCATATATTCTTTCGAATTATTGTTCTGGGTTTCTTCACATCTGCTCAGGATTTGGAATTGCTGGGTCATAAGGCATATATATTTTTTTACTTTTTGAGGACCCTCCATACTGTTTTCCACAGTGGCTGCACCAATCTGCATTGCCACCAACAGTGCACATGGGTTCCTTTTTCTCCACATCTTGGCCATCAGTTACTGATTGAAGATTTATTGATGATGGTCATTCTGACGTGATGAGAGGATATCTCATTGTACTTTTGATGTGCATTTCTCTGATGATTAGTGACTTGAGCATCTTTTCATATGTCTATTGGCCACCTGTATTCCATAAGTGTCTCTATTCAGGTTTTCTGACCAGTTTTAATTTGATTTTTTTTACTTTTGTTTTGGTGTTGATATGTATGACTTCTTTTTAATTTTTGGATATTAACACCTTATCATATGTATACTTAGTGAATATCTTCACCCATTCAGTAGGTTGCCTTTTCATTTTGTTGATCCTATTCTTTGCCATTCAAAACTTTTTAAATTTCTGATCTATATCCAAGAGTACATAGATCATAAAATATATTGCTGAGAGAAATGTAAGAGATTTTACTGCTTGTCTTTCCTTCTAGGAGGTTTATGGATTTGAGTCCTACATTTAAGCCTTTAACCCATTTTGTGTTTATTCTTCTGTATATGGTGTAAGAAGTTGGTCTAGTTTCATTTTTGTCCATGTATCCAAATTTTCCCAATTCCATTTGCTGAATAGACTGTCTTTATACCATTGTATGTTCTTGCCTCCATTGTTAAATATTAATAGGCCCTATAGGCATGGGTTTGCTTCTGGGCTCTCTATTCTAATCCATTGATCTATATTTTCTATGCTTTAATTTACATCTTTAAGGGAAATGCTTTTAGTTTTTCCCGGGTGAGTATGATGATAGCTGTGGGTTTGTCATATATGGCCTTTATTATGTTAAGATATGTTTCCTTTATTCGCACTTTGCTGAGAATTTCTATGATAAGTGGGTGTTGTATTTTTAAAAAATAACTCTTTATTGTTTAAAGTATTACATATATCCCCTTTTCCCCCATTGATCCTCTCCAACCCCCCTGCTCTCCCGCCCCGCCCCTGGCCTTCAGCATCCTATTGTCTGTGTCCAAGGGTTATGCATATATGCATACAAGGTCTTTGGTTGATTACCTCCGTCCAACCCACCCACCCTCCCCCGCCTTTCCTCTGAGATTCTGCACTCTGTTCCATGCTTCAAGTTCATCAGTTTATTTTGTTACTTAGATTCCACATGAGTGCAATCATGTGATACTTGTCTTTCTCTGACTGACTTATTTCACTTAGCATGATACTCTCCAGGTCCCTCCATGCTATCTCAAAGAGTAAGAAATTCTTCTTTTTTACTGCTGCATAGTATTCCATGGTATACTTGTACTACAGTTTTTTATCCACTTCTCTTCTGATGGGCACTTGGGCTGTTTCCAGATCTTAGCTATTGTAGATTGTGCTGCTATGAGCATAGGGGTACATACATTCTTTCAGATTGGTACTTCAAGTTTCTTAGGATATATTCCTAGAAGTGGGATAACTGGGTCAAATGGCATTTCCATATTTAATTTTTTAGGAAATTCCATACTGTTTTCCATAATGGTTGCACCAGTCTGCATTCCCACCAGCACCGTACTAGGGTTCCTTTTTCTCCACTTCCTTGCCAACACTTGTTACTTGTTAATTTGTTGATGGTAGGCATTCGGACAAGTGTGAGATGGTACCTCATTGTCATTTTGATTTGCATCTCTCAGATGACCAGTGACTTTGAACATTTTTTCCTATATCTCTTAGCCATCTGTATGTCCTCTTTGGAGAAATGTCTATTTAGGTCCTTTGACCATTTTTTAAAACATATTTTTATTGATTTCAGAGAGGAAGAGAGAGGGAGAGTTAGAAACATCAATGATGAGAGAGAATCATTGATTGGCTGTCTCCTGCATGCCCCCCACTGGGGATCAAGCCTGCAACTGGAGCATGTGCCCTTGACCTGAATCGAACCAGGGACCCTTTGGTCCACAGGAGAATATTTTATCCCCTGAGCCAAACCAGCTAGGGCTAATTGGATTATTTGTCTTCCTTTTGTTAAGTTGTTTGAGTTCCTTATATATTTTGGATATTAACCCTTTATCAGATGTATCATTGCCAAATATATTCTCCCATACAGTGGGCTCTCTTTTCATTTTATTGATGGTTTCTTTTGCTGTGCAGAAGCTTTTTTTTTTTGCCTTTCTTTTTTTTTAATTTTTTTTATTGAGGTATTATATGTGTACATATCTTACCATTACCCCCCCACCCCACACCCATACATGCCCTCACCCCCCAGAGTTTTGCGTCCATTGTTTATGCTTATATGCATGCATACAAGTCCTTCGTTTGATTTCTTATCTCCCCCACCTCTCCCTAACTTTCCCCCTGTAATTTGAAAGTCTGTTTGTTGCTTTACTGTCTCTGTATCTATCTTTTTGTTCATCAGTTTATAATGTTCTTTATTATCCATAAATGAGTGAGATCATGTGGTATTTTTCTTTCATTGACTGGCTTATTTCACTTAGTATAATATTCTCCAATTCCATCCAGGTTGCTGCAAATGATGAGAATTCCTTCTTTTTTATGGCAGCATAGTATTCTATTGCGTAGATGTACCACAGTTTTCTGATCCAGTCATCTGCTGACGGGCACCTAGGCTGTTTCCAAATCTTAGCTATTGTAAATTGTGCTGCTATGAACATAGGGGTGCATATATCCTTTCTGATTGGTGTTTCTAGTTTCTTCGGATATATTCCTAGGAGTGGGATTACTGGGTCAAATGGGAGTTCCATTTTCAGTTTTTTGAGGAAACTCCATACTGTTCTCCACAGTGGCTGCACCAGTCTGCATTCCCACCAGCAGTGCACGAGGGTTCCTTTTTCTCCACATCCTCGCCAACACTTGTCGTTTGTTGATTTGTTGATGATAGCCATTCTGACAGGTGTGAGATGGTACCGCATTGTTGTTTTGATTTGCATCTCTCGGATAATAATTGACTTTGAGCATGTTTTCATGTGTCTCTTGGCCTTCCTTCTGTCTTCTTTTGAAAATATTCTGTTTAGGTCCGTTGCCCATTTTTTTATTGGATCATTTATCTTCCTTTTATTAAGTTGCATAAGCTGCCTGTAGATGTTGGAGATTAAACCTTTATCAGTGCTGGCATTTGCAAATATGTTCTCCCATGCAGTGGGCTTTCTTGTTGTTTTGTTGATGGTTTCTTTTGCTGTAAAAAAGCTTTTTATTTTGATGTAGTCCCATTTGTTAATTTTCTCTTTAGCTTCCATTGCCCTAGGGGCAGTGTCAGTGAAGAAGTTCTTTTGGCATATGTCTGAGATTTTGTTGCCTGTGGATTCCTCTAGTATTTTTATGGTTTCCCGTCTTATGTTTAAGTCCTGTATCCATTTTGAGTTTATTTTTGTGTATGGTGTAAGTTGGTGATCTAGTTTCATTTTTTTGCATGTGTGTGTCCAATTTTCCCAACACCATTTATTGAAGAGACTGTCTTGATTCCATTGTATGTTCATGCCTCCTTTGTCAAATATTAATTGAGCATAGTGGTTTGGGTCGATATCTGGATTCTCTGTTCTGTTCCATTGATCTATATGTCTGTTCTTGTGCCAGTACCAGGCTGTTTTGAGAACAGTGGCTTTGTAATACAGCTTGAAATCTGGTATTGAGATCCCTCCTACTTTATTCTTCTTTCTCAGGATTGCTGTGGCTATTCGGGGTCTTTTTTTATTCCAGATGAATTTTTGGAGAGTTCTTTCTAGGTTTGTGAAATATGCTGTTGGTATTTTGATGGGGAGTGCATTGAATCTGTAGATTGCTTTGGGTAGTATGGACATTTTAATGATGTTGATTCTACCAATCCATGAACATGGTATGTTCTTCCATCTGTTTATGTCTTCCTCTATCTCTTTTTTCAGTGTCCTGTAGTTTTCCGCGTATAGGTCTTTTACCTCCTTAGTTAAGTTTATTCCTAGGTATCTTAATTTTTTTGGTGCAATGGTAAATGGGATTGCTTTTTTAGTCTCTCTTTCTGTAAGTTCACTATTGGTGTATAGAAATGCCATAGATTTCTTGGCGTTAATTTTGTATCCCGCTACATTGCCGAATTCATTTATTAAGTCTATTAGTTTTTTGATGGAATCTTTTGGGTTTTTTATGTACAATATCATGTCATCTGCAAATAAGGACAGCTTCACTTCTTCTTTTCCAATTTGGATGCCTGTTATTTCTTCTTCTTGCCTAATTGCGGTAGCTAATACTTCCAGTACTATGTCAAACAGGAGTGGTGAGAGTGGGCATCCCTGTCTTGTTCCTGTTCTTAGGGGAAATGGTTTTAGTTTTTGCCCATTGAGTATGATGTTTGCTGTGGGTTTATCATATATAGCTTTTATTATGTTGAGGTATGATCCTTCTATTCCCACCTTGTTGAGAGTTTTTATCAAGAAAGGGTGTTGGATTTTGTCAAATGCTTTTTCTGCATCTGTTGATATGACTATATGATTTTTATCTCTCAATTTGTTTATGTGATGTATCACATTTATTGATTTGCGGGTATTGTACCATCCTTGCATTCCTGGGATAAATCCTACTTGGTCATGATGTATGATTTTTCTGATGTATTGCTGGAGCCGATTTGCTAGGATTTTGTTGAGGATTTTGGCATCTATGTTCATGAGGGATATTGGTCTGTAATTCTCTTTCATTGTGTTGTCTTTATCTGGTTTTGGTATTAGGGTGATGCTGGCTTCATAGAAGGAGCCTGGAAGTGTTCCTTTCTCTTGAATTTTTTTGGAATAGTCTGAGGAGGATAGGTTTTAGTTCTTCCTTGAAAGTTTGGTAAAACTCTCCTGTGAAGCCGTCTGGCCCCGGGGTTTTGTTTGGGTTAATCAAATCTTGTATTGCTTCGAGGAAAGGACGCTTGGTCATGATATTTTATTCTTGTAATCTCTGTCTTGATGCTTTGTTTAGGTTGTTAATGAATGACCACACGAGCGACATTACCCCATATTTTATTTGATGTACACTAGCTTCCTGAAAGGAATTGGTAGGTAAAAACTCTTCTTCTGTTCCATGAAACAGTTCTCCACAAGGCTAGGAGAAATGCAGCAATAGGCTTTCTCATGATCAGCTCTATCTGGGCAGCATCTCAGATTTTTAGTATCAGAGCCTACTTACAGGGGAGAGACAGAAGGGGATGGTTCAGGTGCCCATCACATCCACCTTTGTAGAATGCACATCTTCCCTGCAACATACCTCTCTAATGATGCAGTCATTCAGAAAGCTACCTGCTCTAGGTTCTATGCTGATATGCAACTTATACACCCAGTAAAGTAAAATCGTGGCTCTATGGCCTAGATAATTTCAGTCTCTCCTCCATGGTCATGAATGGCCTGACCACATCTTCAGTTATGTACTTATACCAATAGCTCCATATATTCAGATTTTTCATAACGGAAATAATCAGTCACATTTATAGAATATATACTACCCATTCCTACTTCTATAAGCTGGGTTCCATACATGTATCACCTCATTTAATCCTCACAATTAAGGTGGAACAGAGTGTACACAAAACTTGTCATTGAATCCCATTCAAAGCATATTTGGGGATTCAAGTTCTAAGTAAGAAATCCTTCTTCTTTCTCAATGTAAAAGCTTCTAAAAGTGTATACAGGAAAACAGATGTTGTACATGATGATTAGTTATAGGCTGTAAGTGATCTTTGCCTAGCATGTTGTAGGTCTGATTAATGGGACTTAGAGTACAGGATGCAGTACTGCTGCACAGCAAGTGACAGAGAACTGAGCCTAAATCCAGCACCTTTATCTAAGGGTATTGTAAGCCATACACTGACCGAATGACCACAGGTATACTCAGAGAAACGGTTACCGTCTGGTGATGTATGCACGGTAACACAAGCAAACAAGTTAAGAAAACAGGGGTGAATGTATTTCGTTTATGGAAGTGAACGAATTCCTTGTATGCATGACACAAATCCCAAAATCAGAAGGCAGCGATTCGTCAAAGTATCCGTGTAAACATGGCATTAAAATACGTTTCTGTGACGGCCATGTATTTGAAACATAGTCTCCATGAAGGTTGTTACACTTAGCGTGTCTGTCCACAAAGTTTCTGAAAGCATAAGAATGATGGGGGTAGGAAAAACCACACTTGCAGCCGTTCCCTTGACCAGGGCTGACCTAGAGATTTCAATGCTCTGTGGCCCTGGCAGGAAAACCTCCACTCCTGTCTCAGGAGCCAATCAGCGCATAGGCTCATACCTGCGCATGCCCATAGCTGCGCGCACGCATTTCAAAGCATGCCCAGTGCTGCGCATGCTCGGAGCTGCGCAGTTCAGACTGTTCCAGACAAGGCCACTTCCGCGCATGTGCCTTTCACCCAAGTTGGTTGTTGCGCATGCGCTTTGCTGTCTGAGTTCGCTGAGGAAAACTGCGCAACAGGCGGTCGTGCTCCTTCCATTTTGGTTCTTTCACGCTGGTTGACATCCAACAGGTAGGTCCACAGAGCAGCCCTCCGGGACTTTACTTAACTATGGCAGACTGTGAGGAGAAGGCCCGCGGGTGTCGGTGGGGGCAGGGCTGCGGGTCCTGTGGCCTCCTAGGAGGAAGGCCCTCGAGGTCAGCGCCTTTGTCCTCTCGGGCATCATGGCCGCCATGGCCCTTGAAGTCCTGGCGTGACCAGGACTAGGAGGGTGCTAGGCCGACCAGGGCAGGGGTCAGATAAAGGGTTTGGGGGACATTATTTCAGGTGTCCGGGTCCCGGAGGCACCAGGAACGGCCCACAGAGCACAGAATCCCCAGTCCTCCTTGGGGCCCTGGGAAGGGGCGGGGCGGGCGGCAAAGGAAGGGCCTAGAAACGGGAATGCTGAGGGCCTGCACCGCCGAGGCCCTGGACCTGCGTCCCCTCCCAGGTGGGTAGCGCCCCAAGCAGAGTCCCGAGGGAGAAACGGGCACCGCCCTCTGTATGGCATCTGGTCACCTGTGCCTCCTGGTAATGCCAAGCAGCACAGGCACATGGAGAGCCCGGAGCCTTCCTGTGCGATCCAGCTGAGCTTCCCTGAGGGGAAATGGGCCTGATCACTGGGAGCGGGGCCACAGCGGTGGGCACTCAAGTGTGGTTTCAAGCGGTATTTTCCCAAATGTCTTCCTCAAGGGGAAGGCAGCTGTGACAGCAGACGTCGTCTTCTCTCGCCTGCTTGAGGTGGTGGCAGTCAGCAGGGCCATGACCTCAGTGGCTTTAAGCCCCTGTATTTGGTACCACCGGAAAGCCTCTGCTCTTTCACTTCCTGACCCTGGGTCTTCTTTTCAACGTGTTTTCAAACTTAAACTAAACTGTACGTTTTAAAAGTATTACTTTTTGGGTCTTTCATTTTTTCCATTCATCTATAAGGTATCCCAAAAACTGTATACACACTTTGACAGCTAGTAACAGTTAAAAGTAAAGAAATTTAGTTTAATAAACACTGCCTTTATGATTATTCAAAGTGTGGCTATACATTTGTGGGGACACCCTGTATGTATCTCTGTTTATGCAAGTCCATGCTGTTTTGATTGCTATGGCTTTGTGGAATGATATCAGGCAGGATGATTCCTCCAACTTTCTTCTTAAAATTGCTGTGGCTATTCCCAGTCTCTTGTGGTTCCATATAAATCTTTGAAATATTTGTTCTAGAAATGCACCATTGGTGTTCTGATAGGAAGTAGGTTGAATCTATAGATTGCTTTGTGCAGTGTGGACATTTTAATGTTGTTAATTCTTCCTGTCCAGGAACATGGTTTCATTTACATTTGGAATCTAATGTACAAAGGGAACAAACAAACAAAATAGAAACGGACTCATACACACAGAAAACAGAGTTACAGCTGTTAGAGGGGAGGGTGTTGGGCTGGGTGAAAAAGGTGAGGGGCTTAACGAAACAAAGAGAAACCTCAAGGACACAGACAGCTGTATGGTTATCACAAGAGGGAAAAGGGGGTGGAGAGGTAGAAGAGGGTAAAGGGGAGATAAATGGTGACAGAAAGAGACTGGACTTTGGGTGATGAACACAATACAACATGCAAAGGATGCATTATAGAATTGTATACATGAAACCTGTGTGATTTTATAAACAAATGCCACCCCAATCCTATCTAATAATCCAATAAAGAGGGAATGTGCTAATTGACCATCACTCCCTCACAAAGATGGCTGCGCGAACTGCTGAGGCCTAGTTCCCATAAAGAGCCTTAATGAGCAATCAGCAGGGACTGAGGCTAAGCACCCCGATTCACAGCGATTGACAGGGGACCTCAAGGTGCGCTTCCTGTGCTGGCACTGGGCTAGGGTACCTCAGCCTGCTCCCCTCACCCCAGCACCAAACCTGAGGATCTCAGGCCTGGTCCCCCACCAGGTGGGGCTTGACAGGGGACCTCAGGACATGCCCCCCATCCAGGGGGTTTGATAGGGGACCTGAGGTTGACCCCCCGCCTGGTACTGGGCTAGGAGACTTGAGACTGCGCCACCCCGCATTGCAGGGCTTTACCGGGAACCTCAGGCCATGCCCCCCACCCAGTGGGTCTTGACTGGGGATCTGCCAGTTGGACATCTTTACCACTGCCATGGAGGTGGGAGTAGGTCCTGCCACCACCTCTGCACTCTCCAGCTGTGAGCCCTGCTTCTGGCTGAGTGGCACTCCCCCTGTAAGAGTGCACTGACCACCAGGGGCAGCTCCTACTTTGAATGTCTTCCCCCCTGGTGGTCAGTGCGCATCATAGTGACTGGTCTTTCCGCTGTTTGATTGATTTGCATATTAGCCTTTTAGTATATAGCCTTATTATATCCAAATGGTTATTTCTAGATAGATTCTAAGTTTCACTATGCACAATCCAATCATTTCTGAATGCTAACAAATTTTTTTCTGTGGTTTTGAAAATTATGCTATGTTGGCCGGTTTTGCTCATTGGTTAGAGTACAGCCCTCAGACTTATTGGTCTTGGAATCAATTCCCTGTCAAGAGTACTTACCAGATTGCAAGTTCTATCCACTTCCCCAGTCTGGTCATATGTGGGAGGCAGTAAATCAATGTGTCTATCTCACATGGCTATTTTTCTCCCTCCCTCCCTGTCTCTCTTTATCTATCCCTCCCTCTCTTACTCCCACCTTCCTTATTCCCCTTCCACTCTCTCTAAAAAACAATGGAAAGAATATCCTCAGGTGAGAATTTTTTCAAAATATGACTGTGTTTCCTTCTCTCGTTTTACAACAACACATTAAGACATGCAGTACAATGTTAATAGAATTGGGATTAGTTTGCCAAATTTGTTGTATTCCTGATAGAAAATGGGAAATTTTTAACATTTCACCATGTTCACAGTGGAGTGAAGGAGGTTCCATTCCAATCCCAGTCTGCTAAGAATTTTAATTTTGAATATATGTTGGCCTATATTCAGAAACTTGTGTATTTGTTGAACTGATCATAGGATTAGTCCTTCCATTAACCTATTAATATGGTGAGTTACATAGATAAGTTCCTAGGGTTAATCACATCTTGTATTGCTTTGAGGGAAGTGCGCTTGGTCATGATATTTTATTCTTGTAATCTGTGTCTTGATGCTTTGTTTAGGTTGTTAATGAATGACCACACGAGCGACATTAGCCCATATTTTATTTGATGTACACTAGCTTCCTGAAAGGAATTGGTAGGTAAAAACTCTTCTTCTGTTCCATGAAACAGTTCTCCACAAGGCTAGGAGAAATGCAGCAATAGGCTTTCTCATGATCAGCTCCATCTGGGCAGCATCTCAGATTTTTACTATCAGAGCCTACTTACAGGGGAGAGACAGAAGGGGATGGTTCAGGTGCCCATCACATCCACCTTTGTAGAATGCACATCTTCCCTGCAAGATACCTCTCTAATGACGCAGTCATTCCGAAAGCTACAGGCTCTAGGTTCTATGCTGATCTCAAACTTATACACCCAGTAAAGTAAAATCATGGCTCTATGGCCTAGATAATTTCAGTCTCTCTTCCATGGTCATGCATAACTTGACCACATCCTCACTTATGTACTTATACCAATAGCTCTATTTATTCAGATTTTTCATACGGGAATAATCAGTCACATTTGTAGAATATATCCTATCCATTCCTACTTCTCTAAGCTGGGTTCTATACATGTATCACCTAATTTAATCCTCACAATTAAGGTGGAACAGGATGTACATGAAACTTGTCATTGAATCCCATTCAAAGCATATTTGGGGTTTCAAGTTCTAAGAAAGAAATCCTGCTTGTTTCTCAATGTAAAAGCTTCTAAAAGTATATACAGGAAAACGGATGTTGTACATGATGACTAGTTATAGGCTGTAAGTGATCTTTGCCTGGCATGTTGTTGGTCTGATTAATGGTATTTAGGGTACAGGATACAGTACTGCTGCACAGCAAGTGACAGAGAACTGAGCCTAAATCGCAGGACCCTTATCTAAGGGTATTGCTAAGCCATACACTGACCGAGTGACCACAGGGATATTCAGAGAAACGGTTACCGTGTGGAGATGTATGCACGGTAACACAAGCAAACAAGTTAAGAAAACAGGGGTGAATGTATTTAATTTATGGTGGTGAGTAAATTCCTTGTATGCATGACACAAATCCGAGACTCAGAAGGAAGTGATTCATCAAAGTATATGTATAAGCATGGTATTAAAATATGTTTTCGTCACGGACATATTTTTGCGACATATTCTCCATGAAGGTTAAACTTAGCGTGTCTGTCCACAAAGTTTCTGGAAGCATAAGAATGATTGGGTTACGGAAAAAATACACTTTAACCCGTTTTCCTATCCAAGCTGGACTAGAGATTTCAATGCTCTGTGGCACAAACTCAAATCCTGTCTCATGATATCAAATTAGGGCGAGTGCTCATGTGTGCGCATGCGCGTGCTCATGCGTATGCGTGCGCGTGCTCATGCGTGCGCGTGCTCATGCGTGCACGTGCTCATGCGTGTGCGTGCTCATGCGTGCGCGTGCTCATGCGTGCGCGTGCTCATGCGTGCGCGTGCTCATAGCTGCGCATGTCCATTGCCGCGCAAGCCCACTGCCGCGCATGTGCATTTTCGCCAATATCCGTTACTGCACATGCGCTTTGCAGTGCAGTTGTGTGAGGAGAGCTCGGCCGTGTTCCTTCCATATTGATTCTTTCTCGCTGGTTGACATCCAACAGGTAGGTCCACACAGCAGCCCTCCGGGACTTTACTTAACTATGGCAGACTGTGAGGAGAAGGCCCGCGGGTTTCGGTGGGGGCAGGGCTGCGGGTCCTGTGGCCTCCTAGGAGGAAGGCCCTCGAGGTCAGCGCCTTTGTCCTCTCGGGCATCATGGCCGCCATGGCCCTTGAAGTCCTGGCGTGACCGGGACTAGGAGGGTGCGGGGCCGACCAGGGCAGGGGTCAGATAAAGGGTTTGGGGGCCATTATTTCAGGTGTCCGGGTCCCGGAGGCACCTGGAACGGCCCACAGAACACAGAATCCCCAGTCCTCCTTGGGGCCCTGGGAAGGGGGACGGGGCGGGCGGCAAAGGAAGGGCCTAGAAACGGGAATGCTGAGGGCCCGCACCGCCGAGGCCCTGGACCTGCGTCCCCTCCGAGGTGGGTAGCGCCCCAAGCAGAGTCCCGAGGGAGAAACGGGCACCGCCCTCGGTATGGCATCTGGTCACCTGTGCCTCCTGGTAATGCCAAGCAGCACAGGCACATGGAGAGCCCGGAGCCTTCCTGTGCGATCCAGCTGAGCTTCCCTGAGGGGAAATGGGCCTGATCACTGGAGCGGGGCCACAGCGGTGGGCACTCAAGTGCGGTTTCAAGCGGTATTTTCCCAAATGTCTTCCTCAAGGGGAAGGCAGCTGTGACAGCAGACGTCGTCTTCTCTCGCCTGCTTGAGGTGGTGGCAGTCAGCAGGGCCATCACCTCAGTGGCTTTAAGCCCCTGTATTGGGGATCACCGGAAAGCCTGTGCTCTTACTTTTAAAGTACTTTCAAAGTTAAAAAAAGAAAATAATCACTTTGCCATGGAAGTGATATAGTTACCCCCTTAAGTACATTTTCCTAATCAAATGGTTCTACTTCCAGTGTGAACTATGAGTCGGAATGTGACATCCAGAGCCGATTGGAGTACAATACTTGTTGAAGATGAAGAGTCGGACCAGCCGATTGGACCTGTGGTTGTGAGTGCTTTGATATTTGAACTGTCTATTATCAGAAACGTATTTTCCTGTAAGTGTTGTTGAATGCCTCTAGGTACAGTGTTAAAAGTTTCCGAGCTGATAAGGGAGTAACATTGGCCCAGGAGGGTTCCTTAGGAAGAAAACCTTGATCCAGGAGGTTTCAACTCTGGAATTGCCAGTGGAAATACCCACTATGGCTCCTTTCTCATCCTTATTAACACAGACTGCCCACATCCATCCCAGGAGAGATTAAAAGAGCTTCAGATTTAGAAGTCCTTGTGGGCAGCTGCTATCAAAGGAACCAGGCAGAGGGAAGAGAAACAATATTAACAATAAATATGTCCTATCTAAAATGCCTTCATTCTTATTCGTGATTATACCTGTGTGTGTATTATGTATATTTTTATGATTGTCATACATTAACAACAAAAGCTTCCATTTACGCACACACACCCCTAGGACCAGCAGCCCAGTGATGAACAACCTAAACAAGAGGAGTCACCCGCTGAGAGTCAGGATGTTACACCTGATGAAGAGAGAGCAGATGCAGGAGCACCTGAGCTTCAAGGTGAAGAGGAAGGTAAGAAAACTGCCTGTGTGGGGCAGGGGGTCTCTCTGACTATCATGTGTTGTGCATACCATAGCGGTTGGAAAGTAAGGATAAAAAAGCTACCCAGGCCGCTGGTGTGCTCACAGGCTGAGCATTAACCTGTGAACCAGGAGGTCATGGTTGAATTCCCCGTCAGGGCATATGCCCACTTTGCAGGCTCCATCCTCATTGTGGGGCATTCAGGAAGTAGCGGATCAGTGATTCTCCCTCATTATTGTTTCTGTGTCTCTCCTTTCCACTTGGAAGTCAGTTAAAATACATCTGTAGATATAAAAACCTAAGTGACCTTCACAATGGAATGACCGGAACAACTGGTCACTCTGACGTGAACTGACCACCAAGGGGCAGACGCCCCAATCGCCAAAGGGGCCTACCAGCCAACTTCCTGGTCCCTATCCCCAGCTGGCAGGTCCCGGTCAACCAATCACAGCCACGCCCTGGGCTGGGACAGGAAACTAGGAGTGGGTGTTTGCAGACACAGATGGCGAGGGAAGGGGGGAGGGAACCACATGGTGGCAGCATGCAGGCAGCGGGGGAAGGAAGAGGTGGAGAGGCAGAGAACCTGATTGGCCCTGATCCCAAGCCAGGCCTACGGACCCCACCCATTCACAAATTTTACGCACCAAGCATCTAGTTTAATTTTAAAATGCAATGCAAAAATTTCCTGGAAATCCTATGCTTCATGTCTTTACCTCAATTATTTGCTTCTCTTAGTATTAGCCCATCCATCTAGGTCTCTCCATGCTGTCACAAATGGCAATATTTCATTCTTTTGTATGGCCTCATAATATTCCAGTGTGTGTGTCTATACCACCATTTTTTATGCACTTGTCTATTGATGGGCACTTGGTTTGCTTCCATATCTTGTATAACACTGTAATGAACACAGGCAAACATATATTCTTTCTGATTACTGTTTTGGAATTCTTCGCATATCTGTTTAGAATTTATAATCACTGGATCATAATGCAGTTCATTTTAACTTTTTTTGAGGACCCTCCATCCAATTTTCCTGAGTGTCTACATAGATCTGCATTGGGCCAACAGTGCACGTGGGTTCCCCTTTCTCCACATCCTCATCACAACATACTGTTTGTGGATTTAGTGATGATGGGCATTCTGACACATAAGAGATTATAGCTCATTGAAGCCTTAATGCGCATTTCTCTGATAACTAGTGACATTGAGCATCTTATCATATTTCTATTGGCCACCTGTAAGCCCTAATAGTCTATTCAGGTCCTCTTACCAGTTTTTATTAGATTTTTTGTTTGTTTTGCTTTTGGTGTTGAGTTATATGACTTCTTTTTTAAATACATATTTTATTGATTTTTACAGACAGGAAGGGAGAGGGATAGAGAGGTATAGAGAGATAGAAACATGGAAGAGATAGAAACGTTGATCAGCTGCTTCCTGTACACCTTCTACTGGGGATGTGCCCGCAACAAAGGTAAATGCCCTTGTTGGTATGGAACCTGGGACCTTTCAGTCCGCAGGCCGACGCTCCATCCACTGAGCCAAACCGGTTACGGCTGTATGACTTCTTTTTAATTTTTAGATATTGACACCTTATTGAATGTATAATTGGAGAATATCTTCACCCATTCAGTAGGCTGCCTTTCCACTTTTTATCCTATACTTTGCTATTCAAACCCCTTTTAATGTCTGATCCAGGCGTCCTCAGACTACCGCCCGCGGGCCACATGCACGTGTTTTGGCCGTTTCGTTATTTTATTTCAAAATAAGATATATGCATTGTGCATATATCTTTGTTCATAGTGTGTGTTTTTTTAAACTATAGTCTGGCCCTCCAACGGTCTGAGGGACAGTGAACTGGCCCCCTGTTTTAAAAAGTTTGAGGACCCCTGGTCTGATCTATCTCCTGGAGAACATAGATCGTAAAAAATACTGCTGAGGGAAATGTAAGAGATTTTGCTGCTTCTGTTTTCTTCTAGGAGGTTCATGGTTTTAAGTCCTACATTTAAATCTTTAACACATTTTGTGTTTATTCTTGTGTATACGGTGTAAGAAGTTGGTCTAGTTTATTTTTGTACATGTATCTGTCCAATTTTGCCAACTCCCTTTATATCATTACATGTTTTATCCTCCTTTTTCAAATATTAATAGACCATAGAGACATGGGTTTGGTTCTGGGATCTCTGTTCTATCCCCTTGATCTATATTTTCTGTGCTTTAAATTCCTTCTATAAGGGAAATGCTTTTGGTTTCTCCCAGGTGAGTATATTAGCTTTGGATTTTTCATATATAGCCTTTTTATGATAAATTATGTTTTCTTTATTCCCGATTTGCTAACAGTTTCTATCATAAGTGGGTACTGGATTTTATCAATTTTTTTTTTTTTTTTTGCTGTATGTATTGACTTGTTCACATAATCTTTCGCCTTCATTTTGTTTTTGTTGAGTACCACATTAATTGATTTGTGGGTATTGTACTGAACTTGCATCCCAGGAGTAAATGCCTCTTGATCAGGGAATATGATGTTTTTATTTATTGAGCAGTTTTGCTTGCCTATATTTGGTTGAGGATCTTTGCCCTTGGGTCCGGGTGAGGCCACGCGCCCCTGGGTCCGGGTGAAGCTAGATCCCGGGTCCAGGTGAGGCCATGTGCCCCTGGATCCGGGTGAGGCCATGCGCCCCTGGTTCCGGGTGAAGCTGGATCCCGGGTCCAGGTGAGGCCATGTGCCCCTGGATCCGGGTGAGGCTGGATCCCGGGTTCGGGTGAGGCCGTGTGCCCCTGGATCCGGGTGAGGCTGGGTCCCTGGTCCGGGGGAAGCTGCGCGCTCCTGGGTCCAGGTGAGGCCACGCACCCCCTGGGTCCGGGTGAAGCCGTGCCCCTTGGTCCGGCCGAGACCCAACCGGAGGGAATTGAACCTGCATTACCACCATTTGTCCACCATCCAGAGTTGAAGGGTCAGTGCCGACATGTACACATAAGGAACTGGTGGACATTGATATTGGGTCTCAAAAGAACTCTTGGTCCAGAAAGAAACTCACTACAGACTGATTCATTTGCCTGTCAGCATAACTATTATTGCTCATCTCACATTCGGTTCATATAAGTATATCTCTAGTGACACATGATCTCGCTCATCTAGGGGAAATGATGAACAACATAGACTGATGAAAAAGAACAGAACCAGAAACAAGGAGGCATCGATCGGACCATCGGGCCTCAGAGGGAGGATAGGGGAGGGTGGGGGGAGGGTGGAGAGATCAACCAAAGGACTTGTGTGCATGCATATGAGCCTAACCAATGGTTAAGTTCTACAGGGGGTTGGGGCATCCGTGGGGAGGGGTGTGGGATGGGAATGGGGGGATGAGGACAAATATGTGACACCTTAATCAATAAAGAAATTTAAATAAATAAATAAATAAATAAAAATAAAAAATAAAAATAAAACAAGTTTCATACTACACAAAAACCAGGATGTAAAGTTCATCTTTCTATCACATATTATTACACTAGATTACAGGCTTTTTTTTTTTCATGTAACTCAAGAAATGAATATTACCTTTTCCTAATTTATTTGTCATGTTTACTGCTGAAATTGATAACTTTCTATTTAAGGGAATGACCTGGAAGCTGATACCGAAGACCTGGTGATACTAATGACTAGGGGCGAACGTGGAGATAATCCTGAAGTCATGGGGCAACCTTATGCAAATCCACAGCCCATTGAAATGCTGGAAGCAGGTATATTAGTCATTAAGAATGCAATTTATGTGTTTTCTGATTTTCACAATATTATACCTTTAATAACCAAAAATAACAAACATATTTTTACATGAGTAGACTCACATAGAATGATATTTTTAACATTCCTTCAGACCCCAAAATAAATGACTGCCTGACTTATAGATAATCAGATAGAGACACACACTGGTTTGCAGGCAAATTGCATTATAAAACATGAAAACATTTTCTTACTTCTGAGTACAAGTACTTGAAACCACAGCTAATAAATCTTGGATTCTCTTATGATTTCTGCAGATAAAGCATTTGAAATAATTATCAGCTGTATGAAATATACAGACACACTGAAGTAGATTGTCCTACCAGCTTTAATATAATTTGTAACATTTTAGAAGAGTTCTTAATTTCAAAACTGATATATGCTCTTACATAATGAATTCAAATAAAATATATTAATTTTCAATGATCATCCTTGGATACTCTAGTTGTATTCGAAAGAATACAAAGATACTTTAATTTTATGACTTGGTTGTCATAAATTATCTTCCTGAGTCACATTTAAACACCTGACCTGAAATCGCATAACTACTAAAATAATGAGTAATCACTCCACTGATGTTTCTTTTTCTATGTGTAGACATGGATACCTGTTCTTAGATTCTGTCAAATTTTGAATTCTTCTGTCTCTAAAAAACAATTGCATTTTAGTACTTTCCCCAATGAAGCATCAAGTGATTGAATTATGAAGTACCAAGAAATAGTCCAGTTTTCATTTTCTCTGATCAGGTAGAGAGGGTGAAGGCGATCATCAATGCTCAGGGCAGTTGTGAGTAAGACACCTATGCTAAGCATGCTCACTGTCACCACTGTCAAATTTAATGAGTTACTGTTCCTTATAGAAATACAGGTACTATGAGATAATGTTTTGTAGTCATATCAAATATGGCATATTTACCACTGAAATTGATAAAACTTTTAAGGGCCTGTCCTGGAAGCTGATCTCCACGAATTGACTCAGCCAAAGACTGACGGTGAGGACAGAGATGGGCTTGAAGTAAAGGGGGAGATGTTACTAAATCTAGAGCACATTTACGTGCCAGAAGCAGATATGTTATTTATTAAGAATGCAATTACACAGACAGTAAAGCATCAAACAGACTGTCAAATTACAGCAGGAAGGTTAGGGAGAGGTGGGGGAGATAACAGATCAACTGAAGGACTTGTATGCATGCATATAAGCATAACCAATGGACCCAAAAACGCTGGGGGATGAGGGCATGTATGGGAGTGGGGTGGGGGTGGGCAATGGTAAGATATGTACACATGTAATACCTTAATAAAAAAAATGAAAAAAATGTGCTACAGATAAACATAAATAAATAAATAAACATAAGGAGAAAGGAACAAAGAAATTAAACTGAGGAGAAAAGATATGGTAAGTAATACGAGTATAAACCTTAAGGAAAATGAAAACTAATGCAATTAATAAATAAAAAAATGGCTCTTACGAAAGATACGTAAGAAAAGATTCCATTAGTTACGTAATCTTGAGGAAAATGAAAAAAGCCTAAGTGTACACAATAAGGAACATGAACAGCAAACCAACTGTTCAAGATACTGAGTATTTTATAAAATTGAAAATAAAGATATTCTTGAACTCTAAATTAATATTTTCAGAATATGGATGGGATGGTTCGTTGACCAGGAAAACATATTTTATCTAATATAATCCAGTAGCAACTGAACATCTAAAAATAGAATATACCATGGGAAAATTTCAGAAATTAGTTCAGATTGTCCATCCTAAGCTCTTTTAATTAATGACATGATAATATATACATGAAACTTGATGAGAACATATCTTAAGCATTCTCAGCACAAAAAATAAAAGTTAACTAGGCAAGTTGAGGGATGGGTTAATGACATACATTTACCTTAGTAATCATACCACAATGCATACTATAGCAAATCACCATGTTTTACTCTTTCAATATATACAATATTTTTTAACTATTCCTCTTTAAAGTATTTAGAAAGCAATGAATTTTAGAAACCAAAGTCTTTTTACTTGTCTAGGTATCTTTCTCATTCCCTCATTCTTCCTTCCCCTCTGCTTCCTCCTCCCACTATTCATTCATTCATTCTTTACGTGTGTGTGTCTGTGTGTGTGTCGGGGTGTGTGTTTGTGTTTGTGTGTGTGTGTGTGTGTGTGTGTGTGTGTGTGTGTGTGTGTGTTGTCTTTATGGTTGTTTTTCTGTATTACTGTAAGGCATTATATAAATACGCTTCACATTTTGGTATAAAAAAATGATACTACTGACGTAAAATTCGTGTGATTGTAAAAGTGATTATACAAATTGAAACTCATACAGAGTGAGAAAAGCATTATTTCTAATCACACTAGATCTACAGATGGAATTGGGGATACGTGGCTACCCTATTTAAACAATTGCATAAAAGGGCTAAATGAGTCCAGAAAAACATTTTTGCGTTTCATGCATCATAAGGAAGAAGCAAAGGCAGTACAGGCCTTTCTGTTTACTTCACATAGGCAGGAGTAAATGTGACAATTCTGTTTTAGCTATCTTATATTCAGAATAGTATTTCAAATCGAAGCATTTCTTGTAAATTTTTTTTTGTTTCTTAGGGGTTTTCTGTTGGATGGTGTTCAGATTCTTCAAAAAGTTTACACATTTCTTGCTTACTACTTAAAACCACCTTTTAATATGTTCATTTCATTTCCTGTGCTCTGAACTGGAACGGTCTTTTTTGTTTCTGAGCACCAATAGAAAGAGTGGTGTGATTAATCAATATTGGTAAAATGTGTGCATGGAAGTCTGTCTTATAAAACCTAAACTTTGTCCTTTGTGTACCTTTAATGTCATCTAAATATAATGAGACTAAGGAATGTTCACACCAGTTCTTTTTCCTTGCAGGAGAAGGGAAACCACCCGTTTAAAGGAAGATGATCTGAAGGCACACAGATTATTCTAAAGTTGGATCCTAATTGTTAAAGTTATCTCAATAAAGTTTTGCAGCATTATCCAAGGAATCTTGCAAATCTTTCGTGAAGCATATTCCTAAAAACTTGATGCTATTGAAAATTATGTCATTTTCTGATGTTTCATACTACAATTGAGCTTTCTCATGCAGATATATTTGTACATTGGTATTCTCTCCAGCAACCTTGTTATATATGACTAGAGGCCTGGTGCAATAAATTCGTGAACTCGGGGGTGGGTCCCTCATCATGGCCTGCGCCCTCTCGCAGACCAGTAGCCCTTGGGTGATGTCCAACTGAGCTGGCAATTGGACATCCTTTCCGCTGCCATGGAAGTGGGAGAGGCTCCCGCCACCACCTCTGCACTCGCCAGCTGTGAGCCCTGCTTCTGGGTGAGTGGCATTCCCCCTGTGGGAGTGCACTGACCACCAGGGGAAGCTTCTACGTTGAGTGTCTTCCCCGTGGTGGTCAGTGAGCATCATAGTAACCTGTCGTTCTGCTGTTTGGTCGATTGGCATATTAGCCTTTTATTATAGACGATTATTGTTTCCAAATGGTTATTTCCAGATAGAGTCTAAGTTTCACTATGCACAATCCAATCATTTCTGAATGCTAACAAATTTTTTCTGTGTTTTTTAAAATTACACTATATTGGCCGGTTTGCTTATTGGTTAGAGTGTCATCCCTCACACTTACGGGACATGGAATCAATTCCCCGTCAAGAGTACTTACCACATTGCAGGTTCTATCCCCTGCCCCAGTCTGGTCATATGTGGGAGGCAGTCACTCAATGTGTCTATCTCACATGGTTATTTTTTTCTCTCTCTCTATCTGTTTCATTTTCCCTCCCTCGGTAAGTCCCTCCGCCCTTATCCCCCTTCCACTCTCTCTAAAAAAGCAATTGAAAGAATATCCTCAGGTGAGAATTTTTTCAAAATATGCCTTTGTTTCCTTCTCTCGTTTTACAACAATACATTGAGACATGCACTACAATGTTAATAGAATTGGGATTAGTTTGCCAAACTTCTTATTCTTAATAGGCGATGGGAAATTTTTAACATTTCACCATGTTCACAGTGGAGTGAACGAGGTTCCAATCCAATCCCAGTCTGCTAAGAATTTTAATTTTGAATATATGTTGACCTCTATCAGAAACTTGTGTATTTGTTGAACTATTCATAGGATTGTTCCTTGCATTAATCTGTTAATATGGTGAGTTACATTGATAAGTTCCCAGGGTTAATCAAATCTTGTATTGCTTTGAGGGAAGGACGCTTGATCATGATATTTTATTTTTGTAATCTCTGTCTTGATGCTTTGTGTAGGTTGTTTATGAATGACCACACGAGCGACATTAGCCCATATTTTATTTGATGTACACTAGCTTCCTGAAAGGAATTGATAGGTAAAAACTCTTCTTCTGTTCCATGAAACAGTTCTCCACAAGGCTAGGAGAAATGCAGCAATAGACATTCTCATGATCAGCTCCATCTGGGCAGCATCTCAGATTTTTAGTATCAGAGCCTACTTACAGGGGAGAGACAGAAGGGGATGGTTCAGGTGCCCATCACATCCACCTTTGTAGAATGCACATCTTCCCTGCAAGATACCTCTCAAATGACGCAGTCATTCGGAAAGGTACAGGCTCTAGGTTCTATGCTGATCTCAAACTTATACACCCAGTAAAGTATAATCATGGCTGTAAGGCCGAGATAATTTCAGTCTCTCCTCCATGGTCATGAATGACTTGACCACATCCTCATTTATGTACTTATCCAAATAGCTCCATTTATTCAGATTTTTCATAACGGGAATAATCAGTCACATTTATAGAATATATACTATCCATTCCAACTTCTCTAAGCTGGGTTCCATACATGTATCACCTAAATTAATCCTCACATTAAGGTGGAACGGGATGTACACAAAACATGTCATTGAATCCCATTCAAAGCATGTTTGGGGATTCAAGTTCTAAGTAAGAAATCCTTCTTGTTTCTCAATGTAAAAGCTTCTAAAAGTGTATACAGGAAAACGGATGTTGTACATGATGATTAGTTATAGGCTGTAAGTGATCTTTGCCTAGCATGTTGTAGGTCTGATTAATGGGACTTAGAGTACAGGATGCAGTACTGCTGCACAGCAAGTGACAGAGAACTGAGCCTAAATCCAGCACCGTTATCTAAGGGTATTGCTAAGCCATACACTGACCGAATGACCACAGGTATACTCAGAGAAACGGTTACCGTCTGGTGATGTATGCACGGTAACACAAGCAAACAAGTTAAGAAAACAGGGGTGAATGTATTTCGTTTATGGAAGTGAACGAATTCCTTGTATGCATGACACAAATCCCAAACTCAGAAGGCAGCGATTCGTCAAAGTATACGTGTAAACATGGTATTAAAATACGTTTCTGTGACGGCCATGTATTTGAAACATAGTCTCCATGAAGGTTGTTACACTTAGCGTGTCTGTCCACAAAGTTTCTGAAAGCATAAGAATGATTGGGGGTAGGAAAAACCACACTTGGTGCCATTTCCTTGACCAGGGCTGACCTAGAGAGGTCAATGCTCTGTGGCCCTGGCAGGAAAACCTCCACTCCTGTCTCAGGAGCCAATCAGCGCATAAGCTCATACCTGCGCATGCCCATAGCTGCGCGCGCGCATTTCAAAGCATGCCCAGTGCTGCGCATGCTCGGAGCTGCGCAGTTCAGACTGTTCCAGACGAGGCCACTTCCGCGCATGTGCCTTTCACCCAAGTTGGTTGTTGCGCATGCGCTTTGCTGTCTGAGTTCGCTGAGGAGAACTGCGCAACAGGTGGCCGCGTTCCTTCCATTTTGGTTCTTTCTGGCTGGTTGACATCCAACAGGTAGGTCCACACAGCAGCCCTCCGGGACTTTACTTAACTATGGCAGACTGTGAGGAGAAGGCCCGCGGGTTTCGGTGGGGGCAGGGCTGCGGGTCCTGTGGCCTCCTAGGAGGAAGGCCCTCGAGGTCAGCGCCTTTGTCCTCTCGGGCATCATGGCCGCCATGGCCCTTGAAGTCCTGGCGTGACCGGGACTAGGAGGGTGCGGGGCAGACCAGGGCAGGGGTCAGATAAAGGGTTTGGGGGCCATTATTTCAGGTGTCCGGGTCCCGGAGGCACCGGGACGGCCCACAGAGCACAGAATCCCCAGTCCTCCTTGGGGCCCTGGGAAGGGGGGCGGGGCGGGGCGGGGCGGGCGGCAAAGGAAGGGCCTAGAAACGGGAATGCTGAGGGCCTGCACCGCTGAGGCCCTGGACCTGCGTCCCCTCCGAGGTGGGTAGCGCCCCAAGCAGAGTCCCGAGGGAGAAACGGGCACCGCCCTCGGTATGGCATCTGGTCACCTGTGCCTCCGGGTAATGCCAAGCAGCACAGGCACATGGAGAGCCCGGAGCCCTCCTGTGCGATCCAGCTGAGCTTCCCTGAGGGGAAATGGGCCTGATCACTGGAGCGGGGCCACAGCGGGGGTCACTCAAGTGTGGTTTCAAGCAGTATTTTCCCAAATGTCTTCCTCAAGGGGAAGGCAGCTGTGACAGCAGACGTCGTCTTCTCTCGCCTGCTTGAGGTGGTGGCAGTCAGCAGGGCCATGACCTCAGTGGCTTTAAGCCCCTGTATTTGGTACCACCGGAAAGCCTGTGCTCTTTCACTTCCTCACCCTGGGTCTTCTTTTCAACGTGTTTTCAATCTTAAACTAAACTGTACGTTTTAAAAGTATTACTTTTTGGGTCTTTCATTTTTTCCATTCATCTATAAGGTATCCCAAAAACTGTATACACACTTTGACAGCTAGTAACAGTTAAAAGTAAATAAATTTAGTTTAATAAACACTGCCTTTATGATTATTCAAAGTGTGGCTATACATTTGTGGGGACACCCTGTATGTATCTCTGTTTATGCAAGTCCATGCTGTTTTGATTGCTATGGCTTTGTGGAATGATATCAGGCAGGATGATTCCTCCAACTTTCTTCTTAAAATTGCTGTGGCTATTCCCAGTCTCTTGTGGTTCCATATAAATCTTTGAAATATTTGTTCTAGAAATGCACCATTGGTGTTCTGATAGGAAGTAGGTTGAATCTATAGATTGCTTTGTGCAGTATGGACATTTTAATGTTGTTAATTCTTCCTGTCCAGGAACATGGTTTCATTTACATTTGGAATCTAATGTACAAAGGGAACAAACAAACAAAATAGAAACGGACTCATAGACACAGGAAACAGAGTTACAGCTGTTAGAGGGGAGGGTGTTGGGCTGGGTGAAAAAGGTGAGGGGCTTAACGAAACAAAGAGAAACCTCAAGGACACAGACAGCTGTATGGTTATCACAAGAGGGAAAAGGGGGTGGGAGAGGTAGAAGAGGGTGAAGGGGAGATAAATGGTGACAGAAAGAGACTGGACTTTGGGTGATGAACACAATACAACATGCAAAGGATGCATTATAGAATTGTATACATGAAACCTGTGTGATTTTATAAACAAATGCCACCCCAATCCTATCTAATAATCCAATAAAGAGGGAATATGCTAATTGACCCTCACTCCCTCACAAAGATGGCTGCGCGAACTGCTGAGGCCTAGTTCCCATAAAGAGCCTTAATGAGCAATCAGCAGGGACTGAGGCTAAACACCCCGATTCACAGCGATTGACAGGGGACCTCAAGGTGCGCTTCCTGTGCTGGCGCTGGGCTAGGGTACCTCAGCTTCCTCCCCTCACCCCAGCACCAAACCTGAGGATCTCAGGCCTGGTCCCCCACCAGGTGGGGCTTGACAGGGGACCTCAGGACATGCCCCCCATCCAGGGGGTTTGATAGGGGACCTGAGGTTGACCCCCCGCCTGGTACTGGGCTAGGAGACTTGAGACTGCGCCACCCCGCATTGCAGGGCTTTACCGGGAACCTCAGGCCATGCCCCCCACCCAGTGGGTCTTGACTGGGGATCTGCCAGTTGGACATCTTTACCACTGCCATGGAGCTGGGAGCAGGTCCCGCCACCACCTCTGCACTCGCCAGCTGTGAGCCCGGCTTCTGAGTGAGTGGCACTCCCCCTGTAAGAGTGCACTGACCACCAGGGGGCAGCTCCTACTTTGAATGTCTTCCCCCCTGGTGGTCAGTGCGCATCATAGTGACTGGTCTTTCTGCTGTTTGGTTGATTTGCATATTAGCCTTTTAGTATATAGCCTTATTATATCCAAATGGTTATTTCTAGATAGATTCTAAGTTTCACTATGCACAATCCAATCATTTCTGAATGCTAACAAATTTTTTTCTGTGGTTTTGAAAATTATGCTATGTTGGCCGGTTTTGCTCATTGGTTAGAGTACAGCCCTCAGACTTATTGGTCTTGGAATCCATTCCCTGTCAAGAGTACTTACCAGATTGCAAGTTCTATCCGCTTCCCCAGTCTGGTCATATGTGGGAGGCAGTCAATCAATGTGTCTATCTCACATGGCTATTTTTCTCCCTCCCTCCCTGTCTCTCTTTATCTATCCCTCCCTCTCTTACTCCCACCTTCCTTATTCCCCTTCCACTCTCTCTAAAAAACAATGGAAAGAATATCCTCAGGTGAGAATTTTTTCAAAATATGACTGTGTTTCCTTCTCTCGTTTTACAACAACACATTGAGACATGCAGTACAATGTTAATAGAATTGGGATTAGTTTGCCAAATTTGTTGTATTCCTGATAGAAAATGGGAAATTTTTAACATTTCACCATGTTCACAGTGGAGTGAAGGAGGTTCCATTCCAATCCCAGTCTGCTAAGAATTTTAATTTTAAATATATGTTGGCCTATATTCAGAAACTTGTGTATTTGTTGAACTGATCATAGGATTGGTCCTTCCATTAACCTATTAATATGGTGAGTTACATAGATAAGTTCCTAGGGTTAATCACATCTTGTATTGCTTTGAGGGAAGTGCGCTTGGTCATGATATTTTATTCTTGTAATCTGTGTCTTGATGCTTTGTTTAGGTTGTTAATGAATGACCACACGAGCGACATTACCCCATATTTTATTTGATGTACACTAGCTTCCTGAAAGGAATTGGTAGGTAAAAACTCTTCTTCTGTTCCATGAAACAGTTCTCCACAAGGCTAGGAGAAATGCAGCAATAGGCTTTCTCATGATCAGCTCTATCTGGGCAGCATCTCAGATTTTTAGTATCAGAGCCTACTTACAGGGGAGAGACAGAAGGGGATGGTTCAGGTGCCCATCACATCAACCTTTGTAGAATGCACATCTTCCCTGCAAGATACCTCTCTAATGATGCAGTCATTCCGAAAGCTACAGGCTCTAGGTTCTATGCTGATCTCAAACTTATACACCCAGTAAAGTAAAATCATGGCTCTATGGCCTAGATAATTTCAATGTCTCCTTTATGGTCATGCATAACTTGACCACATCCTCACTTATGTACTTATACCAATAGCTCCATTTACTCAGATTTTTCATAACGGGAATAATCCGTCACATTTATAGAATATATCCTATCCATTCCTACTTCTCTAAGCTGGGTTCCATAGTTGTATCACCTAATTTAATCCTCACAATTAAGGTGGAACAGAGTGTACACAAAACTTGTCATTGAATCTCATTCAAAGCAGATTTGGGGATTGAAGTTGTAAGTTAGAAATCCTTGTTTCTCAATGTAAAACCTTATAAAAGTTTTGTACACAGGAAAGCGGATGTTGTACATGATGACTAGTGATAGACTATAAGTGATCATTGCCTAGCAAGTTGTTGGTCTGATTAATGGTATTTAGGGTACAGGATGCAGTACTGCTGCACAGCAAGTGACAGAGAACTGAGCCTAAATCCAGCACCGTTATCTAAGGGTATTGCTAAGCCATACACTGACCGAGTGACCACAGGGATATTCAGAGAAACGGTTACCGTCTGGAGATGTATGCACGGTAACACAAGCAAACAAGTTAAGAAAACAGGGGTGAATGTATTTAATTTATGGTGGTGAGCAAATTCCTTGTATGCATGACACAAATCCGAGACTCAGAAGGAAGTGATTCATCAAAGTATATGTGTAAGCATGGTATTAAAATATGTTTTCGTCACGGACATATTTTTGCGACATATTCTCCATGAAGGTTAAACTTAGCGTGTCTGTCCACAAAGTTTCTGGAAGCATAAGAATGATTGGGTTACGGGAAAAAATACACTTTAACCCGTTTTCCTATCCAAGCTGGACTAGAGATTTCAATGCTCTGTGGCACAAACTCAAATCCTGTCTCATGATAACAAATTAGTGCGAGTGCTCATGTGGGCGCATGCGGGTGCTCATGCGTATGCGTGCGCGTGCTCATGCGTGTGCGTGCTCATGCGTGCACGTGCTCATGCGTGTGCGTGCTCATGCGTGCGCGTGCTCATGCGTGCGCGTGCTCATAGCTGCGCATGTCCATTGCCGCGCAAGTCCATTGCCGCGCAAGCCCACTGCCGCGCATGTGCATTTTCGCCAATATCCGTTACTGCACATGCGCTTTGCAGTGCAGTTGTGTGAGGAGAGCTCGGCCGTGTTCCTTCCATTTTGGTTCTTTCACGCTGGTTGACATCCAACGGGTAGGTCCACAGAGCAGCCCTCCGGGACTTTACTTAACTATGGCAGACTGTGAGGAGAAGGCCCGCGGGTGTCGGTGGGGGCAGGGCTGCGGGTCCTGTGGCCTCCTAGGAGGAAGGCCCTCGAGGTCAGCGCCTTTGTCCTCTCGGGCATCATGGCGGCCATGGCCTTGAAGTCCTGGCGTGACCTGGACTAGGCGGGTGCGGGGCCGACCAGGGCAGGGGTCAGATAAAGGGTTTGGGGGACATTATTTCAGGTGTCCGGGTCCCGGAGGCACCAGGAACGGCCCACAGAGCACAGAATCCCCAGTCCTCCTTGGGGCCCTGGGAAGGGGGGCGGGGCGGGCGGCAAAGGAAGGGCCTAGAAACGGGAATGCTGAGGGCCCGCACCGCTGAGGCCCTGGACCTGCGTCCCCTCCCAGGTGGGTAGCGCCCCAAGCAGAGTCCCGAGGCAGAAACGGGCACCGCCCTCGGTATGGCATCTGGTCACCTGTGCCTCCTGGTAATGCCAAGCAGCACAGGCACATGGAGAGCCCGGAGCCTTCCTGTGCGATCCAGCTGAGCTTCCCTGAGGGGAAATGGGCCTGATCACTGGGAGCGGGGCCACAGCGGTGGGCACTCAAGTGCGGTTTCAAGCGGTATTTTCCCAAATGTCTTCCTCAAGGGGAAGGCAGCTGTGACAGCAGACGTCGTCTTCTCTCGCCTGCTTGAGGTGGTGGCAGTCAGCAGGGCCATCACCTCAGTGGCTTTAAGCCCCTGTATTTGCGACCACCGGAAAGCCTGTGCTCTTACTTTTAAAGTACTTTCAAAATTAAAAAAAGAAAATAATCATTTTGCCATGGAAGTGAAATAGTTACCCCCTTAAGTACATTTTCCTAATCAAATGGTTCTACTTCCAGTGTGAACTATGAGTCGGAATGTGACATCCAGAGCCGATTGGAGTACAATTCTAGTTGAAGATGAAGAGACGGACCAGCCGATTGGACCTGTGGTTGTGAGTGCTTTGATATTTGAACTGTCTATTACCAGAAACGTATTTTCCTGTAAGTGTTGTTGAATGCCTCTAGGTACAGTGTTAAAAGTTTCTGAGCTGATAACGGAGTGGCATTGGCCCAGGAGGGTTCCTTAGGAAGAAAACCTTGATCCAGGAGGTTTGCACTCTGGAATTGCCAGTGGAAATACCCACTATGGCTCCTTTCTCATGCTTATTAACACAGACTGCCCACATCCATCCCAGGAGAGATTAAAAGAGCTGCAGATTTAGAAGTCCTTGTGGGCAGCTCCTCTCGAAGGAGCCAGGCAGAGGGAAGAAAAACAATATTAAGTAAAAATATATCATATCTTAAATGCCTTTATTCTTATTCGTGATTATACATGTGTGTATATTATGTATATTTTTATGATTGTCATGTATTAACAACAAAACCTTCCATTAACGCGCACACACCCCTAGGAACAGCAGCCCACTGATGAACAACCTAAACAAGTGGAGCCACCCCCTGAGAGTCAGGATGTTACACCTGATGAAGCGAAAGCAGATGCAGGAGCACCTGAGATTCAAGGTGAGGGGGAAGGGAAGAAAACTGCCTGTGGAGGGCAGGGGGTCTCTCTATCATGTATTGTGCATACCATAGCTGTTGGAGAGAAAGCATAAAAAAGCAATGCAAATATGTCCTGGAAATTGGATGAAAATGTGAAGATTTTAGAGTTTGAATGTATGTGCTCTCCTTCACTATGAATTTTCCCTTTTTCTTCACTAATTGTGTAGTGTTATTGAAAATTCAATTCTTGGGTGTGAAGAGAGCAGAGGGCCTGAAGAGTGGCTCCTCTGTGTATAACACATCCAAAAGCAACTTGGGCTTACTCTTGACAGGTGGCAGGATACTGTGGCCTTCCTGTAACATTATGCCCTATAAAAAAAAGAAAAGAAAATGCAATCCTTGCTAAATCAGAGGAAACTGTATAATTTTAAATACAAACATTTACATTAGTTTTCCATTTTCATTGGTTCTTCTTAGAACGTTTTGCGTGGTTTTTCTTCTCCACAGTTACATGTTTGGCACTACAAAGGTACCATAGTGTGACTTTTAATAGAGTTCACACTTAAAGGTTTTTGAATAGTAGTTCAGAACCCAAATGCCTGATTTATAATCTCTCAAATAAAGAAACAGATTGACCCTCACTGGTTTGGCTCAGTGGATATAGCGTCGGCCTCCAGACTGAAAGGTCCCAGGTTCAATTTCAGTCAAGGGCACATGCCTGGGTTGTGGGCCCGATCCCCAGTAGGGGGTGTGCAGGAGGCAACTGATCCATGATTCTCTCTCATCATTGATGTTTCTATCTCTCTCCCTCTCCTTTTCTCTTTGAAATCAATAAAAATATTTTTAAAAGAAAGAAACAGATTAGGTCAAAGTATATTGAATTATAAAATAATGAAAACATTTTCATACTTTGGGGTATTATGTACCTTAACCAACAGCAAATAATTTTCCGATACTTTTGTAATTCCTACCTTTAACAAATACATAAAACATTTGTAATAAATACCAGTTTGTATGAACTATACTGGGCACTGAAGTAGGTTCTAATACCAGATGTAATATAATTTGTGTGAATCTGGGGAATCTCTCAACTTCTAAGCTAATCTTACTCATATTAATAGTGAATCAAATCAGATATACTTAAAATCATTTTCAATGCTGATAATTGCATGATCTGGTTCTTTTGGATGCAATAAAAAGCATACCAAGATACTGTGATTTTCCTTACTTGTCATAAAATATCTTCTTTAGTCATATGGTTACATCTGAATTGAGATTTTTATTGCTTCTAAGATAATGAGTAAATAATACACTTAATGTTCCATTGACTATATGGAAACCTGGAAAACTGTTCTTAGATTCTGTCAAATTCTGAATTATTTTGGCTTTTAGAAAACAATTACATTTTTTTTTTAAATTTCTTTATTGATTAAGGTGTCACATATTTGTCCTCATCCCCCCATTCCCATCCCACACCCCTCCCCTTGGATGCCCCAACCCTCTGTTGAACTTAAGCATTGGTTAGGCTCATATGCATGCACACAAGACCTTTGGTTGATCTCTCCCCCCTCCCCCCACCCTCCCCTATCCTCCCTCTGAGGCCCGATAGTCCGATCGATGCCTCCTTGTTTCTGGTTCTGTTCTTGTTCATCAGTCTATGTTGTTCATCATTTCCCCTAGATGAGCGAACTCATGTGTCACTAGAGATATACTTATAAGAATTGAATGTGCGACGAGCAATAATAGTTATGCTGACAGGCAAATGAATCAGTCTGTAGTGAGTTTCTTTCTGGACCAACAGTTCTTTTGAGACCCAATATCAATGTCCACCAGTTCCCTATGAGTACATGTCGGCACTGACCCCTCAGCTCTGGATGGTGGACAAATGGTGGTAATGCAGGTCCGACTCCCTCTGGTTTGGTCTCGGCCGGACCCAGGGGCACTGATTCACCCGGATCCAGGGGCCCACGGCCTCACCCGGACCCGGGGCCAGGCTCACCCGGATCCAGGGACCCACGGCCTCACCCGGACCCGGGGCCAGGCTCACCCGGATCCAGGGGCCCACGGCCTCACCCGGACCCGGGGCCAGGCCCACCCGGATCCAGGGGCCCGCGGCCCCCCCCGGACCCGGGGCCAGGCCCACCCGGATCCAGGGGCCCGCGGCCCCCCCCGGACCCGGGGCCAGGCCCACCCGGCTCCAGGGGCCCGCGGCCCCACCCGGACCCGGGGAACAATTACATTTTAAATATTTTCCCAATGAAGCCTCAAATGACTAAATCATGCAATAGCAAGCAATAGTCTAGTTTTTATGTCTGATCAGGTAGAGAGAATTCAGGAAATCACTAATATCAAGGAGGTCTGAATAAGATACCTATGCTAATCACACTCCCTGTCACCCTTACTGAGTAGCTCTCCCTAATAAAAATGTTGTCCCTGCTATATAAATACCTCTAAAATTATATCAAATGTGGCATATTGTAAGCTTCTGCCCTGAAAAAATCAATTGATAAGATTGGAAGTTCAAGGGCTACAACTTCAATCATTGCTTAGTAATCAACTTATGTTTACTGAGAAAACATAACTTTTTTAAGGCCCTGACCCGGAAGCTGTTCTCCAGGAACAGGATCAGCCAAAGACTGGGGGTGAGAACACTGGTGTTAAGTACAAGATTTTAGGCAAACTGGAACCCAGTAACATTCCAGAAAGAGGTATGCTATACACGAACAATGCAGTTCAATGTATTTTCCGTTTCCCACAATGATATCTCTAATAATATGGAGGTAACACACGACTACTTTAATAACAGGGCTCACATCTAAAGATTTTTGAAAAGTAGTTCAGATTTCAAAAGCCTGATTAACAGACTTATAGACTATCAGATATAGAAACAAATAAGATCAATGCCATTTTAAATTATAAGTTTGAAAATATTTTGTTTTGAATATAAGTACTTTAAGCTAATAACTTTGAAATCCTTTCATATTTTCTGATTTAACAAATACATAGTGCATTTGTAATAAATATGAGGTTCCATAAATATTCTAGACACTGTAACAGATTCTAGTACCACCTTTAATATAACTTGAATAATTCTTAGAGAATCCCTTACCTTCCAAATCCATCCTTACTCTTATATAAATAGTGAATCAAAATCAGAGATACTAAAATTTTTTTCAAAGCTGCTTTTTGCATTCTCTGGTTTTGTTGCGTAGAATACAATGAAAACAAACGTATTCTATTTTCATAACTTATTTATCTGTTGTCAGATTTTTTTCAAATTCTCAATTCTTTCTGGCTCTTAGAAAACAGTTACATGTTAAATCCTTTCCTCATTGAAGCCTCAAATGTCTAAATCATGAAATGGCAAGAGATCATCTAGTTTCAGTTTTTTTGAATTGGATCAAGCAGAGCATGTGCAGACAGTCACTGATGTGAAGGCAGGTGTAAGTAGGATATCTATGCTAAGCATGCTCTCTGTCACCACTGTCAGTCTTAGTGAGATATTGTCCCTAATAAAAATGTGGAAAATATAACATAATCACTCCTAACAATATCAAATGTGGCATGTTATACCTTTCTTCATGGAAACATCTGTTGATAAGATTAGAAGTTCAAAAACCATAACCTTAATAATTCCTGAGTAATCATCTAGAGTATGATTGCAGCTGAAAATGATAATAACTTCTTTTTTAAGGGCCTGACCCAGCAATTGATCTCCCAGACCTGCCTCAGCCAGAGATTTGGGTTGAAGATGATGATATTCCTTTCAAGTGGGACATGTCACCAAAACCGGAGCCTGTTTACATGCCGGAAGCAGGTAAGTTACTCATTGAAAATGTAATTTACGCCCAGCAGGCATGGCTCAGTGGTTGAGTGTCAACCAATGAACCAGAAAGTCATGGTTCCATTCCCAGTCAGGGCACATGCCCAGGTTGTTGGCTCAATCCCCAGTGTGGGGCGTGCAGAAAGGAGCCTATCAGTGATTCTCATCATTGATGTTTCTGTCTCTCTCTTCCTCTCTGAAATCAATAAAAATATTTTTAAAAGAATGTAATTTATGTATTTTGCTGACCATTAATTACAAGGGGTTCTGAATTTTAAGTGAGTACTTTGAGTTTAGCAAGACATTATCTTGTATTAGTCTTCTAAACGTTTTTACTTTACATTACTTAAACATTTCATTAGACTACATTAGGGATAGTTCTCAGACTACTCCAGAAGCCTATTATACATGGTTAAAATATATTCACAGGAAGGTGATAGCCTTTATAAATGTTTTATTGACTGATTTTTGGGAGGAGGGAAAGAAGAGACAAACAATGATTTGTGTTCCACTTCTTTATGTATTCATTGATTTTTGTATGAGCACTGACCAGGGATCAAACCCACAACCTTGACGTATTGGGACAACACTCTTAACAAACTGAGCTTCCTGACCATGGCAGATCATAGCCTTTTAATGTATATGTTACTAAATAGATAATAAATTGCATGACCATCCAATATAAAAATTAAGAAAAAAGTATAACAGAATAAATCTAAGGGATAAGATCCGAGATACATAATAAAAGTATAAATCTGTAGGAAAAAGAAATATATAATTTAATTAATAAATGAGAAAGACTCATTTTTAAAACACTTGTGAAGAAATTAGGTATTGGACCTCAGGACACTGAAAGAAAATGTGTGAAAAGTATTTATTATTTTACATAATCTTGGGCGGGGGGGAGAAGAAGCCCAAGTGTACCCATAAGGAACACAAATAAGACACTAACAAATACTGAGTAATAAATATAACTGAATGTGGAAACATTCTTGAACACTAATATTTTCAAAATTTGGATGAAATGGTTAATATACTAGGAAAACTTATATACATTAACTAATATATCCCAGTAGCAGCTGAATATCTAAACAACAGAGATACCATGGGGAAAATTCACACATTGGTTCAGAGTTGTCCCTCCTAAGCTCTTTTAGTTAATAACATGATACTGTATACTTGAAAGTTCATGAGAATAGATCCTGATCATTCTCATCACAAAAATAAATGTTAGCTACTCGAGGTGAGGAATGGATTAATGACATACATTTACCTTGTTAATCATGACACAATGCATACATATAGCAAATACACCATGTTTTACTCTTTCATTATATACAATAATATTTGGTAATTATTCCTCAGTAAAGTTTTTTTTAAAGCACTTACTTTGAGAAACAAAAGTTGTTTTGGCTTAGACCTTTCTTTCTCTTATTCTTCCTTTTCTCTTTTCCTTTCTCCTCCCTCTCTCCATTCATTCTATTTTTTTATTTTTTGGCCTTAATATAAGGCATCCTATATATGAGCTTCATGTTTTGTTGTCAAAAATGATGATAATGAGTTAAAACTAGTGTGACTGTAAAGTTATTATACAAATCAAAATGCATAAGACATTATCCATAATTATACTAGGACTACAGATGGAATTGGGGACACATGGTTATTACCCTATTTAAACAATGGCATAAGGGCTAAAGGAACCCAAGAAACATTTTTGCTTTTCTGCACCCTAAGGAAGAAGCAAAGGCAGTAAGGACCTTTCTGTTTACTTCACATAGGCAGGAACAAATGTGAAAATTCTGTTTTAGCTATCTTATATTCAGAATAGTATTTCAAATCGAAGCATTTCTGTACATTTCTTTTCTGTCTTAGGGGATTTCTGTTGGATGGTGTTCAGATTTTTCAAAAAAAGTTTATACATTTTTTTTGCTTACTATTTAAAACCACTTTTTTATAGGATCATTTCATTTCCTGTGCTCTAAACTTGAAAAGTCTTTTTGTTTCCGAGTGCCAATAGAAAGAGTGTTGTCAATATTGGTAAAAATATATGCTTGGAAGTCTATCTTACAAAACCTAAACTTTGTCCTTTATGTACCTTTAATGTCATCTAAATGTAATGAGACTAAGGAATGTTCCCAACAGTTACGTTTCTCTTGCAGGGGAAGGAAAACCACCCGTTTAAAGGAAGATGATCTCAAGACACAGATTATTCTTGTTGGATACTTCACTGTTAAAAGTTCTCTCAACACTGTTAAAAGTTCTCTCAATAAAGTTTTGCAGCATTATCCAAGAAATCTTGCAAATCTTTAGGGAAGTGTATTCCCAAGTACTTGATACTATTGAAAATTATATCATTTTCTGATGTTTTATACTTCAACTAGTAGCCCATTTGCAGGAAAATCCTGCAAGCGGCTGTTGCGGCCGCGTGCGCAGCCGCTGCCGCCGCCACTGCCGCCTTCCCCGTTCCACCCCGCTCCGTCCCGCCCGTGCTTTCCCTCTGGCAGCCACCTTGCTTTCAGCTTTTCCTCCCTCTTCCTTCTAAGTTGTCTTCAGTCTTCACTCCTCCCTCCATCAGCGTATGCAAATTAACCGCCATCTTTGTTGGGTAATTTGCATACTCGCCCTGATTGGCTGGTGGGCATGGCTTTGGCTGGTGGGCGTGGTGAAGGTGCAGTCAATTTGCATATTACTATTTTATTAGGTAGGATTGAGCTTTCATATCTCTATATATAAAAGCCAAGTGACCAGAACAATGGAACGACTGGAACCACCAGTTGCTATGACGCGCACTGTGGGGCCAACCAGCCCAATTGGGACCCCGAATCTCCCAACCTCCCACGGCCCCTCTCCCCCACCAGCCCAGCCCCATTCGGCCCCCACTGGGGTAGGCGGCCGTATTCCACTGTGTACAAATTCATGCACCAGGCCTCTAGTGCAGATATATTTATACATTGGTATTCTCTCCAGCAATCTTGCTACACATGCTTATTATTTCCAAAAGGTTATTTCTAGATAGTTTCTAAGTTTCATTATGCACAATCCAATCATTTTTGAATGCTGACAAATTTATTTCTGCTGTTTTAAAAACTGCCTTTTTTTCATTTTCTCATAACAATGGAAAGACCAACCCAGTACAATGTTAATCAGGATTAGTGTACCAAAGTTGTCTTATTCCTGATAAGAAAATGGAACTGTGAAGTTCATCCAATCCTAGTCTGGTAAGAATTTTAATTTTTAATATATATTGGGCTCCATCACACACTGGATGAAATCACTGGGACATGGGCAGAATAAAAGGGAACAGAACCAGGGGTACTTGTTGAAGCAAAATTACTCTGGTCCCACCTACTCTGTCACTTTATAGGCTATGGCATGAAATAGCCAGGAGTTTCAATCCTGTCTGACTCATCCTAACTGCATGATGGTGGGAAAGTAATTATATACTTTAGGTCTGTTTTTTATTTTAAAAGAGAAATTAACAACGTGTGCTAGTACAGTAAATTGTCACTATAACGAATAAATGTCAGCATGAAGTAGGAATTATACTGTAAATAATTTGGCTTATGTTCCAACTTTCAAATATTTTATTTACCTTTATAATTACATCTCTAGCAAGAGATACTGGTTTGAATTTCTAATAGGGGTATATGCATACCTGCCTAAATGAATTTGAGATTACAAATGTATTTTACTTAAAGAAATATATTGCTGCAATAGCAATGTAGCTGGTGTGGGACATGGCATCGATTCTACAGTTGGTTTATAAATAACGGGTCTGACAAGGCTACACTGAGTCATGGTATGTGCTTAACACTTTGCTCATTGCTGTGTTTGATGCCAAAGAAAATAAGGCAATATTCCGATCATGCAACACCATACAACTCAACACCAGAGTCTGTGTCAATTCGTCAGGCTGTGCTTACGTAGCACTGCACCAGGCTGACATGGCCACCAGGTTCCCTACTGGAATTGTCAGCTCACCCTTCCATAGATTGGGCTTGTAAGGGTACAGTGAACCCAAGTGGATTCTAACAGTTTATTATTCACAGAAACACCAAAAGCAAGATCAGCTTGGTGTCAGTTCCCTCTGTCCCCCTGATCTCCTTTGACAGTGAATCAGATGTGCTTAGTGACTAACACCACAGGTGGTGGGGGTAACTCCACCAGTGAGGAGCCTGCAGTTGGCCCCTGAGAGATGCCCCTTCCCTAACAAAACCAAAGATCCTGCGGCCCTGCTGTCCGCCTCACCTGTTACTGACAGTTAAGGACGAGGCCTGCCCCACACCAGGCTTCTGGCCCCAGTCAGGAGCTCTAGCTCCCCTGTCCCTTGGGGGACTTTGGCTGCGCCAGCCCCCCTTTCCTTCCCGCCCTACCCGCACCCCCCCCCCTCTGTTCTGCATTACCCGGGGAGGCACAAGCCCTCTCCATGCCCAGCTCACAGGAGACGCTGGCCCCGCCCCCTGCTGTGCTATTGCCCAGTGCGGGAGGTAAATTTCAGTTCCGCAAGACTTCTGGAAGAGCCCAAGACTGCAGCGGCCTGTGGGTTCCCATCCTGACCCTGCCCAGCCTAGAGCGGTCCATGGGCTTCTGCATCGAGGAGCTTTCCCGGTTCCCACCACCAAGGGGCGCGCGAGAGGGGAGCGTTCCCTCCTGGGCGGTGCCCGCACGGGCTCAGAGGCCGGACGGGCCACTCTGGGAGCGACCTGACTGAGGCTGCGCCCCTCGTTTTCTCCTCCCGAGCTCCACCCCCGGGTCTGACACCCGCACGTCCAGCCGGGCCGGCCACTGGGTGAGAGATTGCTTCCCAGCGGCGGAGGGCGGGCCGGGCCGTGCTGGGCGGTGATTGGCCTCCGCCCGCCGAGGCTTGAAGCCCTTCCAGGGCGCGGCCTGGCTGCAGCGGGAGCCCTGGTCTGGGCCTCTTTCCTCGCTGCCCGGGTCCGCTGGCCGTCCGTCCGTCCGCCCGTCCGTCCGGGGCAGCGAGGGGGTCGCAGCGCCGGAGCTGAGGGTGAGGCGTGCGCGCGGGACGCGCTGTCCAGAGGTAGACCGGCCCCGCGAGCTGGACGCGCACCGCCTGACGGTCCTCGCTCGGCCTACGTGGCCGCCCGGTCAGCGGTCAGCGCGGGGACCGGCGCCAGAGGCCGGCGCTGGGCGAGCAGGTGACGGGCTGTCTCCACGGGAGCCCCCGCGGCCTCGCTTCGCCTCCGCTCCGTCACCAGCCGGTGGGGCGCCTTGGGCAGCGCAGCCTCAGTCCCGCGGGTGCCCCGACTGAGGACCGGGGAGGGGCCCCTGAGCAGCTTGTGTCTCTCTCTGCCCGGGCGTGAAGTGCCAGGCCTTGGGGGACGGCATCGCTGCGGGACACTTCCCAGGGGCTGGCTGTCTGCGGGCGGCGCTCTCTCCGAGCCTTTGGGGACGGAGAGTGAAGGGCTGTCTGGGGGGACGGTGTGCGCCCTGGGCTGAGCTCTGCTAGGCCGTGTGAGCCTGTACACCGGGTGTGCGTTTCCTGAGCCTTGGCCATTGGTGCCCGGGAGTGAGATCTGTGTGGGGGGTGCGGCCCCAGGGTGGGAGGTCTCCCTGCAGTGTGTGGCTCCGGGCCCCCAGTTGTGACGTCTCTGAACTGGTTGTGGGTGGGGAGGTTTCACCTTAAGGTGCACAGTCCCTGAGCTGTTTGGGGGCCTGTGTCCAGCTGTGGTTCTCTGGTCTGTCTGGGACACTACCTTAAGGTCATGTGGTGTTTCTGCGTTGTTTGACTTCTGTCCTTCAGCTTGTGCCACCCTTGTATTAAGGGGGTGTCTGCGTGCTTTGGGAGTCTGTCTCTAGTCTGGGACGTGCAGGGTCGGCAGTGTAGGTTCCGGGGCCGAGGACTTTGGTCTTCCGGGACGGACGGACTGTCTCAGTGGGCACGGTCTCTGCTCTTGGGGGAGTCTGTGCCTCCAGCTCTGAGCTCTTGGACAGAGTTCTGGAATCCGCTGAGGGTTGTGTTCAGTGAGCTGTATTTGGTGTCTCTGGGTATGTGAGTCTATGGCTCTGTCTGGTACAATCTTTTTTTATTGTATGATTCCATTTATTGTTTTATAATTTAAAAATGTTTTTATTGATTTCAGAAAGGAAGGGAAAGGGAGGAAAGAAAACATCAATGATGAGGGTAATGGTTGCAAACACTGTGAGTGTGCTAAATGCCACTAAATAGTATACCTTATTATGGTTAGTTGTATGTTATGTGAAAAAAAAAGGCCCTGGCGTGGTAGCTCAGTTGGTGTCTCAATACACCAAAGTTGCTTGTTCGACCCCATCAGGGCACATACAAGAATCAACCACTGAATACATAAACAAGAGAAACAACAAATTGATGGTTCTCTCGCTCCCCTCCTTCTTAGCTCTCTTAAAAAACGGAAGAAGCCCTAGCTGGTTTGGCTCAGTGGATAAAGCGTTGGCCTGCAGCCTGAAGGGTCCGAGGTTCAATTCTGGTCAAGGGCACATGCCTGGGTTGCAGGCTCTGGTACAATCTTTGTTCTTTTTGGTTGTGAGGTCTCGGTCCAGGAACTGAGGGTGTTGGAACCTGGCGGGTATGATTCCAAAGCCTGGAGCCCCGAGTCCTGGCTGCGTGTCCTTGGGCAAGTCCCTTGTCTCCTGAGCCTCCATATGGATCGTAATCCATACGATGAGGCCAGTGCCCATACCAGAGAGTACTGCCCATCTTAATGATGTGGGTCAGGAGCCCAGGTCGCAGTCCGTCTTCAGAGCCCCGCCTATGTGCCCAAGCACTGTTCTAGGAGTTGGGGGTACAAGGGAGAAATAATTGGCAAAGTCTCTGATTTCAAGGAGTTGGTCAGGAAATCTGTAACATCTGTGAGGTGAGAAGTGTTAAGGAGAAAGATAAGGCCAGGTGAGGGGGAAGAGCATTTTATTCGGGGTGGTCGAGGAAGGTCTCCCTGGAGAGGTGCTGCTGATGGAGCAGAGACTGGGAGGAAGTGAGGGAGAGGCCGTAGATGGCCTGAGGGAAAAGCATGCCAGGCACAAGGAACAGCAAGTGCAGCAGTGCTGAGGGGGAAATGCACGCGGCGTGTTCCTACAGGTCGAGGAGTCCCGTGACGCTGGTCAAGCCCGCATGGCTGGGTTTGACACACGGCGCTCAGGGGAGGTGCCTGGTGTGTGATCTGTTCCTCCTCCAGCCCGTGAGGGGGTCGGGGTCACGCTCATCTTCCAGACGAAGGACCTGAGGCTCCAAGAAGTGGCGGTGAGCGTGCTCTCCTGCTCACGCCTGAAATTGCTAGAAGAGGAGTGAAACATTCAAGTCCAGCTTGAGAGGCAGAGGGCTTGAGGGCCGGAGAGTCAGGGAGGACACCATCCACTCCGAAGGTCAGCCGAGCGGCCGATGCGAATGATAGCGCAGGAATCACGCCCAGGACAACCTTTTTCAGCTCGGGGGAGGGGAGGAAGTTATGGATGACGGAGGAGAGGGGCGGGAAAGGGCTGCTGGAGGCCAGTGAGAAAAAAGACAGGGGCTTCCCAGTGCTGCCATGCCTGGGCCCGATTCACCTTGAGTAACTGATGGCCCTAAGCTGTGTTCACCTTTTCCCTCCCCTCCCCTTTGTGCCACGTCCCTTCCCTTTTGTGCCAGAGCAGTGCTGTCCTGCCGCTACCATCACAGGTGCGGCAGAGCAGGGAAAGCAACGTGGGGGGCCAGACCCCAGCACGGGGAGGAGGCATCCACACTGGGGCACAGGCTGCAGGGGGTGACAGAGCCCAGGCGGCAAGGAGGATGGCCCTCAGGGCTGGGTGCTGGAAGGCCAGCTGGCTCCGGGATGCGGTGCTGGGGGTGGAGGAGGTCAAGAGCACGGATGCTTCAGCGCCGTCAGCGTGTGAGGAGGGCTCTCTGTGGGGAAGGGCTGGCTCATGTACATCGGGACCCATCACCTCGGGAATGTACGGGGTCTATGGGATCCACGAATCCGCTTTAGAAAGGGGAGTTCCCAATGGGAGGAGGAAGCAAACAGAGCCAGTCGGAGGTGCTGTGCTGCAGTCAGAGGCCTCCATGTGACCTCACCGTGTTCAGCGTGTGTGCACACGTATGGGTGGAAGGGGTGAGAGATATGATGCATATGTGTGTGTGCGATTGTGTACGTACGTACATTCCAGTCCTGTCGGTCACAGCAACATTCTAGCAGTACCCCTAGCCCCCAGGTCCTGGCTTCCAAATACGCTTCTCCACTAAGTGATGGGTGCCCGCGCTGCGGGACGGAAAGGATGAAAGAATCTGGCTCAACGTGTGGTGCCAATAGTCAGGGTAAGGTCAGGGAATGATGGGAGATGTCAGAGGGCACACAGATGGCTGGAAGGGATGCCCACTTGACAGGGTGGGACAATTTTATTTTTTTCAGCCTTGAGATATTAACATGTAACATGTGTAAGTTTAGAGTGTACAGCGTGATGATTTGATACACATTTATATCATGAAATGATGACCACAATAAGGTGTGTTAACATCTCCATCCCCTCACATAAATACCATTTTGAGTGTGTGATCATAACATTTAAGATCGAGTCTCTTAGCTACTTTCAATATATAACACAGTGTTGCTAATTATAGTCATCATGGGGTACATCAGATCCCCATGACTTCCTCATCTTACACCTGGAAATTGGTATGTTTTCCCCAGGCCTTGACAAACACCGTTCTAATCTATATTTCTATGAGATTGGTTTTTTAGTTTTCACATATGCACAGGAGTATTTGTCTTTCCCTGTCTGACTTACTTCCACTCAGCATAGTCCCGTCAAAGTCCACCTATAGTTGCAAAAAGCAAAAAGCATGATTTTCTTCTATGGTATGGTTGGATAAGACCGTGTGTGTGTGTGTGTGTGTGTGTGACAGAGAGAGAGAGAGAGAGAGAGAGAGAGAGGGAACGAGTGTGTACCTCTGCCATGGGACGTGGATGCCCAGGGTGGCTCTGTGTCAGTCGTGGCTCGTGGCTCCTGGAACCGGGCCTGCTCTGTGAGAACCAGCCCTCTGCCGGCGAGGACACGGAAGAAGGGACCAGGCTGGCCCCTCAGCTGCTGGAGAAAGCTGTGGGATTTGGGACGGCAGCTCAGATCGGGGACAGGACAGCTGAAAGCAGGAGAGGGAGAGAGCGTCTCCTCAGGCCAGGTCAGTGTCTCACAGGGGAAGGGAGGACATTTGCCCAAGTTCCGGTTGCTCTGGGCTGCGGGAGTGGAGTTGGGCGCGGGAAAGGACCAGAGGCTGAGAGGGTGGGGATAATGGTCCCCTCATCTCACTTCCTGGGTCTTACCTGATCCCGGAGAAAAGCCGGTGCCAGTCTGGGGTCTAACCTGTCACCTCCTGTGCCCACCTCCATCCACCGGCCATGGGGAGAATGGGTTGGACATCAAGTGCTCCTTCCTTCGGGAGGAAGGCCAGGGGGGTTGGGATGTCCCCGCAGAGGACCCCGCCCTGCCGTCGGCTCTCGTGTTCATGGTGTTCTCTGCCTCTGAGGCTTCCGCTTGGTCTCCGACCGTGTTCTCACGGGAAAGAGTCAGTCCATGAGAGACCGGCCGGCTACCAGAGGGTTTGATAATGTTCCCAGAGCTTCCTGGCAGAGTAAACCTCGACATTTCTAGGGCACTGTGGTGGCCACCGCAGTGGGCGTCCCTGGTGTGGATGGGGGGGGCGCATTTTCAAGTTCCTGGGTTCCCACCTATGTGGACAGCTCGTCTGGGAACCAGTGGGACGGGGCAACGTCTTGTTCCTGCTGCCAGGATTCCCTGTCCGTTGTGAGGGTGGAGAAGCGACCGCCGCCCGGGCCTTCTCCGATGCCCAAGCCCAGGGCAGGACACCCAGGCCCGCGGCTGCCGTGCTGTCGGCTGCACTGAGGAGGCTCTCCGAGCGGCACCTCCACAAAGGGTCCTGGTTCCGTCCTGTCCAGCTCCCGCCTAAAGGATTTCCGACGCACTCAGCTGTCTATGGGCTGTGTGGTCCCAGTTCTAAAGTCCGTCTGTGTTCCGTTGGCTGTGAAGCGAAATCCGTTGCGTGGCCATGGGGTCTGAGCCTTGATGGAATGAACCGACAACACAGTGAGCTTCGCCCAACGCCCCCAGGCCCGTGGCTCCCCACGTCCTGCTGGGGGATACTGCACACATTCGTTACCGCGTCTGTGCCTGCGTTCTCCGTTAGTGCAGCGTAGACACTCGTTGGCGGTAACATAGCAGCTACTTCAGCCAGCCGTGGGTGGCCCCAACTGTCCATCTGGTAACTGAGTTGGTTGCCAAGTGACCAGTGGGCGGTGGTCGTGCGTACGGCATGGGTACCCTGGACAAAGGACGCGTCACCGTGGGGTGGGATGTGGACTGGATGGCGAGAGATGGCTTCACACAATTCGGAATGATGTGCCATTTGAAGAATATGCATTGCTTGTATCTGGTACTCACTCTCTGGATTTTTTCCAAAGGACTTTAACTGCTTCTTAGATTTCTATAAAAGACGTTGGACTGCGCACACTATTTCACCCGGGAGAGTTTTCGTAGTTTACGGGTTTTGCATAAATGAGTCACTCGCTCTAAGTTGTTGCATTTGTATCTGTAGAGTTTGATGTAGCGATACCATATTGCCCCTTCCTATTTGCTGGGTCTGGTGGAAACCACCCCTTTCATCCCTCCTACTGGTAACTTGTTTCTCTCTCATCTACTAGAGGTTTATTAATCCTTTCAAAGAACCAGTTCTGATGTAACTGGGTTTATTTTTTCTGCTAGAAATTCCATTAATTTCTGTTCTTATTTTTACTAAAATAAATTTATGGTACAGTAAATTTTTATTTCCATAGTCTTGAGCAACCTACTGACTATACAAACAACCAATTAGGATGAAGGTTAACATTAAAAGGGTGTGTCAGGCCTGGCCGGCATAGATCAAGCATTGAACATCGACCTATGAACCAGGAGGTCACGACCCTGTCAGGGCACATGCCTGCATTGTGGGCTTGATCCCCAGTGGGAGGAGGGCATGCAGGAGGCAGCCGATTCATGATTTTCTCTCATCGTCGAAGTTTCTCTCTCTCCCTGTCCCTTCCTCTGAAATCAATAAAAGTCTATTTTTTTAAATACACGGGTGTGTCAGCGTGGTGCAAATGCTTAGAACGAGTAAAAGTCTACTTTTTGAAAGTCTGGGGGTGCTTATGAGAAGGACTCCTGTTAGTCACACATGATTGCTGTTAAATTATGGCTGGAACAGTTGTAAGAGGTCAGCAGGGCATTTCCATGGCCCGTCATTGTGCATTCCAGGTCCCATCTGGATGCGTTACTGGACCGCTTTTCTAAAACCCTGCACGGGAGCCATCAGTGTTGGGAGGTGTTGAGGTGTATTGTCCCGGGTAACACGCAGAAGGATCCGGGGGTAGGGCTCATTATTCTCCCCACTGTACAGCTTGGAAACCTGGGGGCAGAAGGAAGATGAACAGTGCTGGCTTGCTTTCTTCTTCTACCACCATGTGGTGCAGTCTGGCTTCATCGGGCTCTTGGAGAACCTTCTTCGCCTTCCTGTCCAGACCCAAGGGCCGCCGGGAGCTGGGAGCAGGGACCAGGCCTTCCTGGATCCACTCCAGGATGCAGCTCAGCGTTGATGCCTGCATCTTCCCCGATGGCCTCAGAAGAGCCTTCCCGGGAAGTCTCGGCAGCCTCTCCTCCCTCCTCTCAGAACTGCCAACGGGGGGCCTCAGTGCAGGGAGCCCCAGTCCTGGCACCACCTGCCCTGCCCGCCTACCAGAGGGGCTGCTCCAGCAGCAGCATCGAGGGGAGGAAACCCTGCAACGGGGCCGTGGGGAGGGTCAGCATCCCCTCAGAGCAGGAAAGCATTCCTCGGGCCCCTGAGGTGGAGACACGTGGCTCCCGCGGCCACTTCTCGGGCTCAGAGGGAAGCCAGAGTCTCTTCCTTGGGTGGTGGAGATCGGATTCGATTTAGGTGTGAATGTGGGCACTGCCAGATCCCGGGGCGGGTGTTGGTGGGCTGCCTGCGGAGAGGGAGGGGGCCTCACTTGCTCCCTCCTGGGAAAGCCTCCCGCAGGGCCTTGCGGGCTTGAGGCTCAGCCTGGGCCCCAATCGGCACGGCCGTCTGCCAGAAGGGCTGCTCGACAGCAGCCGGGAGAGGACAAGCTCGACCTGGAGGGGCGGCAGGAGAGCAAAAGAACGTTCCAGAGGCTCCTCGAACGGCGGTTGAAGGACAACTGACCATCGCACCTCACCTGACGGATGCCGGGCGTGGGTTCCTTTTGGGGGCCAACTGACCATCACACCTCAACTGACGGATGCCGGGCGGGGTTCCTTTTGGGGGCCAACTGACCATCGCACCTCACCTGACGGATGCCGGGCGTGGGTTCCTTTTGGGGGCCGAACCGTAAGCAATGGTCGGAGGATTCACTCAACCAGTTTGTGGCTGAAACCCTTTCAGCATGAGGGCTGCTCGGATCCCAGGAAGGTCCTGGCCTTCTGCCAGGAAGGGGACCGCCCGCAGCATTCGGAGGCCGGGAGGCTGCGCGGCGTGGTGCTCAGCTCCTGTGTCAGGGCTCCGGGATGCAGCAGTCACCTCACGCCGGGCTCTGTCTCCCCCTACGCAGCTCTCCTGCGACAGAAAGGGTCTGCAGTGCGAGGGCCCTGGCCATGCCCAGGCGTGTTGTGCCATTGCATCGACGGCCTCCAAGCTGCAGCCCTGTGCGTGCTCGCAGGCACGTGTGCCAGTACGAGATTGGTCTCGCGAATCTCTCAAATAAATGGTGAGGGGAAAACTGGACAGGTACGTGCAAAAAATAATAAACTAGACCACCAACTTACACATACACAAGAGTACACTCAAAATGGATAGAGCGCTTAAATGTAAGACGGGAAACCATAAAAATCCTTGAAGAAAGCATAGGCCGCAATCCTTTTTTTTATTTTTATTTTATTGATTTTTTACAGAGAGGAAGAGAGAGGGATAGAGAGCTAGAAACATCGATGAGAGAGAAACATAGATCAGCTGCCTCCTGCACACCCCCCACTGGGGATGTGCCCGCAACCAAGGTACATGCCCTTGACCGGAATCGAACCCGGGACCCTTGAGTCCGCAGGCCGACGCTCTATCCACTGAGCCAAACTGGTCTCGATAGGCCGCAATCCTATCAGACATTTCACTTAGCAATATTTTCACTGATACAACCCCTAGGGCAAGAAAAACACAGGAAAAAAAAAACAAACAAATGGGACTGACTGCATCTAAATAAAAAGCTCCTGCACAGCAAAAGAAACCGGGATCAAAATCACATGGGAACATGTTGTATGGGAGAACATATTTGCCAATGATACTTCTGATAAGGGGCCAGTTTCCGAAATATATAAAGTTCTCATACAATTCAACAAAAGGAAGACAAAAACAATCAAAAAATGGGAAGAGCACCTAAATAGACACTCCTCCAAAGAGACCATAGAAATGGCCGAGAGACACATGCAAAAATGCTCAGCATCACTAATTGTCAGAGAGATGCAACCTAAAACGACAGTGAGGTACCACCTCAACCTGCAAAATTGGCTGCCATCAATAACCAACGAACAACAAGTGCTGGTGAGGATGTGGAGAAACAGGAACCCAGGTACAAGCACTACAGAAAACGGTGGAGTTTCCTCAAAAAATTAAAAACGGAACTGCTATTAGACCCAGTGATCCCACTTCTATGAATATATCCTAAGAAGCCCAAAACACCAATTGGAAAGAATATATGCACCCCTATGTTCAGAGCAGCACAATTCACCATAGCTAAGACATGGAAACAGGCCAAGTGCCCACCAGCAGATGAGTGGATTAGACAACTGTGGTACATCTACACCGTGGAATACTATGCAGCTGTAAAAGGAAGGGTCTCTTACCCTTTGAGACAGCATGGAGGGACCTGGAGAGTATCACACTGAGGGAAATAAGTCAGTCAGAGAAAGACAAGTATCACAAGATCTCACTCATATGTGGAATCTAATGAACAAAATAAACTGACACCCCAAATAGATCCAGAGACATGGAAGCATGGAACAGACTACGGATCCTCGGAGGGAAGGAGGGGGGAGAGATCAAAGAACTTACATGAAAATACGCATAAACCATGGACACAGACAATAGTGGGGTGAAGGCCTGGGGAGCGGCAGGAGTGGGGAGGGGTCCATGGGGGGAAAAGGGGGCCACGTGCAATACTTCAATGATAAAAGACACAGTGAAAAGGAAGTGTGGAAAGGGGATGTGGGATGGGAACGTGCGGGTTCACCATGGGTCTTTGTGTGCGCCATTATGAATGGGACCCACATGCAGGGAAATGTTCCCTGCTCCCTGCCACTGAGTGGCATTCCCCCTAGGACAGTGGTTGGCAAACTGTGGCTCGCGAGCCACATGCGGCTCTTTGGACCCTTGACTGTGGCTCTACCACAAAATACCACAGCCTGGGCGAGTCTATGTTGAAGAAGTGGCGTTAGAAGAAGTTTAAGTTTAAAAAATTTGGCTCTCAAAAGAAATTTCAATCGTTGTCCTGTTGATGTTTGGCTCTGTTGACTAATGAGTTTGCCGACCACTGACCTAGACTCTCAATTCCAATAATTACAGGCTGCTGTTGTTCCTTGTGATTAAGCCCCTATCCCAGTGGTCGGCAAACTCATTAGTCAACAGAGTGGCAAACCGCGGCTCACGAGCCGCATGTGGCTTGCGAGCCGCAGTTTGCCGACCACTGCCCTAGGAGGAGTTCTGATGGATAACTTCCTCCTGGGACCCAATGAAGCTACGAGTTAAAGGAAGCGAACTTTAGAACTGAGATTTCTTCACCCATACTGGCTGGTTCTTGGTCAGGCCTGCGACCACCACATTGAAGTCCCAGAGCAGCAGATCCAGTTTATCTAGAGGAGCAGATTGGGGAGGGAGGGGGCGAGGGGCCAGAGGACAGGGCCCGGCACTGTTGGAGGCCCTGCAGCAGCAGCAGCCTTGGATCCCCTGGGAAGAGCCGAAGGAAGAGAGGCCTGCTGTGCAGGGAGAGCTGGAGCAGACAGCGTGCCCACAGGAGGGCCCTGCGGGTGGGTGCTGGCGCCCTGGCCTCAGGCTCCGGGCCATGCCTTGTTGCCTGGAGCCCCGGTGGGTGGGTGCAGGGGAACAGCGGCTTCCTGCCCGCTGCAACGGAGCCAGCACGTCACTGAGGTACTAAGCGTCGGGGTTTGGGCAGCATGCATTTTATGTCAGGAGGCATGAATGATTAACTCTACCCCTGCCCCTGAACCTGATCCTAAAGAGGAAGTGACCCTGCTCGGCTGAAGTGAAGTTGAATTCTGCCTTCTGTCCGTGTGCTTTCAGGTGGGCCCAGAGCCGTGCTGTGCACACACATCCGGTCTGCAGACAGAAGTGGCTTGAGGACAGGTACGTTCATTAGATCCCGAAGCTCTGATCGCAGCAGCGAGCGTGGGGCCCCCGGGCCCGGCCGGCTGGTCTCCCGGCCCCGGGGGAGACGGTCATGCAGCAGGGCTTGGCCCTCCTGAAACAACAGGCTGCCATCAGCCTGGCCATCTGGGGGGTGGCGAGCCGGGCCAACGTGGCTTTTCACTGTCATGGATTCTTTCCTAGGGGTACACAGTGTGCCCCACGCTGCCGTTTGTCAGCTGACTTCCTCCGTCCCCACAGGCCCATCCTGCAGCAAGATTCCCCTCCGGGGGGCTGAGGTGGGAGGGCAGGCTACAGAGAAGGCGGGGCCCGTGCCCAGCTGGCAGAGCTCAGAAAGGGATGGCCTCACTCGGGCAGCCACGTCAGGTCAGTCCTGCCGACCGCATCACCGTGTGCCCTCGTGCAGGTTGCCGTCTCCCCGTGCCCCGCCCTGCATGCTCGGCTGGCCGTGGGCAGGGGAGGGGGCGGAATGGCAGAGCCAGTCCCTGCCCTGGGCAGTGAGCCTTTTCTCAGGGAGAGAGATCTGACACCCCGTCGGTGGCGGAGAGCGCCTCGTGGCCGCTGTGAGGCTTGGAGGGCAGGAGACGCGCGGGCTGGAAGGACCAGGGTTGAGGGAGGTGGCATGGGGCTGGCGGAGGGTGGCGCTCCCGGCTGACCTTTCCACATGGGGGCGCACAGGGAAGGGGCAGCAGGGGTAACGGGGGAGTCAGCGGACACCCCCTTCTGTCCACACCTAGAGGCCTTGTCCGCACACCCACGGGTGGGGCACAGCAGGAGACCCGGGGCCACCTGTGAGACGGCGGACGGTCCCAATGACAGACGGAGGCCAGAGTCCAGGGATGTGCAGACACGCCCGCGTGTCAAGTGCTAGGCCAGACCTCAGAGGCACCAGGAGGCAGGGAAATGCGGGGGGAGAGCAGGGTGACGTCACACATGAGCCAGTGTTTTCAAGTGCCCAGAAATGGTCCATCTGGAGGCGGAGATTAGAGGGCAGCGGGCCGGGCCGGAGGTGGTCAGGGAGGCGGACTGCGCCCAGGAGCACGGATCTCTGTGGGGCGGGGGAAGTTCTGCAGCCGGAGCGAGGTGAGGGGGGCACAGCCCTCACATGGCCCACGAGTCCCTGCACTGCACACTAACTGTCAGTCACCCCCCCCCCCCAATGGTGGTTACAGATGCGCTGCGCATGTCCCCGCCACGGAGGCCGAGGGGAGCCATTGCTTTCAGGACAACAAGGACCCCCTGCCTCCTCGGTGTCCTGTGTTCTGGTCCACACCCCTGCTCCTGCCGTGCCCTCGATGCCCCACCAGGGGGCGGCGCTGTGCAGAGCCAGGAGGAGAGCTGGTGAGTGTGCCGCCTGCCCGTGACCCCGTGTGTGGCTGCGTGTTCCTGCGCAGGCGCCCTGCAGGGGACGTAATGGTCAGCCCACAGTTCCAGCCCAGGGCGGCTCCCATCCTCCACCCCGCGTCTGAAAGTCCATCCGGGCTTTCCTAGTCTTCACGCCTCCCGCGGGCCCGGCTTCCGTTTCCCTGGCAACCACCCGGGCTGTAGCTTCAGCCTTGGTCACAGGAAGGTGCACAGAGCGGGGAGCTTCACCGAGTGGGCGATGGGCAGCAGAGCCGGCACCAAACCACAGAACCGCAATGCCTTCCCGCCAGCCGGCCTTCTCCCTGCTCCGCCCGCCTGGTGTGGGGCAGCCAGGGCAGGGCCTGGCATAGCACCCTCCTCAGTCCCAGCAGTTGTTCCGTGTGCGAGTGTGGGGTAAAGTCAGCGTGCATGGACAGCTCTCAGAAGTCAGGACACACCACACCCAGGTAGCCAGCGTGGCTGCAACGTCAGGGTCGGATTTGAAACCAGGACAGGGGAGGCGCTGGGCGCTTCGGCTTCCCCACCACAGCGGTGCCTCCCCTGCCCGGAGCCTCTGTTTGTAACACGTTAAACAATAAAGAAAATTACTGACCGTATATAGCTCAAAAAATAAATAAATAAAAGAACAGGTGCTGGGCCTCCCCCCCCACCCTCGCCCCCCGAGGCTGAGCCAGTAGGGCTGGGATGTGGCCCCTGCAGGAGCATTAGTGGCCCCTCTCCCGTGGAAGCCCAGATTGCTGCTGTGGAGACAGAGCCATCCTTCCCGAGGAAGCCTCGTCCTGGAAATGGGGACTCTTCCTTCCGAAGAAAGCGGCGCTCCTCCTGACCTGGTTCGCTGGCCCACTGCTCCCTCGGCATGACGCCGTCCAGGTAAATGTGTGCTAAAGCCGGCATTGTACTGTGGTCCTGACCAAAACTGTGAGGTTACAACCTTGCATTCGCTAAGCAAACGTACAGGCAGTCCTCGGGTTAAGTGGGACTCAACCTGCGTCGTTCCGTGGTTACATCGGCATCTCACATCCTATCAAATAAGTGGGGAATATACTAATTGACCCTCATGCCATCGCAAACATGGCGGTGCCTGCAGCCAATAAGGAGGGAATATGCTAATTGACTACCCTGCCCTCAAGGATGGGGGTGCCCACAACCAATAAGGAGGGAATATGCTAATTGCTGACCCACCCTCAAAGATCATGGCAGCCACAGCCAATAAGGATGGCATATTCTAATTGACTGCCACGCCCTCAGAGATGGCAGCCACAGCCACAATATGGCAGTGCCCAGCCCCCACAGCCCCACCGGCGTGCCAGGTGCACTGCTCCACACGCCTACCTCCGGAGTCCCCCAGTCCCCTCAGCCCCCCAGCCTCCTAGGGCCTCCCAAGGCACAGGCAAGGCTCAGATGGCGGCTGCCCAGCTACCCAGGGCCGGCCGAGACTTGTGCTGCCGGCAGTGGCAGCAGCAGAGGTGTGATGGGGGGTCGCCTCCCGCCCCTGATGTCTCCCAGACTGTGAGAGGGGGCAGGCCGGGCTGAGGGACCCCCCCACACACACAGTGCGTGAATTTCCATGCACTGGGCCTCTATTTATTTTTTAAAAAAAGTTCCATCATTTCGACATATGTACATATGTGCTTTATGTTTTTTATTATTTATTTGCCACCAGTAAAGGTCAGGAATTACCTTTCTATTAGTTTTTTTACTGTTTCACCTCATTACTGCTGTGTCTGTGCTCCACGTGAGTGACGTAGCTGCTTATGTAGGTGGGTTCCGACTTACGGCGAAAATCGTGTTACCTCACGCCGTAGGAGTGGATCTCCGACGTAGCCCGAGGACGTAATGTACTGCGTTTTATTCCCTGTCACGATCCCTTGAGCTTAGTTGCTTTAACAGTTTGTGAGACCGTGTACAGAGGACGTCCTGGGGCGGAGCACAGGGGTTCTGTGGGAATGACCGACCGCAAGCTGAGATGTTGCCCGTCCATGCGGCAGGACCAGCTGGCAGGCTTCTCCTGACATCGCCGAGTGGCACTGTCACGTTTTATTGTCCTTATGTCTTCACGTTCATGCGTGCTCTCCGGGACAGATCAAATAGGTCAGATGTTTGTGCTGAAAACGGAAGGTGAGCCAAGCCTGTTCCAGGCACAGCCATGGACACTTCCGCGGCACACCGTCTCCTCCAGCCGCGCTGGGCACTGCTGCCGTGTCCTGACCCCTGGAGGTCAAACAGTGTCTGAGTTCTTGTAGAAGGTGAGCATCTCAGTGTGTCGGGAACGCTACAGGTGCAGGTTCTCCTTGGACTTCCTGTAGGGCCCGGCCAGACCAGGACAGGGTCCCATCCGAGACTGGGAAGAGGGAGCCCTCGCGGGGGCATTTGCACACCCCTGTGGGAACATGAGGACCCTGGTTTAGCCGTTTCCAGAGCAGGGCCGGGGGAGGCCTGGGGTAGTGGGCTCACACCTAGCAGCGATCCTAGGACTGTGGTTTAAGGACACGGGTACATGGCAGTGCCGCCCGTGAGACAGGGAACATCGGTTTGGGGCCACCTGTAGAATGGCAGGGCTTGGGCGACATCTGAGGGCAGATGCCCACACGTCTCGGTCCCGCGGAGATGGCTCAGGTAGGCTTGGTGATGCAACAGGCCGTCAGCACTCGAGGGGGTAAGGATGAAAACAAATCGGGGTGGGGGGAGGATGATGAGAAAGGAGAGCGCTGTGATGATGGAAAGTGTCGACTGTGTCCAAGGCAGCATTGGGTACGTTGTTTGGCGACATGGAGCGCCTGGGAGAAGTTAGCAAGGGCAGACTCCCTGGTGGGGGACGCCGAGGAGGATCGAGAGGTGAGCAAGCAAACGGCTCCTGGAGTCTACACTCCCAAGAAGCTTGGCTTCAGGGAACCAAGACGTGGGCCTTAGAGGCAGAGGTGGGTGCATTGAGGGGATGCGCTTTGAGGGTGTGTCCCCCATAACAAGAGGCGAGATCACAGGATGCAGGTACCAGGGCCCTGAGGACCCTGAGGCCGGTGCATGGGTGACAGTGGCAAGGAGACACTGGATGTGCCTCGGGGGATGCGTTAAGGTGAGGATGCACAGCAGGGGTTTCATGCAGCACTGGGTCTGCAGGAAGACACCCAAGCTCACTCCTGCTCCCGGTCTTACCGCTGTGGCCCATGGAGCTCTGTGCGGGGAGTTACAGCAGCTTCTAAGTGGAAAGCTGCCATCAGTGGCATCAGGGAGAACAAGCCTGGGTTAACGCAGAAAGGGGAAAGAACTGGACAGTTTGGGCAAAGGTGCATAAAAGGGAAGCTGAGTTATACTGGAGGACCAGACAGCCGTCCTGTGATGAGGGCAGGGGGTCAAGGGGCTTGGGGGTGGGGTGATGGCAGGAGCTGGCGTCATGGGCACTGAATGGCCACCAAATTCAGACTAAAGGTCTTCTCAAAGACATTCCTTGTTTCAGGACCATAGAGGCCCAGGGAGCCAAGAGAGCTAGGACAGGGTTGCCCTGTCTGAGTCCTGGACGCGGATGATTGAAAGCGTCTGTCAGTCTCAGCCCTGTGCATGAGACTGGCCTCGGTCTCTCCTACCTGCCGGTGATGAGGCTGTGCTCTGGGGTCCCTGAGACGAGGAACCGAGGGGCCGGGCCCCGGGGCAGCAGAGAGGAGCTCCCTGTGAGTCTGGTCCCTGCGGAGGTGGGGTGCCATCTCCTCACAGACCTCCACAGCGGGCATGGTGGGTGGTCAGAAGTGCAGGGAGAAACAAGACTCGAGTCTGCAGTATCTGACTGAGGCCACAGGTCCAGGCCACCATGAGGTAACTGAGGCAGCTGCTCTCGGGTGAGGGGCAGGGTCCAGTCCCTGAGATGTCTGCCATGCGACCTGGCCACAGCCGGGCACCCTGAGAACTCAAGGTCTCTGTGCTGGAGCCCGTGTGTTTCCAAGGCTCCTTCACCCCGTTTGGGAGGGGAGGGCGGGTAGGAAGAGCTGGGACAGCAAAGGATGAGGACGGGATGGGGCGGGCCACGACTGAACATGGAAGAACCAAGCCCTTCCTACAAATGGGCCCTTTCAGCCACCAGGTAGAGACTACAGGACCCCAGTGGCTTCTTTGGGACTCGTCCCTGGTTTCCACCTGAGAGACTCTAGGGCCTCAGACCCCTTCTGTCCCCTTAAGAAGAAGGGGGTACAGGGAATGGTTTTCTGAGCTGCAAGAACCGAAGGAGGGGAAGGGAGTGTAATGCTTCCCAAGTCACATGGTCCCGTGGACAGGAAGCCTGCTGCAGTGCACACAGTTTCTGACATTTACTCGGTGGTTGTGCATGATTCCGTGGGCTCTCCTCTGTGAAAAACACACTCCGGGGGGTGGGGGGCACTGGGGTTTCCCAGAAGTGGAGCCCTGAGACCTGCCTGTCACTAGGAGGGTTTGGTGGCTGCTCTCCCTGGACAAAAGGCAGGGCCTGAGCTCAGGGCCGGGTGTGTAGGACACGGGGGCAGGGTCCCCCTTGAAGAATAGATTCTCCGAGGACAGCGGGCTGGGCAGGACGTCCTGGGAGATGCTCTGGGTCTGTCCGCAGCTCTGGCGATACATCCCCGTGTCTGCTTCTGCGGCCGTACTCCCGTGGGCCTCAGCTCAGAGAGGACACGGGCACGATTCACCCTCCGAGAAGTGAGGAGGAAAACAGCGCCTTCTCCTCACAAGAGGGCTGACTGTCTGCACCTTCCCCAGGCTCCCTTCTCTGGCTCCGGACACCGGCTTCTGCAGCCCAGCTCCAGGACGCCGCCTTGAAGTGATGCCCGTGCGGTTCAAGGAGAAGGAGCCCAGCGTGGCCTGTGGAGGCCGGGACGGCTGCAGGAGACCCCGCTGCCCTCGGTGGCACCCCTCATCAGCTCCTGCCCTCGGTGAGTCTGTGCGGGCCTGTCCTCTTGCTGTGATCGGTTTTAGGGATCCGTTTATGGCAGGCTAAACGCTGTCCTGGTCAAAGGCAGGAGGAGGCAAGGCCCCCGGTCTCGTCTCTCAGGGACCGACTGGACGGTGGGCACAGGGGCAGCCCGTGGGGCAGGCGTGCTGTCATCCCAGATTCCCAGGTGCTGGGCTGAGGGCACCGGCACTTTGGTCTATGTATGCGGGCAGACTGTGCTGGTCTTCATCGCAGGCCCGCCTTCTGAACGGGGATGTGAGGGGAGAAAAGGACCCTGCCCTGGCTTCTAACCTGCTAGCTGAGCTGAGACGCAACATGCGCGTGGTCCGTGTGTACAGATGCTCAGTGACCCACTGAGAATGCTCGCTCTCAGAGCTCCACCCCACATCTCCGTTCCTTCCCATGGGGAAGGGGCCTGTGTGCTTGTGAGTTGTGATGATGCGGGAAGGGGAACTAGGATGCACCGCTGTGCCTCACAGTGCCCCACGGGGTCTCTGTGGGGAGGACACCTCTTTCCATTTACTTTTCCCTGACAGCTTACATTCAGTGTCACTTTGTATTAGTATCAGGTGTGCCGCCTAGCAGCATGGTCGGCAAACTGCGGCTCACGAGCCACATGCGGCTCTTTGGCCCCTTGAGTGTGGCTCTTCCACAAAATACCACGGCCTGGGAGAGTCTATTTTGAAGAAGTGGCGTTAGAAGAAGTTTAAGTTTAAAAAATTTGACTCTCCAAAGAAATTTCAATCGTTGTACTGTTGATACTTGGCTCTGTCGACTAATGAGTTTGCCGACCACTGGCCTAGGGGTTAGACAATCATATACTTGACAAAGTGTTCTCCCGAATTCCCAGCACCTTCCTGGCACCACACACACTTTTTACAACATTATGAACTATAATCCCTGTGCTGTACAGTATAGCCCCATGACTGTGTTTGTACTTCTCAGTCCCTTCCCTTCTTCACCCAGTCCCACCCCCCCGCCTCTCCTTGGCAGCCATCCGTCTTGTTCTCTGTGTCTGTGAGTCTGTTTCTGTTTTGCTTTTCCATGTGTGTTGTGCTTTTGATTCCGTATGTGAGTGCAGTCCAAGGCAGTTGTCTTTCTCTGACTGACTTATTTCTCTGAGCACAACACCTTCAAGGTCCATTTACGTGGAGCCTGTCTGTGCGTCTTGTCTCACCCCCTTGTCTGAGCTGTGTTACTTCCCCCGTCTCTGCTTCTGTGGGCCGTACTCCTGGGATCGCAATGGACACTCCCTTCTGGGGCTTGTCTTTCATGTTTTTTTTGTTTGTTTGTTTGTTTTTTATATTTTTTTATTGATTTTTTTACAGAGAGGAAGGGAGAGGGATAGAGAGCTAGAAACATCGATGAGAGAGAAACATCAACCAGCTGCCTCCTGCACACTCCCTACCGGGGATGTGCCCGCAACCAATGTACATGCCCTTGACCAGAATCAAACCTGGGACCTTTCCGTCCACAGGCTGACGCTCTATCCACTGAGCCAAACCGGTTTCGGCTTGGCTTTCATGTTGACTGAAGATTTCACATGCTCTGCCCAGTCAGTTGGCATATTGTGCAATGTCTGCCTTGTCCCAGACAATGTGAGCACCGTGGGCACATAACCCCTCCCCTCAAAAATACTAAACACAACAGAGGGACAAAGAATGCAATGGTCACATGTGACCAATATGACCGACTGATGAGTTTGCTGAGGTGAGTATGGAAACGTGATTGTGGGTCAGAAAATATGAAAATTAGTGGTGGCCTTGAGTAGACTGGTTGCAGTGGAGTGATGGGCAAAATAAGTCGCATTGAAGGGGGTGGAGGAGCAAACGGTCTCAGGAGAAGTTGAAGCAGTTTGGCTTTGAAATGAAGAGCTGCAACATGACATGTGGGACAGAGGTTGGGCTTCCCCCATTTGTTGTGGGACGGTCCAGGGAACAAAGAGCGGGTGACACTTTAGGAGACGACTCATAAGCGCAGGAGCAAAGTCCCTGAGCAGGTGTGAGGAATGGTCCCCGAGCACAGGTGGGCTGGCTGCACTCCGGAGCTGTATGCTCAGGGGAAGCGGACAGAGTCACGGAACAAACAGGTCCATAGAGTTTGGGGAGCACAGAGAAGCTCGACCTCATTGCATCTGTGTGCGGCAGGCAGTGGTAGGGGAGGTCACTGGGATGGAGCAGGACTGCTAGTGAGGGAGGTGGTGGTGTAGGTAGAATGAGAGGGAAGTGAGAGGCAGTGCCCGCTGGTTATGCAGTTCAGATAAACAGTTCAGTAAGGTTTGTATTTTTCTCATCAAAGCTCAGGTGCTCAGGTACAAGCAGGGCTGTGTCCCTATTGGGGCACAAAGGAGAGTGGGAAGGGCGGTGAAGGGAGCCAGAGAGCTGTTCTGGAGCAGAATATATACCCGGGGTGGGCTGGGTGAGAAGAGGCCTGGTGGAAGGCGGAGGAGGCTGTGGACTCTACACTGGAGGCACCAGGGAGGGTCAGGGCTGTCTAAGCGGATGCATCAGGGGAAGAGAGGGCGCTAGACCTGCAGGGGAAGGTGTGGAAGTGGTGAGAGGGGGGAAGGCTGGAAAAGGACATCATGCAGGGGCCTGAGCTTCCTGAACCCGGGCATGACCTTGGGCAGGGGATGCTCGGCTGGGCAGCGGGAGCACCTTCTGAAGGGCGGCGGGGCTCCGGGTTGTCTGCTGGGCTCCTGTGCCCCGAGGTCCCAGGGGGCTCCGAGGAGTGAGGTCTGAGGGGTCTGAGAGCCCCAGGAGACCAGTGTGTTCACAAGCCGGGGCGAGGGGGAGGGCGCTGGCCGGGGACTGGTACCCGTCTGCTGGTGGGCAGAGCAGCGGCCAGGGCCGTCGGGCCACAGGCATCTCAAAACGCCGGCCCCTGGCCTCAGCTGATAGTTGGGGCAGGATCCAGACCAAACCTCCAGCAGGTGCTGGCAGAGAAGCGGGCAGAAACCTCGCTGCGCACCAACGCGCATGCCCAGAACCCGCCAATGAGCGCGCAGAACCGGCTGTTCTGACGTCATTCCCGTGCGCCTGTTCCTTGGTCTCCGAGTTTAGGGTTCCGAGGGCCCCTTCCCCTAGTTTTCCCGCGTTCCCTCCATTACGCGATCCTCAGGGCCACCCGGTCAGCCTTCCTAGGCCCGGCCCCTCTGGCTCCACCAGCCACTGGGCGGAAAACACGGCTTTTCCCCCTCGAGATGGGGGCCCGGTTTCTGCGGCCGGCAGAGGGCAGTGGAGGGCCGTGCACAGCCGGCCTGCCTCTCCCCCGCCCCTCGGGGTTGGAAAAAACACGGGAGCAGAGAAAAAAGGCCCCACAGCCCTTTCCACCGGCTGGCACTGTCTTCTGGCACCTGGAGGTCCAGGCAGCTCCTGGGGCACAGTTGTTCTTCAGTGGCCAGGGAGCAGTGTCCCTCCGTGAACAGAAACACAAATGGACTTTCTTCCTAAGTCCTTCCTCGGTTCCTTAGCAACTTCTATTCACGCTCCTCCTAAGGCCACAGTCACGGGCTTTCCCCGACTGTCTCTCTCTCTCTCTCTCTTTTTTTTTTAAATACATTTTATTGATTTTTTACAGAGAGGAAGGGAGAGGGATAGAGAGTTAGAAACATGGATGAGGGAGAAACAACGATCAGCTGCCTCCTGCACACCCCCTACTGGGGATGTGCCCGCAACCAAGGTACATGCCCTTGACCGGAATCGAACCTGGGACCCTCCAGTCCGCAGGCCGATCCCCAACTTTCTTTGGGTTTTATGGGCCTTTTTCAATATAGTGCTCAGTAATGAGTCACTCAGACCTCACTAGGAAATGTTTAGGAAACATAATAAAAATAAAGTAATTCAAACGACAGTCCCATCACCCAATATTGACCATTAAGAGTGTTTTGTGATCCATTTCTTAGAGGTTATTCATCAAACACAAGGCGCATTTTAAATATATTAAGGGTCATTTTTGCATCAGGACTTCAACCTCCTCTTTTTTTTCTTTTTCTTTTTTTTTCAACCACCTCTTTTTAAACTCAGTTATACCTTTTGGAAAGTCGTTCTCTTTAGTTATCTGACTGCGAAATAAGGGAGACATACTGCAAACTGTGGAAAGTGTGTGTCAGTCTGAAGCTGAAGGTGCAGTGGCCTGTGATCCAGAAGTAGCACCGTCCGTGTGTGAGAGAGCAGGGGCGGCAGTGCAGGTGGGCTGCCCGCTGCCCTCAGCACCCGGGGCAGCACCAGCACTTAGCTGTGCTCAGTAAATATTGTGAGTTGTTTTCAAATTTTACTTTTGTGACCATTTTTCTTTTTATATATCTAAAATCCATCTTTTGCTAGTCCTGAATTATTATAATGTACAAACAGTTTTCTACATGTTTGCTTTTTTTTTTTTTCCATTTGCCTCTTTGTGTGTCAGCATTTCTCTACGTCATTAGCATTTCTTAACATAAGATTTTCTGACAGGTTCCTGAGTAAAGGAACGTAGCAACTTGTAGGATCCTGTGCAAGGCAAATTGTCTAAAATGTGGGTATAGATTTTTTCAAAAAGTTCTCATACCATTATTGTTTACTAGAGGGCCAGTGCATGAAATTCGTGCACGGGGGTGGGGGCCAGTTCCCCTCAGCCCAGCCTGCACCCTCTCCAATCTGGGACCCCTCAGGGGATGTCTGACTGCTGGTATCTGGCCTAAACCGGCAGTGGGACATCCCTCTCACAATCCGGGACCACTGACTCCTAACTGCTCACCTGTCTGCTTGCCTGATTGCCCCTAACTGCCCCCCCCCCCTGCTGGCCTGATCACCCCCAACTGCCCCCACCCCCGCCAGCCTAGTCACCTCCAACTGCATCCCCACTGGCCAGGTCACCCCTAACTGCCCCCCCCCCCCCGCCAGCCTGGTCGCCCCTTACTGCCCACCCCCCTGCCAGCCTGGTCTCCTCCAACTGTCCCCCCTGTGGGCCTGGTCACCCCATGCAGTCTGCTGTTTGGTCATTTGGTCGCCCCTCACTAACCCCCCTGCCGGCCTGGTTGCCCCATGCAGCCTGTTCGGTCGTCCGTTTGGTTGCGATTTTTGCTTAGGCTTTTATATATATAGATATTTTAAAAACCCTGTAGTAGTACAAGAAACATTTGGCTCAGTATCAGCAAAGTTGAATTTCAAGAAAATACAGGAATGGCATACTATCAACCATAAAAACTTCACAATGACTGTAAAAATGAAAGTGATATGCAAAACATGTTGAAAGTGGGTGATTATTCTTGTTTGTCTTTTCTCTGTCTTCTTAAATGGCTAAAATCAGACAAATTTCCCTTAGAGCCTGAGGGAAAAATAATGGAGTAACTAAATGGTAAATCTCAGTGGGTTCTGTAATTTCCCAGGCCCACTGGATAAAAGCAGGGAGCAGTTGGCCCTTACCCTGGGGATAATAAAGTAAGGATGCTGGAGGACAGACAAAACAAGTGGATTTCCTATGTTGAAAATACAATGTTAAGCAAAATCAAAGCCAGAAAGATAGCTGCTGTCCTTCAGAAGGTAACAGTATGATGTTTCTCTTTGAGATAGGAGTCACGGTTTATTTCTGCTTTTTATCTCCATTATCAAATATTGCATTTTCACTCTTTAAGACTATATAGACTACCAAGAAGAAAAAGGAATAACAATTATTCCAAGTCCTTACAAATGATTCTTAGAACAGCTAACACGTGAAAAACCTGAGTTTAATACTGGATGTTGCAGTCACAATGTAATAAGCCTCTCCTTCTGTGTGCAATGCACCTTTATGGATGGGAAGACCTCTAAAGAAATGGATTACAAATTATTAATGGTCATTGGCGGGTGATAAAACTAGGGTTTAGATTACTTTATTATATGTTATCAGTCCTCCAAATAGTCTACATTGAGGTTTGAGTGCTTAGGCTGACTCAGTGGTCCGCAAACTCATTAGTCAACAGAGCCAAATATCAACAGTACAACGATTGAAATGTCTTTTGAGAGCCAAATTCTTTAAACTTAAACTTCTTCAAAATAGACTCTCCCAGGCCGTGGTATTTTGTGGAAGAGCCACACTCAAGGGGCCAAAGAGCCGCATGTGGCTCGCGAGCCGCAGTTTGCCGACCACGGGGCTAACTGAAAAACATACTGGTCAAAGCCAATGGGAAGACCATTCAGAGAATCAGAAATACTTGAGGCTAAGGAACCCAGGCCCCTCATTTTCAGTAGGACTGCCAAGAATGGAACAGTTCAGCCCCAGGAAGGAACCAGCCAGCTCCAGTGCAGAAACAATTGAGCCATTCTTCCAGAAATGGCTCCCAGCATTTTTTCCAAACACAAAAGGAGGGGGGAGAGAGGATTTCATGGCTCCACACTGCCACCTGCTGACCAGAGAAACTCAAAGCCATGATTCTTGCAAGAAAATTGCCATTTTCCCCTAGATTTCCAAAATAACGGCACAGAGGATGTCTCAAGAAACATACCTGATGACAGTGATGGTCAGAAAAAGCAGAGATTAGCCCAAGGGACCCTTGTAAAAGAACACCAGCACCACCTCTTCCATAGTCCCCCTCTCAGAACCTGAGCAATTTAGACTGAAGTGTGTGGTCCCAGAGCCCACCCCAGAGGATCCAGGGCTGCATTTCCATTGGAGGGTTCTAGGCCTGCCTTGGGAGGGAAAGAGAGGGCAGTGGAAGTCTCTGAGCCTCTCTCAGCTAGATGTTTCCCCTGATGACCTGTTGCAAACTTTCAGCTGATGGACAGGGCCTGTGATGTCCAGGTCCTGTGGCCTGACTGCCCAAGCGCCTCACTTAGGGGTCCCTGCTCACCCTGTACCTGCCCTAGGCTTTGTACAGACTGATACCTTGTTACTACCACCTACCTGCTCTCAGGCCTCATTCTTGACAAACCTAATGATATCAGGGTCCGGGACCCTAACTAGGTCAACAACCATGGAGATTCTGACCTCGGGGTTATTTTCCATGTGATCACCTAAGCATCACCATACAAAGGATCATGCCTTGAACCAAAGGAAACCACCTGTCCTTCCATGATGTCCGCTTCTAGCATTCCCCTCGGTCAACACCTCTCCACTATGCAAGGCTCAACCAGCTCCCTCCTTCTAATCTCTATGCTTAACCTTCAACGTCATTCGGGCCTACAGCTAGGACCCCACAACCTTCCTCACCTCCACAGGCCCCTCCTTACTCAGCCTACCCCAGCCTATAAACTCCCCATCTTACATACCTCTCCTACTCCTTTCTCCCTCCTCCACACTCTGCTGCTGGGCCCCAATAAGGGACACACCCCTGTATGTGAGCACCTGAGCACTGATGACAAAAATACCAACCTCACTGAATTGTTTATCTTATATCCATCCCCAGGAGACCATTGCCTCTCACTGTCACCCACATCCAACCTCCATCACTACCTCACTCACCGGCACCCTCTTCCATTTCAATGGAGAAGACAGAAGCAATGAGGGTTGCTTCTCACAGGTTCCCAAATCCGATCGACCAGGTTTTTGCCCTGACCGTCTCCGCTGCACCGGAGCGCACCTGCCCCTGACTGCAGCCAGCCCTCACCTGTGCGCAGGCTCCCAGGTCTTCCCCTGCTCAGGGACGGTGCTCCTGCACTTACCACCACTCCTCCCTCCTGGCTCTCACTGAGCAGGAAGGGAGAGGTAACCAAGGGGCGTCTATGGAGCCTATACTTGGCTTCCAAGGAATCAGGTATTAGAAGCGAGGGCTGTTTGCTTTTCGGTATGGAATTTACCACCCCAAAACAAGAGAGCACACCCCAAGATGCAGGTAGCAGAAATCCCTAAGGATCCTGAGGGTACTGAGCACAAGACAGTGTTCCAGGCTTGGCACCAAGCTCAGAGGAGGTGCTTTAAAGTGAGGGCGGATGATCAGGGGTTTCTAGGAGCACTGGGTCTACAAAGAGACCTGTCCTCACTCCTGCTCCCATTCTTCCTCCTGACCTGGGACCAAACCTCCAAGGCCGCGAGTTTGATCAGCTTGCGACTGGCAGGGACCTCACCGGACTCCTGCACGCGGGCCCAGAAGCCGCCAATCGGAATGCAGCACCTTGTCCTTATTGGTTGCCTGGACTTCAGGCCCTTTGTGGTACCCAGAGCTGCACTAGGTAAGTAATCTTGCTGAGGCCTTTTGAGCAGGTACTGACATAAGCATCATGGGGGAATCAGACCTAGCTTGGAATAGCAGTTCAGAAGACTGATGTTACCTACAGTTTGCAGTCTTCAGTTTCTCTGGACAGTAGAGGGCAGTGGCGCATCGAGTTCCACACCAGGCCTCCGCTCCCCCGCCCTTTGTGCCGGAAAAAACTGGCTTGAGTCTTTCCTGACTTGGCGGATACTTTCTCCATCCCAGCAGCTTCAGCTGCCTTAGCAACCACCTTCACTGAATTGCTACTTCAGGGGCTGCACACGTGAAAACTCCTCCTCCACACTCAGCAGCACTTTGCCTTCCAGATCGCCTTTTCTCACCTGCTGCGGCCTGGGTTGTTCAGCAACATTCACTTCTGCTTCTCTGGAGCGGATCCTCATTGGCTCTCCCCAACTCACTTTGGGTTTTATGGGCCTTTATGGGCCTTTATGCATATGCTAGAGGCCCAGTGCACGACATCCCTGCATTGGAGGGGGGGGGGATCCCTCAGCCCTGCCTGCGCCCTCTTGCAATCCGGACCCCTCCAGTAGGGTCCCTAGGCCTGGCCAGCTATCAGGGCCTATCTGGGCTTGCCTTCCCCAGGCTGCAAGGAGTTGGCCCCGCCCCTGCCGCTGCCACTACTTGCCATCTGTGCAGCACTGCCCCCCACTCCCCCACCACCTGTAGCTTCCCTCTGTGGGCCACAGGCATGGGGTGTGATCGTTTAGCTGGCCTGAGCCTCCCTCTGCAGGGCGATCGCTGGCCAGCCTTGCACACCACAGCAGAGCTGACTGGCCAGCCTTGCACACCACAGCAGAGCTGACTGGCCAGCCTTGCACGCCACGGCAGAGCTGACTGGCCAGCCTTGCACTGGCCAGCCTTGCACGCCACAGCAGAGCTGACTGGCCAGCCTTGCACACCACAGCAGAGCTGACTGGCCAGCCTTGCACACCACAGCAGAGCTGACTGGCCAGCCTTGCACGCCACGGCAGAGCTGACTGGCCAGCCTTGCACGCCACAGCAGAGCTGACTGGCCAGCCTTGCACACCACAGCATAGCTGACTGGCCAGCCTTGCACGCCACAGCAGAGCTGACTGGTGGCCTGGGCCTCGCTCTGAGGGGCAATGGTGAAGCGATGGCAGGGCCCTGACCACTTGCATCGCACCCGCCTTGGCTGGCCTGGCGCCAGTGTGTGTCACGGTGTGGTCCTCGGGAAGGTGTTCCAGACGGTCATTCTGCTGTTCGGTCCTTTGGTAGGCTTGCACATTACGCTTTTATTATTATAGGTAATTCCATTATGGCAGTCACTCAAACCTCACTGTAGAAAATTGGAGTGGGGAAGGATACAATGTAATAGTTATTCAGCCCACGGTCCCATCCTCCAATGTTCACCGTTAAGAGTGTTTTGTGATCACTTTCTTAGAGGTGGTTGCTCAAACACCAGGTGCGTTTTAAATAAAGTAAGGGTCATTCTGCATCAGGACTTCACCCTCCCCCTGGTAAACTCGGTATAGCTTTCGGAAAGTGGTCCTTTTAGTCATCTGCCTGAGAAATAAGGGGGGCCGGCTGCACACTGCGGAAAGTGTGTGTCAGTCTGAAGCGGAAGGGGCAGTGGCCGGTGATCCAGAAGCAGCACCGCCCGTGTGGGAGCAGGGGCTGCAGAGCAGGTGGGCCGCCCGCGGCCCTCAGCACCCGGGGCAGCACCAGCACTGGGCCGGCCGTGCTCAGGAAACACTGAGAGATGTTTTCAAACTTCACTTTCCTGGTTCGTTTCTTCATGTCTGTCTAACCCATCTTTCCCTAGTGCTTGATTATAACACCCAAAGAGTTTTCTACTTGGTGTTTGTTTTATTTCATTGGGCCCTTTGCACGTCAGCATTTTCCCATGTCATTCCCATTCCTTAAAGGCACATTTCCTGACTTTGGCCAGGTAAGCTCCTGAGGCAGATGGTGGTGAAAAAGCACAGTGGTCCATGGAGGGTGGGAAGACAGGGGACTGTTGTCTCAAAGCCCATCCCACGTGACCCATCTCCCTGCAGGCAGAGGCTTTACAAGGAGAGAGAGGAAGGCAGAACACAGACATCGAGGGCAGGGGTTGGAGAGCTGTACGTGGAGGCCAGCACAGTACACGCCGATAAGCATCTTGAAACCTGTCAAGGGATGGTCTGGTGTGCGTCATGCCGGTCCTCATCCTGCAGGCTCTGGGGCTGAAGGTCAGCAATTCTCTGGGAACTGGGAGACTGGAGGCCACACTCTGTGTGTTTTCCAGTTGGTTCCCAGGGTTCTTAGACAAACATGCTGGTTATCTACCAGCCACGTTTACAGAAAGAATGTCCAAAGAATGGTGGGTGGGTTACAACTTCCTACTGCTACATTCCCAAGGGACTACCATGTGAAGAATTTCCTTTGCACCCGGAGGGAAAATAGTGGCGTGGGCATGTGAGGGATCATCTCGGTGGGATTTGTAAACTCCCGCCCCCACCGGACAGGATCAAGGGAGCAGTTGGCCCTCCCGTGGGCCAAGCCAGGTTGGGAGAAGTGGACTTCGGGCAGGCCTCGTGTGCCAAACCCAAGGGGCCTTTAGTGTGGACATGGGGGAACCAGTCTGGTCAGTGGAAGCTCCCTCTGTCCTGGGGGCCTTGTCATCACCTCGCTCTTTGGAGTCAAATCCCCTCTTTCCTGCCCCGCCCCAGCCCCTCCAACCCTTGCCCCTGCCATCTGCTCTGAAGACAGTTCTGTTCCCACAGCCCCCAGGTTCTTTCTTTGTCAATACGTGGCCTCTACGTGGGGAGTTTAAGATAACCTCCATGCTTGGGGACTTCTGAGTCGGAATGGGCGGGAGAACATTTAGGTAAGAGAAAGCTAGAGCCGCGATTGAGGGAGAAGATTCTAGGGGAGCACCTAGGGAGCTAATGCCACTAGTCCACCAGCACAGAAAGAAGGTCCCTTGGGGGCCTGGGAAGGAGAAACCCCTCTGAAGTGAAACCGTCCTTTGGTTTGGGTCTTGCCTGAGTAGGGCGTTAGGCAGGGGAATGGAATTAGGAAAAAGAGGGATGAAACTAACAGCACAGGCAGGTGAGGAAGGGCCTGGTCAGTTTTGTACCGAAGAGTGAAGCTATGCAGGGGGAAAAAATGACCCTCTAGATCTGACTACATAAAAATAAATTTATCCGTGCATCTGAAAGCCACAGCCTTAACTAAAAGGCAAACAACAACAACAACAACAGGACAAGTATTGGCACCATACATGACAGAATGGGGGTCTCTTTCTATACATACAACTGTTACAGGAAATAGGGCTGCGTATTTTCAAAACACCAATAGGTACTGGTGTGAGTGTGAAGAAGCAGACTTCTCACGGAATGGGGTGGCAGGACAAACGGATCCGTGTTTCTTGCAGCTCGCACCAAGCCTGTTACGTGTTTACGCCTTCAATCCAGGACTCTGCTTCTGAAAATCTATCCTAAACAGTCCGAGGCGGTTAAAACATGCATGCACAAACACACATGTTTCACGTTCTGGGGGACAGTCTTTGAGGAAGGTATCCGTGTGCTTTCCTCCTATATGTCTTCTTCATTGATTTCCCTCCAAGTCACACTGAGCCTTCCTCCCACGAAGCAGACGTGGCCAGCTGAGGTCACCTGCCGTGTGTACATTACGAGAGAGCCTTTATCACACGTGGGCTTGTGGCTGGAAACGCTGTACCGGCTCCACGCATCGCAGGGAATATTGGCGACAGCTCCAGCAGGGGTGCAATGACATCTGCAGCTGCCCAGCCACGCCCTGTTGGGGGACTGATGCTGGCCACCACCCCGTGAAGCAGATGCTGTTCCCGCCCTCATTGGACAGCTGTGGAAACTGAGGCACGCAGTCCAGGGTCTCGGGGCTCCTCACAGAGGGCCCCAAAGGTCAGTCAGACACTACAGGTTGCACACCGCTTTGCAGGATGCCTCCCTGCCCCCAAGTCCAGAAGCAAATCAAAGACTCGCTGGGGAGGAGGGCAAAGAGCAGGCAGAACTTGCACAGCATGGCATGACATAGTTATTGCTCACAATCCAGTCCTCAGTGGAAAGGGGGGAAAGCCAGGCAGGAAGTCTTTCCCACAGTATCATCCCAGTATTCGGAAACAATTCAGGATTTTCAAAGAAAAGAACCTGAAGGAAATCCATAGGTGCTCATTTCTTCCAAAAACGTGTACCGAGAACACACTGCTGCACACGGCGTCCCCCTCGGCTTTATTGAGAAAGAATTGGCACACATCACTGTGTGATTTGACGGTGTACAGCATGGTGGTTTGGTTTACAGACACTGTGTAATGATGGCCACAGTAGGTTTAGCTAACATCCTTCTTCTCTGCTCACAAATATTGCAATAAAGAGAAAATATAGAAGAAAAGAATGTTCTCCCTGTGGTGAGCATCCTTAGGATCTATTCCCTGAACAGCTTTGCTCTGTTTCGCACAGCAGTGTTAGCTACAGCAATCCTGTTGTACATTATATCCCTAGTCCTTTTTTATCTTATAACTGAGGTTTCTACCTTTTGATCACCTTCTCCAATTTCCCTTTCCCCCACCCTCCACCTCTGGCAACCACAAGTCTGATCCCCTTTTCTAGGTATTTTCTTTTTTTAAGTTCCCAAATATAAGTGAAATCATATAGGATTTCTTTTTCTCTGAAGTATTTCACTTAGCATAATGCCTTCAAGGTCCATTTATATAGTTGCAAATGGTAGGATTTCTTCTTTTTAACGGCTGAATAATATTCCATAGTGAGTGTGTATGTGTGTGTGTGCACGCGCGCTACAGATTTTGTCCATTCATCCATCAGTAGACACTTAGTTTCCTTGCTTATCTTGGCTATTATAAAAAATGCTTCTATGAACATGCGTGTGCACATACCTTTTCAAGCTTTTGTTTTCTTTTCCTTTTTTTCAAAAAAAATTTTTAATATATTTTATTGATTTTCCACAGAGAGGAAGGGAGAGGGATAGAGAGCTAGAAACATCGATGAGAGAGAGACATCGACCAGCTGCCTCCTGTACACCCCGCACCGGGGGATGTGCCCGCAACCAATGTACATGCCCTCGACCGGAATCGAACCTGGGACCTTCCAGTCCGCAGACCCACGCTCTATCCACTGAGCCAAACCAGTTTCGGCTGTTTTCTTTTTCTTTGTTTTTATTTCTGCATATATTCCAAGAAGTAGAAGTGCTGTATAATATGGTACTTATATATATAATTTTTGGTTGATCCCACATAATGTTTTCTATAGTGGCTGTACCAATATACATTCCCACCAACAGTGCACAAGGCTACTCTTTTCTGCACATCCATGATAGCAATTTTTTGTTTCTTTTCTTTTAAAAAAATTGAGAAATAGATCATATGCAATTATTATATCAGTTTCAGGTGTACAACATACTCGATATTTACATAAAATTATGTGATCACCACACAAAAGTCTAGGACCGATCTTTATCTTCTTGCCTTTTGGATGGCAGACACATTAACGGGCATGAAATGACATTTTATTGTGGTTTTGATTTGCATTGCCCTAATGGCTAGAGAGCTTGAGCATCTTTTCATGTACTTGTTGGCCTCTCCTATAGCTCTTTGGATAAATGTCTATTCAGGTCCTAAGCTGGCTTTTAAACCTGGGTTACTTGGGTTTTTGCTAATACTTCTGTGAGCTCTTTTAGAGTCTGCATATTAATCCCTTGTCACATATGTGGTTTGCAGATTTTTTACCATGCCTAGGTGGTCTTTAACTTGGTTGATGGTTTCTTTTGCAGTGGGCACTCTTTTCTTCGCCTCTTGAAAATACAGGCATGAGCAAAAACAGAGGGAAAATATAGCCCTGGTCTTTGGGAAGATTACAGGTCAGGGGTCATTTCTGCGTCCTATCTCAACCTTTAAATATAATGTTTAACTCTTTTAAACTCTGTGTACTTTTTAGGAAGAGGAAATGAATTTTAAAGTGTTCAAACCTTTGCAAATGATTTTTGCAAAAGGTAACTAACATGAAAAACCTCAGTTGAATAAAAGACGTTGAGGCCAGCCAGTTTCGCTGGGTGGTTGAGGGTTGACCCATGAAACAAGAGATCACAGTTCTTCACAGGTTGGATTCCAGGCAGGACACTTGGCCTGGTTTCAAGCTAGATCACCAGTGGGGGGCACACAGGAGACAGCTGACCCTGAAGTTTCTCTCTCATTGATTTTTCTATCTATCCCTCTCCCATCCTCTCTATAAAAATCAATAGAAACGTATTTTTATAAAAATGTTGACGTAACAATGCAATATGAATGACATGTTTACAAAGCACCTTAAAGTATGAAAAGTCTCTAAGAAAATTCATCTAAATATTATTAATGGTCATTGGTGGGTGATGGGACTGTGGTTTAGATGATTATATTTAATCAGTCCTCCAAATTTGGACAGTGAGGTTTGAGTGACTAATGTATCTGAAAAACATATTGATAAAGGGTCAAAACAACTTGGGGGAAACGATTGAAGCCCATTCAGAGAAGGAGAAATAAAAATAGCAGAACCAGGTGTCACAAACTTTTCACCAAAGATACCTCCTAAGGTAGCAAGTAGGCCTCAAGATCAGCCAGGCCAGGCAATCTGAGAAGCCAAGCTCCATTTTTTGCAGAAAACTGTGTCCTATGCTTTTCTCCGAGCCATTTTTTTTGAGCAGGACGGGCGGGGGAAGAGGTGAGTAGCTGTGGTGCATGGAGCCACACTGCCCCCTACTGGCCAGAGAAACTGAACTCCGTCCATCACACCACAACAGAGTCATTTCCGCGAATCGGGGATCTGCGGCTGAACAGAAGGGGGACCAGGGAAACATCCCAGAAGGAGTTGGGCTACGAAACATCATAAAAAGTCGCGGAACACTCGGACAGTTTACAGCGAAAGGGCCCCAATAAAGCCATTTTCATAGTCCCGCCCTCGGAACCTAGCAACACTGGCAGGAAGTTCTGACGCCCGAGCAGGAAACGGCTGAAAGGGCTCTGCGCACTGATTGGCCAGTTCTGCACATGCGCACGAGGTCCCGGTGAGGTCTGCCGGCCTGCAGCCTGCAGGTGCTGGAGATTGTCCTGTGCGCAGTGTTGGAACCTCGGGCTCAGGCGCCTGACCAGTGCTGTCGGTCCGGGTGCTGTGGTCCGCCTGCCGCGGCCGCCCCACCGCCACATGGGCAGGACCCTTACCAACCCCCTCGCCATCCTCTCCAGCTCCCCGCAGCCTAGCCGGGAAGGACCTCTTCCTGTGACAGGCCAGCCCTCCTGCCCGGGAATCAGTCCTCCTGCTCACCTCCAGGTCCAGGAGCCTGACCCGGTCAACCCGAGCACGCTCAAGGAGGGCTTACTGCTGCTCCCCATGTTGTGTCCACCTCCCCATAGTGTAGCCGTGCCCTGGACATCAGGAAACCCAGCGCCTCTCCGGGATGTCCCTTCTAGCTCCCCTCTGATCGCTTCCGAGCACCTGCCCTGGTAACCCAGCTTTCCACCCTGACGCCTGTGCTCAGAGAGCCCTCACCCTTTCGGGGCGTCCGGTGTGGATGCCACGCCCTCCTCGCCACCCACCCACTTGAAGGCTGTCTAAGCGGAGGCATCAGAGGAAGGGGGCTGGACTAGCGGGACACGGTTCTGAGGTGGAGGGAGGCAGGATGGGAAGCGGAGAACATCCCTGAGGAAGTCTGGGCTCTGTGTTGACCTGGTCTGGCTCATGGGCCCGAGGTCACCTGAATGGTTCCAGGTAGTGATGACCAAGGGAGAATTTCCGCAGGACTGGACCGGTCAAGACCACAGTGAGGGGCGGGTGGAGGGGGCGGGAGGAGGATGAAGAGGGCATTGGTACGGATGCCACAGGCGGGGCACTGGGGTGCCTGGGCAGTCAGGGGACCCGTCCCTGACAACACAGGTCCTATCCCTAAGCTGACAGGTTGCCGCCTAATCCTGGACAAACCCTCCAGTAGATGGGAAAGGGGAGCCCGGCTGGGACCGCCCTGGCCGTCTCTGCGCATGCCCGGAAGCAGCCCGTGGAAGCGGGGCAGCAGTCCTGGGACAGAGCTGCCCCGGTCGCCTGGGTCTCCAAGTCCCTGCAGATGTGGTTGGCTGAGAGGACGCAGGGAACCGGCCTTGCTGGGCCTTTGGGAGGGTTCTGTCCGCGTAGTGGTGCTGGTATCCTCCCTGTGGACGTCAGCACCAGGCGGTCTCTGACCGGGTACTTGACGTCAGCACACAAGGATTCTCCCTGCAGTGTGCGCCTTCCGTTTCTCTGGACAGTAGGGGGCAGCAGTGCGTCGTGTTCCGAGCCAGGCCGCCTCTCCCCCGCCCTTCCTGCTTGAAAAAAACTGGCCGGTCCTTTCTGTAATTGGTGCAACTTTCTAGGCCTCAGCAGCTCCAGCGGCCCAAGCAGCCACCCTCACTCTAGGGCTCCTTCAGGGGGCTCAGGGGTGAAACTTGTAATCTGCAGACTGGAACACTTTGCTTTTCAAATTGCCTTTCTTCTAAGCTGCTGCCTAGGTTGCTTAGCAACATTTATTCCTGCTTCTCATAAGGGGATCCTCATTGGCTTTCCCCAACTCATTTTGGGTTTTATGGGTCTCTGTGAATGTACACTGAGTGGCCAGATTATTATGATCTCTGAACGCATAATAATCTGGCCACTCTGTGTATATATTAGAGGCCCAGTGCATGAAATCGTGCATGGGTGGGGTCCGGCCAGCCTGGCCAGGGGGAGGGGACATGGGTGGTTGGCCGGCCTACCTGCTGGTGGAACTCCAGGTCAAGGGGACAATCTGCATATTAGCCTTTTATTACATAGGATATACGCTGAGTGGCCAGATTATTATGTGTTCAGAGATCATAATAATCTGGCCACTCAGTATATATTTCAGTTATGGCAGACACTAAAACCTCACTGTCAAAAATGGGGGGGGGGGAGGGATGAAGAGGAGCAGATAAAATATAATAAAGTGATTCAAACAACAGTCCCATCCTCCAATATTAACTATTAGGAATATTTTGTGATCAGAAACTTAGAGATTTTTCATCAAACACAACATGCATTTAAATATATGAAGGTTTATTTTTGCATCAGGACTTTACCGTCCTCTTTTTAAACTCCTGTTGTTCTCAACAAGGAACACATTCCACAGTATGCCGCATTGACCAGCATCAATATGGGTCATGTTGAGTCAACATGAGAGAGAACAAGGAGAGAGCATCTGTTCCAGTCAAAGGGGGAGCGACCTACAGAAGCGGTGGCAGTCAGAATTGAGACACCTCAGAAGGGAGGTGAGTCAAGAAGAATATGGACCACACGCATGTTGCGTCTCAGCTCAGCTAGCAGGTTAGAAGCCAGGGCAGGGGCCTTTCTCCCCTCACATCCCCGTTCAGAGGGCGGGCCTGCGATGAAGACCAGCACAGTCTGCCCGCATACATAGACCAAAGTGCCGGTGCCCTCAGCCCAGCACCTGGGAATCTGGGATGTCAGCACGCCTGCCCCACGGGCTGCCCCTGTGCCCACCGTCCAGTCGGTCCCTGAGAGAGGAGACCGGGGGCCTTGCCTCCTCCTGCCTTTGACCAGGACAGCGTTTAGCCTGCCATAAACGGATCCCTAAAACCGATCACAGCAAGAGGACAGGCCCGCACAGACTCACCGAGGGCAGGAGCTGATGTCAGGTTCTTCTCGACCCACAGGTTGAGAACCGCTGCTGTAGATCCTAAGACCATTGGAAAACACAGATATTTACATTATGATTCATAACAGTAGCAAAATTACAGCTATGAAGTAGCAACAAAAATAATTTTATGGTTGGGGGTCACCACAACATGAGGAACTGTATTAAAGGGTCGCGGCATTAGGAAGGTTGAGAACCACTGCTCCGGTGGAAACCAGGGACGAGTCCCAAAGAAGCCACTGGGGTCCTGTAGTCTCTACCTGGTGGCTGAAAGGGCCCATTTGTAGGAAGGGCTTGGTTCTTCCACGTTCAGTCGTGGCCCGCCCCATCCCGTCCTCATCCTTTGCTGTCCCAGCTCTTCCTACCCGCCCTCCCCTCCCAAACGGGGTGAAGGAGCCTTGGAAACACACGGGCTCCTGCACAGAGACCTTGAGTTCTCAGGGTGCCCGGCTGTGGCCAGGTCGCATGGCAGACATCTCAGGGACTGGACCCTGCCCCTCACCCGAGAGCAGCTGCCTCAGTTACCTCATGGTGGCCTGGACCTGTGGCCTCAGTCAGATACTGCAGACTCGAGTCTTGTTTCTCCCTGCACTCTGACCACCCACCATGCCCGCTGTGGAGGTCTGTGAGGAGATGGCACCCCACCTCCGCAGGGACCAGACTCACAGGGAGCTCTTCTCTGCTGCCCCGGGGCCCGGCCCCTCGGTTCCTCGTCTCAGGGACCCCAGAGCACAGCCTCATCACCAGCAGGTAGGAGTGACCGAGGCCGGTCTCATGCACAGGGCTGAGACTGACAGACGCTTTAAATCATCCGCGTCCAGGACCCAGACAGGGCAACCCTGTCCTAGCTCTCCTGGCTCCCTGGGCCTGTATGGTCCTGAAACAAGGAATGTCTTTGAGAAGACCTTTAGTCTGAATTTGGTGGCCATTCAGTGCCCATGACGCCAGCTCCTGCCATCACCCCAACCCCAAGCCCTTGACCCCCTGCCCTCATCACAGGACAGCTGTCTGGTCCTCCAGTATAACCACCTTCCCTCTTATGTACCTTTGCCCAAACTATCCAATTTCCTTCCAGGATTCTCTTCTTTAGTTAGTTCACTCTATCATATTCTCTCCCCCTATATCACCGATGGAGGCCTTTGACTCGGGTGACCTTGCGTCTTTCAACCTGTAGCTCTGTGGATCAGTGAGGTAAGAGTGGTAGCAGGGGTGGGGATGGGGGGGGGTCTTCCTGTGACCTGGTACTGCTTGAACACCCTGCTTCTCCCTCTTTGACTTAAAGCATCTCCTCTGAGGTTCACCCCAACTTCCCAACACTCTGTCATCTATTCAACATCCTCAAGATACTTAGGGATTTCTGCTACCTGCATCTTGGGGTGTGCTCTCTTGTTTTGGGGTGGTAAATTCCATACCGAAAAGCAAACAGCCCTCTGCTTCTAATACCTGATTCCTTGGAAGCCAAGTATAGGCTCCATGGACTCCCCTTGGTTACCTCTCCCTTCCTGCTCAGTGAGAGCCAGGAGGGAGGAGTGGTGGTAAGTGCAGGAGCACCGTCCCTGAGCAGGGGAAGACCTGGGGGCCTGCGCACAGGTGAGGGCTGGCTGCAGTCAGGGGCAGGTGCGCTCCGGTGCAGTGGAGACGGTCAGGGCAAAAACCTGGTCGAGCGGATTTGGGAACCTGTGAGAAGCAACCCTCATTGCTTCTGTCTTCTCCATTGAAATGGAAGAGGGTGCCAGTGAGTGAGGTAGTGATGGAGGTTGGATGAGGGTGACAGGGAGAGGCAATGGTCTCCTGGGGATGGAAATAAGATAAACAATTCAGTGAGGTTGGTATTTTTGTCATCAGTGCTCAGGTGCTCACATACAGGGGTGTGTCCCTTATTGGGGCCCAGCAGGAGAGTATGGATGGGGGAGAAAGGAGCAGGAGAGGTATGTAAGATGGGGAGTTTATAGGCCTATGTATACTGGGTAAGCAGGGGCCTGCTGGGTGGTGAGGAGGGCTGTCGGATCCAAACTGAAATTCGCTAAAGGTTGAATGCTCTCTAAGGAGAGGCATTCGAGGAAGAGTGCTGGTTTACCAGGATGTGCAGAGGTGATCAGAGAGGCAATGCTTGGAAGGGACATCACAGAGCAGCGCTGGGTTTCCTGATGTCCAGAGCATGACTATGGGGAGGTGGACACAACAAGGGAAGGAGCAGTAAAACCTCCTTGAGAACGTGTCAGGGTTGACCAGGTCAGGCTCCTGGACCTTGAGGTTCCCAGGAGGGTTCCCAGGAATGAGGGCTGAGCCTGTGTCAGAGGAAGAACTCTGTAATGGCTAGAGACAGGGGGAGCAGGGGGAGGATGTCGAGGGGATTGGAACACAGCAGCGGTTCTTCGGTCACAGCACCTGGGCATCATTGTTCATTTTCCTCAGCCCCAAGTTCCCACACTGTCTACAAGAAAACCTCAGTCTAGAATACGCCGGCTGGAAGACTGGCAGGGACCTCACCCGCATATCCTGCGCGTGCGCAGAACTGGCCAATCAGTGCGCAGCGCCTTCAGGCGCTTCCTGTTCGGGCCAAGGGACTTCCTGTCTTTGTTTCTATGGTTCCTAGGGCGGGACTAGGAAAGGGGCATTGTGGGGGCTGCCTCACTGGAACCCCTCGGCGCGTGCTGTGACAGTCTGTGACGTTTCCGCAGTCCGGTTCGTGTTCAGCCCGCTTCCCCAGGCTCTGCGCGGGGAAGTCGTGAAAATGATATGTTTATTGTGTGTGTGTGTGCTTCCGTTCCGTTTCTCTGGCCAGCAGGTGGCAGTGTTGCTCCATGCTTCCGAGCCGCTCACCACTTCCCTCGCCCTTCCTTCTTAGAAAAAATGGTAGGGCAATCTTCCTGCAAGAAATGGCGCTTTCTTTCAGAGATTGCGCAGTGCATCCCTATCCTTTAATGTTTTTCTTGCCCTAAACCATATATGGGGGAAAGTTTTCCTATGTGAGAAGTCTGAGATTTTGCTGCTTACATATTCTAGGATTTTCATTATTTCTTGACATATTTAAGTCTTTTATGCATTTTGTGTGTGGTGTAAGTTGGTGGTTTAGTTTCATTTTTTTTTGCCTGGACCTGTCCACTTTTCCCAACTCCATTTACTGAATAGACTGTCTTAGTCCATTGTATGCTCTTGCCTCTTTGTCAAATATTAATTGACCATAATGCCTTGGGTTGATTTCTGGGTTCTCTGTTCTGTTCCATTGATCTATATGCCGTATACATTGTCCATGGACACAGATAATAGGATGGTGAAGCCTTGCGCGGGCAGCGGGGAGGGCCAGTGGGGGAGCAATGGGGAAATAAAGGGGGGACCTCAGTAATACTCTCAACAATAAAGACTGAAAGTATCGACTGATGAAAGCTCTTCAGATTTTCCATGAGTTCCCCTTGTCTAAGAGGAGACGATGTAGATTAATTAAAATAAATCCCAGTTTTCCTTGCTTCAAGCCCTGCCCCCTTAAACTTTTTTTTCTCTTCCTTGTTGTACCTTTTTGTTAGCTCCTATGACCCTCAGAATGTAAAAAACCACAAGGTCTACAAAAACATCTCTCAAAGAACTCTGATGCTAGAATGGGATTGGGTCAAGTATCCAAGCAACAGGCAAGTTGAAGCCATTCCCAGCCTTTCAAACCACACCTTTGGGGCAGTTACAAGAAACCAAAACCTGTCTTCTTTCCCTGTACATGGTCCTCTCATCCCCTTCCCCTGTACAACATCCATTCTGCTTCAGCTCAGAGTCACCTGGTCTTATGGAAACAAACATCCGCTGAATGAAGCCATTAACCTCTACTTGAGTCACTTTTACTAGATTTGTTCTCCCTAAGTTCTACCACTAATCTGACCCCAATTTTTGAGCATCCAAAGCAAAGACGTCTACAGGTCCAGTTCAGGAATTTACTGTCACCTCTGGGACGATACATGCATTCCAAGGCACCCGTGTTCCTGATCACGAGATTCCAGGGTAACTTCTTCCCTCAGTCATCAGAGGATTCATGTTAGACAGACCCCCTGAGTAGTGATCTCTCTCAGTAGCAATGTTCTTTCTCATCCGTTAAATGGGAATAATTACATTAACCTAACAGATAGAATTTCTTGTCAGGGGCCAGGGAAAAACTTTAACCATACAGCCGGATAATCCTCAATAAGATCGGTCAAGCGTTAAACTGCGCGCCAAAGTAAAGGCACCGCCCAGCGTTTCGCCGCCCACGGACTACCATTTCCCAGCCTCAGCGCTAGCCAATCAGTTACTGACATATACCCCGTTACGTAGCATGCCCTGCCCCTCCTTCCCTCGCTGACTGCTTCTAAAGGGCCGTCTTGAATAAAATTAGGAGGCTTGATCAGAACACTGTCTTGCCCCCATTCTTTCGTGTCCCTTGTTTGTCTCATTCTTTTAGGGTGTTTCTTCGTTCCCCCCCGTTGTTGTCCCGCGGGTCGGGACAATTTCTGTCATAAATTACACCATACGACATACAAAGGACTTACCGGAGTGCCTAACACATAGTGTATTCTCAGGACATCTCAGCAGCTAAGAGCGCAAGCTGTGGAATCACAATTTAAGAATGACTAGAGAATTTCACGCCTGGCCTTCCTGGCTCAATGGTGGAACCTCAACCTATGAACCAGAAGGTCATGGTTCAATTCCTGGTCAGGGCACAGGCCAGGTTTTGGGCTCAATGCCCAGTGGAGGGAGTGCACAAGGCAGCTGATCAATGATTCTCATCACTGATGTTTCTATCTTTCTCTTCCTCTCCCTTCCTCTATGAAGTCAATAAAAATATACTTTAATAAAAGAATTTCCCTACATTCTTAGATTAAAAACAAAGGATGTCTGTGCCCAAATAATACAACCACACATGCCATTAGTTAACAAATATATGAAAAAGTTTGATTTGCTTTCCCTCTCCCCCCCCCCCCCCCCCCCCGGCCTGCGGCTCCCACCACCTTAAGGATTGTAAATTAAACGTTTCCTGGAATGAGTTCCAATACAGACAAGAAAAAAGAGGAGTTTCTGTACTAGGAGCAGGGGCTCTCTCACCACACCCTTTCCTAGATGCGCCCTCCTCTTCAACCAGTAACGTAGCTTGACTTCTCTCTCTCTCTCTCTCTCTCTCTCTCTCTCTCTCTCTCTCTCTCATCACCTGAGGATATTTTTCCCATTGATTTTTTTAGGAGAGAGAGAGAGGTGAGAGACACAGACACATTGACTGGTTGCTTTGCACACGCACCCCCTGTGGGGGCCAGGGTTGAGCCTGCAACCCAGGTACATGCCCTTGACCAGAATCAAACCCGAAACCCTTCAGTCAGAAGGCCAGCGCTCTAACCACTGAGCAACCGGGTAGGGCTTGACTTGTTAAGACTGAGGAAACAGCAGGCCCAGAAAGCAAAGAGACTAGAAGAGGGAAATGGGCAAGGCTGGTAGAGCTGGAACTGGGAGGGCTTTCTCTGGATCCCTGGACCAAGGCCCTCCCAGAAGACCTACAGAAAGAAAAATGCATGTCCAATCAAAAGTAGCCCCCATTTCACGTAGAAAAAGAAGGGGGGGGGGGAAAGTAGCCTCTTTGGGAAAGAAGTTGTCAGTATAAATGAGTTCAGTTATGTGTGCATACTACTCTTTAAAATGAAACTTTTTGGTAAGAAATGTGGGACATTTTTCAGTTATGGGAGGCCTTCCAAAGCAGCATCAGAAGCATTAGCAGGACTTGGGGAGAGAAAGACCTTTGCAGTCAGATCAGGCTGGCTTCAAACACACTATTCACTGTCAGGTGACCATGTTCCCAATCCCAAAGCAAGTCATTCATTGGGCCCTTTAGTTCATGGGCAGTGTTTTCTTCTTCTTCTTTTTTAAAAAAAAATATATTTTATTGATTTTTTATAGAGAGGAAGGGAGAGGGATAGAGAGTTAGAAACATTGATGGGAGAGAAACATCAACCAGCTGCCTCTTGCACACCTCCCACTGGGGATGTGCCCGCAACCAAGGTACATGCCCCTGACCGGAATCGAACCTGGGACCTTTCAGTCCGCAGGCCGACGCTCTATCCACTGAGCCAAACCAGTTAGGGCAAGTGTTTTCTTCTTTATGCACCCTGACACTCATTACATGACCCAAACCAACCCTCCAGTGTGGCCGGCTAGGGTGACTGTGGTTTTTAAACACTAGACCAAAGTATCTTAGGTGCATTGCAGAACTGAAGTTCTACCAAGTTGAATATGCTCCAGGGCAGGATCCTTCTGGAAAGATTCCCAACGTGTTGACAGCTGATGAAAACAGGGAGCAACAATGAGAGATGTATCCTCTCCACCAAGGCCATTCTTACTTAAATTTCGCTTGAACTTTTTATACCAGAAGGAAACAGGGCTGAAACTGGAAAGACCTGGGCTCTGTCCTGAGTGTGCAAACAACAATCTATAAATGGTTTTCACTTAGTCCACTGACCTGGCCTAGGTCAGAAAATCTGATGTTAAGAAATGCTAATGACGTAGAGAAATGCTGAAAAGGGCCTAAAGAAAAAACAAACATTAAAACCATGTTGAAAACTGTTTGGATATTATACTGAAGGACTAGAAAAAGATGAAATTTATATATATATACGTGTGCGTGTGTGTGCGTGTGTGTGTACATGTATGTACACACACACACACAATTTGTGTACAGATTCTGTGTACAAATTTTTGTACACAAATTTGTGTACAAATTTTGAAAACAACTCACAATATTTACTGAGCACGGGCTAAGTGCTGGTACTCTTCCTGGTGCTGAGGGCAGCGGGCAGCCCACCTGCTCTGCAGCCCCTGCTCTCACACACGGACTGTGCTGCTTCTGGATCACAGGCCACTGCACCTTCAGCTTCAGACTGACACACACTTTCCACAGTTTGCAGTATGTCTCCCTTATTTCTCAGTCAGATAACTAAAAAGAATGACTTTCCAAAAGGTATAACTGAGCTTAAAAGGAAGAAGTTGAAGTCCTGATGCAAAAATGACCCTTGGTATATTTTAAGTGCACCTTGTGTTTGGTGCAGAATCTCTAAAAAATTGATCACAAAACACTCTTAATGGTCAATATTGGAGAATGGGGCGGTGATTTGAAATAGTTTATTATATTTTATCTACCCCCCGAATTTTCTACAGTGAGGTTTGAGTGACTGCCATAAGCCTTAGGGCATAAGGGAAGTATATAGTCACGGAGGCCCATAAAACCCAAAATGAGTTGGGGAAAGCCAATGAGGATCCCCTTATGAGAAGCAGGAATAAATGTTGCTAAGCAACCTAGGCAGCAGCTTAGAAGAAAGGCAATTTGAAAAGCAAAGTGTTCCAGTCTGCAGATTACAAGTTTCACCCCTGAGCCCCCTGAAGGAGCCCTAGAGTGAGGGCGGCTGCTTGGGCCTCTGGAGCTGCTGAGGCCTAGAAAGTTGCACCAATTACAGAAAGGACCGGCCAGTTTTTTTCAAGCAGGAAGGGCGGGGGAGAGGCGGCCTGGCTCGGAACACGACGCACTGCTGCCCCCTACTGTCCAGAGAAACGGAAGGCGCGCACTGCAGGGAGAATCCTTGTGTGCTGACGTCAAGTACCCGGTCAGAGACCGCCTGGTGCGGACGTGCACAGGGAGGACACCAGCACCACTACGCGGACAGAACCCTCCCGAAGGCCCAGCAAGGCCGGTTCCCTGCGTCCTCTCAGCGAACCACATCTGCAGGGACCTGGAGACCCAGGCGACCGGGGCAGCTCTGTCCCAGGACTGCTGCCCCGCCTCCACGGGCTGCTTCCGGGCATGCGCAGAGACGGCCAGGGCGGTCCCAGCCGGGCTCCCCTTTCCCATCTACTGGAGGGTTTGTCCAGGATTAGGCTGCAACCTGTCAGCTTAGGGATAGGACCTGTGTTGTCAGGGACGGGTCCCCTGACTGCCCAGGCACCCCAGTGCCCCGCCGGTGGCATCCGTACCAATGCCCTCTTCATCCTCCTCCCGCCCCCTCCACCCGCCCCTCACTGTGGTCTTGACCGGTCCAGTCCTGCGGAAATTCTCCCTTGGTCATCACTACCTGGAACCATTCAGGTGACCTCGGGCCCATGAGCCAGACCAGGTCAACACAGAGCCCAGACATCCTCAGGGATGTTCTCCGCTTCCCATCCTGTGTGCCCCCCTTCCCCCGCCCAGGACCATGCCTGGGCTTCAGGCACCCCGCGCCACTCCATCATATCCCTTTCTAGCATTCTCCTCTCCCTCCACCTCAGAACCGTGTCCCGCTAGTCCAGCCCCCTTCCTCTGATGCCTCCGCTTAGACAGCCTTCAAGTGGGTGGGTGGCGAGGAGGGCGTGGCAGCCACACCGGACGCCCCGAAAGGGTGAGGGCTCTCTGAGCACAGGCGTCAGGGTAGAAGCTGGGTTACCAGGGCAGGTGCTCGGAAGCGATCAGAGGGGAGCTGGAAGGGACATCCCGGAGAGGCGCTGGGTTTCCTGATGTCCAGGGCACGGCTACACTATGGGGAGGTGGACACCACATGGGGAGCAGCAGTAAGCCCTCCTTGAGCGTGCTCGGGTTGACCGGGTCAGGCTCCTGGACCTGGAGGTGAGCAGGAGGACTGATTCCCGGGCAGGAGGGCTGGCCTGTCACAGGAAGAGGTCCTTCCCGGCTAGGCTGCGGGGAGCTGGAGAGGATGGCCAGGGGGTTGGTAAGGGTCCTGCCCATGTGGCGGTGGGGCGGCCGCGGCAGGCGGACCACAGCACCCGGACCGACAGCACTGGTCAGGCGCCTGAGCCCGAGGTTCCAACACTGCGCACAGGACAATCTCCAGCACCTGCAGGCTGCAGGCCGGCAGACCTCACCGGGACCTCGTGCGCATGTGCAGAACTGGCCCATCAGTGCGCATGTGCAGAACTGGCCAATCAGTGCGCAGAGCCCTTTCAGCCGTTTCCTGCTCGGGCGTCAGAACTTCCTGCCAGTGTTGCTAGGTTCCGAGGGCGGGACTATGAAAATGGCTTTATTGGGGCCCTTTCGCTGTAAACTCTCCGAGTGTTCCGCGACTTTTTATGATGTTTCGTAGCCCAACTCCTTCTGGGATGTTTCCCTGGTCCCCCTCCTGTTCAGCCGCAGATCCCCGATTCGCGGAAATGACTGTGTTGTGGTGTGATGGACGGAGTTCAGTTTCTCTGGCCAGTAGGGGGCAGTGTTGCTCCATGCAACACAGCTACTCACCTCTCCCCCGCCCGTCCTGCTAAAAAAAAATGGCTCGGAGAAAAGCATAGGACACAGTTTTCTGCAAAAAATGGAGCTTGGCTTCTCAGATTGCCTGGCCTGGCTGATCTTGAGGCCTACTTGCTACCTTAGGAGGTATCTTTGGTGAAAAGTTTGTGACACCTGGTTCTGCTATTTTTATTTCTCCTTCTCTGAATGGGCTTCAATCGTTTCCCCCAAGTTGTTTTGACCCTTTATCAATATGTTTTTCAGATACATTAGTCACTCAAACCTCACTGTCCAAATTTGGAGGACTGATTAAATATAATAATCTAAACCACAGTCCCATCACCCACCAATGACCATTAATAATATTCTGATGAATTTTCTTAGAGACTTTTCATACTTTAAGGTGCTTTGTAAACATGTCATTCATATTGCATTGTTACGTCAACATTTTTATAAAAATATGTTTCTATTGATTTTTATAGAGAGGATGGGAGAGGGATAGATAGAAAAATCAATGAGAGAGAAACTTCAGGGTCAGCTGTCTCCTGTGTGCCCCCCACTGGTGATCTAGCTTGAAACCAGGCCAAGTGCCCTGCCTGGAATCCAACCTGTGAAGAACTGTGATCTCTTGAGGGTCAACCCTCAACCACCCAGCGAAACTGGCTGGCCTCAACGTCTTTTATTCAACTGAGGTTTTTCATGTTAGTTACCTTTTGCAAAAATCATTTGCAAAGGTTTGAACACTTTAAAATTCATTTCCTCTTCCTAAAAAGTACACAGAGTTTAAAAGAGTTAAACATTATATTTAAAGGTTGAGATAGGACGCAGAAATAATCCCTGACCTGTAATCCTCCCAAAGACCGGGGCTATATTTTTCCTCTGTTTTTGCTCATGCCTGTATTTTCAAGAGGCGAAGAAAAGAGTGCCCACTGCAAAAGAAACCATCAACCAAGTTAAAGACCACCGAAGGCATGGTAAAAAATCTGCAAACCACATATGTGACAAGGGATTAATGTGCAGACTATAGAAAGAGCTCAAGAAGTATTAGCAAAACTCCAAGTAACCCAGGTTTAAAAGCCAGCTTAGGACCTGAATACACATTTATCCAAAGAGCTATAGGAGAGGCCAACAAGTACATGAAAAGATGCTCAAGCTCTCTAGCCATTAGGGCAATGCAAATCAAAACCACAATAAAATGTCATTTCGTGCCCGTTAATGTGTCTGCCATCCAAAAGGCAAGACGATAAAGATCGGTCCTAGACTTTTGTGTGGTGATCACATAATTTTATATAAATATCGGAAATTTATGGAAATATCCATTCCCCTGCCTAACGCCCTACTCAGGCAAGACCCAAACCAAAGGAGGGTTTCACTTCAGAGGGGTTTCTCCTTCCCAGGCCCCCAACGGACCTGTTTTCTGTGCTGGTGGACTAGTGGCATTAGCTCCCTAGGTGCTCCCCTAGAATCTTCTCCCTCAATCGCGGCTCTAGCTTTCTCTTACCTAAATGTTCTCCCGCCCATTCCGACTCAGAAGTCCCCAAGCATGGAGGTTATCTTAAACTCCCCACGTAGAGGCCACGTATTGACAAAGAAAGAACCTGGCGGCCGTGGGAACAGAACTGTCTTCAGAGCAGATGGCAGGGGCAAGGGTTGGAGGGGCTGGGGCGGGGCAGGAAAGAGGGGATTTGACTCCAAAGAGCGAGGTGATGACAAGGCCCCCAGGACAGAGGGAGCTTCCACTGACCAGACTGGTTCCCCCATGTCCACACTAAAGGCCCCTTGGGTTTGGCACAGGAGGCCTGCCCGAAGTCCACTTCTCCCAACCTGGCTTGGCCCACGGAAGGGCCAACTGCTCCCTTGATCCTGTCCGGTGGGGGCGGGAGTTTACAAATCCCACCGAGATGATCCCTCACATGCCCACGCCACTATTTTCCCTCCGGGTGCAAAGGAAATTCTTCACATGGTAGTCCCTTGGGAATGTAGCCGTAGGAAGTTGTAACCCACCCACCATTCTTTGGACATTCTTTCTGTAAACGTGGCTGGTAGATAACCAGCATGTTTGTCTAAGAACCCTGGGAACCAACTGGAAAACACACAGAGTGTGGCCTCCAGTCTCCCAGTTCCCAGAGAATTGCTGACCTTCAGCCCCAGAGCCTGCAGGATGAGGACCGGCATGACGCACACCAGACCATCCCTTGACAGGTTTCAAGATGCTTATCGGCGAGTACTGTGCTGGCCTCCACGTACAGCTCTCCAACCCCTGCCCTCGATGTCTGTGCTCTGCCTTCCTCTCTCTCCTTGTAAAGCCTCTGCCTGCAGGGAGATGGGTCACGTGGGATGGGCTTTGAGACAACAGTCCCCTGTCTTCCCACCCTCCATGGACCACTGTGCTTTTTCACCACCATCTGCCTCAGGAGCTTACCTGGCCAAAGTCAGGAAATGGGACTTTAAGGAATGAGAATGACATGGGAAAATGCTGACGTGCAAAGGGCCCAATGAAAGAAACAAACACCAAGTAGAAAACTCTTTGGGTGTTATAATCAAGCACTAGGGAAAGATGGGTTAGACAGACATGAAGAAACGGACCAGGAAAGTAAAGTTTGAAAACATCTCTCAGTGTTTCCTGAGCACGGCCGGCCCAGTGCTGGTGCTGCCCCGGGTGCTGAGGGCAGCGGGCGGCCCGCCTGCTCTGCAGCCCCTGCTCCCACACGGGCGGTGCTGCTTCTGGATCACCGGCCACTGCCCCTTCCGCTTCAGACTGACACACACTTTCCGCAGTGTGCAGCCGGCCCCCCTTATTTCTCAGGCAGATGACTAAAAGGACCACTTTCCGAAAGCTATACCGAGTTTACCAGGGGGAGGGTGAAGTCCTGATGCAGAATGACCCTTACTTTATTTACAACGCACCTGGTGTTTGAGCAACCACCTCTAAGAAAGTGATCACAAAACACTCTTAACGGTGAACATTGGAGGATGGGACCGTGGGCTGAATAACTATTACATTGTATCCTTCCCCACTCCAATTTTCTACAGAGAGGTTTGAGTGACTGCCATAATGGAATTACCTATAATAATAAAAGCGTAATGTGCAAGCCTACCAAAGGACCGAACAGCAGAATGACCGTCTGGAACACCTTCCCGAGGACCACACCGTGACACACACTGGCGCCAGGCCAGCCAAGGCGGGTACGATGCAACTGGTCAGGGCCCTGCCGTCGCTTCACCATTGCCCCTCACAGCGAGGCCCAGGCCACCAGTCAGCTCTGCTGTGGCGTGCAAGGCTGGCCATTCAGCTCTGCTGTGGTGTGCAAGGCTGGCCAGTCAGCTCTGCTGTGGTGTGCAAGGCTGGCCAGCGATCGCCCTGAAGAGGGAGGCTCAGGCCAACCAAGCGATTGCACCCCATGCCTGTGGCCCACAGAGGGAGGCTACAGGTGGTGGGGGAGTGGGGGGCAGTGCTGCACAGATGGCAAGCAGTGGCAGCGGCAGGGGCGGGGCCAGCTGCTGGCAGCCTGGGGAAGGAAAGCCCTGATAGGCCCTGATAGCTGGCCAGGCCTAGGGACCCTACTGGAGGGGTCCGGATTGCAAGAGGGCGCAGGCAGGGCTGAGGGGTCCCCCCACCCCTCCATGCAGGAGTGTCGTGCACTGGGCCTCTAGCATATGCATAAAGGCCCATAAAACCCAAAGTGAGTTGGGGAAAGCCAATGAGGATCCGCTCCAGAGAAACAGAAGTGAATGTTGCTGAACCCAGGCCACAGCGGGTGAGAAAAGGCGATCTGGAAGGCAAAGTGCTGCAGAGTGTGGAGGAGGAGTTTTCACGTGTGCAGCCCCAGAAGTAGCAATTCAGTGAAGGTGGTTGCTAAGGCAGGTGAGGCTGCTGGGACAGAGAAAGTATCCGCCAATTCAGGAAAAGACTCAAGCCAGTTTTTTCCGGCACAAAGGGCGGGGGAGCGGAGGCCTGGTGTGGAACTCGATGCGCCACTGCCCTCTACTGTCCAGAGAAACTGAGGGCCGCACACTGTAGTTAAAGTTTGTCTTGTAACCACAGATGCCCAGCCAGGTCTGACCGCCCCGCTCCCCCCACTACCCCCTCTTCCGCCCCTGCCCAGCTTCTGATGTCAAACGCGCAGATGAGAGATATCAGTAAATTGGAAAGAACCTACGTACTCAAAAAGCCCCAAGCAGACTACTTCCCTAGTGCAGTTCTCAGAACCACATTAACAGGAGTTAGAAGTCCAGGGGAATCAGGTAAGTTGCTAACAGGACCTCGTGCTGCATTCAGAATTCCGGGTTTGGGGCATGAGAGCAGGAACCCAGTGAGGTCGCTGCCAGAGTGTACTGGAGGTTTGGTCCCAGGTCAGGAGGAAGAATGGGAGCAGGAGTGAGGACGCGTCTCTTTGTAGACCCAGTGCTCCTAGAAACCCCTGATCATCCGCCCTCACTTTAAAGCACCTCCTCTGAGCTTCGTGCCAAGTCTGGAACACTGTCTTGTGCTCAGTACCCTCAGGATCCTTAGGGATTTCTGCTACCTGCATCTTGGGGTGTGCTCTCTTGTTTTGGGAACAATAATTAACGTACCGAAAAGCAAACAGCCCTCGCTTCTAATACCTGATTCCTTGGAAGCCAAGTATAGGCTCCATGGATTCCCCTTGGTTACCTCTCCCTTCCCGCTCAGTGAGAGCCAGGAGGGAGGAGTGGTGGTAAGTGCAGGAGCACCGTCCCTGAGCAGGGGAAGACCTGGGGGCCTGCGCACAGGTGAGGGCTGGCTGCAGTCAGGGGCAGGTGCGCTCCGGTGCAGCGGAGACGGTCAGGGCAAAAACCTGGTCGACCGGATTTGGGAACCTGTGAGAAGCAACCCTCATTGCTTCTGTCTTCTCCATTGAAATGGAAGAGGGTGCCGGTGAGTGAGGTAGTGACGGAGGTTGGATGAGGGTGACAGGGAGAGGCAATGGTCTCCTGTGAGGGTTGACCCTGTGGCACAGAAGAGCTGTCATTGCTACGGACAGGGGGAGCAGGAGGAGGATGGCGAGGGGACTGGTTAACTGTCCTGCACGTGTGGCGGGGGGGAGGGGGCGATTGCCGTTGTTGGGCCACAGCATCTGGACGTCACTGGTCAGGATCTTCACCCAGAGGTTCCCACACTGTCTACAAGAAAACCTCCGGTAGATGCAGGCTGGAGGACTGGCAAGGACCTCACCCGTACATCCTGCGCGTGCGCAGAACTGGCCAATCAGTGCGCAGCGCCTTCAGGCGCTTCCTGTTCGGGCCAAGGGACTTCCTGTCTTTGTTTCTATGGTTCCTAGGGCGGGACTAGGAAAGGGGCATTGTGGGGGCTGCCTCACTGGAACCCCTCGGCGAGTGCTGTGACTGTCTGTGACGTTTCCGCAGTCCGGTTCGTGTTCAGCCCCGCATCCCCAGGCTCTGCGCGGGGAAGTCGTGGAAATGATATGTTTATTGTGTGTGTGCTTCCGTTCCGTTTCTCTGGCCAGCAGGTGGCAGTGTTGCTCCATGCTTCCGAGCCGCTCACCACTTCCCCCGCCCTTCCTTCTTAGAAAAAATGGTAGGGCAATCTTTCTGCAAGAAATGGCGCTTTCTTTCAGAGATTGCGCAGTGCATCCCTATCTTTTACTCTAGGGGGCGGGGGGAGGGAGTTCTTTTTCTCCTGCCCTAGGGATGTTTGGGGGAAATTTTTGCTATTCGAGATGTCTGATATTATGCTGCCTATGTGTTATGCTCGGATTTTTTATGGTATCACGATTTATATTTAAGTCTTTTATGCATTTTGGGTTTATTCTTGTGTGTTGTAAATTGATTTAGTTTTTCTTTCTTTCTTTTTTTTTTTGCCTGGACCTGTCCACTTTTCCCAACACCAATTGCTCAATAGATTGTCTTACTCCATTGTATGCTCTTGCCTCTTTGTCAAATATTAATTAACCATAATACCTTGGGTTGATTTCTGGGTTCTCTGTTCTGTTCCATTGATCTATATGCCGTATACATTGTCCATGGACACAGATAATAGGATGGTGAAGCCCTGGGGAGGGCAGGGCCAATGGGAGGGGCAATGGGGAAATAAAGGGAGGACCTCAGTAATACTCTCAACAATAAAGACTGAAATAAAGACTGATGAAAGCTCTTCAGATTTTCCATGAGTTCCCCTTGTCCAGGAGGAGACAGTGTAGATTAATTAAAATAAATCCCAGTTTTCCTTGCTTCAAGCCCTGTCTCCTTAAACTGTTTTTCTCTTCCCTGTTGCATCTTTTGTTTTTAGTTCCTATAACCCTCAAAATGTAAAAAACAACAAGGCGTACAAAAACTTCTCTTGCTCTAGCCCAGTGGTCGGCAAACTGCGGCTCACAAGCCACATGCGGCTCTTTGGCCCCTTGAGTTTTTAGCAAAGGCCAGCTTAGGAGTACCCTAATTAAGTTAATAACAATGTACCTACCTATATAGTTTAAGTTTTAAAAATTTGTCTCTCAAAAGAAATTTCAATCATTGTACTGTTGATATTTGGCTCTGTTGACTGAGTTTGCCGACCACTGATCTAGCCAATTTGGCTCAGTAGATAGTCTGTGGACTGAAGGGTCCCGGGTTCAATTCTGGTCAAGGGTACCGGTTTCGATTCTGGTCAAGGGTACATGCCCGGGTTGCAGGCTCGATTCCCAGTGTGGGGCGTGCAGGAGGCAGCCAATCAATGATTCCTTCTTATCATTGATGTTTCTGTCTCCCTCTCCCTAGCTCTCTGAAATCAATAAAAAAAATTTTAAAAAAAAGAATTTCCCTACATTCTTAGATTGAAAACAAAGGATGTTGGTGCCAAAATAATACAAACACACATGCCATTAGTTAACAAGTATAGAACAAATTATGACTTGCTCTTTGGAAAAGATATTTTGTAGAAGACTCAATGAGCTAAAAAAAAAAGGAATTTCTATAGTTTCATTTTTTAGTAATTCTGCAGTCATTGCACTTATAACAGGTACAGTCTAGTCTTTTGAATAAGAGGGCAAAAATACATTCGCTTTAAAAAGATGGAAGTTTCTCTTTCAGATAATCTTTTCATTACTATAAGAACAGGTATAGCACCCTAACCAGTTTGGCTCAGTGGATAGAGCGTCGGCCTATGGACTGAAGGGTCCCAGGTTTGATTCCGGTCAAGGGCATGTACCTTGGTTGCACGCACATCCCCAGTGGGGTGTGTGCCGGAGGCAGCTGATTGATGTTTCTCTCTCATCGATATTTCTTTTTTTTTAAATATATTTTTTATTGATTTCAGAGAAGAAGGGGGAGGGAGAGATAGAAACATCAATGATGAGAGAGATGCTCCACACTGGGGACCGAGCCCACAACCAGGGCATGTGCCCTTGACCGGAATCGAACCCGGGACCCTTCAGTCCGCAGGCTGACACTCTATCCACTGAGCCAAACTGGCTAGGGTTCATCGATGTTTCTGACTGTCCCTTTCCCTTCCTCTCTGTAAAAAATCAGTAAAATATATTAGAAAAAAAAAAGAACAGGTATAGTAACTTGACAGTGTTGGGGACCTTAGCTTTGAGTTTATTTATTTTTTATTTTTTAAATATATTTTTATTGATTTCAGAGAGGAAGGGAGAGGAAGAGAGAGATAGAAACATCAGTGATGAGAGAGAATCCTTGATCGGCTGCCTCCTGCACGCCCCTTACTGGGGATTGAGCCCACAACCCGGCATGTGCCCTTGACTGGAATGGAACCTGAGACCCTTCAATCCGCAGGCTGACGCTCTATCCCCTGAGCCAAACCAGCTAGGGCTGAATTTATTTTTAGTGTGTGGTACTCCTGAGGATGGCCCAGTCTATTCATATTTATAATTTCATTCCTCTCCATTCTCCCTTTCATGTCTGCGGGACTGAGCACAGAGGAAATCTGAGAGACCATGTAGACCACAGGATATCAAACTCTGTCAAAGTAAATTGAACCTTTCCTGGAATGAGTCCCAATACAGACAAGAAAAAAGAGGAGGTTCTGTACTAGGAGCAGGGGCTCTCTCACCACACCCTTTCCTAGATGCGCCCTCCTCTTCAACCAGTAACGTAGCTTGACTCTTCTTAAAACTGTGGAAACAGCAGGCCCAGAAAACAGAGAGGCTTAGTGAGAATCATTAGGGAAGGCTGGTAGAACCAGAACTTGGGGGGCATTCTCTGGAGCCTCACCCCAAGGCCCTCCAGGAGACCTACAGGAAGAAAATATTAGGGAAGAACTGCATGTCCAAGTAAGGACGCTTCTATGGGAAAGAAGTTGTCAGTATAAATGCATTCAGATTATTTGTGTACATTGGTCTGTAAAATGAAACTTTGGTAAAAATATGGGACTTTTTTTAGATATGGGATTCCTGCCAAAGCAGCATTAGCAGGACTTGGGGAGAGAGAGACCTTTGCAGTCAGCTCAGGCTGGCCCAGTGGTCGGCAAACTCAGTCAACAGAGCCAAATACCAACAGTACAACGATGGAAATTTCTTTTGAGAGCCACATTTTTTAAACTTAAACTTCTTCTAACACCACTTCTTCAAAATAGACTCGCCCAGGCCGTGGTAGTTTGCGGAAGAGCCACACTCAAGGGGCCAAAGAGCCGCATGTGGCTCGCGAGCCGCAGTTTGCCGACCACAGGGCTAGCCTCATACACACTGCTCACTGTCAGGTGACCATGTTCCCAATCGCAATAGCATGTCATTCATTGGGCCCATAAATAAGAATTCAGTGTATTCTTTATGCACCCTGACACTCATTACATGACCCAAACCAACCCTCTAAGGTGGCCGGCTAGGGTGACTAGTTTTTAAACACTGCACCAAATCACTTAAGGATGCGTTGTAGAATCAAAGTTCTACGAAGTGAATATGCTGTGGTGCAGGGTTCTTGTGGAAAGACTCCCAGTGTATTGAAAGCTGATGAAAGCAGGGAGCAACAATGAGAGATGTACCATATCTACTAACACTATTCTGTGCTATTTCTTGTTAAATCCCAGTAAAGTTTTTATGAAATGAAGGAAAGATCCTAGAAACTAGAAAGACTTGGGTTCTGTCTTGAGTCTGTCACCAACAAGCTAAATGGTCTTCAAATCTGACTAAGGTAATCAAATCTGATGTTAAGAAATGATAATGACGTAGAGAAATCCTGACCTTGAAAAGGTCTAATAAAAACAAATGTAGAAAACTCTTTGTATATTATAACCCAAGACTAGGAAAAGATGGAATACACACACACACACACACACACACACACACACACACACACACACATATGTGTATATATATACATATATATAAAGGACCAGAAAAGTAAAATGTAGCCGAAACCGGTTTGGCTCAGTGGATAGAGTGTCGGCCTGCGGACTCAAGGGTCCCAGGTTCGATTCCAGTCAGGGGCATGTACCTTGGTTGCAGGCACATCCCCAGTAGGGGGTGTGCAAGAGGCAGCTGATCGATGTTTCTCTCTCATCGATGTTTCTAACTATCCCTCTCTCTTCCTCTCTGTAAAAAATTAATAAAATATATTTTTTAAAAAAAAGTAAAATGTAGAAACATCTTACCTAATAATAGACAAACATGTAAATCTACCGTACCTTCGCTATGCCCATAGCCAATCAGAGTGACTATGCAAATTAACCCAAAATTGGCGGTTAATTTGCATACATAGGCGCCCAGCGCCTGTGTCCCAGGAACATCCTGGCACCCAGGTCACTGTGAGGTAAGGCCTGGGCAGGAGCGGACCCCCTGTGATCGATGGTAAGTTGCTGGGGGTCCGCTCCTGCCCAAGAGGCTTTTGGCCTGGACCGGCCTGAGCAGGGGCAGAGCCCGCGATCAGAGGGAGCTGGAGGGCCCCTGCCCAGGCCTAAAGCTTCGGCCAGAGGCTTTAGGCCTGGGCAGGGCCCAGCCCGCGACTGGTGTGAACTATAGAGGAAACACCTTTTCTGACTGCACATTGGCTAAGTTTCCTGTATGCCACTGGTAATATTCTTAGTAACTTGGGTAATAAGAGTCCAAAAAGGTGATCTAGGGTTTTTCCACCACACTTCTGGAGAAAAAAATGAAGGTCCGCTGCTGGAGGGCTAAGAAATGTCATATCCTGCCCTAGCCAGTTTGACTCAGTGGATAATGCCTTGGCCTGCCGACAGCAGGGTCTGGGTTAGATTCTGATCAAGGGCATGTACCTAGGTTGCAGGCTCCTCCCTGGCCGGGGCCCAGATCAGGGCTCATGCAGGAGGCAACCAATCAAAGTGTTCCTCTCACTTTGATGTTTCTCTCTGTCTTTCCCTTTCTCTTCCACATTCTCTAAAAGTCAATGGAAACATATCCTCAGGTGAGGAAAAGAAAAGAAAAGAAGAAAAGAAAAGAAAAGAAAAGAAAAGAAAAGAAAAGAAAAGAAAAGAAAAGAAAAGAAAAGAAAGGAAGAAAGGAAGAAAGGAAGAAAGGAAGAAAGGAAGAAAGGAAGGAAGAAAGAAAGAAAGAAAGAAAGAAAGAAAGAAAGAAAGAAAGAAAGAAAGAAATGCATATCCTATGAAAGACACATCTTGAAAATGCCTAAAGAAAGTTGTCATTTTTTCTTGGTGAAGGGACTGGAGTCCGTGTTGATGAAAACACCTTGGTGGCTGTGGTAACTGGCAGTGGCTGCAGCAGTGGGGTGATGGGGCTGGTGCCTTCCCCTGACCAGCCCACTTGCCTCCCACAAAGGGAGGCCAGACTGCGGCTTAGGCCCGCTTCCCATGGGGATCGGGCCTAAGCCATCAGTAGGACATCCCCTGAGGGCTCCCAGTATGTAAGAGGGGGCAGGTTGGGCTGAGGGACCCCCCCCCCCAGTGCACGAATTTCGTGCACCGGGCCCCTAGTCTCTATTTATAAAAGGCTAATATGCAAAGTGTCCCCTTGGGAGTCTGACCAGGAGACCAGGAGTTTGATCGCTTGCTATGACGTGCGTCAACCCCCAGGGGGCAGTGCGGAATGAAGGAAGGTCCTGGCCAGAAGCCGGCAGCCAGGGAAAGGAGGCCCTGGCCGGCAGCTGGAAGGCCCTGATCTGCCCTGATCACCAGCCACTGCTAGGGACCCTACCCATACACGAATTTCGTGCACTGGGCCTGTAGTCTCAAAATATTTACTGAGCACCTACTAAGTGCTGGTACTGCTCCTGGTGCTGAGGGAAAAGAGTGCAGCCCACCTGCACTGCAGCCCCTACTCTCACACACAGACTGTACTGCTTCTGGATCATAGTTCACTGCATCTTCAACTTCAGATTTACACACACTTTCCACAGTTTGCAGTATATCTCCCTTATTTTTTCAGTAATATAACTAAAAATCTACAAATGACTTTCCGAAAAAAAACAACAAAAAACTGAGTTTAAAAAGAGGAGGTTGAAGTCCTGATGCAAAATGACCCTTACTATATTTAAAATGCACCTTGTGTTTGATGAACAATCTCTAAGAAATTGGTCACAAAACACTCTTAATGGTCAATATTGGGTGATGGGACTGTCGTTTGAATTACTTTATTTTTATTATGTTTCCTAAACATTTCCTAGTGAGGTCTGAGTGACTCATTATTGAGCACTATATTGAAAAAGGCCCATAAAACCCAAAGAAAGTTAGGGAGCACCAACCGGTTTGGCTCAGTGGATAGAGGGTCGGCCTGCGGACTGGAGGGTCTCAGGTTCGATTCCGGTCAAGGGCATGTACCTTGGTTGTGGGCACATCCCCAGTGGGGGGTGTGCAGGAGGCAGCTGATCGATGTTTCTAACTCTCTATCCCTCTCCCTTCTTCTGTGTAAACAATCAATAAAATATATTTTTCTTAAAAAAGAAAGTTGGGGAAAGCCCGTGACTGTGGCCTTCAGAGGAGCGTGAATAGAAGTTGCTAAGGAACCGAGGAAGGACTTAGGAAGAAAGTCCATTTGTGTTTCTGTTCACGGAGGGACACTGCTCCCTGGCCACTGAGGAACAACTGTGCCCCAGGAGCTGCCTGGACCTCCAGGTGCCAGAAGACAGTGCCAGCCGGTGGAAAGGGCTGTGGGGCCTTTTTTCTCTGCTCCCGTGTTTTTTCCAACCCCGAGGGGCGGGGGAGAGGCAGGCCGGCTGTGCACGGCCCTCCACTGCCCTCTGCCGGCCGCAGAAACCGGGGCGCCCATCTCGAGGGGGAAAAGCCGTGTTTTCCGCCCAGTGGCTGGTGGAGCCAGAGGGGCCGGGCCTAGGAAGGCTGACCGGGTGGCCCTGAGGATCGCGTAATGGAGGGAACGCGGGAAAACTAGGGGAAGGGGCCCTCGGAACCCTAAACTCGGAGAGACCGTGGAACCGGCGCACGGGAATGACCTCAGAACAGCCGGTCCTGCGCGCTCATTGGCGGGTTCTGGGCATGCGCGTTGGTGCGCAGCGAGGTTTCTGCCCGCTTCTCTGCCAGCACCTGCTGGAGGTTTGGTCTGGATCCTGCCCCAACTATCAGCTGAGGCCAGGGGCCGGCGTTTTGATATGCCTGTGGCCCGACGGCCCTGGCCGCTGCTCTGCCCACCAGCAGACGGGTACCAGTCCCCGGCCAGCGCCCTCCCCCTCGCCTCGGCTTGTGAACACACTGGTCTCCTGGGGCTCTCAGTCCGCTCAGACCTCACTCCTCGGAGCCCCCTGGGACCTCGGGGCACAGGAGCCCAGCAGACAACCCGGAGCCCCGCCGCCCTTCAGAAGGTGCTCCCGCTGCCCAGCCGAGCATCCCCTGCCCAAGGTCATGCCCGGGTTCAGGAAGCTCAGGGCCCTCCATGATGTCCTTTTCCAGCCTTCCCCCCTCTCACCACTTCCACACCTTCCCCTGGAGGTCTAGCGCCCTCTCTTCCTCTGATGCATCCGCTTAGACAGCCCTGACCCTCCCTGGTGCCTCCAGTGTAGAGTCCACAGCCTCCTCCGCCTTCCACCAGGCCTCTTCTCACCCAGCCCACCCCAGGTATATATTCTGCTCCAGAACAGCTCTCTGGCTCCCTTCACCGCCCTTCCCACTCTCCTTTGTGCCCCAATAGGGACACAGCCCTGCTTGTACCTGAGCACCTGAGCTTTGATGAGAAAAATCTAAACCTTACTGAACTGTTTATCTGAACTGCATAACCAGCGGGCATTGCCTCTCACTTCCCTCTCATTCTACCTACACCACCACCTCCCTCACTAGCAGTCCTGCTCCATCCCAGTGACCTCCCCTTCGACTGCCTGCCGCACACAGGTGCAATGAGGTCGAGCTTCTCCGTGCTTCCCAAAGTCCATGGACCTGTTTGTTCTGTGACTCTGTCCGCTTCCCCTGAGCATACAGCTCCGGAGTGCAGCCAGCCCACCTGTGCTCGGGGACCATGCCTCACACCTGCTCAGGGACTTTGCTCTTGCGCTTATGAGTCGTCTCCTAAAGTGTCACCCGCTCTTTGTTCCCAGGACCGTCCCACAACAAATGGGGGAGCCCAACCTCTGTCCCACATGTCATGTTGCAGCTATTCATTTCAAAGCCAAACTGCTTCAACTTCTCCTGAGACCGTTTGCTCCTCCACCCCCTTCAATACGACTTATTTTGCCCATCACTCCACTGCAACCGGTCTACTCAAGGCCACCACTAATTTTCATATTTTCTGACCCACAATCACGTTTCCATACTCACCTCAGCAAACTCATCAGTCGGTCATATTGGTCACATGTGACCACTGCATTCTTTGTCCCTCTGTTGTGTTTAGTATTTTTGAGGGGAGGGGTTATGTGCCCACGGTGCTCACATTGTCTGGGACAAGGCAGACATTGCACAGTATGCCCACTGACTGAGCAGAGCATGTGAAATCTTCAGTCAACATGAAAGACAAGCCCCAGAAGGGAGTGTCCATTGCGGTCCCAGGAGTACGGCCCACAGAAGCAGAGACGGGGGAAGTAACACAGCTCAGACAAGGGGGTGAGTCAAGACGCACAGACAGGCTCCACGTAAATGGACCTTGAAGGTGTTGTGCTCAGAGAAATAAGTCAGTCAGAGAAAGACAACTGCCTTGGACTGCACTCACATACGGAATCAAAAGCACAACACACATGGAAAAGCAAAACAGAAACAGACTCACAGACACAGAGAACAAGACGGATGGCTGCCAAGGAGAGGCGGGGGGGTGGGACTGGGTGAAGAAGGGAAGGGACTGAGAAGTACAAACACAGTCATGGGGCTATACTGTACAGCACAGGGATTATAGTTCATAATGTTGTAAAAAGTGTGTGTGGTGCCAGGAAGGTGCTGGGAATTCGGGAGAACACTTTGTCAAGTATATGATTGTCTAACCCCTAGGCCAGTGGTCGGCAAACTCATTAGTCGACAGAGCCAAATATCAACAGTACAACGATTGAAATTTCTTTGGAGAGTCAAATTTTTTAAACTTAAACTTCTTCTAACGCCACTTCTTCAAAATAGACTCTCCCAGGCCGTGGTATTTTGTGGAAGAGCCACACTCAAGGGGCCAAAGAGCCGCATGTGGCTCGTGAGCCGCAGTTTGCCGACCATGCTGCTAGGCGGCACACCTGATACTAATACAAAGTGACACTGAATGTAAGCTGTCAGGGAAAAGTAAATGGAAAGAGGTGTCCTCCCCACAGAGACCCCGTGGGGCACTGTGAGGCACAGCGGTGCATCCTAGTTCCCCTTCCCGCATCATCACAGACTCACAAGCACACAGGCCCCTTCCCCATGGGAAGGAACGGAGATGTGGGGTGGAGCTCTGAGAGCGAGCATTCTCAGTGGGTCACTGAGCATCTGTACACACGGACCACGCGCATGTTGCGTCTCAGCTCAGCTAGCAGGTTAGAAGCCAGGGCAGGGTCCTTTTCTCCCCTCACATCCCCGTTCAGAAGGCGGGCCTGCGATGAAGACCAGCACAGTCTGCCCGCATACATAGACCAAAGTGCCGGTGCCCTCAGCCCAGCACCTGGGAATCTGGGATGTCAGCACGCCTGCCCCACGGGCTGCCCCTGTGCCCACCGTCCAGTCGGTCCCTGAGAGACGAGACCGGGGGCCTTGCCTCCTCCTGCCTTTGACCAGGACAGCGTTTAGCCTGCCATAAACGGATCCCTAAAACCGATCACAGCAAGAGGACAGGCCCGCACAGACTCACCGAGGGCAGGAGCTGATGAGGGGTGCCACCGAGGGCAGCGGGGTCTCCTGCAGCCGTCCCGGCCTCCACAGGCCACGCTGGGCTCCTTCTCCTTGAACCGCACGGGCATCACTTCAAGGCGGCGTCCTGGAGCTGGGCTGCAGAAGCCGGTGTCCGGAGCCAGAGAAGGGAGCCTGGGGAAGGTGCAGACAGTCAGCCCTCTTGTGAGGAGAAGGCGCTGTTTTCCTCCTCACTTCTCGGAGGGTGAATCGTGCCCGTGTCCTCTCTGAGCTGAGGCCCACGGGAGTACGGCCGCAGAAGCAGACACGGGGATGTATCGCCAGAGCTGCGGACAGACCCAGAGCATCTCCCAGGACGTCCTGCCCAGCCCGCTGTCCTCGGAGAATCTATTCTTCAAGGGGGACCCTGCCCCCGTGTCCTACACACCCGGCCCTGAGCTCAGGCCCTGCCTTTTGTCCAGGGAGAGCAGCCACCAAACCCTCCTAGTGACAGGCAGGTCTCAGGGCTCCACTTCTGGGAAACCCCAGTGCCCCCCACCCCCCGGAGTGTGTTTTTCACAGAGGAGAGCCCACGGAATCATGCACAACCACCGAGTAAATGTCAGAAACTGTGTGCACTGCAGCAGGCTTCCTGTCCACGGGACCATGTGACTTGGGAAGCATTACACTCCCTTCCCCTCCTTCGGTTCTTGCAGCTCAGAAAACCATTCCCTCTACCCCCTTCTTCTTAAGGGGACAGAAGGGGTCTGAGGCCATAGAGTCTCTCAGGTGGAAACCAGGGACGAGTCCCAAAGAAGCCACTGGGGTCCTGTAGTCTCTACCTGGTGGCTGAAAGGGCCCATTTGTAGGAAGGGCTTGGTTCTTCCATGTTCAGTCGTGGCCCGCCCCATCCCGTCCTCATCCTTTGCTGTCCCAGCTCTTCCTACCCGCCCTCCCCTCCCAAACGGGGTGAAGGAGCCTTGGAAACACACGGGCTCCAGCACAGAGACCTTGAGTTCTCAGGGTGCCCGGCTGTGGCCAGGTCGCATGGCAGACATCTCAGGGACTGGACCCTGCCCCTCACCCGAGAGCAGCTGCCTCAGTTACCTCATGGTGGCCTGGGACCTGTGGCCTCAGTCAGATACTGCAGACTCGAGTCTTGTTTCTCTCTGCACTTCTGACCACCCACCATGCCCGCTGTGGAGGTCTGTGAGGAGATGGCACCCCACCTCCGCAGGGACCAGACTCACAGGGAGCTCTTCTCTGCTGCCCCGGGGCCCAGCCCCTCGGTTCCTCGTCTCAGGGACCCTAGAGCACAGCCTCATCACCAGCAGGTAGGAGAGACCGAGGCCGGTCTCATGCACAGGCCTTAGATTGACAGACGCTTTAAATCATCCGCGTCGTCCAGGACTCAGACAGGGCAACCCTGTCCTAGCTCTCCTGGCTCCCTGGGCCTCTATGGTCCTGAAACAAGGAATGTCTTTGAGAAGACCTTTAGTCTGAATTTGGTGGCCATTCAGTGCCCATGACGCCAGCTCCTGCCATCACCCCACCCCCAAGCCCTTGACCCCCTGCCCTCATCACAGGACGGCTGTGTGGACCTCCAGTATAACTCACCTTCCCTCTTATGCACCTTTGCCCAAACTGTCCAGTTCTTTCCCCTTTCTGCGTTAACACAGGCTTGTTCTCCCTGATGCCACTGATGGCAGCCTTTTCACTCAGAAGCTGCTGTAACTCCCCCCACAGAGCTCCATGGGCCACAGCGGTAAGACCGGGAGCAGGAGTGAGCTTGGGTGTCTTCCAGCAGACCCAGTGCTGCATGAAACCCCTGCTGTGCATCCTCACCTTAACACATCCCCCCGAGGCACATCCAGTGTCTCCTTGCCACTGTCACCCATGCACCGGCCTCAGGGTCCTCAGGGCCCTGGTACCTGCATCCTGTGATCTCGCCTCTTGTTATGGGGGACACACCCTCAAAGCGCATCCCCTCAATGCACCCACCTCTGCCTCTAAGGCCCACGTCTTGGTTCCCTGAAGCCAAGCTTCTTGGGAGTGTAGACTCCAGGAGCCGTTTGTTTGCTCATCTCTCGATCCTCCTCGGCGTCCCCCACCAGGGAGTCTGCCCTTGCTAATTTCTCCCAGGCGCTCCATGTCGCCAAACAACGTACCCAATGCTGCCTTGGACACAGTCGACACTTTCCATCATCACAGCGCTCTCCTTTCTCATCATCCTCCCCCCACCCCGATTTGTTTTCATCCTTACCCCCTCGAGTGCCGACGGCCTGTTGCATCACCAAGCCTACCTGAGCCATCTCCGCGGGACCGAGACGTGTGGGCATCTGCTCTCAGATGTCGCCCAAGCCCTGCCATTCAACAGGTGGCCCCAAACCGATGTTCCCTGTCTCACGGGCGGCACTGCCATGTACCCGTGTCCTTAAACCACAGTCCTAGGATCGCCGCCAGGTGTGACCCACTACCCCAGGCCTCCCCCGGCCCTGCTCTGGAAACGGCTAAACCAGGGTCCTCATGTTCCCACAGGGGTGTGCAAATGCCCCCGCGAGGGCTCCCTCTTCCCAGTCTCGGATGGGACTCTGTCCTGGTCTGGCCGGGCCCTACAGGAAGTCCAAGGAGAACCTGCACCTGTAGCGTTCCCGACACACTGAGACGCTCACCTTCTACAAGAACTCAGACACTGTTTGACCTCCAGGGGTCAGGACGCAGCAGCAGTGCCCACCGCGGCTGGAGGAGACGGTGTGCCGCGGAAGTGTCCATGGCTGTGCCTGGAACAGGCTTGGCTCACCTTCCGTTTTCAGCACCATCGTCTGACCTATTTGATCTGTCCCGGAGAGCACGCATGAACGTGAAGACATAAGGACAATAAAACGTGACAGTGCCACTCGGCGATGTCAGGAGAAGCCTGCCAGCTGGTCCTGCCGCATGGACGGGCAAAACCTCAGCTTGTGGTCGGTCATTCCCACAGAACCCCTGTGCTCCGCCCCAGGACGTCCTCTGTACACGGTCTCACAAACTGTTAAAGCAACTAAGCTGAAGGGATGGTGACAGGGAATAAAACGCAGTACATTACATCCTCGGGCTACGTCGGAGATCCGCTCCTACGGCGTGAGGTAACACGATTGTCGCCGTAAGTCGGAACCCACCTACATAAGCACCTACGTCACTCACGTGGAGCACAGACACAGCAGTAATGAGGTGAAACAGTAAAAAAATTAATAGAAAGGTAATTCCTGACCTTTACTGGTGGCAAATAAATAATAAAAACCATAAAGCACATATGTACATATGTCGAAATGATGGAACTTTCTTTTTTTAATAAATAGAGGCCCAGTGCATGGAAATTCACGCACTGTGTGTGTGTGTGGGGTCCCTCAGCCCGGCCTGCCCCCTCTCACAGTCTGGGAGACATCAGGGGCGGGAGGCGACCCCCCATCACACCTCTGCTGCTGCCACTGCCGGCAGCGCAAGCCTCGGCCGGCCCTGGGAAGCTGGGCAGCCGCCATCTGAGCCTTGCCTGTGCCTTGGGAGGCCCTAGGAGGCTGGGGGGCTGAGGGGACTGGGGGACTCCGGAGGTAGGCGTGTGGAGCAGTGCACCTGGCACGCCGGTGGGGCTGTGGGGGCTGGGCGCTGCCATATTGTGGCTGTGGCTGCCATCTCTGAGGGCGTGGCAGTCAATTAGAATATGCCATCCTCATTGGCTGTGGCTGCCACGATCTTTGAGGGTGGGTCAGCAATTAGCATATTCCCTCCTTATTGGTTGTGGGCACCCCCATCCTTGAGGGCAGGGTAGTCAATTAGCATATTCCCTCCTTATTGGCTGCGGGCACCGCCCTGTTTGCGATGGCATGAGGGTCAATTAGCACATTCCCCATTTATTTGATAAGATGCGAGATGCCGACGTAACCACGGAACGACGCAGGTTGAGTCCCACTTAACCCGAGGACTGCCTGTACGTTTGCTTAGCGAATGCAAGGTTGTAACCTCACAGTTTTGGTCAGCACCACAGTACAATGCCGGCTTTAGCACACATTTACCTGGACGGCGTCATGCCGAGGGAGCAGTGGGCCAGCGAACCAGGTCATGAGGAGCACCACTTTCTTCGGAAGGAAGAGTCTCCATTTCCAGGCCGAGGCTTCCTCGGGAAGGATGGCTCTGTCTCCACAGCAGCAATCTGGGCTTCCACGGGAGAGGGGCCACTAATGCTCCTGCAGGGGCCACATCCCAGCCCTACTGGCTCAGCCTCGGGGCGTGGGGGGTGGGGGGGCAGCACCTGGCCTTTTATTTATTTATTTTTGAGCTATATACGGTCAGTAATTTTCTTTATTGTTTAACGTGTTACAAACAGAGGCTCCGGGCAGGGGAGGCACCGCTGTGGTGGGGAAGCCGAAGCGCCCAGCGCCTCCCCTGTCCTGGTTTCAAATCCGACCCTGACGTTGCAGCCACGCTGGCTACCTGGGTGTGGTGTGTCCTGACTTCTGAGAGCTGTCCATGCACGCTGACTTTACCCCACACTCGCACACGGAACAACTGCTGGGACTGAGGAGGGTGCTATGCCAGGCCCTGCCCTGGCTGCCCCACACCAGGCGGGCGGAGCAGGGAGAAGGCCGGCTGGCGGGAAGGCATTGCGGTTCTGTGGTTTGGTGCCGGCTCTGCTGCCCATCGCCAGCTCGGTGAAGCTCCCCGCTCTGTGCGCCTTCCTGTGACCAAGGCTGAAGCTACAGCCCGGTGGTTGCCAGGGAAACGGAAGCCGGGCCCGCGGGAGGCGTGAAGACTAGGAAAGCCCGGAGTGGACTTTCAGACGCGGGGTGGAGGATGGGAGCCGCCCTGGGCTGGAACTGTGGGCTGACCATTACGTCCCCTGCAGGGCGCCTGCGCAGGGACACGCAGCCACACACGGGGTCACGGGCAGGCTGCACACTCACCAGCTCTCCTCCAGGCTCTGGACAGCGCCGCCCCCTGGTGGGGCATCGAGGGCACTGCAGGAGCAGGGGTGTGGACCAGAACACAGGACACGGAGGAGGCAGGGGGTCCTTGTTGTCCTGAAAGCAATGGCTCCCCTCGGCCTCCGTGGCGGGGACATGCGCAGCGCATCTGTAACCACCTTTGGGGGGGGGGGGGGGGTGACTGACAGTTAGTTAGTGTGCAGTGCAGGGACTCGTGGGCCATGTGAGGGCTGTGCCCCCCTCACCTCGCTCCGGCTGCAGAACTTCCCCCGCCCCACAGAGATCCGTGCTCCTGGGCGCAGTCCGCCTCCCTGACCACCTCCGGCCCGGCCCGCTGCCCTCTAATCTCCGCCTCCAGATCGACCATTTCTGGGCACTTGAAAACACTGGCTCATGTGTGACGTCACCCCGCTCTCCCCCCGCGTTTCCCTGCCTCCTGGTGCCTCTGAGGTCTGGCCTAGCACTTGACACGCGGGCGTGTCTGCACATCCCTGGCCTCTGGCCTCCGTCTGTCATTGGGACCGTCCGCCGTCTCACAGGTGGCCCCGGGTCTCCTGCTGTGCCCCACCCGTGGGTGTGCGGACAAGGCCTCTAGGTGTGGACAGAAGGGGGTGTCCGCTGACCCCCCGTTACCCCTGCTGCCCCTTCCCTGTGCGCCCCCATGCAGAAAGGCCAGCCGGGAGCGCCACCCTCCGCCAGCCCCATGCCACCTCCCTCAACCCTGGTCCTTCCAGCCCGCGCGTCTCCTGCCCTCCAAGCCTCACAGCGCCCACGAGGCGCTCTCCGCCACCGACGGGGTGTCACATCTCTCTCCCTGAGAAAAGGCTCACTGCCCAGGGCAGGGACTGGCTCTGCCATTCCGCCCCCTCCCCTGCCCACGGCCAGCCGAGCATGCAGGGCGGGGCACGGGGAGATGGCAACCTGCACGAGGGCACACGGTGATGCGGTCGGCAGGACTGACCTGACGTGGCTGCCCGAGCGAGGCCATCCCTTTCTGAGCTCTGCCAGCTGGGCACGGGCCCCGCCTTCTCCGTAGCCTGCCCTCCCACCTCAGCCCCCCGGACGGGAATCTTGCTGCAGGATGGGCCTGTGGGGACGGAGGAAGTCAGCTGACAAACGGCAGCGTGGGGCACACTGTGTACCCCTAGGAAAGAATCCATGACAGTGAAAAGCCACGTTGGCCCGGCTCGCCACCCCCCAGATGGCCGGGCTGAAGGCAGCCTGTTGCTTCAGGAGGGCCAAGCCCTGCTGCATGACCGTCTCCCCCGGGGCCGGGAGACCAGCCGGCCGGGCCCGGGGGCCCCACGCTCGCTGCTGCGATCAGAGCTTCGGGATCTAATGAACGTACCTGTCCTCAAGCCACTTCTGTCTGCAGACCGGATGTGTGTGCACAGCACGGCTCTGGGCCCACCTGAAAGCACACGGACAGAAGGCAGAATTCAACTTCACTTCAGCCGAGCAGGGTCACTTCCTCGTTAGGATCAGGTTCAGGGGCAGGGGTAGAGTTAATCATTCATGCCTCCTGACATAAAATGCATGCTGCCCAAATCCCGACGCTTAGTACCTCAGTGACGTGCTGGCTCCGTTGCAGCGGGCAGGAAGCCGCTGTTCCCCTGCACCCACCCACCGGGGCTCCAGGCAACAAGGCATGGCCCGGAGCCTGAGGCCAGGGCGCCAGCACCCACCCGCAGGGCCCTCCTGTGGGCACGCTGTCTGCTCCAGCTCTCCCTGCACAGCAGGCCTCTCTTCCTTCGGCTCTTCCCAGGGGATCCAAGGCTGCTGCTGCTGCAGGGCCGCCAACAGTGCCGGGCCCTGTCCTCTGGCCCCTCGCCCCCTCCCTCCCCAATCTGCTCCTCTAGATAAACTGGATCTGCTGCTCTGGGACTTCAATGTGGTGGTCGCAGGCCTGACCAAGATCCAGCCAGTATGGGTGAAGAAATCTCAGTTCTAAAGTTCGCTTCCTTTAACTCGTAGCTTCATTGGGTCCCAGGAGGAAGTTATCCATATCAGAACTACTCCTAGGGCAGTGGTCGGCAAACTGCGGCTCGCAAGCCACATGCGGCTGGAGAGCCCCAAATTGCCGCTCTGTTGACTAATGAGTTTGCCGACCACTGGGATAGGGGCTTAATCACAAGGAACAACAGCAGCCTCTAATTATTGGAATTGAGAGTCTAGGTCAGTGGTCGGCAAACTCGTTAGTCAACAGAGCCAAACATCAACAGGACAACGATTGAAATTTCTTTTGAGAGCCAAATTTTTTAAACTTAAACTTCTTCTAACGCCACTTCTTCAACATAGACTCGCCCAGGCTGTGGTATTTTGTGGTAGAGCCACAGTCAAGGGGCCAAAGAGCCGCATGTGGCTCGCGAGCCGCAGTTTGCCAACCACTGTCCTAGGGGGAATGCCACTCAGTGGCAGGGAGCAGGGAACATTTCCCTGCATGTGGGTCCCATTCATAATGGCGCACACAAAGACCCATGGTGAACCCGCACGTTCCAATCCCACATCCCCTTTCCACACTTCCTTTTCACTGTGTCTTTTATCATTGAAGTATTGCACGTGGCCCCCTTTTCCCCCCATGGACCCCTCCCCACTCCTGCCGCTCCCCAGGCCTTCACCCCACTATTGTCTGTGTCCATGGTTTATGCGTATTTTCATGTAAGTTCTTTGATCTCTCCCCCCTCCTTCCCTCCGAGGATCCGTAGTCTGTTCCATGCTTCCATGTCTCTGGATCTATTTGGGGTGTCAGTTTATTTTGTTCATTAGATTCCACATATGAGTGAGATCTTGTGATACTTGTCTTTCTCTGACTTACTTATTTCCCTCAGTGTGATACTCTCCAGGTCCCTCCATGCTGTCTCAAAGGGTAAGAGACCCTTCCTTTTACAGCTGCATAGTATTCCACGGTGTAGATGCACCACAGTTTTCTAATCCACTCATCTGCTGGTGGGCACTTGGCCTGTTTCCATGTCTTAGCTATGGTGAATTGTGCTGCTCTGAACATAGGGGTGCATATATTCTGTCTGATTGGTGTTTTGGATTCTTAGGATATATTCATAGAAGTGGGATCACTGGGTCTAATACCAGTTCCGTTTTTAATTTTTTGAGGAAACTCCACCGTTTTCTGTAGTACTTGTACCTGGGTTCCCGTTTCTCCACATCCTCACCAGCACTTGTTGTTCGTTGGTTATTGATGGCAGCCAATTTGGCAGGTTGAGGTGGTACCTCACTGTCGTTTTAGGTTACATCTCTCTGACGATTAGTGATGCTGAGCATTTTTGCATGTGTCTCTCGGCCATTTCTATGGTCTCTTTGGAGGAGTGTCTATTTAGGTGCTCTTCCCATTTTTTGATTGTTTTTGTCTTCCTTTTGTTGAATTGTATGAGAACTTTATATATTTCGGAAACTGGCCCCTTATCAGAAGTATCATTGGCAAATATGTTCTCCCATACGTGTTCCCATGTGATTTTGATCCCGGTTTCTTTTGCTGTGCAGGAGCTTTTTATTTAGATGCAGTCAGTCCCATTTGTTTGTGTTTTTTTTTCCTGTGTTTTTCTTGCCCTAGGGGTTGTATCAGTGAAAATATTGCTAAGTGGAATGTCTGATAGGATTGCGGCCTATCGAGACCAGTTTGGCTCAGTGGATAGAGCGTCGGCCTGCGGACTCAAGGGTCCCGGGTTCGATTCCGGTCAAGGGCATGTACCTTGGTTGCGGGCACATCCCCAGTGGGGGGTGTGCAGGAGGCAGCTGATCTATGTTTCTCTCTCATCGATGTTTCTAGCTCTCTATCCCTCTCTCTTCCTCTCTGTAAAAAATCAATAAAATAAAAATAAAAAAAAGGATTGCGGCCTATGCTTTCTTCAAGGATTTTTATGGTTTCCCGTCTTACATTTAAGTGCTCTATCCATTTTGAGTGTACTCTTGTGTATGTGTAAGTTGGTGGTCTAGTTTATTATTTTTTGCACGTACCTGTCCAGTTTTCCCCTCACCATTTATTTGAGAGATTCGCGAGACCAATCTCGTACTGGCACACGTGCCTGCGAGCACGCACAGGGCTGCAGCTTGGAGGCCGTCGATGCAATGGCACAACACGCCTGGGCATGGCCAGGGCCTTCGCACTGCAGACCCTTTCTGTCGCAGGAGAGCTGCGTAGGGAGAGACAGAGTCCAGGCGTGAGGTGACTGCTGCATCCCGGAGCCCTGACACAGGAGCTGAGCACCACGCCGCGCAGCCTCCCGGCCTCCGAATGCTGCGGGCGGTCCCCTTCCTGGCAGAAGGCCAGGACCTTCCTGGGATCCGAGCAGCCCTCATGCTGAAAGGGTTTCAGCCACAAACTGGTTGAGTGAATCCTCCGACCATTGCTTACGGTTCGGCCCCCAAAAGGAAGCCTGCCCGGCTTCCGTCAGTTGAGGTGCGATGGTCAGTTGGCCCCCAAAAGGAACCCCGCCCGGCATCCGTCAGTTGAGGTGTGATGGTCAGTTGGCCCCCAAAAGGAACCCCGCCCGGCATCCGTCAGGTGAGGTGCGATGGTCAGTTGTCCTTCAACCGCCGTTCGAGGAGCTTCTGGAACGTTCTTTTGCTCTCCTGCCGCCCCTCCAGGTCGAGCTTGTCCTCTCCCGGCTGCTGTCGAGCAGCCCTTCTGGCAGACTGGGGCCCAGGCTGAGCCTCAAGCCCGCAAGGCCCTGCGGGAGGCTTTCCCAGGAGGAAGCAAGTGGGGCCCCCTCCCTCTCTGCAGGCAGCCCACCAACACCCGCCCCGGGATCTGGCAGTGCCCACATTCACACCTAAATCGAATCCGATCTCCACCACCTGAGGAAGAGGCTCTGGCTTCCCTCTGAGCCCGAGAAGTGGCCGCGGGAGCCACGTGTCTCCACCTCAGGGGCCCGAGGAATGCTTTCTTGCTCTGAGGGGATGCTGACCCTCCCCACGGCCCCTTTGCAGGGTTTCCTCCCCTCGATGCTGCTGCTGGAGCAGCCCCTCTGGTAGGCGGGCAGGGCAGGTGGTGCCAGGACTGGGGCTCCCTGCACTGAGGCCCCCCGTTGGCAGTTCTGAGAGGAGGGAGGAGAGGCTGCCGAGACTTCCCGTGAAGGCTCTTCTGAGGCCATCGGGGAAGATGCAGGCATCAACGCCGAGCTGCGTCCTGGAGTGGATCCAGGAAGGCCTGGTCCCTGCTCCCAGCTCCAGGCGGCCCTTGGGTCTGGAGTGGAAGGCGAAGAAGGTTCTCCAAGAGCCCGATGAAGCCAGACTGCACCACATGGTGGTAGAAGAAGAAAGCAAGCCAGCACTGTTCATCTTCCTTCTGTCCCCAGGTTTCCAAGCTGTACAGTGGGGAGAATAATGAGCCCTACCCCCGGATCCTTCTGCGTGTTACCCGGGACAATACACCTCAACACCTCCCAACACTGATGGCTCCCGTGCAGGGTTTTAGAAAAGCGGTCCAGTAACGCATCCAGATAGGACCTGGAATGCACAATGACGGGCCATGGAAATGCCCTGCTGAACTCTTACAACTGTTCCAGCCATAATTTTACAGCAATCATGTGTGACTAACAGGAGTCCTTCTCATAAGCACCCCCAGACTTTCAAAAAGTAGACTTTTACTCGTTCTAAGCATTTGCACCACGCTGACACACCCTTGTATTTAAAAAAATAGACTTTTATTGATTTCAGAGGAAGGGAGAGGGAGAGAGAGAAACTTCAATGATAAGAGAAAATCATGGATCAGCTGCCTCCTGCATGCCCTCCTCCCACTGGGGATCAAGCCCACAATGCAGGCATGTGCCCTGACAGGGTCGTGACCTCCTGGTTCATAGGTCGATGTTCAATGCTTGATCTATGCCGGCCAGGCCTGACATACCCTTTTAATGTTAACCTTCATCCTAATTGGTTGTTTGTACAGTCAGTAGGTTGCTCAAGACTATGGAAATAAAAATTTACTGTAGCATAAATTTATGTTAGTAAAAATAAGAACAGAAATTAATGGAATTTCTAACAGAAAGAATAAACCCAGTTACATCAGAACTGGTTCTCTGAAAGGATTAATAAACCTCTAGTAGATGAGAGAGAAACAAGTTACCAGTAGGAGGGATGAAAGGGTGGTTTTCCACCGGACCCAGCAAATAGAAAGGGGCAATATGGTATCGCTACATCCAACTCTACAGATACAAATGCAACAACCTAGAGCGAGTGACTCATTTACGCAAAACCCGTAAACTACGAAAACTCTCCCGGGTGAAATAGTGTGCGCAGTCCAACGTCTTTTATAGAAATCTAAGCAGCAGTTAAAGTCCTTTGGAAAAAATCCAGAGAGTGAGTACCAGCCACAAGCAATGCATATTTTTCAAATGGCACATCATTCCGAATAGTGTGAAGCCATCTCTCGCCATCCAGTCCACATCCCACCCCACGGTGACACGTCCCTTTGTCCAGGGTGCCCATGCCGTACGCACGACCACCGCCCGCTGGTCACTTGGCAACCGACTCAGTTACCAGATGGACAGTTGGGGCCGCCCACGGCTGGCTGAAGTAGCTGCTATGTTACCGCCAACGAGTGTCTCCGCTGCACTAACGGAGAACGCAGGCACAGATGCGGTAACGAATGTGCGCAGTGTCCCCCAGCGGGACGTGGGGAGCCACGGGCCTGGGGGCGTTGGGCGAAGCTCACTGTGTTCTGGGTTCATTCCATCAAGGCTCAGACCCCATGGCCACGCAACGGATTTCGCTTCACAGCCAACGGAACACAGACGGACTTTAGAACATGGGACTGCACAGCCCATAGACAGCTGAGTGCGTCGGAAATCCTTTAGGCGGGAGCTGGACAGGACGGAACCAGGACCCTTTGTGGAGGTGCCGCTCGGAGAGCCTCCTCAGTGCAGCCAACAGCACGGCAGCCGCGGGCCTGGGTGTCCTGCCCTGGGCTTGGGCATCGGAGAAGGCCCGGGCGGCGGTCGCTTCTCCACCCTCACAACGGACAGGGAAGCCTGGCAGCAGGAACAAGACGTTGCCCCGTCCCACTGGTTCCCAGACGAGCTGTCCACATAGGTGGGAACCCAGGAACTTGAAAATGCGCCCCCCCCCCCGATCCACAGCAGGGACGCCCACGGCAGTGGCCACCACAGTGCCCTAGAAATGGCGAGGTTTACTCTGCCAGGAAGCTCTCGGGACATTATCAAACCCTCTGGTAGCCGGCCGGTCTCTCATGGACTGACTCTTTCCCGTGAGAACACGGTCGGAGACCAAGCGGAAGCCTCAGAGGCAGAGAACACCATGAACACGAGAGCCCACGGCAGGGCGGGGACCTCATCCCAACCCCCCTGGCCTTCCTCCCGAAGGAAGGAGCACTTGATGTCCAACCCATTCTCCCCATGGCCGGTGGATGGAGGTGGGCACAGGAGGTGACAGGTTACACCCCAGACTGGCACCGGCTTTTCTCCGGGACCAGGTAAGACCCAGGAAGTGAGAGAGGGGACCATTATCCCCACCCTCTCAGCCTCTGGTCCTTTCCCGCACCCAACTCCACTCCCGCAGCCCAGAGCAACCGGAACTTGGGCAAATGTCCTCCCTTCCCCTGTGAGACACTCACCTGGCCTGAGGAGACCCTCTCTCCCTCTCCTGCTTTCAGCTGTCCTGTCCCCGATCTGAGCTGCCGTCCCAAATCCCACAGCTTTCTCCAGCAGCTGAGGGGCCAGCTTGGTCCCTTCCTTCCGTGTCCTCGCCGGGAGAGGGCTGGTTCTCACAGAGCAGGCCCGGTTCCAGGAGCCACGAGCCACGACTGACACAGAGCCACCCTGGGCATCCACGTCCCATGGCAGAGGTACACACTCGTTCTCTCTCTCTCTCTCTCTCTCTCTCTCTCTCTCTCTCTCTCTCTCTCTCTCTCTCACACACACACGGTCTTATCCAACCATAAAATAGAAGAAAATCATGCTTTTTGCTTTTTGCAACTATAGGTGGACTTTGACGGGACTATGCTGAGTGGAAGTAAGTCAGACAGGGAAAGACAAATACTCCTGTGCATATGTGGAAACTAAAAAACCAACCTCATAGAAATATAGATTAGAACGGTGTTTGTCAAGGCCTGGGGAAAACATACCAATTTCCAGGTATAAGATGAGGAAGTCATGGGGATCTGATGTACCCCATGATGACTATAATTAGCAACACTGTGTTATATATTGAAAGTAGCTAAGAGACTCGATCTTAAATGTTATGATCACACACTCAAAATGGTATTTATGTGAGGGGATGGAGATGTTAACACACCTTATTGTGGTCATCATTTCATGATATAAATGTGTATCAAATCATCACGCTGTACACTCTAAACTTACACATGTTACATGTTAATATCTCAAGGCTGAAAAAAATAAAATTGTCCCACCCTGTCAAGTGGGCATCCCTTCCAGCTATCTGTGTGCCCTCTGACATCTCCCATCATTCCCTGACCTTACCCTGACTATTGGCACCACACGTTGAGCCAGATTCTTCCATCCTTTCCGTCCCGCAGCGCGGGCACCCATCACTTAGTGGAGAAGCGTATTTGGAAGCCAGGACCTGGGGGCTAGGGGTACTGCTAGAATGTTGCTGTGACCGACAGGACTGGAATGTACGTACGTACACAATCGCACACACACATATGCATCATATCTCTCACCCCTTCCACCCATACGTGTGCACACACGCTGAACACGGTGAGGTCACATGGAGGCCTCTGACTGCAGCACAGCACCGCCGACTGGCTCTGTTTGCTTCCTCCTCCCATTGGGAACTCCCCTTCTAAATCCGAGTCATGGCTCCCATTGCCCCCGTACATTCCCGAGGTGATGGGTCCCGATGTACATGAGCCAGCCCTTCCCCACAGAGAGCCCTCCTCACACGCTGACGGCGCTGAAGCATCCGTGCTCTTGACCTCCTCCACCCCCAGCACCGCATCCCGGAGCCAGCTGGCCTTCCAGCACCCAGCCCTGAGGGCCATCCTCCTTGCCGCCTGGGCTCTGTCACCCCCTGCAGCCTGTGCCCCAGTGTGGATGCCTCCTCCCCGTGCTGGGGTCTGGCCTCCCACGTTGCTTTCCCTGCTCTGGCACAAAAGGGAAGGGACGTGGCACAAAGGGGAGGGGAGGGAAAAGGTGAACACAGCTTAGGGCCATCAGTTACTCAAGGTGAATCGGGCCCAGGCATGGCAGCACTGGGAAGCCCCTGTCTTTTTTCTCACTGGCCTCCAGCTGCCCTTTCCCGCCCCTCTCCTCCGTCATCCATAACTTCCTCCCCTCCCCCGAGCTGAAAAAGGTTGTCCTGGGCGTGATTCCTGCACTATCATTCGCATCGGCCGCTCGGCTGACCTTCGGAGTGGATGGTGTCCTCCCTGACTCTCCGACGCTCAAGCCCTCTGCCTCTCAAGCTGGACTTGAATGTTTCACTCCTCTTTTAGCAATTTCAGGCGTGAGCAGGAGAGCACGCTCACCGCCACTTCTTGGAGCCTCAGGTCCTTCGTCTGGAAGATGAGCGTGACCCCGACCCCCTCACGGGCTGGAGGAGGAACAGATCACACACCAGGCACCTCCCCTGAGCGCCGTGTGTCAAACCCAGCCATGCGGGCTTGACCAGCGTCACGGGACTCCTCGACCTGTAGGAACACGCCGCGTGCATTTCCCCCTCAGCACTGCTGCACTTGCTGTTCCTTGTGCCTGGCATGCTTTTCCCTCAGGCCATCTACGGCCTCTCCCTCACTTCCTCCCAGTCTCTGCTCCATCAGCAGCACCTCTCCAGGGAGACCTTCCCCGACCACCCCGAATAAAATGCTCTTCCCCCTCACCTGGCCTTATCTTTCTCCTTAACACTTCTCATCTCACAGATGTTCCAGATTTCCTGACCAACTCCATGAAATCAGAGACTTTGCCAATTATTTCTCCCTTGTACCCCCAACTCCTAGAACAGTGCTTGGGCACATAGGCGGGGCTCTGAAGACGGACTGCGACCCGGGCTCCTGACCCACATCACTAAGATGGGCAGTACTCTCTGGTATGGGCACTGGCCTCATCGTATGGATTACGATCCATATGGAGGCTCAGGAGACAAGGGACTTGCCCAAGGACACGCAGCCAGGACTCGGGGCTCCAGGGTTTGGAATCATACCTGCCAGGTTCCAACACCCTCAGTTCCTGGACGGACAGCTCACAACCAAAAAGAACAAAGATTGTACCAGAGCCTGCAACCCAGGCATGTGCCCTTGACCAGAATTGAACCTCGGACCCTTCAGGCTGCAGGCCAACGCTTTATCCACTGAGCCAAACCAGCTAGGGCTTCTTCCTTTTTTAAGAGAGCTAAGAAGGAGGGGAGCGAGAAAACCATCAATTTGTTGTTTCTCTTGTTTATGTATTCAGTGGTTGATTCTTGTATGTGCCCTGATGGGGTCGAACATGCAATTTTGGTGTATTGAGACACCAACTGAGCTACCAGGCCAGGGCCTTTTTTCACATAACATACAATTAACCATAATAAGGTATACTATTTAGTGGCATTTAGCACATTCACAGTGTTCCCAACCATTACCCTCATCATTGATGTTTTCTTTCCTCCCTTTCCCTTCCTTTCTGAAATTAATAAAAACATTTTTAAATTATAAAACAATAAATGGAATCATACAATAAAAAAAGATTGTACCAGAGCCAGAGACTCACATACCCAGAGACACCAAATACAGCTCACTGAACACAACCCACAGCGGATTCCAGAACTCTGTCCAAGAGATCACAGCTGGAGGCACAGACTCCCCCAAGAGCAGAGACCGTGCCCACTGAGACAGTCCGTCCCGGAAGACCAAAGTCCTCGGCCCCGGAAGCTACACTGCCGACCCTGCACGTCCCAGACTAGAGACAGACTCCCAAAGCACGCAGACACCCCCTTAATACAAGGGCGGCACAAGCTGAAGGACAGAAGTCAAACAACGCAGAAACACCACATGACCTTAAGGTAGTGTCCCAGACAGACCAGAGAACCACAGCTGGACACAGGCCCCCAAACAGCTCAGGGACTGTGCACCTTAAGGTGAAACCTCCCCACCCACAACCAGTTCAGAGACGCCCCAACTGGGGGCCCCGAGCCACACACTGCAGGGAGACCTCCCACCCTGGGGCCGCACCCCCCACACAGATCTCACTCCCGGGCACCAATGGCCAAGGCTCAGGAAACGCACACCCGGTGTACAGGCTCACAAGGCCTAGCAGAGCTCAGCCCAGGGCGCACACCGTCCCCCCAGACAGCCCTTCACTCTCCGTCCCCAAAGGCTCGGAGAGAGCACCGCCCGCAGACAGCCAGCCCCTGGGAAGTGTCCCGCAGCGATGCCGTCCCCCAAGGCCTGGCACTTCACGCCCGGGCAGAGAGAGACACAAGCTGCTCAGGGGCCCCTCCCCGGTCCTCAGTCGGGGCACCCGCGGGACTGAGGCTGCGCTGCCCAAGGCGCCCCACCGGCTGGTGACGGAGCGGAGGCGAAGCGAGGCCGCGGGGGCTCCCGTGGAGACAGCCCGTCACCTGCTCGCCCAGCGCCGGCCTCTGGCGCCGGTCCCCGCGCTGACCGCTGACCGGGCGGCCGCGTAGGCCGAGCGAGGACCGTCAGGCGGTGCGCGTCCAGCTCGCGGGGCCGGTCTACCTCTGGACAGCACGTCCCGCGCGCACGCCTCACCCTCAGCTCCGGCGCTGCGACCCCCTCGCTGCCCGGACGGACGGGCGGACGGACGGACGGCCAGCGGACCCGGGCAGCGAGGAAGGAGGCCCAGACCAGGGCTCCCGCTGCAGCCAGGCCGCGCCCTGGAAGGGCTTCAAGCCTCGGCGGGCGGAGGCCAATCACCGCCCAGCACGGCCCGGCCCGCCCTCCGCCGCTGGGAAGCAATCTCTCACCCAGTGGCCGGCCCGGCTGGACGTGCGGGTGTCAGACCCGGGGGTGGAGCTCGGGAGGAGAAAACGAGGGGCGCAGCCTCAGTCAGGTCGCTCCCAGAGTGGCCCGTCCGTCCGGCCTCTGAGCCCGTGCGGGCACCGCCCAGGAGGGAACGCTCCCCTCTCGCGCGCCCCTTGGTGGTGGGAACCGGGAAAGCTCCTCGATGCAGAAGCCCGTGGACCGCTCTAGGCTGGGCAGGGTCAGGATGGGAACCCACAGGCCGCTGCAGTCTTGGGCTCTTCCAGAAGTCTTGCGGAACTGAAATTTACCTCCCGCACTGGGCAATAGCACAGCAGGGGGCGGGGCCAGCGTCTCCTGTGAGCTGGGCATGGAGAGGGCTTGTGCCTCCCCGGGTAATGCAGAACAGAGGGGGGGGGGCGGGAAGGAAAGGGGGGCTGGCGCAGCCAAAGTCCCCCAAGGGACAGGGGAGCTAGAGCTCCTGACTGGGGCCAGAAGCCTGGTGTGGGGCAGGCCTCGTCCTTAACTGTCAGTAATAGGTGAGGCGGACAGCAGGGCCGCAGGACCGCAGGACAGCAGGATCTTTGGTTTTGTTAGGGAAGGGGCCATCTCCCAGGGTCCCCAAGGACACTGTATTAGTGAGGTAGGACACAGGCTTTGTCACCATCTTGTCACCCCTGAGCATGTTTCCTAGAAGAATCCTTGGCATGTCTAGCTATGCCTCTTGCCACAACTCTGCATTTATTTGGTCATTCTCTCATTCATTTGTTCACCAAAGGAGAGGCTCAGGCTCAATCGAGGACAGAAAGCATGTGTTTGAGCAGAAAGAGTTGCCACCCCGCAGATGCAGATCTAGGTAGCGACCCAAACTGCACTCTGAAAAGAACAAAGAAAGTTGGGGTTTACAAAGCAAACCGCACAAAGTGTAATTCTTTCATGCAAATGAACCCTAGCTGGCTAGGTGAGCAGGGATTGCTTCGTCACAATATGCCCATGAAGAAGGCACAAACTACAAGAAGGAGGTAGAGCCCTTGTGTGTTCTTACCGCAGTTGTTCAGCATCGGGTTAGCACCTTCATAGCAGCTCTGAGAACTGAGGCCCAGGCTGTGCATGGACCCGCTTCCCTATTAGGCTCCGACTCTATTTTAAGTGGCTTTCTTAGCAATGCTCATTCCGTGTCATTTGTTTTCCATCTTCACATTCATTCTCTCCAGCTTCTGTCAGGCACTATAATGGGAGTTAGGAATAGAGCTGTGAGGAAAGAGAAAGAACCTGACCCCCGCCCCCCCCCCCCCCCCCGCCCCCCGGAGCTGACATTCCTTTGGAACAGAAAGCAGAAAAATGCAAGCAATTTGTCAGGTGTTGTTAATGGCTACGATGAAAATTAAATGGGAGGGGAGCATTTCTAGAGAGCGTGGTCCAGGAAAGTTTTTCTAAGATCGTGACATTTGAGCTAAAACCTAGAGGAGAGCATCCCAGACGGAGGTAAGAGCCAGTGGGAAAGTGGGAGTGGAACTCAGGCTCAGGTGTATGCGGAAGGAACAGTGTGGGGGCTGGTGTGGCTGGGACCGCATGATAAAGGGAGAGGTAGAAGTTGAGGTCAGAGAGGTGATGGGGACAGGACACGTAGGGCCTTCTGGGCCATGTGCGGACTTGGACGGACTCTGAGTGAGCCATGGGAGGATTTCTAGCAGAGAAGACCCACGCCCCTTTCAGAGGCCAGTGACTCAGGTCACTGATGTATGGGGAGGAGCTCCCAGTTTGTTCCAAGGAAGAACCCCAGCCCCAGCCCCTTTCAGCTGAACACATCTTCCCCGGATGGCCCTCGAGGTCACAGGGCCCCTTCACCCATAGGTGTCACATGTCTCCCCACAGGGTCTACAGGCTGCACCCAGGAACACGGAGCCTCAAATCTCAGCTCAGAGCTGCTGTGTGGGCAGTGACAGGGAGCCTTTGATCCGTCCACTGTGTGGGTGAGAGGCCTGGGGTACTGCAGTCCCCACTGTCTGCAGTCACCACCATGTCCTTGTAAGGAGGGCAGGTTCAGTCCAGGGATGGGGGCTCTGAGGCTGAGCGGTTCTGAGAGTGGCCGATTCCTGGGATTGGCCATGGTTTGGCCAACCCTGCCCTCCTCTGGTCCTGGCGAGTTTTGCATCCTGCCCCACAGCTGCAGTCGGCCGGGGGGGGGGGGGGGGGACCGCCCAGAGCGGGCTTGGATTCCTATCCTTCCTGGTCCCACGGCCAACCCCTTGTCCTGGCCGTGGGCTCCCCTTTTATTCAAATCTGAAGTAGATGAAGGTGGTTGAAATGGGAGGGGAGCGCCCCCCCCCCCGGGGAAGTCAGGAAAAGGGTGTCGCATATGGCCCGTACTGGGGGCTGGGGCACCAGGACAGAATTATCCCCACTTCTGTCAAAGGTTTTGTTAAAAATGAATGCAGCTACAGTGGGCTGTAGAATAATTTCAAGTAGCCTAATATACATTGATATTGCTGAAGGGAGGTGGACAAAAAAATATTTACAGAGTCCTGACTGGTGTGGCTCAGTTGGTTGGGCATCATTTGTTGCACTAAAAGGTTGTTGGTTGATTCCTGGTCAGGGCACATGCCCTGCTTGTGAGCTCCATCCCAGGTAGGGGGTGTGCAGGAGGCAGCCCATCGATGTTTCACTCTCACATTGATGTTTCTCTCTCTCTCCCTTCCTCTCTCTCTAAAAATCAATAAGCTCTTTAAAATATTGACAGAAATTCTTTTTCAAATTTAATGCAAACCGTAAACCCACATGCATGAAGCTCAGTGATTCCCAAGCACAAAAAACGAAACCAAGGCTCATTAAAATGAAAATGTTTAAAAGCTGCAAACACACACACACACACACACACACACACACACACACACACAGAAAAATTTAAAAGCAGCCAAAGCGGAGGCCGGGGGAGGACTCATTATGTAAGGTGGAACAAAGATAAAATGTAACAGAAACAATGGGAACTAGAAAACAGTGAAGCAGCATCATTAATGTGCAAGAAAAGAATTGTCAAACAAAAATTGAAAACTGATATGAAATAATTTTCAATAATGAAGTTTTAGAAATACAAAGGCTCAAAGAATTCATCAGCAAACCTGCATGATAAAAAAATGGTTTTCAAAGTCCTTAAGACAGAATGAAAATGATATCAGATGGAAATTAGGACTTGTACCAAGAAAGAAAAAGCACCAGAAATGATAAACATGTGTGTAAATATAAACCATCCTATTTATGTTTTATTGAATTTATTGAGGTGACATTGGTTAATGAAATTATATAGGTTTCAGGCGTACAGTTCTAGAATACATCACCTGTATACTGTATTGTGTGTTCACCACCCCAAGTCAAGTCTCCTTACGTCACCATTTATCCCCCTTTACTCTTTTCTACCTCCCCACATCCCCTCTTCCCTCTGGTGATCACCATGCTGTTTGTGTCTGAGTTATTGGGGTGGTTGTTGTGTTTCATTTTATTTTGCTTAATCCATTCACCTTTTCACACAGTCTTCCAACCTCCCTCCCCTCTGACAGCTGCCAGTCTGTTCTCTCTATCTCTGAGTCTATTTTGTTTGTTAGTTTATTTTTATTCATTCGATTCCACATATAAGTGAAATCAGATAGTACTTGTCTTTCTCTGACTGGCTTATTTCACTTAGCATAATGTTCTCTAGGTCCATCCATGTTGTCACAAAAGATAAGATTTTCTTCTTTAAAAATTGACAGTACTTTAAGCCTAAAATAATTATATATTGTGGGGTTAATAACATACATAAAAGTAAAATGTATGCCAACAAAAGCAAAAAAGCTGGAAAAAGTAAAATGGAATTATACAGTTTAAAATTCTTATACTCTAGCCCTGCCCATCGTGGCTCAGTGATTAGTCAGCCTGCACACCAGAGGGCGGAGAGTTAGATTCCCGGTCAAGGGCATGTACCTGGGAACCTGGCCCCCAGGTGGGGCATGTGTGGGAGGCAGCCAGCCAGTCGATGTGTCTCTGTCACATCAATGTTTCTCTATCTATCTCTCACTTTCTCTCTCTTTCTCTCCTCCCCCTCCTCTTCCTTTCTCTCTCCCCTCCCCTCCCTTCCACTCTCTCTAAAATCAACAGAAAAATGTCCTCACTCTTTAGGTGAGGATAAAATAAAATAAAATTCATATGCTTTATTCAAAGTGGTATAATATTACTTAAAATATATTGTGATAATTTGTAGACATGTGTTATATATAAATCAAATAAAAGGAATAAAAAACATTCTTTAGTTTTATTGAGGTATAACCGATAAATGAAATTGTAGTGTATTTAAAGTACACAATGTTATGATTTGACATAAATGTACATGGTAAAAGTGACCCCACCATGTCATCCAGCACCTCACATCTTAACCTTGTTTTTTGCGAGAATATTTAAATCCCACTCTCTTAACAAATTCAATTATAGATCCTTAGACTTTATTCACCTCATAACTGAAAGTTTATACCCTTTCACCAGCCTCTCCCATTTTCCCCCACTCCAGCCCCACTTCTTGGCAACCACCATTCTACTCTCTGATTTTAGGTTCCACATAAAGTGATGCCACGCATAATGCCCTCCAAGTTCATCCATGTTGTCACAAATGGCAGAACTTCCTTTTTAAGGCTGAATATTTCAGTGTGTGTGTGTGTGTATGCATATACATCACATTTCCCATTTCCTTTATTCATTCATCTTTTGACACACACTTAAATTGTTTCAATACCTTGACCATTGTGAATAATGCTGCAATGAACATAGGAGTACAGATATCTCTACAAGATAGTGATTTCATTTCCTTTGGATATATATGCAGAAATGGGATTGCTGAATGATATAATAGTTCTGTTGTTGATTTCTTTAGGAATCTCCATGCTGTTTTCCATAGTGGCTGTATCAGTTTATATTCCCATCAACAATGTACAAGGATGTTGCCTTCTCTACATTCTCTCTAGCATTTGTTACATATATATAACAATAGTCATCCTAATAGGAGTGAGGTAATATCTCATTATGGTTTTGATTTGCATTTCCCTGATGATTAGTGATGTTGAACATCTTTGAAAAATCTACAGCTAGCATCATATTCTATGGAAGAAAGACTGAATGCTTTCTCTTTATGATTAACCATACAGTAAGAATGTCTAACCCCACTGCTCTTCAACAATGTACTAGAGGTTCTAACCCTTTCACTATGGTAAGAAAAAGAAATAAAGGGTATCCAGATTGCAAAGGAATAAGTAAATGCTGTCTTTTTCACATATATCTTTATTTTCTATAGAAAATTCTAAAAAATCTATAAAAATCCTACCAAATAAGTATAGCAAGCTTACAAAATAAAAGTCTATATTCAAAGTCAACTTCATTTCTATATACTAGCAATTAGAATTTGAAAAATTACCACTTGTAATAGTATCACAACATACAAACTATTTAGAGATAAATTTGACAACCACTGAGCAACACTAGCTGGGCAAGTTGCCAATAATTTTTGTGCACTTCTGTGTGTTCTATACTTGAGTAAAGAAAAACTAAATTAAGATAGTTAACCATTGAAAAAAAGCAAGGAAGTACAGGCATACCTCAGATATATTGTGGGTTCTGTTCCAGACCACCACATAAAGTGAATATGGTAATAAAGTGACTCACACAAATTTTTAGTTTTCTAGTGCATATAAGTTATGGCTACACTATATTGTCATCTATTAAGTGTGCAATAGCATTATGTTTAAAGAGGCAATCTTCGTTTTAAAATATTTTATTGCTAAAAAAAATGCTAACCATCATCTGAGCTTTCAGCTAGTCATGATCTTTTTGATCATGGTGGAGGGTTTTACCTTCAATTTGTAAAAAATCTGCAAAGCACAATAAAGCAAAGCTCAATAAAATAAGGTGTGCCTGTAAATATCATAAAATTCAGTGTGATAGGGAGCTATGATTAGTAAAAGTCACCTAAGGTCTTATAGGGTGCTAATAATGTTCTATTTCTTAATCTATGTGGTGGTTATACCAATGTTTATAATTGTTCCTCTTGACTTGGTGTGGTGAACACACAATACAATGAGGTATTATAGAATTGTACACCTGAAACCTATATAATTTTATTAACCAATGTCACCCCAATTCAATAAAAAGGTTAAAAAAAAACAAATTATAATTATTCTTGAAAAGTGAATATATGTACTAGAGACCCAGTGCATGAATTTGTGCATGGGTGGGGTCCCTAGGCCTGACTGGTGATCAGGGCCAATCGGGGCCTGCTGGCTGGGGCGGGGGATGGTGGGGAGGGACTGCTGGAGGTTGGCCAGCTGGGGAGAGGGATGGAGTGCAGGAGGTTGGCCACCAGCCCCCCAAGGAGGGAGCTGGCCCTCAGCCCACCTGGGAAAGGGGCCATGTCCGCCGCCACCCCTCCCCCCCGCCGCCAGTTCCCTGTCCTAGCCCAGGGCCCGAAGGCTCCAGTGGGATTGGGAGAGGAGGTGATGGTCACCAGGCCAGGCACAGAAGGAATGGATGCTGGATGCTGACTCCACATCGGCACCCTGCCACCGCGTGGTTTCCTGCTTCCCCCCCTCCTCCTTCCCTCTCATAGTGACTGGTCGACTGGACGTTCTGGTCGTTCTGGTCATTCAGTCGTAAAGGTCGCTTAGACTTTTATATATATAGATATTCTATTTTACCATTAAAATGTTTTTATAAGTACATATACTTCAGTACATATTTGTAAAGAAAATAGTACAAAAGCAAAGTGCAATAGGGTATCTGCAGTTCATTATCTTTTGTGTAAGAAAGAAGTAGAAATTAAAAATATTTATGTTCATTTGTGCAATAAGAAACACAGTATGGGTAAACTAGAAATGGGTGAGATTTACTACCAACAGAGGATGGGGGGAAAAGGTTTAGAGAATGAGAATGGGGTATAGGGGGTGGGCGAGTGACACTTCTCTGGGTATAATTTTTATATAGTTTTGACTTTTAAAATCATGTTGATGTTTTACATAATCAATCAACAAGGATGGAGGAAGAACTAAATGGAATACAAACAAAATAAATGAGACTATTTCAAATGAATAACATTACACTGAAAGGGAAAAACAAAAAGGACTATAAACAAATATTAAACCCTAGTTAGTACCTTTATTTTTCACAGTGGTATGGGCTGGCAGTTCTGAAACTACTGAATGCATATGAACAAATAAGTAAATATATTGTGGATAATGATAATCCGGTTTCTCACTGTCAGAGAAGGGAAAGGGGGAAGGCTAGAATGAACCTTGTGGTTTGGGATTAAAATTGGAGTACCAGTATGAACTCATTTTTAAGATGATACAGAGATTAGGTAGATGATAGATAGATAGATAGATAGATAGATAGATAGATAGATAGATAGATAATGTGTCTATATGTGTATGTAGAAATGCATATAAGCGCCCTAAGCGGTTTGTCTCAGTGGATAGAGCATCAGCCTGTGGACTGAAAGGTCCCTGGTTCGATTCCGGTCAAGGGCATGTACCTTGGTTGCGGGCACATCCCCAGTAGGAGGTGTGCAGGAGGCAGCTGATTGATGTTCCTCTCTCATCGATGTTTCTAACTCTCTATCCCTCTCCCTTCCTCTCTGTAAAAAATCAATAAAATACACTTAAAAAAAAAAAGAAATGCATATAAGCTTTGCCCACTGAGGTCGCCTAGAAACAATGACCTCCTGGTTGTAGCATTTGAACACACCTAGTGCCTATATCTTGGTATCTCTACCAAAAGGAACCAAGGCTGGATTCTCAGAGAAATGGCTGATTCCAGAGCTGGGGCAGGAAAAGTACAAGATGAACCTGGAATAACTCACTGTTCCAGAAAGTAAGGAAGTGCTCAAAGAACGGTGGGCATATGAAAAGGACACAAAAGTGAGCTTGAAAGACACCACTTGTCAAATTCTGGGACAATTTTGGCATCAAAATAAGTAATGAGTGTAGCAGTTTATAACCCATTAAATAAAGGAAGAATCCACAAACCCACATGACAAAAATAAATATATAAATGAATGAATGAATAAATAAATAAATGGAGGAGAAGAGAAAGCTCTTCTTTATTGTAGATGAAGTAATGTAGAAGGAATAATGGAATTAGAAAATCACCATTTGGCAGCCACCAAAAGAATAATTGCTTCAGTCAAGTGCGGTGGGATTGGGCGAGAGAGAAGGCAAGCCATGGCTTGTTATTCCACACACTTCTGTGTCGTTCAGGCATCTCACAATATGCATGCTTTCATGCATTACTTGTGTAATTAAAAATATGTTTATTCTTTTGACATGCTGAGGGACAAGTGTTTGTCACTGTCAGTGCTCACTGCAAGATAGTGGGAGATAGATAACTTGCACTGAAGCGACACCCAGGAGCACTGTCTCCTGAGAGACAGAGATAAGAGCAGCAGCCCTAATTAACTGTAATACCGAAAAACACACTAGAACATGGTGATAAGTGGAATTGCTCTTGCCTGAGTACCTTAGCACAGTGCTGGGAACATAATAAGCACTCGATAGAGGCTTGCAGAAAGTATAAAACAGCATATCCAGTCCACTAACTCTGAGTAAGAAAGGGAGAATGCAAAGTATAAGTATTATGTAGAAGTATATATAGCCCTAGCTGGTTTGGCTCAATGGATAGAGCACCAGCCTGCGGACACAAGGGTCCCAGGTTCAATTCCGGTCAAAGGCACGTACCTGGTTGGGGCTCGTGCAGGAGGCAACCAATCGATGTGAGAGACACATTGATATTTTTCTCTGTCTTTCCCTCTCTCTAAAAATCAATGGAAACATATCCTCAGGTGAGGATTTTAAAAAACAAAAAATAAAACAAACAAAAAACCATGAGTTCATAATGACACTAAGAACAAGAAGAACCTCATTTGAAACTTTGGACCCATAGGGCATCAATTTCATCCTCTAATATTGGCATTTGTAATGACAGCATTACATCTTTACCTTGTCTTTCCGGTATGAACTGTATTTTGGGTAGCCTGAATTGATGAAGGAAAGTTTTTACTTATATAAGAATTTTGGTTAATAAATGTAGGAAAGTGAGAAAATTTTAGAAAAATTACCACTTTGCAAGTCCTAATAAAATAACTGATTCAGGCAATAATCATCAATAGATGAAAGGTGTATGGGGAAATTTTCCATGAAGGGATCAGGAGATTACCACCATAACCCGCTGATGAATCTGAACATCATTAAAAACAGAACCACAAGATATTATATGCTTCCTGGTGTGAAGAAATAGGAATGTCACAGCACCACCTATGAAGTGTTCTTGCAAAATATATACATACATACATACATACATACATACACATATACACACATAAATAAATAAATAACCTGAAGGCAATAGAGTCCTCAGAACTAACTTCCATATCCAGGAAAGATGGGGGAGTAAAGAACATGTTAAATGATACCACAAGGGAGCAAACAGACAAATTCAGGAGATGAGTTCTTCTGTAGCATAACTGCAACAAGTCAAGGGCATGACACAAAAACCGAGAGGAAAGGACCTGCTCTAGATTAAGGGACCCTTAACAGACATCAAACAATGCAGTGTGTGTATATATATATATATATATATATATATATATATATATATATGACATTTAATTATGAAGACAACTGGGTAATTGTGGACTTGCTTATTATTAAACACTAGAGGCCCAGTGCACGAAATTCATGCACGGAGGGGGGTTGTCCCTCAGCCCAGCCTGTACCCTCTCCAATCTGGGACCCCTCAAGGGATGTCCGACTGCCCATTTAGGCCCGATCCCTCTCACAATCCAGGACTGTGTAATGTCATAGTGGTTTTATTAAATTATGTTCTTTTTAAGAAATGCATGTTTGATTATATAGGAACGCAATATGGTGACTGGGATTTGCTTCGAAATACTGCAACAAAAGGAAAAATGGAATAGATGAAACAAACATGGTAGAATCTTATTTCTTGTCCAATCATGGTGGTGGTGGATGTGTTTGTTCATGCTACTACTCTCTGCTTTGTGTGTTTGAAATGTTTATAATTAAAAAAAAATAGTTTGTTGAGAGAATGACAGGGCCGACTAAGAAAAATTCCAGAATAAGTTGGAAAGAAGCATTTTTATTCAAGCTTAAAGTAAAAGCCTTGTTTAGATTCAGTAACTAGGACAGTTAAACATGGGTGAGAAGTGTACCAAACATTCTCAGCTGTTTAGACACCAATCTGGGACATTCGTTATGATCGAAATGTAGTCTTTTGTTTTTTTTTAAATAAAAGAATCTTTAATCTATGAGCTTCTGGATATTGTTAATATCTATTTCTTGAGCTTGTAACAGCAGAGAATTGTAACCCACCCCGCCATCTTTTGACATTGTTTCTGTAAATGCTGACTGAGAGTAATACATAGCTTGTAGATAAACAGCATTTTGTATAAGAATATTAGGAACTAACTTTAGAAAATACAGACTCTGACCTTCAGTCATTCCAGCTCTAAGAGAATTGCTGACCTTCAACCATAAAACCAGAATGACAAAGACCAGGATGATGCACAGCAGACCAGCACTTGAGATCCTTATCAGAATGGATTGTGCTGGCCTGCACGTAGAGAACTTTTCAACCCCTTTCCCTTGATTCCTTTGTTCTGTTTTCCCTCTCCCTTCTCATAAAATCCTCTGCCTGCACCGTGGAGAGGGGCTTTTTGACAAGAGTTCCCCATTCCTCAGGTGTCCAACATTTGAATAAATCTCTTTCCTTTTTCTCTAGCATCTGTCTCATGAGTTTGGTTTTTGTGGTGGCAGGCAGCTGAACTTGAGTTCCAGTTACAAGCTGAACAGTGGTTACATGGGTGTATAGTTTATAACTATTTGTTAATCTGCATGTATAAATCTTATGCACATTTCTATCTGTATATTACATTTCACACTTGAAAATGTTCTGGTGTGTGTTTTTTTTAAAGCCTAATTGAATGCTAAAACATGGCACGCTTCCTCCCAATTCAGTGCAACCTGGACTGGTTAAGTAGAACACAGTAGCCCCACAAAGGTGGTGCAGTGCTGTCATTTCAGAGAAAGAAACAAGAAGAAATAAGAAACTTTTAAAATCCTCTAAATGGGCTTATCTCCCCACTGTACAGGGGGGTAAATAGAGGGGCAGAGGCAAAAGGGAAACAAGGATTTCCCATTCCTAGAATGTTGGTTCAAAATAAGGGACTGCCCTAGCTGGTTTGGCTCAGTGGATAGAGCGTCCGCCTGTGGACTGAAGGGTCCCGGGTTCGATTCCAGTCAAGGGCACATGCCTGGGTTGTGGGCTTGATCCTCAGTGTGGGGTGTGCAGGAGGCAGCCGAGCAATGATTCTCTCTCATCATTGATGTTTCTATCTCTCTCTCCCTCTCCCTTCCTCTCTGAAATCAATAAAAATATATTTTAAAAAAATAAGGGACTGTGGCTACAAATGCATGACTCAGTTTCCCCTCTCTTCTCCTGCTGCAGCTCTGCCTATTGGTTCCTATGTGCTCATCTCATAGAGACAAGCCTTTTTGGAGAACCCTTTCTTCCCCCTGCCAGGGAAGAAGGTTGCTTCAGGGTGGAGGGTAGGGTGACGGGCTTGAGTCTAGCTGGCCTCTGCTGCCCTCCTTTCCTCATTGCTATTCCTTGCCATTCCAAGGTTCTCACCAGAACAATCCTTTCTCCCAAGGGCTTTAGAAAGACGTGGGTTGGAAGCTAACCGAGGGTAAACCAAGATAGCAGGAATCTCAAAGATAGAAAAATAGTCTGAGATCCTTAGCCTGTCATTCAGGGTCTGGCCTGTACTGGAGGAGCATTCCTCACCCAGACCACAACAAATTGCCAGAAACATCTGGCTTTCTGGAACCCTCACCCCACCCCCAAGCTTTTGTCTGAGCTGTTTCACTCACGTAGGCATCATTTTTATTTAATCAAGATGTGCATGGTACTCATTATATGGCTTGACATTATTATGAACACTTTACAAAGATTACCTCATATATCCTCACAGCTCTACACTGTAAGCACTATTATGACCTCATTTAATAGAGAAGGAACTTGAGGGGAAAGGAGAGGAAGAGGCATGAATTCAAAACCAAAGCAGCCTGGAGCCAGAGTCCATGTTCTTAACCACTACACTATATTGCCTCTTAAACATCTTCTAATTCACTTCCACTTCCCCCTACCTCTGCCCATATGGCCCCTGACATCCCCAAGCTCCCACAGCTCCCAGTTGCCACTTTTGCCTCCCGTTATAATGAAACAATCTACTTATTTGACTTTTTCACTAAATTTTTTTTCTTGCAGTATAATACACATAAAGAAAAGTATACCAGGCCTAAGCGCACAGCTCTCAACGAATTGTTACTAAGTAACCACCTGTTGAAATGATCGCATAATTTTTCTCCAATTCCCTGGAAAATTTTGTGCAAAATTAGAAAATCAGTGTTCTCTTTTTCTTTAAATATTTTGTAGAGTGCACCATTGGCAGCCTCTGGAGGTTTCTTTGTGGAAAACTTTTTAATTATAAATTCAATAACTTAATAGTTAGTGTTGTGGGGTCGAACCCTGGAGTCAAAAATAAGACCACCGGAGGCTGCTAATTGATTAAAAAAGCAGGCAAGGATTTATTGAAACTGGCCAGGACGGCCGCGAGGGCACCACACACAGGTGGCCACACTCACGACCGCGCTGTCCCAGGTGTAGGCAGTCCTTTTAAAGGTCCAAACCACAAGAATTTTCCTTTGTTCTAAATGCTAAATTCTAAATTCTAGACATTGGAATGCAGACTTATCTTGCGAAAGCAGATTGTACAAAAGCAGGACTGAGCAGGGTTAATAATCTCTAAATGTAGTCAACTCCTGGAGCCACTGAGTCAGTGTGAATCAATCTCCTGTGGTTCTGGTCCATAGGCACAGGAAAATTACCTTTGTGATGTGGTATAGATTAATGTAAGTTTCCAGGTCTCGATCTGGGGGCTGAGGTAGCTACCCTATTGTTTAAGCAAGTAAGTATGTGCAGACGTCAAAATAGCAGGGTTAAAGTTTAAACAGCAGTTTTTACCTGAGATGGATGTATGAATGTTCTCAAAGCCTTATTTCAGTTAGGACTGTTCTGATTTAATTTTTTTCTTATGTTTTAGTGAATTGCATTTCCCCCATTTTATCAAAATTTTCAGAAATCAAGAAATAGAACATTTTTAGCATTCTGGAAAGTCTCTTAGACCTCCTACTCAGACCCCAAAGACAATTCTCATGTCTATCACCCTAGATTAGTTTTACCTGGTATAGAACTTTATCTCAGTGGAACTATATAGTTATGTGCTCTTCTGTGTCTGGTTTATCTTGCTCAGTACAATATTTATGGAATTCATCCTTATGGTTGTATGTAGTTGTGAGGCATTTCTTCTAGTCAATGTGTAGTATTCCACTATGCAACTATACCACAATTTATTTAGCATTCTTCTGTTGATAGCATTTGGGTCGTTTCCAGTTTGGACTATTACAAATAATGCTTTTATGAACATTATTGCATATGTTTTGATAAACACAAGCTTTTCTGTTGGGCATATACCTAGGAGTAGGATTGCTGGGTTATGAGGCGTATATACCATCACCTTTTGTAGATATAGCTAAACAGTTTCCAAAGGGTTATATCAATTTATACTCTCATCAGCATTGTATGAGAGTTCCAGCCACTCCACATTCTCACCAACATTCAGTATTGTCTTTTCCTTTTTAGTCACTCTAGTGAGTGTGATTTTATATCATATTTCATTGCCTACAAATGAAGTTGCATGTTTATATCTTCCTTTCTAATCATCATGTCTTTTAGTTATTTGTCTTGCTTTAGTGCACTAGCCAGGACGTCTAGTATAATTTAAATAAAAGTCATTATAGTGAGCATCCTGGCCTCATTTCCAATCATAAATGAAAAGTATTCAACATTTCCCCACTAGATCTGATATTTGCTATAGGTTTTTTGTAGATAATGTATGTTAAATTAAGGACTTTCCCATATATTTATTGCAAGTTTAAGTTTGCTAAGTTTTTTGTCATGATGCGTTTTTTTGCACCTGTTGAAATGATCGCATAATTTTTCTCCAACTCCCTGGAAAATGTGCAAAATTAGAAAATTGGTGTTATCTTTTTCTTTAAATATTTTGTAGAGTGCACCATTGACAGCCTCTGGAGGTTTCTTTGTGGGAAACTTTTTAATTCTAAATTCAATAACTTAATAGTTAGGACTGTTCTGATTTAATTTTTTTCTTATGTTTTAGTGAATTGCATTTTCCCCATTTTATCAAAATTTTCAAAATTGAAGGTATAAAGTTCTTCATAATACTGTCTTCATATATTTTAATGTATCTGTGACCTATATTGTAGTACCCCCTATAGTGTTCCTCATACTAGTTATGTGCTTTCTACGTATTTTTTTCTGGATCAGTCTCAGGGATTTATCATTTTTTCTATTTTTTTCAAAGAAAAACTTTTAGATTTGTTGAGTCTCTCTGCTATAGTTCTATTTTTCTATTTCATTGATTTCTGTTCTTATCTCTGTTATTTTTTCTCCTCTACTTTCTTTAAGTTTAATTTGTTGTTTCTAACTTCTTGAGATAGATTTTCATATAAAAAATAATATATAGCCCGGCCAGTGTGGTTCAGTGGTTGAGCATCGTCCTATGGACCAAGAGGTTCTCAGTTTGATTCCTGGTCAGGGCACATGACTGGGTTGCAGGCTCAATCCCCAGTAGGGGGCGTGCACGAGACAACCAATCACTAATTCTCTCTCATGGATATTTCTATCTTTCCCTCTCCCTTACTCTCTATCTAAAAATCGATAAAAACATATATTTTTAAAGTAATAATATATAAATGTAAGCCTATAAATGTCTCTCTAAGCATAGCCTGAGGAGTATCCACAGGATTTCAGATGTAATATTTTTATTAACTGCCAATTCAAAATAAATTTTAATTTCCATTGTGAATTTATCTTTGACTCATAGGTTTTCCCCCCTCTTCCAAGTAAGGTGTCCAAACTTCAGTGGGCATAAAAGCTACTACCTGAGGACCTTGTCAAAATAGGGTTTCATCCCAAACCTCCTAGATTAGTACTTCTGGGAGGTAGGCCTGGGGATCGACATTCACAAGCTCTCCAAGGGATTTAGATGCAGTTGGACTGCAGGACCACAGTTGGGTAGCAAAGCAAGGGTTTCCTGAGGGCAGAGAGCAAGTCTGATTCACCCGTTTGTCAGTAGCCACCCCGGGGCCTAGCATAAAGCATGTTTAAAAAGTGGGTGAACCAATGGGTGCGGGGAGAAAGGAAGTAAAATTGCTTATATTGAGAGAATTGGGATTATTGAAAGCTATAAATTAGGGGACCCACTATGGCATCATTTGGTCCCAATTTAGTCCATTCAGGACAGAAATATTTTTTTTTTTTTGTCTTCAAATCTCTGCCTACCAGGCGGTCTCTTCACCTGTCCCGTTCTGCTGTCCTGGAACATGGACTTAAGTACGGGTGCCAGGCAGTCTAGCGGCCCCAAGAAGGTAAGGGTGGTACCAGAGATTTCCTGAGAGGGGTTGTTCAGAGCTGGGCAGCATTCCCTGCCCTGCCCACCCCCACCCCACCCCCAGCCCACCTCCAGGTCTTGGCTGGGAAAATGCCCATAGAACCCATTCTAAATAAGGTTATCTACCCCACCTCTCAAGAGCTCTAAGCATCCCTCCCATCCCCACGCCTTTGAAAAACTTCCACAGGACCTTTCTGCCCCACCCCAACCCCAGAGCCCCCACCCCTGTCTCCTCTGCACTTGTAGCCCCTGTGAGTTCCTCTCTCAGCAGCCTCTTGGCTACCTCTCCCCACCTCCACGCATGGCTCTCTCGAGCATCTCAGAAAAGCCCGAGTCTGACTTCCCCAGCCAGCTATTGTCCTGGCAGCACAGCCGCCACGCCAGCATCCCCACCCAGTCGGCCAGCCAGCCAGCCGGCTGCTCCCGGCCTCCCCAGCCCCCCCTCCCCGCCCCGCCCCAGGGAGGACCAGGCTGGCGGCTGGGAGTCTCCCTGCCGGCTCAGCCTCCCTCCTTCCCTCCTTCTCTCTCCTTGCCTCCCTCCCTCCTCCCTCCTCCGCCCGCCCCTGAGGTAGGGACCGTGCAAATCGAGGAGAGGGGGGACGGACAGTCAGAATGGGGTCCAGCTGAGGGCCCTTGGCTCCCCGTTGATGCTCTATTCAGGCTGAGTGTCCCGGAATCTTAGAACCTGGATTTGTGTGTGCCGCGGTGGTTCCTAGACCTGGAGGGTCCCTCCGGCAGGCCCGTGGTGCCCCCGTTTTGCACCAGGACCCCCCCTCGGATGCTCTGAGCCACCCTCCTCAACCCGGATCTAAAACCCGGGACACAGCTCTCAGGCCAGCCTCTCTCTCCACCCCAACCCCCCTTTCTGGCGTCCATCCCCTCCCCAACACCACCTTTGCTGCTGCCTCTGGCTGTGGACCTGCACCTCTTCCCCATCCCCGCCAGGCCCAGGGAGCAGGGGGAACCTGGATGAGAGCCCCCTCAACCTGGGGCTCTCCCAGGCCATGGCCCAAGTGCTCCCAGGGAGGAGCCCCGGACCCTGAGCATCTGCTAGAGGCTTGGCAGAGGCTCCGCGGGGACCGTGTCTTCTGAGGACAAAAGGCGGCGGCCAGCAGGCAGACAGGGGGGGTTGGGGGGGGGGGCGGAGGGACCGGCAGCCAGACGGGCAGACGGGTAGCAGGGGCCAGCGCTGGCCCCCTCCCAGCTTGGCGGTGGCATGAAGATGGGGGTGGGAGTGTGTAGTGGGGGAAGCACCTGCCGGGACCCCCACCTGCCAGCTAGCTGGGCACCCCAAGGCTGTGTGCTGCCCACCTGGTGTTCCCCAACACCCCCAGCCCTGCTCAGTGCACCCCTCCGGTGCCTGCTTCCCCTGATGTCTGCGATTTAGACCAGCCCAGCTGTATCCACGGCAACAGAAGCAGGAGTGTCACTGGCCGCCAGATCACGGAGGGTCCCACAATGTGGCCTGGGATGTGATTTATCCTGGGTGACACAGCTTGAGCTCCCTCCCTGGATTCCAAGACAGCCCTGCTGAGAGGAGCCCAGGTAAGTAGTCAGCATCCCTCCACCAAGGATGGGGGCTGGGACTTCTCTTCTGTCTCCCCACACAGATTTCAGAGTCTCCATCACTGCATGTTCTCTGTCTCTCTCTCTGACTGTTAGTCTCTCTCTCTCTCTCTCTTTCTGCTCCATCACAAGGGCTACTTGGACACCCAAGCCTGGAGATTCCTCTAGCCATCCCCATCTTTTCCGATCCCAAATGTCCCATGAGAAAGGGTACCACCACCTGTTTCCCCCGCACGGGGTCTGTTATCATCATGGTCGCATTTGGACAAGAGGCTGTGCTGACATTTCCTTGTGTGCTAGCTGTGGAAGGCATGCCTGGGAGCCGGTGGTGCTCTCCTCACAATGCCTGCACCCTGAGCAGGCTCAGCCTCCTGCAGCTGCCTCCTCTCCCTCTCCCTCCTCTTCCACTCTCCTCCAGGTTCCTTGGCCTGCATGCAGGGTGTGTGTCTGTCTGTGTGAGCAGGCAAGTGGGTAGACATGATAGGGAAGCTGCTCCCAGCCCAGACCACCCCCCACTCCTTCTTTCCTACTTCTCTCCCTCCCTCCCTCCCTCCATTCCTTCCTTCCCTTCTTCCCCTGTTTCTCCCCACAGGTAGTAGACTTTTGCTCACTCACACCGAAGATATTGCTCCGATCCCAAGATAGGGGGAGGAAGCCACACTGTAGGGCTAAAAGGAAGGTGAGGTGGGGGTGGGGAGCATTTCCAGACCCTAGGCTGTCTAATGGCTCTGTGGGCACAAGGACCACACCACACATCAACCTGCAGAGGCCAGACACAACGTGGTTGTCCCCACAGTGTGGACCCCAGCCTCCATCACAAGGCTGTCTGTCTTTGTTTCAGACATGCATGTTGTGTCTGAGACCCCAAGATCTTATAGCCTTGTGCATAGTGGCCAGTGTTCTCTATGTCTGGAGGGGCAAAAAGAGTATGGATTCTCCAGGGACACTTCCCCAAACTGCAACTTTAGTGAAAGCGGGCCCCTTACTAAACCTCAGTTTTCCCATCTGACAAAGAGACTGGTAACCCTTCCATCATGGGTGTGTGTAGTGACTAAATGAGTTGGTGCATGGAAAGAAAAGATGTGTATAGAAGTGGCTCTGAAGCAATGTCAGCAAAGCTCATAGTCAATACTGTTGCTGATTATTCATGATTAATATTGTTATTGATTATTCAGGGGAGACACTGACCCCTCTTCTCCAGGGTCTTGGTAGAGATCTGGAGAGGGCAGCAGGTAGGCATATGGGGAGTAGTAGAGTAGAGGCAGATCAGCTCTGTGTTATAGCTCCTCATTTGTAGGGAGTGATAAGTGGTAGCTGTGGGCAAAGCCTCCTGTCCCCACCCCACTCCAGGCTCCTTTTCTTGCACATGCCCCGTCCCCTGTCTGTGCAGAAACACACACACACAGACACACACACACACACACACAGGCTTGAGCTGCCCCCTCCCCCCTATGATCTAGCAGAGGCCTGGCTTGCAGCCTGCAGCATTCCTGGCCCTGGTGATGTATGCGTCTCCCTGTTGAGGGGAGACTTGGCAAGAGTTTGGCCTGTGGTCAGTGGTTGGCATGGCCTATAGACAAGGCTGAAGCTTCTGAGATCTCAGGGCTTTGGGTAGAGCTGGGGTGTGGCCCATGCAGCAGTCAGACCTGTGGGGGACGGGTCCCAGAGAGTTGCTAACCTAGAGCCTGGGCTGGGGAAACAGTGGGGTCTGCTGGCTGGTTTCTGGGTGTGGAGATGTGGTGGAACACTGGGTGATGGGGTGGTGGCTGGAGAAGGGTCCTCAAGGCTGGGGAGGAGGAGGATGGGAAAGACTGAGGCCCAGAAAATGCCCTATGTGGGGGCAGGGAAGGGTGGGGCTTTGAGGTCTGGAGTAGACTTTTCTGAAGATGCATTTGGTGCAGAAGGGAAAGGACCCAGCTTGCGGTCCGGCGGCATCTGGCCCTCAGTGTGGGTGTGTATGTGCAACTGAAAATGTGGCTGTGTGTGCAGTCTGTTTGTGTTTGTGTGTCTGTTCACGAGCACTGTGAATGTGTATGAGTCTGTATCTGTGAGCAGGCCACGTGAAGGTGTGTGCAATTGTGTGCATGTTTGGGTAGGCTTGTGTGTGTGTGTATAGGGGAGTGGGTATGACTTTGCATGTCTGTCTGGGTAAGCAAATGGGCATGTTTGATTCTGAGTCTGGATGAGGGTGTGTTGCTCTGAGTCAATAAGCCTGTTGAATGTCTGGTTGTGTGTGTGTGGTATCAATTTGTCTTTGAGTGTGCGTGTGTGAGTGTGAGGGTTTCAGAATGCCTGGGACTACATGTCCAAATAGGTGAATGCCTAGTTGTATCTGATCGTGTTTATCTGTATGTGCCCATGTGTGCATATGTGTGTAGGTGCATCTAAATGGTATGTTTGTGAGTGTAAGGCATGTGTATATGTCCATGCATGTATGGCAGGGTATGTGTGTACACATGCTTCTATATGGGTGTGTCTGTCATGTATATGTATGAGTAGGCCTCATGTGTATGTATGTGAATGTCCATGTGGATTCTCCAGTATTTTTAATTGTGTATATGTCTCTGTGCCTGCTTTAGTACATTTTGTTTGTAGACAACCCTATGGGTTTACATCTGATTGGGGAGATGTTAGTGTAGATGGCCACATTAGTATAAGGAGAGCTAATTGTGTGGGTAAGGGAGAGTGTGTGAATACATGTTTTGTGCATGGAAATATATTTTGTTTGTGCACATTTGATTATGTATATGGATGGGTAGGGCTGGGGGAGGTGTGCACCTGTATGTATATGCACAAAAGGCTGTGTGCAAGGTGAATAGTTGAATTTGTGTATATATCTCATTGTTTGTGGGTACGCTGTTATGCGTGAGTGCATGTCTGATTGTGGTATGCTTGAATAACTACATTTCATAATACTTGAGTGCACATGTCTCATGTTTTGTTTGAATTTCTAAGTGTAAATGTGGATATGTGACTGAATGTATATATGTGTCTATGTTAGTACGTGTGAACATCTGGCTGTGTGTGCATTTGAGTGAATATTTTGTACATTAAATATTTCCTGTGTCCATGCACATTTCCTGTGTCCATGCACATCTAAGTATATGCATGTGTGTGAATATGCCTGTATGTGTACCTAGCTGAATGTACAGATATGTGAATGTACCAGTTTTCACAGTTCCAATTATTTGCATATGTGTGTTGTGCTTATATACCATCATTTGTTCTGGAACATATGTTGTGGAACAGTGTAAATGAATGTGTGTCCATGCCACTATTGGCCTATAAGTGTGTTTGTGTGTGTGTATGTATGAGGACGACTTTGCATGTGTGTGTCGTGATGAGTGTTACCAATTCTTCTTTTGCAGCTGTACAAGTATGTGAGAATATGTGATTGTTCTTCCCTGTGGGCGTGTGTGTGGACATACCTTTGTGTCCAAGTCTATCTGGGAATGTAAGTGTAAATGAATCTTCTTTTGTTTACATACTTCTCATATGGATGTATGAACATGTGGGACCATACATGGTGTGCACATCTGTTATTTGTGTGTGTTTTTAAGTATATTTAGGTCTCCATGTCTGATTGTATACATAGAGAAATGAATGCTGTACAAGTCTGTGTGCATGTGAATATGCTCACAGGTGTACATGCTCAGTTGTGTGTATAAGTCTATGCGTGTTAGAATGTCTGTATATGAATACATCATCTCATTGACAAGCTTGTACACACCTGGGTATTTATATGTGTGAGTACACTCATGCATGAATGTGTGTGAATATACTTATCTATATAAATGATTTTCACAGAGAGCACCCAAATTATGCCATCTAGGCAGAAATCTAGATGTGAATGTGAATGTGTATGTTTAAGTGAAAGTATATCTGGGGAAAGCAGGGAGGCAGAAGGAGAGGGAGAAAGTATTTGCATTGTGTGTATGTAAGAGAGAGCCTTGGTGTTTCTGGTTAGAGTGTGTATGTGTGATATTTGGTCGTATAGGTATACCCCGCTTTCTATACGTTCTCATTAAGCCATTTCCCTTTCATGAAAGACCTATTTCAGTAAGGTAATAGCTTTTTTCATGAAAGCAAAGTGACATAACACAAACTTTCAGAAAGTGGGAGGTACTTCTGACTTTACACCATTTTGGCTTACAAAAGGTTTCATAGGAATGCTCTAGTTTTGGATAGAGGGGAAACCTTTATTTGGGAAGGATGAGTGTGAGTGTGGATGTATGTAAATGGTGTGTTTGTGAGGTACTATGAGAGTATCAGCCTATTTGGGTAGAGGATCATATGAGTAAGAGATTGGGTGTGGCTGGGTGGGAACATGTGTGAGGATGTGTATATTTGTGGGGTATGTGAGGATGGATGTATCTGGATGATGCAAGAGAGTGGGAGTATCTGAATGATGTATATGTGGATATATCTGTGTTGTATGTGTAAGAGGATGTGGGTATTTCTGGGTAGAGTATGTGTATGAGAGAGTATGGGTATAACAGGATGGGGGCATTCAAGTGAGAGCATACCTGGATGGTGTGTAGGTGGGTGAGAGCACAAGTGTATCTAGGCAATGGAAGTGTATGATGTAGTATATCTAGATGGTGTATGTGTGTCAGAGAGAGAATTTGGGCACATCTTGGTGAGGATGGGGGCGTATGTGAATGTGTATATAATTGGAGGGTACTATGGATGGTGTGTGGGGGTGTATTGAGAGAATATGGGTGTAACTGCATTGTGTGTATGGACTGTGAGTATTCTAGATGATGGTGATTAAGAGGAGGAGGAGGATCTGGATTGTGTGTATGTGTAAGAGAGAGTAGGTGTTTCTGAGTGTGGTGGGGGTCTGAGAGCACAGATGTGTTTGGTAGGAGGAGTGTGTGAGTGTATCTGGATGGGGTGTAAGTGTTTGGGTTTAATTGGGTTGGAGTGAGTGTGGGTATATTGGGGTGTGAGTGGGTGTATCTGGATGATGGGGGGGTACGCCTGGGCTGTGTGTGAGATAGTATGTGGGTGTATTTTGAGGGAACATGTCTGAATGTGAGTGTATCTGGATGATGGGTGGTTGAGAGCACAGGTATGTTTGGGTGGCAGGGTGTGTGCTAAGGTAATCTAGATGGTGTGCTGTGAGAGCTTTGGTTTTGTATCTGGGTGTGTATGTACTTGGGTATGTATGTGAGTGTGTGTATAACTGGATGGTGTGTGTGAAAGAGAGTTTGGGGGCATATCTGGGTGGGAAGCTTGTGTTTGGAGAGTGTGTGGGTGGTGTTGAGGGGTTGAGAGCATTGGATGTATCTAGGCAGTGGAGTGTCTGGAGAGGTGCACCTGGATGGCATGTGTGAGAGTTGGATACATCTCAGTGGGATATGTGTGTGAATGCAGATGTATCTAGACAGTAGTGGAGTGTATCTACATGATGTGTGTGGGGAGTGATTATATCTCAATGGTCCATATGGGAGGAATCTGGATGGTGTGTGAGAGGGTGGATGGATCTGGGTAGAGCCATGTGACTGGAGCTGTGTTGGGGGAGGGGTGAGAGAAAGACAGACAGACAGAAACATAGAGACAAAGAAAGACAGAGAAAGAACATGAGAAAGTCTGGATGTATATGGATAGGATTTGTGTGTGAGTAGGTGTCTCTGGATTATATGTAGGTGGGTATCTGTGTGTGGATGTATTTGGGTTGGGAATTTGTGAATGTGAGTATCTGGGTGGGGTGTGTGTAAGTGTAGTGACTTTGAATGGTGTGTGTCTCGTTTTGGGTGTGTCTTGATAATGTCTGTAAGAGATTGTAGGTGTGCTTGGGGCGGATATGAGGGCTCTGGGTTGGGGGGTGCATTTGAGTGTATCTTAATGTTGTATGTGAGAGTGTGGCTATACTGAGTTTGGAGTTTGCGTAAGTGTGGCTGTATCTGGGTGGAGTGCCTGTAACTGTAGGTGTATTTGAGGTGTGTATGTGTATAAGAGTGGGTGTGTTGAGATGGGATGTGTGCAAGAGTGTAGCTGTGTCAGTATTGAGTATGTGTGTGAAAGGGAGTGCATCTGAATAGTGTGTGTGAGAAAGAGAATGTGCAACTAGCTGGATCAGGGTGTATGAGAGTGGGTATATTTAAGCAGGATATGTGGGGTTCTCTCTAGATGGTGTACAAGAAGGAGATCAGGTTATCTGGTGAAAGAGAAAGTGTATCATGTGAAAGAGAGAGTGTATAGCTAAATCTGTGCAGGGTGTGTGAGTGTGAGTGTAACTAGGTCAGGGGGTGTGCTTGTGAGCAAATATGGTTAGTTTGTATAAGAGTGTTTAGTGTACTTGGGTGGGGAAGTACCTGAGAATGCGGGTGTATCTGTATGTGAGTGTGGACTTATCTGGATGCTGTGTAGGTGGTGTATCTGGGTATTTTGTGTGTTTGATAGTGTGTGTGTCTGTGTGTGTGATTGTGAATGTGTGTGTGTGTATGTGTGTGTGTGTATATATATATATATATATATATACACACACACATACACACATTATATATATATATATATATATATATATATATATATATATATATATATATATCCTAGGGCATCTATACCTCTGCTGGAGTGTCTGTGAGCACATACATGTGTATGTGTGAACGTCTGTACCTGAGCACGTTGGTACATGGCTTGTGTGTGCACATGCTTGTGCTAGGATGGTGTGTGTATATGTATATGTACATGAGGTGAATGCGTTTCTACACATGAATAAGTTGAATCTGCAAGGTCTCTGGAGCCAGACTCTGGGTTTGAATCCTAGTTCTGCCATTTTTTAGCTGTGCAGCTCTGGGCAAGTCACCTAACCTCAACTAAGCTCGTTTCTTATTTGTAAGTAAGGGTAATAATACAGCCTGTCTCTGAGGGGGAGGATTGGTTGTGTTAGTATTTGAAAAGTGCTTAGGACAATGCCTGGCACATAACGAGTCCTCTGTGCCAAATAAGGTGTTATCCTGTGCTGTAATTATTACATGTGCTGATGTGTAAGTAACATTATGTGTCCACCTGGGAGTGTGAATGGGATTGTTTCTGCGTGCACATTTACTACATCTGTATCCATGTGTATGTATGACAGAATGAGCAGATCCTGTGTATATGTGAGAGTGTTTGTACATAAAACTAGGTTTGTATTTTATGTGTCCCAGTATGTGTATACAACTGTGGATGTATGAGGAAGGAAGTGTGTGTCTAGTAGGTTAATGGCGGGGGTCAGTGCACAGACATCTGGTGTATGAGTACACACACCTGTATTTGTGGCAGTGTTGTGTCCATGTGAGTGCAGGTGTTACCTTCATTTCTGACGTGCCTGCATATGTGTGTGTGCATGTGTGAGAGTGTCTTTTTATCTGAATATGTAAACACGTTTGTAGTGGTTAGGATATAAATGTGTGCTTGTGAATCTCTGTTGTGAGTGTCTGTAAATGTAAGAATGTTGGTATCCACGCTTATATGTGATGATGTAGGTGTGTGTGTGTGTGTGTGTGTGTATAAAAGATTTGTGCCTATCTGGCCATGTGCTAGGATATGTGTATCTGTGTTGTATGAGTGTATGTGTAGGTGTGAATGGGTGTGTGCATCAGAGTGTTTGTTCCTATCTGTGTTTATAAGCATCAGTGGCTCTGTGGGTGTAAATGCATGAGTCTGCACTGCTCCCCATGCCTGCCTGCTTCTGTGTGTGTAGCAGTGAGCCTGAGCGATGTGCCTGTATGTGCAAGTATGCCTGTACTGTGCATATATGTGCCAGGGCTGATTTTTATACTGTGTGTATGTGTATGTGTATGTGTGGGAGGGCAGGGTTTGTATAATAGAGTGGGTTTTAATCCCTTAGCGTAAGAGCATAAGGTGGGGGAAGGCCTGGATCTGGAGGATGTGAGCAGGACTTGCCTGTGTCTGAATGTCAGTTCTGTGCATTCATGACTGTGTCTGACAGCGTGTGGGTCCATACAATTTGGTTTGTAGGTGTATGTGTCTGCATGTGTGTCCATGTGAATGGTGAATGTGTCTCTGCCTAGGCCTATATTTCTATGGAAGGGTGTGTGTATGTGAGAGCACTTCACTGCACTTATCGGCTCATATAAGTCTGAATGGGAATGCAAATTTGAATCTCCGTGTGTGTATGTGCCTGTGTGAATGTATCTATCTGTGTATGCTAGTGTGTCTATGCAATGTGACTCGATGTAATGTGCTAGGGCATTAGTAACCCACCACACAGAGAAGGTGAAATAGGTGTATGGCACACTGGAGTAAACTGAAGAGGATTTAATTTAGGGGTACTGGGGTTTGATGAAAAGAAAATCCTTACATTTTCTTGATATTATACAAATTGGTAAGAAAAACAAAAATGCAAAGTTTTAGGGAATTTATAAAATTTGATTACAACTTTGAAATGAAATTTTCTCATAGCACACTTGGCTCACTTCTGGAACTATAACTTTTTTATTCCCTCATGCAAATTAGTAGTGGTCAACATTCTTCTGAGACTTTGGTCATGATGGCCTTGATTTATTTTACGGTCATTTAATTCATTTATGGTCATTTTTATCATGACTGGTAAATCACTTGGTGCTGAGCATAGATCATCTACATCAAGTTATTTTGTTTCTTGGTAAACACACACACACACACACACACACACACACACGAAATAAATTAAAATGACTAGTTTTGACATGGATATAAGCTTCCATCATGGCCTGCCACTCCTTGATCTTGGAAGGCATATTGTTGAAGGTAAGATTCATTCCATGGAGGATGCTCAGGCACAATTTGCCCCAATGCCCTCAATAATTAGCTTGAATGTCTGAAACATAGATGCATAGTTCCGCAGGTCAGCAAAGCTCACCTCAAAGGCATGAGCTTTGGAGTCATCAAGTACCATTTTTGAAGCATCAGATGTAGTTTCTAGTGTTGAATATGGCTGATGATACCAATCTTTCTAAAGAAATGGAACAATTGTTTGTTCGTGCCTCCTCTTTTCACCTCCCTTTGATAACTCACTTGTTCTTGCCATGGCCAGGCAGAGACCCAGGTTTTATGCCCGAAATAGCTACATGATCGCTTCTATCTCTTTGTAGTCACCAACAACAGGAAACTGCTTGCATTAAGTAGGTGGCAGCAAATGGTCAAATAGTATTTTCTTTCTTTCTTTCTTTCTTTCTTTCTTTCTTTCTTTCTTTCTTTCTTTCTTTCTCTATTTTTTTGAAGAGTATGTTTTTAATTGGTAAAACTTTCTCATCAATAAGCAGAACTTGGATAATTCGTAGTATTTGAATTTTGTGCTTCAAAGGTGGGATCCTTCTTTAAATCTAATGCATTTTTTTTCTTTCAGTCAAATGTAATGTTGAAATTTCTTTCAACGAATGCTCATAAGTTTTGAATCCAACAGAAAATTTTCATTTTGAGTATTTCAAAATAATCATGAAGCTTTCCCCCTAAGTAGACCCAGACATTACTCCACTCATCTTAATAAATCTTTTTTTTTAGTATTCAGCTTCTAATGCTAACTAACCATCACCCAGGGAGCCATACTTGACCTTACTGCTTCTAACTTGAAGTTTGGCTTCGAATCCATAAACCTTGTCATTGTACTTAAAAAAAGCAACCTTGTCAGTACACCTTTACATATTTTTTAGCATCTTAAAATTTTTTTATGTAATTTTATTCATGTGCTCAAAGAGCCATTTGTTTAAACCAGTAAGCATCCAATATGCAAAGTGATAATCGTTCACAAAGAAATGCTGAAACTTCTTTTGGCTCATAAATCTTTTACCAGATCCTTACACACTTAGGTTTAAAGCAACAGAGAAGGGTGTACTGATCCCGCTGCTTCACAGAAAGCTGACATGCAGGTGGGTGGTGCTTTGAATTTAATTAAATTCACCTAGGATCATTTACTGTGGACATTAAACCTATAGGCAACTTTTAAAAAATATACACTGAGTGGCCAGATTATTATGATCTCTGAACGCACTCAGTGTATATCCTATATAATAAAAGGCTAATGTGCAAATTGTCCCCTCGACCAGGAGTTCGACCAGCAGGCAGGCCGGCCAACCGCCCATGTCCCCTCCCCCTGGCCAGGCTGGCCGGACCCCACCCATGCACGAATTCATGCACCAGGTCTCCAATATATTATATATACACACTGAGTGGCCATATTATTATGCATTCAGAGATCATAATAATCTGGCCACTCAGTGTATATTTCTATTGATTTCAGAGAGGAAGGGAGAGGGAAAGAGAGAGATAGAAACATCAATGATGAGAGAGAATCATTGATTGGCTGCCTCCTGCACACACCCCACCGGGGATCAAGCCTGCAACGCAGGCATGTGCCCTGACCGGGAATCGAACCCTAACCTCCTGATTCAAAGGTCGACGCTCAACCACTGACCCACACCAGCGGGCTACAGGCAAGCATTATAAGGTAAGGGCTCCTCGGTGAATGAATCTCGGTGTTTTCAGAACAAATTCCAGATATAAATTTCCTGCCATCACAAAAACAGCACCAGTCCACAGACTTATGCAGTTCCCACAATCTTTCAAAATATGTATCACTTTGAATATTTCAACCTTAGTTTTCTCAGTGCTTCTTGCATTTCTCTTCAGGGTTTCTGACTAATCCTATGAACCAAGACAGTTAATTAACATCCAGAGATGCATCAATGTAAAATGAAAATTCTTTGTTTCAATAGTCTTCTGGGTTAATGTCATCTTGATGTCCTTTGACCTGTCCATACTATCTCCTTATAGCAATTGAAAGTGGCCCCTTTCCTATTTTTACCTCCTGGGTTTCAAATATAGTGTGGACAATTTCCTGGCAGACTGCTAACATGTGAGATTCTACTGGGAGGGGCATCTTAGGTTTACTTGTTAATCATGTAATCCTGTCACTAGCTGGTTGAGCTCTATCTAAAAATGTTCTAATCCATCTCATACAATGAGTGGCCAGATTATTATGATCTCTGAACACATAATAATCTGGCCACTCAGTGTATATCCTATATAATAAAAGGCTAATATGCAAATTGTCCCCTCGACCAGGAGTTTGACCAGCAGGCAGGCCGGCCAAACGCCCATGTCCCCTCCCCCTGGCCAAGCTGGCCGTACCCCACCCATGCACGAATTCATGCACCGGGCCTCTAATATATATACATGCATACACACACTGAGTGGCCAGATTATTATGCATTCAGAGATCATAAATGAGCCTGGTTTCTTAATTTGCACTTCCAGTTGCTTTAAGAAGTCCAGATCTTTCTCTGTGTGATAATGTTTTGTGGTCAGTTGACCAACATAGCCTACTGAGAAATGAAGTTTCTTTTGATAACTTTTCCACACAAATCAGACATTTAGGCTGAGAAAGAAAGGACTAATTGGGCAGCTAAATGCAAATTTGAGACAATCTTCAGTAGATTTTTTAAATTAGGGACATCCCGGATATTTTTGGGACAGGAAATTCCTGTGTTTGTCCTATGAGTCTCCTGGTTTTCCAGCTTTACTAAAAAAGTCCATCACGATGGGGGGGAAATCTTAACAATTAAATTTACTTGAATATAAAACATTGAAGAGCCCCAGCCGGTTTGGCTCAGTGGATAGAGTGTTGGCCCGCAGACGGAAGGATCTTTGGTTTGATTCCCAGTCAAGGGCATGTACCTCAGTTGCAGGCTTGATCCTGGTCCAGTCAGGCCTATGCATGAGGCAACCAATCCATGTGTCTCTCTCACTTTGATGTCTCTCTCTGTCTGTCTCTCCCCTTCCCTTCCACTCTCTCTCAAAAAAAAAAAATATTGAAGGGGTCAGCTGAGCTTTGTGACTTCTGAAAACTGAGTTTTTCAATAAATAAATTTTAGGTCTTCTGCATTCTTAAGAAAGCAGCACTCTGAAACAGCCATAAAAGCCTAGCTTTCCCTTTAATGAATCAATTCCATTCAACTACAGTCAAGCTTCATTCATTTACTGACAAATATTTTTACCTAAAAACAAAAGATAATAACTAATTATGAAATCCCACCAAGAATCAGATTTGGCTAATTGTTAGTATTAAAAGCCAATAGCAAGTAAATGAATACTCTAAGAAATAATAAAAACTTATATTATTTTAATGTTTTTAAATGTGTTCTTTTAGAAATACTAAAATGCTTATGAATGAAATGGTATAATAGATATGCTTCAGAATATTCTGTAAGCGGGGGCAGTGTATGAGGTTATAGGTGAAATAAGGCCCTATGAGTTGATCATTGGTGAATCTGGATGATAGGTGCACTGAGGTTCATTACAGGATTCTTCCTACTTTTTTCTGTTTCAAATGTTCTAGAAGAAAACAGTTTCTTTTATAACAAAGCAATGATGAAGGAAATTAACAAGCTAATTATATTCCTCTTAGGAACACCTAATACCATATAATAGTAATAACAGCAACAACCACACAAACCTTCTGAAAAAGAGTTGTGAAACAATAAAAATGAGATCAAATTAAAAGAAAAACATTGTACACTTAGGGGAAAACCAAAATAACCTCAGTGAAGATGAACGAGAGCCCCATCTTGTTCTGGCCCCCTGCTGTGGCAAGTACCCACCAGCCTGGCAGATCTGCTAATGTTTCCACTTGTGTGTGCAGGGTTTGGCTTGTCTACACATGCGCAGGACTACCTCTTGGTGCATACCTGTTGCAGGATGTGTATATCATTTAAGTGCATCTGTATCGTGAGCAAGTTTGTGTGTGTACACATGTCTGTGAGTATTATTGTATACATGGGCTGTTTTTCTCTTTGTGTGTATGTGTATAGCAAGGTTCAAGTGCATGTGAGCATGGTGGCCTGTGTAAGTGACTTTGAAGTTGAATGTTAATGTGTGTAATAGTGGTTGTATATGAGATGATATAGGTATGCCACTGTTTGCATACCTGTGTTGCAAGAGCTTGTCTGAATATGTGAGAGGAGCTGGTCCGGAGGTAGTGACTTATCACAATTGATTGTACACAGTCAGTTACAGATTGAATATGTGAGAGGATTTGAATAATCAGGTATATTGATACAAAGGGGATATATGAGTCTATGTGTGACAGTGAGTAGGTTTACAGGTGTGTATCTGTCAGGATTTGAGAGTTCACGTGTGTGTGTGTGTGTGTGTGTGTGTGTGTGTGTGTGTATTGGGGGGTTTATAATTGTGGGTTTATGAACCATTGCATAAGTATGTGTGTGAGTGTGTCTGACTGTGTTTGTAATTCTCAGCCCTCATACCCAACACCCTCTTTTATGTAACATTTTGCAACGCCCCTTTACTATCTGTAACGAAGTTCTTAAATAATATAATCTTTCTCCACATATAATTTCAAAACAAAATCCATATAGCATTTTATACAATAGTCATATTGTATTAACTCTAGTACAAATAAATAAGGAATAAAAGGAAAGTGGTTTATAAGAAAATAATTTGTATTTCAGTATGTAAGTGCTTGGCTATAACCCTCCCCAGGAGATTCAATGAAGTAGTTAGAGGCATGTAACATCTTACACTGATTACGTGGATTAAGGAGAAGGGGGAAATCAGAAGCTGCCCTTTGCAGAAACTGCAGGAAAATGACAGGCAAAGGCTTAGGGCTGAGATTTTTCTGAACTAGTGAACAGCTCAAGGGAAGTGCTCCACAAAACAAAATACAGTCTCCTGTGAACTTAGCCCCACTCCTGGATAATTCCGGGTATAGTAAATCCTCGCTTAACGTCATCAATGGGTTCTTGAAACTGCGGCAAAATGACGTATAACCAAACCAGTTTTACCACAGGCTGATTGATGTCAACAAGAGTTAAGTTCCTAAACACTAAACACATCTGATCAACGTTACAACCAGACGACATTGAATGAAACCTTATTCGAGGACCTACTGTACATTAAAAACTAGGGAAATTGTGTTTCTCTCTGAAATAGCTAGGTTCAGTTCATTACAAATCCAAAGTCCCAGGGGATGCGGGACAATATGTTGGCTGCGTGGGACTGCCATGCACTTCGCTGGAATGCCAGTATCCTTACCTGGGACCCCTAAATGTTAGAATAACACCCTACACCCCAGCATGGTGACAACCAAAAATGCACCTACAAATTTCGAAAATGTCCCCTAGGGGGCAGTAACGCCTTAATTGAGGACGAAGCACGAAGCCTTAATTGAGGACGAAGCACTGGCGTTTAGGCCGGGTACACTGTACCTGTGCGACTGAGGCAGCGTACATGGTACGCCCTCCGTGTGTGTGTGTGTGTGTGTGTGTGTGTGTGTGTGTGCAGGCACAATGTCCCTATGTGTGAGCTGGTTGCTGTCCATGGGTCTCCATTGCAGTAGGCTGTGTGTCAGTGTGAGTGTGCAGGTGTCTTGTGTATTTGTGTCTAAAGGCGTCTGGGCACCAGGCTGAGCTTGTGCTCAGAAGAACTCTCTCCTCGGTGATTTATACAATTGCCCCAGCTTTCCAAGCAACACCAGGGTTTTGTTTCTTTGCTGCTATTGTTTTTTTCTTTTTGATTTAGTTTAGCATTTGCTTTTGTTTTCATTCTGGACTATGTACACATTATCCACCTTCTTGGTCTTAGTCTATCTCCCTGTCTCCCTCTCTGTATCTGTATCTTTATTTCTGCCTCTCTGCCTCTATCTCCACCCCCTCTCTTCATCTGTCTCTCACTCCCCACCCCATCTTTATTTCTCTAAATCTTTCCTTGTTTCCTGGTTTTATCCCTCCCCTGCTATCTCTCTACCTCAATATCTACCTATCTCCCTCCCTCCCTTCCTACATCCCTCCGTTCCCGGCTCTGTTTCTGGTTTTGTTTTTTTTTCTATCTCTTTCTGTCTATCTCTGTCTCTCTCCCTCTATTTTTGTATCTCTATCTCTGTCTCCATTTTTGTCTCTCTCTCCTCTGTCTCTCCCGCTCTTTCCTTTTCTCTCTGTGCACCTCTGTTTCTGTTGTCTCACTCTCCTTTTCTCTTCTTTCCCTTTCTGTTTCTATTTTTATCTCTTCCTCTCTGTGTGTAAGGCTGTCTTCCCCTCTCTTTGTCTCTGGCTCTCTCCCCCCACCTTTCGCTATCTCTGTCTGTCTCTCTCTGCTCCTATCTCTTTCTCTTCTCTGTTAACTCCGTGTGTCTCTTTGACTCTCTCTTACACTCCAGTTCTGTCTCTTTAACTTCCTACCCTGTCTCCTCTCAAGGCTAAGGTGTGTGTGTGTGTGTGTGTGTGTGTGTGTGTGTGTGTGTGCATTTACACAGAGCCAGCTGTCTGTTGGCTGGTCCACAGTTCTATGGGAACTATCAGGCTCTGAGGGCCTGCTGAAAGGGACCTGTCAACCCACTTCCCCTGTGTCCCTGCCCCAGCACCTTCTTGTGGCTTATTGCCACTGGCTCTGAGATTTCCAGGCGCCCTCAAAAAAGCCTGGCCCCGGGTAGCTGTGGCAAGCCAGGTTGGATTGAGCTGGAAAACAGTGCAGATGGGAGACTTTTTCCTGGGAGAGGAGGGGTTAGAAAGACACCCACTCAAACCCCGCCTTCCCCAACCTCAAGCTCATCCCAGCCTCAAAAGTAACTCTGATCTTTTCCGGTGTCTGCCTTGTCACCTTCCCTCTTGAACTTTCCCTGTTATCTTATCATACCCCACATCCTCTGCCCCAGCCAGGATTCTTCCTGTTTCCTGCCCAGTGTTGCCTGTGCCCTCCCACGCAGGCACTGCCCTGCTTTAGTTCTTTTCCTAGAATGTATCACTTTTAAAAAAATAAATATATTTTTGTTAATTTCCGGGGGGGAGAGGGAGAGAGAAATAGAAACATCAATGATAAGAGGGAATCATTGATCGGCTGCTCTTTCAGCAAATCCCACCAGGATGCTTCCAGGCAGCCCTCCCTGAGCCACCAGCCCATTTCGTCCCTCAGTCAATTGGAGAGTGTGTGAGTCTATAAGCCCTGCCATGTGGAGCTTTTGTTCTCATAGGGAGAGACAGGCAATAAAGCAAAATCTAAAGGTAAATTAAGCCCGGCCAGCGTGGCTCAGTGGTTGAGCATCGACCTATGAACCAGGAGGTCACGGTTTGATTCCCAGGCAGGGCACATGCCTGAGTTGCAGGCTCAAGCCCCAGTGTGGGATGTGCAGGAGGCCGCTGATCAATAATTCTCTTTCATCATTGATGCTTCTGTATTTCTGTCCCTTCCGCTCTGAAATTAATAAAAAGATATAAAGAAATTTTTTAAGTAAATTAATACAGTGTGTTAAAAGAGATAAATCCTAGCCTGACCAGCGTGGCTCAGTGGTTGAGTGTCGACCTAGGAACCAAGAGGTCCTGGTTAGATTCCTGTTCAGAGCATATGCCCGGGTTGTGGTCTCAATCCCCAGTAGGGGGCATGCAGGAGGCAGCCGATCTATGATTCTCTTTCATCATTGATGTTTCTATCTCTCTCCCTCTCCCTTCCTCTCTGAAATCAATAAAAATATATTTATTTTAAAAAAAGAGATAAATTCTAGGAAAAGAACTAAAGCAGGGCAAAAGGCACGGGGGTGCTCTTATTTTTTCACCCAGATTACTGCAAGAGCCTCCTAACTAGGCTCCCAACTTCCACACTTGTCCTCATGGTCTGTGCTCCTCATAGCAGCAAGCAGGATCCTGTTCAATCTCTAGTCATCGCATATCTGACCTCTGCTCACAGCCCCTCCTATGGCTCCGATCTCACTCAGAATAAAAGTCAAAGTCCTCACCATGCCTACATGATCTGGCCTTGCCATCATTCGGTCCGCACCTCACATCACTTGCCCCTTACTCTGTTCCACCCACAGTGGCCGCCTGTGCTTCTTCAAACGTACCATCTGTGGTCCCACCTCAGGGCTTTGCTCTGGCTGTTCCCTCTGCCTGGACTTCTCTTTCCCCAGATACCCACAAAAGTAACTCTCTCACCTCCTTCGGATCTTTGTTCAGATGACACCTCTATAAAACCTTCCCTGTCCACCTCATCAAAAATTGCATTTCCCCCACCCCTAACACTTCCTATCCCCCTTTCCTCCTTTTTTGTTTGTAGGAATTTATCATCATCTGACCTACTATACTTCATCCATGTATCTTCTTCTTTTTTTATATATATAGAATGTCAGCTCGCCGAAACCGGTTTGGCTCAGTGGATAGAGCGTCGGCCTGCGGACTCAAGAGTCCCAGGTTCGATTCCGGTCAAGGGCATGTACCTTGGTTGCGGGCACATCCCCAGTAGGGGGTGTGCAAGAGGCAGCTGATCGATGTTTCTCTCTCATCGATGTTTCTAACTCTCTATCCCTCTCTCTTCCTCTCTGTAAAAAATCAATAAAATATATATTTTTAAAAAACTGAAAAAAAATAGAATGTCAGCTCCACAAGGGCAGGGATCTTTTTCTCATTCACAGCTGCATCCACCATGCCTGGCATACAATAGATACTCAATAAATGGTTTCTCTTTTTTATAAAAACATTTTATTTATGAGAGAGAGAGATTTGTTGTTCCACTTATGTATGCCTTCATTTGTTGCTTCTTATATGTGCTGTGACTGGGAATCAAACCCGCAACCTTGGCATATTGGGATGTTGCTCTAACCAACTGAGCTACCCAGCCAGGGCAATAAATGTTTTTTTCAATGAAGGAATACACACAAGCATATCTACATCTTTATATTCACACACTCTCTGCCTTACTTAAACTAAAAACCCAAGTCCTCGTCATCACCCACAGCCCTCCATGACCTGGCCTTGGACACCTCTACGACCTTACTTTCTATCACTGTCTCCCTCACCTGCTCTAGTCCAACCACACTGGTTTTCGCACTGCTCCTTAAGCAGGCTAAGCACTTCCTGATCATGAATAAATACACCTATTTAATGAGTGGCTACCAGTATTAACAAGAAAACAAAAACAACCAAAAGAATGAAATAGAGTAGAAACTAATGAGAGTATATTAGACATAGATTCAGTACTGTTCTGTGAAACTTTTGATTCAGCCATGTGTGCACGTGTGTGTGTGTGTGTGTGTGTGTGTGTGTGTGTGTGTGTGTGTGCTGCATTGCAATGTAAAATCTTACTATGGATGGCAATAAAAAAGGGAGAAGAGCCCGGCTGGCATGGCTGAGTGGTTGAGCATGGACCTATGAACCAGCAGGTCACAGTTTGCTTCCCGGTCAGGGCACATGCCTGGATTGCTGGCTCAATGCCCAGTGTGGGGCGTGCAGGAGGCAGCCGATCAATGATTCTCTCCCTCTCCCTTCCTCTCTGAAATGAATAATATTTTTTTTAAAAAAAGGGAAAAGAGCCACATCAACATCCCTGCCCCACACAACCACCAACATAGCAAACAGGTAACCAAGGACACCTAGAGATATGAAGTGCGCTCACTCAGCAAGGATGGGGTAGAAGCAGCAGTGGCCAGGGCCAGGGCCTGACACCAGCCGAGGAGTAAGCAGGGTGGGGACATGAGGGAGGGCCTACACAGACACGCTAACACTGCCCTTTCTGTTTCTTCCTCACTTTTTCTTTCCATCTGTTTCTCCCTGTCTGTCTTGTTTCTCTCCCTCCCTCTTCTTCCCTCTCTCCCCTTCTCCCTCTCTCCTCCTCTCCCCTATCTCCCTGTCCCTCTCCCTCTCTGTCCCTTTCCTTCTTTTCCCTTTTCTGTCTCTCTCTTTGCATCCCCTCCATTTCTGTCTCAATTTTTTATCCGTTTATATCTTTGTTGTCATTTTCCATCTCTTTGGTCTATCCTTTCTCACTCCTTCTCTGTACCTCTGTGTGTTTTTTCCTCTCTGTCTCTCTCTTACCCTCATCTCTCTGTCTCTATGTCTGTGTCTCTCCCACTACCCCCATTTGCAGGTGCAGCCCAGCAGGACAACTGATGGAGTCCCCCAGAACCCATCGAGTACCGGACTGGCTGACTCCATAGGGTTGGGAGCAGCCCCTGCCCTTCATTATGGCCAACACCACTGGAGAGCCCGAGGAGGTGAGCGGTGCTCTGTCCCCACCATCAGCATCGGCGTATGTCAAGCTGGTGCTGCTGGGACTGATCATGTGCGTGAGCCTGGCGGGCAACGCCATCTTGTCCCTGCTGGTGCTCAAGGAGCGTGCCCTGCACAAGGCTCCTTACTACTTTCTCCTGGACCTGTGCCTGGCCGACGGCATCCGCTCTGCCGTCTGCTTTCCCTTTGTGCTGGCTTCTGTGCGCCACGGCTCCTCATGGACCTTCAGTGCGCTCAGCTGCAAGATTGTGGCCTTTATGGCTGTGCTCTTTTGCTTCCATGCGGCCTTCATGCTGTTCTGCATCAGCGTCACCCGCTACATGGCCATCGCCCACCACCGCTTCTATGCCAAACGCATGACACTCTGGACATGTGCAGCCGTCATCTGCATGGCCTGGACCCTGTCTGTGGCCATGGCCTTCCCACCCGTCTTCGATGTGGGCACCTACAAGTTTATCCGTGAGGAGGACCAGTGCATCTTTGAGCATCGTTATTTCAAGGCCAATGACACGCTGGGTTTCATGCTTATGTTGGCTGTGCTCATGGCAGCCACACATGCTGTCTATGGCAAACTGCTCCTCTTTGAGTATCGTCACCGCAAGATGAAGCCAGTGCAGATGGTGCCAGCCATTAGCCAGAACTGGACATTCCATGGCCCTGGGGCCACCGGCCAGGCTGCTGCCAACTGGATCGCTGGCTTTGGCCGTGGGCCCATGCCACCAACCCTGCTGGGTATCCGGCAGAACGGGCATGCAGCCAGCCGGCGGCTGCTGGGCATGGACGAGGTCAAGGGTGAAAAGCAGCTGGGCCGCATGTTCTACGCGATCACACTGCTCTTCCTGCTCCTCTGGTCACCTTACATCGTGGCCTGCTACTGGCGAGTGTTTGTTAAGGCCTGCGCTGTGCCCCACCGTTACCTGGCCACTGCTGTTTGGATGAGCTTCGCCCAGGCTGCCGTCAACCCGATCGTCTGCTTCCTGCTCAACAAGGACCTCAAGAAGTGCCTGAGGACTCACGCCCCCTGCTGGGGCACAGGAGGTGCCCCGGCTCCCAGAGAACCCTACTGTGTCATGTGAAGCAGGCTGATAGGCAGACAGACAGGGAGAAGGTCATGGCCACCATGATGGGGCTAACAGAAAGGGAGGGGTAGGGCCCCATACAGGAGCCTTTCTTTCTGAGCTCCAGCCCCAGCCCCTCAAACCACCCGGAATCTAGGCACCTTTGCCAACACCTCCCCAGGGGTGGGGGACTGGGAAAGAGGTGTTTCTAGTTCTAGGGCCTGTCTCTGCTGCCTCCTTTTCCACTTCTACAATCTCTCTCCTCTCTCCTCATATTCTCTCTCTCTCTCTCTCTCTCTCTCTCTCTCTCTCTCTCTCTCTCTCTCTCTTCAGAAAAAGAAAACAAAAGTGAAAATGCAGGTTTTTCTACTATCAGCTGAGGAGTCAGGCTTCCTTGCTTTAATGTCTCTCCTTCTGACACTGTCTAGAATGCGGAAATTTGTCCTGTAAAATAGACTTCCAGAGCTCTTCTGGGCCCCTCTGCTCCCATGCACCCTCCCCTTCCAAGTCCTCTAGCAAGGCCTGGATATTTAGGGGGAAACTGATCTGTTGACAAGAGGGACCAAAGGGGGCGCAGGGTCCCCAGGGAGCAGGGATGTTTAATTGCTATGTTGTGTGCAATGTTGTTTTAGGCTAACTCTGGTCCCAAGCCCAGTCTCCTCTTGCTACCCATGTCCAGACATCCCAAGTGTTTCTTGAGCATCTGAGAAGCCAGGAGGGGAGGGAGAAGGGCCCTCGGGATGGGCACAGGCTAGTGAAGAGCAGGATGTGAGCTGCACGCCTGGAGCTGAAGAGACGTGAGCTTGACTGGATTCTCTAGAGCTGCCTCCTGGATCCCCAGCCCCCAACTCTTCTTTCTAAGGGTGGAAATCCACTCCAGCTCCACTAGGGCTATTGCGGGTGCCATACAGGCAGGAGCAACCCCCCAGGGAAATATAGGGAAAGAGCTGAACTCCCCAGAGTAGCTGGATCTGAGAGCCTGGCATCAGAGCAGAATTCAACCCCAGAATTGTCTCCTGGGGTCATGCTACTCTCCCAAAGATGAAAATTGGGCGGGGGGGAGGGGGGGCTTGGTATCTCATAGTGGATAAGCTCCAAGGCACTGTGGATTTGAATCCATCCCTATGTGACCTCTTTTTGTCCTCTTCAAGCCTCAGGGCCCTCAAGCCCTTCCGTGGTAGCCCTTGGTCTTCTGGGCCCTCAGCTCCCGACTTGCCACCCTCTACCCTTACCTCCTCCCAAAGTGGAACAGACTGTAGCCAGATTCCCCAGGTGGGTGATCCCAAGCTTCCCTCCCAGGGCAGAGTCCACTCTGGGATCACACCAAGGACAGTTCTTGTGGCCTGGGGATCCAAGCTGGCACTCCTTTGCCTGGTCTTGCCCAGGTTCTCTGTGGGCGGGGCAGATCTGTATTTATCCACCCCCTTTTCCTTCCCGATTGAAACCCTCGTCCTAAGCCTTGACCCCAGAAGACTGGGGAGGGCACTCTAGGCAGGAGAGACATTAATGAGCCTGGCTGTGGAGTTGTCCTGGAAAGGCAGGCCAGAGTGGCTGAGAGGCTGGGGGTGGGAGGGTACCTGTTCTCTCAGTGATAGTGATGGGGGTGCCTTTTCCAGGGGGTGGGGTGGGGGGGGCCACGGGGGTGGGGTAGATAGGGTACATTCAGGAGGGTTTTCCTCCATTTCTTTTTTCTAACTGCCTGGATTCACCATTGGATTTTGTAAATGGAAAACTGAAATGAACAATGCTATATTGGATGTTTTCTCTTTCTGACTGTGTGTGTGTGTCTGTCTGTGTGCGTCTGTGTGTCTGTGTGTCCTGTCTGCATGACCACATGTGGGGAGGTATGATTGAGTGAGACAGTGTGTTTGTGTGACTTTGTATGGGGAGGCACCCCTGCCTGGTACACATGCGTGAGTAAATGCCTGTATGTGGAGACATATATGGCATGCACACACACATACATGTATGCACCTAACTGAGAGGAGACAAACTACAGTATGTGCCTGCAGCAGGAAGTCGAGTGGCCAGAGAGATAGAACTTGAAAAGTACATATGTATATAGCAAGAGGGAGATTCCCATCTCATCAGATCTTCCTCCCTTGGCCCAGGTTCTGAACATGGCAGACCAAATACTTGAGAACCCCATTCTCTTCCCAAAGCCTGGAGCCCCCAGGTATCACTTTCAACCTCCCGGATCAGTCTCTTCTCCAAAACCCAAACAAGGTGTTCCTGAAACTGGACCGCCATGGAGAATGGGGACTGGGAACTAGGGATCCATCTTGGGGAGAGCCAATGGGTTTAGGAAATGCCCCCCAGAAAGTAATGGCCTGCTCAATCGGGGATGGGAGATCTTCTGAAGGGTCCATTTTATGCAGCTGGGACTTTGGTAAGCTTTGGCTAAATTCAGAGGGAGGGATGTCACAGGAGGGAACCCAAGCCTGGAAGTCTACCCAGCCAGACTGTTGCCTGGGGCACTCAATTATTTATTTATTCTCTCAGGTGCACAGAATTGAGTTGACCAATGCTCCTCAGTTCTTGGCACAGCTATATCATCATTGATCCATGCGAAGCCCTTTTATTCTTTATTTTGTTTTGTTTTGTCCCCTTCATCAGCCATCCCTGATCCCATCCTCCCTCCCACATAGGCACCCACTCTCGTGTATTTAACATACGTCTTTCCAATCCACCATTCATGTGTTTATTTACATATATGTGTATCTGTGAAAAAAAATATATGGTATTGTTATGTGTTTTAATTTACATAAACAGTATTGTACTATAAATCTTGTTCTGTTTCTTTTTTCACTCAACATTCTGTTTTTGAGAGATCCAGCCATGTTGCCGTATGTAGATCTAATTCATTCTAGTGGTCATCTTATACACATATATCACATTTTCCTTACCCATTCCCCTGGAGATGGGGCTCTAGGTTGCTCCCAGTTCGCTACTACAACAAGGCTGCAATGGGTAGTTTCCTCCACTTCTCTTTAAGGACACCTCATTTAGAGGAGAGGAAGCTGAAGCTCAGAGAGTTACAAAGTGGAGGAATAAACCCCTGATTTGAATCTCTACCAGAGCCAGAACCCACCACCATGCCTCATCAGAGACCTGTCCGTCTGGCCCAAAAAATATTTTTTTTCCAAATACAATTAAATACCGTATATACTGAGGAAGGGAGGGGAAGAAGTATTGAGTACATGAAGAGAAAGACCTAGAAAAATCTAGCATACGGACTGAATCACATCATTTTAATGACGCATAGATGTTACCTTTTTTTTTTTTTTTTGCGTGATTATTTCTAGAGCCATTTTACAGAGATGGAAAACGCCACGTCAAAACCTGGCCTCAAATCAAAGTCCCTAGGTCTCCATTGAGGTCCCGGCTCGGGGTTAGAGCAACCTGAGCCCCCAGGGGTCTCATTGGAGCCTGCTGCCTGGCAAAAGCTGGGGGCAGGGACTGGAGACGAGGCAGATTTAAGAAGTGCGTAGTTAGTTGCGGCAGGGAAAAGGAGGGGAGGGGAGGGAAGCGGGGTGGGGGGGAGGGATGGATGAACGACAGCGAGGCTCTCCAATTTGATTTGAGCACGTCGTGCTCAGCGCCTGCCTTCATTTTTTGTTTTGATTTTCTTCGATCTTCAGAACCACTGGTAACATTGATTAATAAAATTACATCGGTTTCAGGGGTACGGTTTTATAATATATCTGTATAACGTATGGCGTTCACTACCACAAGCCCAGTCTCCTTCTATCACCATTTATTTCCCCCTCCCCCCTCCTCAGATTCAATAAAAAAAAAAAAAAAGAACCACTGGTACTTTTCCCATTGGACAAAACGTTGAAAGGGAGAGGGAAAGGGGTTTCTTCCCGAGGCTTTTCTCTCAGCCAATTGCCCCTCAGCTTTCTCTCCGGTCGCGCGGGGGCGGCAGCCCAATGATTGGCCGAGCTGAGGGCAGCCAATGGGAACGCGGCGAGGTGGGGTGTTGGCAAGCAGATTGCGTGAGAGCGGGCCGTGGTCTCGCGAACGCCAGCGCCGCCTCGGCAGCGGGCAGCCAATGGCGAGGCAGAACAGGCCCCTGACGTCAGGGAGGGGCGGGACCTGAGCGCTTGGCGCGGAGGGAATAGGACGTGCGTCGTGGGAGGGAGCGCAGAGCGGAGCTGCGAGCGGAGCTGGTGGCGTCCAGGCGCGGCCGCTCCGCCTCAGGTGTGACTGGAAGCAGCGGCCTGACTGAGAGGGAAGCGGTGAGCGCCGGTGCCCTGAGCGCGGTCACCATGGACCGCCCTGACGAGGGGCCTCCTGCCAAGGCCCGCCGCCTCAGCAGCTCCGAGCCCTCTCAGGATGACGCGCCGCCGCCGCCGCCACCTCCGCCGCCGCCGCCGCTCATGCGACTGCCCCTGCCTCCGCCGGAGCAGCGCCCTAGGCTCCGGGAGGAAACGGAGGCGGCACAGGTGCTGGCTGACATGAGGGGGGTGGGATTGGGCCCCACTCTGCCCCCGCCGCCCCCCTATGTCATTCTGGAGGAGGGGGGAGTGCGCGCGTACTTCACCCTGGGCGCCGGGTGTTCCTATTGGGATCCGGATTTCGAGTCTGGGTACGGGGAGGCGCCCCCTCCCTCAGAGAACCTGGAAACGTTCTCTCCTGAGGAGGTGGCGGGGGGAAGCCTGGAAATTGATATTCAGGTTACGGAGCCCGAGCCCGAGCCTGAGCCGGAGCCCGAACCCGAGCCCAGCGGCTTTAGTGGGGAGGCCATCGATACCTGTGGCTTAGGGGTACAGGAGTACCAGGTGTTAGCCGGCCTCCAGGGGAAGGAAGAGGCCATTATTATAGTGGAGGATGATGAGGAGGAGGTGAAGGAGAATGTGAGGAAAAAGAGGAGGAGGAGGAGGAGGAAGCAGAGGAAGGTGAAGAAGCCAAGCAAAGAGATAAATCCCGAGAAGATCCAGTACGTCCTGCAGGCACTGGAAAGCATTCAGCTAGACCTGGAGGCGGTGAACATTAAGGCAGGCAAGGCCTTCCTCCGTCTCAAGCGCAAGTTCATCCAGATGCGGAGACCCTACCTGGAGCGCAGAGACCTTATCATCCAGCACATCCCAGGCTTCTGGGTCAAAGCAGTATCCTTGATACCTAAACCCATGGGCTACAGGCCCATGACAGAAAGGGGGGAGGTGGGGAGGGGGAGGGAGACGGGGTGAAAGTGTGGGGGCGGGCCTCTATTGAAAGAATGACTACGTGTGGTGGAGGAGGGACGGAAGGAGGGGGGCGAGACATCAGCGAAGCTGGATTGGAGATGGGGAGGGGGGGCGAGGGCGGGGGCGGGAGGAGGAGGAGCCACACAACATACAAACTGAATCACAGATGGGAAAGGGTGAAGAAGCACGTAACATAAATGGATCATACATATGTAATACTTTAAAAAAATAATTAAAAAATAGAGAGAGATGGATCACAGGCAGTGAAAAGGGGTGGGTAGTAGAGGGGCACATAGCAGGAAAATTGGACCATAGATGGTGAAGAGAGGAGGGAGGGGCACACAGAAAATAAACGGACTCTGAGACAGTAATGGGCACCATAATGGGGAAATTGCCCAGAATGGGTGCCTAACTCACACATGGCTCTCCAGGCCTGGGTGTCTGCTTAGATGCTATGGAGAGCCTAATCCTGGCTGGAGGAAAGGGGGCTAGAAAGGGACTGGAGCTCCTAAAGGATCAGGAGAAGCAATACCTAGGAATGGATATCAAGGAGTTAAATGAAGGAAAGGGGAGTAAAAAAAATCCCATTCACTACTGGTGATAACCCCATCTCTGGGGGACACACATATAGACATGCAACATGTTAGGAACACATGGATTTAACATACTAACAGAATTACATAGCTACAGATCCTTGACACTCCCATACAAAGTATTCATGATCACAGACCCTCAGTACCCAGTTTAATTTGGACAGAACCCCTCACATCTAGACACATAACATCATGTGAATAAAGACCCATAACAACCAGATATAGCATTACTTGGACATGGGCCTTCAGCCCCCTGACACACAATGTTTTGTGAACACAAGCCCTCAGCATCCAGAGACACATCACATGGACATAGACCCTCAGCACCCAGACACAACAAGTAAGAACCATGGCAAGGCCACCTAATACAGAGGTTTTACAAAGCATAAACACGAGCTCTCACCACATAGTATCATGGAAATAAAGTACCCACTTGTTCCACACATATCAAATGCACACAGAAAAATTTCTGCTCCAGCTTCTCTTTTGCTTCGCCCTGCCTGACCTGACTTGCCTGGCCTTCCCTCCCTCCTCTCAAAGAGTAGTCACTCCTTAACCTAAACCGCTCCCTCCCGCAGTTCCTCAACCACCCCAAAATTTCAGTCTTGATCAGTCAACGCGATGAAGACATCTTCCGCTACTTGACCAATCTGCAGGTCAGGCCAAAGATGTTTTTACTAAGACCAGTCAAGGAATCTGGTCCTCCTTGAAGGTGAGGCGGGGGGTGGGGGGGTGGTGATTCCATCATTACCCCCACCCTGAGCAGGTACAGGACCTCAGACATATCTCCATGGGCTACAAAATGAAGCTGTACTTCCAGACAAACCCCTATTTCACAAATATGGTGATTGTCAAGGAGTTCCAGTGCAACCGATCAGGTAAGAGACAGTCCCCAGGGCAAATCCATGGGACCCGCAACTACCCTTGCCCAGTGCCTTCTCCACAGCCTCCTTTTTCCCCAGGCCGGCTGGTGTCTCACTCCACCCCAATCCGCTGGCACCGGGGCCAGGAACCCCAAGCTTACAAGGAAAGAAACCAGGACACCAACTACAGCTTCTTCAGCTGGTTCTCGAATCACAGCCTTCCAGAGGCCGACAGGATTGCTGAGGTGGAGTCCCTCCTGGGAAGGCCTTGCTGGGCTTGCCTCTAAGTGCCTGAAGTAGATTCTGGGGCTTCATAGCTCTGTTTTCTCCTTTCTCCCCTCTCTTTCAACAGATTATCAAGAATGACCTCTGGGTCAACCCTGTGCGCTACTACATGATGGGAGAAGGCGGCTACAGAGCAAAAAGAAAGAAGCAAGAAAAGAAAGAAAGGTGATGGGGGGGGGGGGTTAGAGACTGAGAGGTGATGTTTTAGTGTCACACAGGGTTTATAAAGCCAAAAGGGACCTTTAAGACAATTCAGTCCAATATGTTTTACAAGTGGTGAATGATGCCCAGAAATGGGGTGTGATTGGCCTTAGGTTATACAGTCAGGGGCAGAAATGGGACTCTCCCCACCCTAGCTTCGTCCCTGGGAGCCCTTGTAGCCTACTGCCTCCCCAGTTACTTCCCATCTTTCAGTGTCTTATCTTGTACCTCCCCCCAAACTTATATTCAACCAACAGGTTTTCCCACATTAAAAAGAGGGACAGATATGAGTTGGTGATCATGGATGACTTCGATGACTATCAACTGATGCAAGACATTATTGGCGAGACCTCAGACAGTGATTTTATCACTGACGACAATGAGACTGTTCACGACATCAAGATCTCTGACTTCATGGAGACCACCGACTGCTTCGAGACCTCGGACGAGATAACTGACTTCAGTGAGAGTTTCTGTGACAGTGAGAGCGTCTATGACTGTGAAAGCCCAGACCGCCACCTCACCACCGAAAACAATGACAGCGCTGATGAGCACACTTATGGTGGTGAGAACTCCAAAGGTGGCGGCTGTGGCAACAACCTCGACAGCAGCGACAGTGACTACGGAGACAATGAGACCAGCGATGATGAAGATAATGATGGCAACGAAGGTGACAATGAAGGCAGTGACGATGACGGCAATGAAGGTGACAACGAAGGCAGTGATGATGATGACAGAGACATTGATTACTATGAGAATGCCATTGAAGAGCCTGAGAAGGGTCAGCTTAACATCAACAACCTGGGCTACTATGAAGGTGAGATCGAGAACATCTTCGAAGAAGAATCATCAATGGAGGAAGAAGATGAGGAGGGCAGTGAGGAAGGTGAGCGGGACCCCCTCTTGTCCTCCCTCCTTTCTCTTTCCTCAGGGCAAAGCTGGCCAGGACCAGGGAATCGAGACATGAGCACAACCTGCTCTTGTGGTGAAAAGAAAAAAGCATCGGTGCAACTTGTAAAACAAAGCAAGGCCAGGAACATTTAACTTACCAATGTAACAAAACCAACGAAATACGTTTCAGTTCTAGCTGATGGGTAGATAGGTTGCAACAGCAAAATACAAAGGGGAGGGCAGGTATAGGAGAGAGTCGGTGGGAAATTAAGGACTGGCAGAGAGGGAGAGAGAGAAGAGAGAGAAATAAAGCAGCAAACACATTACAATTCAGTACACTCTGTACCCAGCCCTAGCCTTCTGGGAACTCCCAGTCCTGTTCGGGGAGCTGGGGGCAAAGTGAACATTATGCTCTGTGAGCCCAGAGGAGGTTGTGCTCTGTGAGCCCCAGAGGAGGGAACAGCTTAATTGTACCTCAAGAATGAGGAAGGGGAGAACTAGAAAAGGAACTGACACATTTGAATTGGAGGCTGCATTTGTCTTAAGGGGTGTTATGGGGCATTCTCAGTAAAAGGGATCACATGAACAAGGACCTGGAAGGGTGAAAATGCATATGTTGGGCACAGTTTCCCAAATTGTCTTCTGAGGACCCTTCACCAGTTCTGAAAGCTGCTTCTCACAAAAAGGTTCAATGGTTGCATATGTCGGGGAAAATACTGCATACATGAATATCTTCATGTAGTCACATGTACATTAACACCTTAAAGGCTCTGAGAAGTCCTGCTGTAAGAAACCTATTTAAACTTCGTGGAACGAAGCATTTTTCAAGCTTCTTGACCACAGAAGCCATTTTTTCTCATCAAAGAATGCCTTTTGAGAAATGAGTATGGGGTTTGAGGGAAAAGATGGTATTTCAGGTGACTCCCAGGTTTGGTTCTGGCCTCGAATGACTGGAGAATTGAGCCATTTCCTGGGAGGGAAAAGGACATGGTGGTGAGATTGATGGGATGCAGGGAGAAACACAGAGTTGGAAGGGTTATTGGACATAAGGCAGGCCTCTGGGGGAAGACCAAGCACTCCAGAGAATTTTTACCTCGAAGTCAAAAAGTTCCACTGAGGGCAGGGGACCAAGGAAGGAGGTATTGAGTGAGTGAGTACACTCAATCTCAACATTTGCAGCTTGACTAGGGAAATTGAGGGAGTTGCTGGCCCCATTCCCTCCCATCGGGTGACACCTGTTCTTTTGGAGAAGGAGAGGCAGTGCTCTCTGCCCAGCCCTAGGGTGGGAGCAGGGGTGGGGGGTTGGGCTGAAGAAGACAGACTGGGCCTGTTTGCAACAGACTATGGAGAAGGAGTGAGGGAGCTGCTGGGGATGAATAGGTTTATTCAGCTGAAGTCGCAACTCAGGAAGAGACACACATTGCTACATACAGGAGGAGGAGAAGCTGCTTTCAGATATGTATCCATTTTGATAGGACAGAGGCAAGGAGCCCACCCTACCTTCCCCCTCCCCGCCCTACACTTGGCTGCTTGCTCCAAGCAGAAGTGTTTGGCAAATGGTCCCTGGCCCCCAACCGCCCTAGTTAGGGGCTATGTTCCATTAGAATTGGCATGTACCTGCCCATCTAACCACCCTCCATTTTCCGTTTTTTTCCTATCTCCCCCCTGTGCTGCCAGAAGATGAGGACAGCGATGACGAGGAAGGAAGTGAGGAGGAAGAAGAGGAGGAGGAGGAAGGAATGGGCGAAGACTGGGAAGACTCTGACGTGGAGGAGGTGCTTCAGGTCCAGAACGCTTGGGCCAACCCCCGGAAGAGGGGCAAAACCGGATAAACAAATGTTTCACCCTTGCCCTTGTGGCTACTGCCTCTGTGTCCCTCTCCCTCTGTCCCATTTGCCCTCCCCCTCAGCTAGGGCCTTGAGGCTCCACATTGCACTTCTGGGGGGTGACCAAGTTCGTACACGGGTTTGAAGTTTATTTTTATGGTTTAGTAATCGCAGAGTTCTTATTTTGGGGGGAGGGAAAGGGGGACTCCCCCCTTCCTTTCGGCCCTCCTCCCTCGCAGGCTTCTGTGTGCTGCTACGTATTTATTGTGATGCCTTGGCCACGGCCCCTCTATCCCCCTCCTCGTGCTGTATGGAGTGAACACCCCTGATCCCAAAGCGGGGAGGGCTGCTGTGGCCTTGGGGTGGCTGCTGCCTCCCAGTTGTCCTAAGTCTCTTCCCCTCACTCTTCAACCTGCTGTGCCCGCTAGCCCGCATCGGTGTCTATGCAAGGCCGCTTTGCCATTGCGGTATTCCTGTCCCCCACCCCCAGAAGCCCTGCTCATTCCCTGTGAACCCTGGTAATCCTAATAAAGTTCTCAGCAAATTCAAAGTGCTGCTTTGAGTCTTTTGTTCCGCCCGGCGCCCAGTTCCCAGCAGCAGTCTCCCTTGCTATAGGCCCATCTACGCACTGGCCTGCAAGATGGTAGTTGCGAGTTGTTAGGGTGGGGGGATTTGGCGGGCAGGGGGTCGAGCTCTGCAGGACTGCAGATCTGTGGCGTCAGGCCAATGCGGACCATTCTGACCAATGGCAAGGCGAGGCTGAGGAAGCCCCTCCCTCTCCTGGCTGCTGCAGTGGCCTCAGCCAGGTATCAAACAGCTTCCCACGCCTTCCCCTCGCGCATGCGCGCAGAAAAGCTCTGCGCCCTAGAACATCCATTTATTCAGTGATTCATCTTTTAATTTAACTTGCGTCAAACCTTTCTTCGGGCCTAGTGTGAGCTGAGCGGGGGCGGAATGAGCCAGAGGAATCCATTTTTCTCACTCGCATGTAGTAGAAAAAACAGTTGGATAATGCAGGGGTGCTCTCTCGTCTTAGGGAGGGGGTGCAGGGTCCCTGGAGCTGGGTCTGGGAGAGAAGGCAAGAAAAGATGGCTCAGGTCGAGGAGTTTGCAAAGCAAAGAGAAATTACTATGTAGCTGTGTGATTGGGGGCGGGAGGAGTCGTGAGTTGGGAGTCTGAAAGGCAGGGAGATGTTTTAAATTTTGGATACAGTAATTTTATTTCAGGAGACACCGGAAATAACGCCCAGATTCTTTCTGGATCAAAATGACAACTAATGTAACAATCAGGGTCAGTGTTCTGCAAGATACCTCCAGAACTTTCCATCCAACGCCCTTATTTTGCTGGGAGGATTCAGATTTGTGTTTTAGAGAATGCCCTCTGCTGGCTGCCAGCAGAATGGATTGGAGGAAGGGAGAGCAGTGAACAAAGCTGTAACTCAAGTTGAGAGGTGTGATGGGGTGGTTTTTAATTTTTTTAATTTATTTTAGAAATCTTAGATTTACAGAATTATTGCTAAGGTAATACAGAGAGTTCCCATATACCCTACAGCCAGTTTCTGCTAGTGTTAACATCTCACATTGGTATGGTACATCTGTCACAATTAATAAACCAGTGTTAATACTATATTGTTAACTGAAGTCCATACTTTAGTCATATTTAATTAGTTTTTACCTAATTTCCTTTGTCTGTTCCAGGATGCCACCTTACATTTAGTCATCATGTCCCTGTAGGCTCCTATTGGCTGTGACAGTTTCTCAGACTTTCCTTGTTTTTAATGACCTGGGGTCATCAACATTTGAGGAGTACTGGTCAGGTATTTTGTATAATTTTCTCAATTAGGATTTGTCTGATGTTTTCTTCATGATTAGAGTGGGGTTGTGGGGTTGGGGAAGGAAGACCACAGAAATACAGTCCTGTTCTCATTGCGTCATATCAAGGGTACGTGCTATCAATATGCCTTATTACTGTCCATGTTAACCTTGCTGTCATGGCTGAGGTAGTGTATGTCAGGTTTCTCTGCTGTAAAATTACTCCTCCTCTCCACACTGCTTTGGAAGGAAGCCACTAAGTGTAGCTCATGCTTAGGGAGTGGAGGGTTATGCTCCATAACCTCGAGGGCCAAGTGTTTGCATAAACTAATTGGCATTGTCCCACACTAGAAACGTGTCTGTTCTATGAGAGTTTTTAAGATGCTGGAACTGACTGGCTTTATTTTTTCCATTTTATTTATTTATTTAGAGTGTCAGCCTATTTTTTTTATTGATTTTTTACAGAGAGGAAGGGAGAGGAATAGAGAGCCAGAAACATCAATGAGAGAGAAACATCGATCAGCCACCCCCTGCACACCCCCCACTGGGGATGTGCCTGCAACCAAGATACATGCCCTTGACCGGAATCGAACCTGGGACCCTTCAGTCCGCAGGCCGACGCTCCATCCACCGAGCCAAACCGGTTTCAGCTATTTTTTCCATTTTAAACAAGAAGTTTATTTAAACAACAAAATGCTGGCCATGAAGGAGGAACTATCTAGGATTCATTTCTTTCAGAGTAATTTACCTCTACTTAAAGACAGATTGCCCTACATGTAACAACTATGTATAAGAAAGTTATAAAAGCTGTCCTTGAGTTTACAGTGATAAATGAAAAACATTAAAATTCTCCAATGGAACGAGGTATGCAAGGACTTTTGTGTTGTTTTTGTTGTTGTTAAACAGAAGTAAAATAACTTACTTGAGTAGGAGATAAGAACTGAATGAGCTTCCACTAAAGAAAGGGGGTATTTTCACAGAACCAGTCTTTCCCCCCATCTCATCTCCATTTGATGTCAATCAAAACATACCACTGGCCATTTAGTTTAAAACATGCAAGTGCTTGTGCACATACATCAGTTCCTTTATGTACAATAAAGGAGCAGGGAAGGGGAAAATGAAAGAACAGAGAAAACTGTACTGTAATAGTCAGGATGCACTGGATCCAAATTGCAGTTTTCTAACTGAGAATGTCTTCTTGGTCTGGAGCAGTGGTCGGCAAACTCATTAGTCAACAGAGCCAAATATCAAAAGTACAACGATTAAAATTTCTTTGGAGAGCCAAATGTTTTAAACTTAAACTTTTTCTAACGCCACTTCTTCAAAATAGACTCGCCCAGGCCGAGGTATTGTGTGGAAGAGCCACATTCAAGGGGCCAAAGAGCCGCATGTGGCTCGCGAGCCGCAGTTTGCCGACCACGGGTCTGGAGGAACAGAGTTCTGGAGTACAATAGCAGGTTCTCTTTTTAGCAGACACCTCCTGTCTGCTGCTGGAACACATCAATTGTATCCTCATCCTCCATTTCCAGCTGTGTAGGTATGTCTGTTTCATTGATTGGCTGCCTGTCAAATCGGAATCTGATCTGCCTCATTGACAAACCCTGGCGTTCACAATAGGCTTTCATTAGTTTACTAAGTGTGTATGTCTCTTAGTCTAAACCACAGAGCCATCCTACCCCACCACCTTCAAATTAATATGATCATTGTTCTCAGTCTTTTTAAAAAAAATATATTTTATTGATTTACAGAGAGGAAGGGAGAGGGAGAGAGAGTTAGAAACACTGATGAGAAACACCAATCAGCTGCCTCCTGCACACCCCCTACTGGGGATGTGCCCGCAACCAAGGTACATGCCCTTGACCGGAATCGAACCTGGGACCCTTGAGTCCAAAGGCCGACGCTCTATCCACTGAGCCAAACCGGTCAGGGCTGTTCTCAGTCTTGACTCCTTCCTTGGGCTTTTTGTCAGTCATGGTGAGCACTGGAGTCTTCTCAGCTGCAGCTTCACAAAAGAGGTACCAGGTCCGCACCAAAGGAGCACACAAGCAGCACCAGGACTGGCAGAAGCTAACAGGCTTTAGATATGGGAAAAGAAGGCTTGAGAGCTGAAATCGGTTTGGCTCAGTGGATAGAGCGTCGGCCTGCGGACTGAAGGGTCCCAGGTTCGATTCCGGTCAAGGGCATGTACCTTGGTTGCGGGCACATACCCGGTGAGGGGTTTGCAGGAAGCAGCTGATCAATGTTTCTCTCTCATCAATGTTTCTAACTCTCTGTCCCTCTCCCTTCCTCTCTGTAAAAAATCAATAAAATATATTTTTTTTAAAAAGAAGGATTGAGAGAAGTCAGGGATCACCACCAGGTTGCTGTGGAACCTTTGGCAAGGCCCCTTCCTCTCTGGGCCTCTTCTGTGAAATGGTTGGAACACCTGATCTGGAACATACTCCGTGATTCTGATAAATATTTTGGGGCCGAAACCGGTTTGGCTCAGTGGATGGGGCGTCGGCCTGCGGACTGAGGGGTCCCAGGTTCGATTCCGGTCAAGGGCATGTACCTTGGTTGCGGGCACATCCCCGGTAGGGGGTGTGCAGGAGGCAGCTGGTCGATGTTTCTCTCTCATGGATGTTTCTAGCTCTCTATCCCTCTCCCTTCCTCTCTGTAAAAAAAAAAAAATATTTTGGGGCCGAAACCGGTTTGGCTCAGTGGATAGAGCGTCGGCCTGCGGACTGAAAGGTCCCAGGTTCGATTCCGGTCAAGGGCATGTACCTTGGTTGCGGGCACATCCCCAGTAGGGAGTGTGCAGGAGGCAGCTGATCAATGTTTCTCTCTCATCGATGTTTCTAACTCTCTATCCCTCTCCCTTCCTCTCTGTAAAAAAAAAAAAATATTTTGGGGAGAGCATGGGGTCTTGGATGCCTCTAGTTCTGACCTGGGACCGCACTGTCAGCAGTGGGGAAGGGAAACTCTGACCCAGAAAAGGGAACATCTTGCCTCAGGGCCAGAGCTGAGAGTGTAGGATTCTGAGTCGAGACAAAGACTATATTTTAGAGTTGGATGTGGCCTTAAAGACCTTCTAGAACAGTCCATTCCTTTTGTGCACAGGGAAGAGACAACTGCGTGCAATATCTGCAGCCAGTCCCAATGAGCAGGTGGTGAAGTGCAGGGGAGGAGAAAGCAGCAGGGGCAAAGGCCTGGAGTGGGCCAGGAAGAGGTCAGCCTGGCAAGAAGATCCCAGCCAGTCTGAGTGACAGACGGCCTGGGTACCCTTGCCTCAATCTGCTCTGCCTCACATGGCTCCCTCACCCTCTGTAGAGGGCCTCCGTTTTCCCATCTGCAAGCTTAGGCATCAGCCCAGGAGAAGCAACCTGCCTAAGTTCTCAAGATGGAATCCAGCCCCAGAGTAGACCTCTGAAGCCTGGCCTTCGTCATACACTTCTCTGATTCCTCTCTGTCTTCCTAATGGAATCCATAGGCCCTCATTTAGGAATTTGAGGCTCTGCTTCACCCACCCTGTCAGAGAGGGCCTCTGGCTTGAGAGGCACTATTAGGAGCCAAGTATGGGATTCTAATGTAGTTAGCCAGGGTGCTCATGCCCTGGCCTGAGGCATGGGAGGAGAGGATGTTCTTTGCCTAGAGCCGTGGTCAGCAAACTGTGGCTCGCGAGCCACATGCGGCTCTTTGGCCCCTTGAGTGTGGCTCTTCCACAAAATACCACGGCCTGGGCGAGTCTATTTTGAAGAAGTGGCGTTAGAAGAAGTTTAAGTTTAAAAAATTTGGCTCTCCAAAGAAATTTCAATCGTTGTACTGTTGATATTTGGCTCTGTTGACTAATGAGTTTGCCGACCACTGGTAGAGTGACATCTTGTTGTTCCTTGAGCCCTCACTCCTTGGTGTATGGTATGGCTTCAGGTCCTGCCCAATCTCGGCCTCCAAAATGAATGGACTGTTCTAGAAGGTCTTTAAGGCCACATCCAACTCCAAAGTATGGTCTTTGCTAAAGACCAGAGAATACAGGCCCCATTTGCTGGGACCCTAAACAGAAACCAGGAGGAGAAGGAGGAGTTGTGGACCCAGTGTACTCCAGGGCCTGTTCCCATGCTAAAGCTAATTGTCTTTGTGTCCTTCACAGCTCACTTCATTCCTCTGCAGTAGAGGGCCCTGCTCCTGGGTGTGAAGTCCCCAGAATCTCCTGGGGCCAGACCTTTAAAATGCCACTCACTGCCCTAACTGGTTTGGCTCAGTGGATAGAGCGTCGGCCTGCGGACTGAAGGGTCCCAGGTTCAATTCCGGTCAAGGGCATGTACCCTGGTTGCGGGCACATCCCCAGTAGGGGGTGTGCAGGAGGCAGCTAGTCGATGTTTCTCTCTCATAGATGTTTCTGGTTCTCTATCCCTCTCCCTTCCTCTCGGTAAGAAATCAATAAAATATTTTTTTAAATGCCACTCACTGCTATGAACCAAAGATTGGCAAAATTTAACCAAAATAGATTCAGGAATATCCCTCCTTCTTAGGTCATCAAAAAGGCCAGCACTGGCTCCCTCATTTGGGTGTGTGCAGGATGGTTAGGAAGGAATCCTATTATTCATCCAGTAAACATTTATTGAGCACCTATTATATGCCTGATACTAAAATGGATGATAGAGATATAACAAGGAGACATGACAGACTGAGTCTTTGTTCTCCTGGAGCCGAGAGTTTAAAACAAGGTTTTTTTGTGGTTTGTTTGTTGGTTGGTTTTGTGTCCTTTACTGTAATTTTTTACTTTTATTTAAAATTTTCTTTTACTTTTTCAATTACATTTGACATACAATATTATATTAGTTTCAGATGTATAACCTAGTGATTGGACTAAGTGAGCACCCCAATAAATCTTTTTTTTAAGATTTTAAAATAGATTTTTAGAGAAAGAGGAAGTGAGAGGGAGATAGAGAAACTTCAATGTGACAGGGAAACATTAATCAGCTGCCTCCTTCATGCCCCCTACCAGGGACCAAACCCACAATTGGGCATGTGCCCTGATCAGAATCAAACCAGCAACCTTTTGGTGCACGGGATGACACCCAATCAACCAACTGAGCCACACCGACCAGGGCAACCCCAATATATCTTGTATCCATCTGACACCATATATAGTTAATTACAATATTGTTGACTACATTTTTTATGCCCCCCTCCCATCTTTCAAAAACCCAGTCCTCCACCCCCACCCCCGCAACCACCAGTCTCTCTGTGTAAGACAAGTATTCTTAACTCTTTTTATGCCATGGATCGGTTTGATGGTCTGGTGAAGCCTACAGAACTTACCTCATAAAATAGTATCTTTTTTTTTAATATATATTTTATTGATTTTTTACAGAGAGGAAAGGAGAGGGATAGAAAGCTAGAAACATCGATGAGAGAGAAACATCGACCAGCTGCCTCCTGCACATCCCCTACCGGGGGATGTGCCCGCAACCAAGGTACATGCCCTTGACCGGAATCGAACCTGGGACCTTTCAGTCCGCAGACCGACGCTCTATCCATCGAGCCAAACCGGTTTCGGCTAAAATAGTATCTTTTAATGCATAAAATAAAATACCTTTGGTTACAAAAGAAACTGATTATATTGAAATATAGTTATTAAAACATGGAAAAAGCAAATATGTGCTATAGTAATATATGGGCTCCTCATTAATTCACTAAATCATAAGATCCATTGGAGGGTCTAATGACAATCATGATTTTAAAATAGAAATTACGTGATATTTCAAAAGATCTGCGACATCATTTTGAACTGCAACATCTATAATGTGATATGGAAAGCTCTGTGATTTCTGTTGGTGACAGTCACAAGTAATACTACTGTGGCTAATTACATTCTTTGCTGAAAAAAAAAAAGCTAAATTTCAACAAGAGGAGAGTGAAAAATAAAGATGTAATTTTTTTCCCCATACAAATTCATAGGCCACTCCAAACTCTGTCCCCAGACTCAATTGGAGGCCTGTGAACCCAAATTAAGAACCTTCCTGTCTTTCCTTCCTTCTTAAACAGCTATCATTTTGGGTCTTACTGCTGTGTAACATCATGCCAACCAGTTTGCCTCTCTGGGCCATAGTTCCCTCAGTCTGAAACTATGGGAAAAGCAAGAATTGGGACAGGAGACCTTAACTATTAATGTTCTGGGCGATTACTTTATATTCTCTCATTTAATCCTCACAATGATAGTGTCAGTTGAGATTTTGACTTATTTATTTTTATTTTTTTAATATATTTTATTGATTTTTTTTTTTTTTTACAGAGAGGAAGGGAGAGGAATAAAGAGTTAGAAACATCGATGACAGAGAAACATCGATCAGCTGCCTCCTTCACACCCCCCACTGGGGATGTGCCTGCAACCAAGGTACGTGCCCTTGACCGGAATTGAACCTGGGACCCTTGAGTCCGCAGGCCGACACTCTAGCCACTGAGCCAAACTGGTCAGGGCTACTTATTTATTTTTAAATAATTCTTTATTATTGAAAGTATTCCATATGCCCCCTTTTTGCCCCCACTGACGCCCTCCAGCCAGCTCCCCACACCCAGGCCCTCACCACTCGATTTTCTGTGTCCATAGGCCATGCATATATACATACAAGGTTCAGGTGAGATTTTTAAAGAATATATTTTATTGATTTTTTACAGAGAGGAAGGGAGAGGGAGAGAGAGTTTAGAAATATCGATGAGTGAGAAACATCAATCAGCTGCCTCCTGCACACCCCCTACTGGGGATGTGCCCGCAACCAAGGTACATGCCCTTGGCTGGGATGGAACCTGGGACCCTTCAGTCCGAAGGCCAATGCTCTATCCACTGAGCCAAACCGGTCAGGGCCAGGTGAGATTTTCTTAAAAATTTAAATTCTTTATTGTTGAAAGTATTACACATGTTTCCTTTTTCCCCTTTGACCTCTCCCGGCAGCTCCTACCCCCAGCCCTCACCCTCCTACTGTCTGTGTCCATTGGTTACGCTCACAAGCATGCATACAAGTCCTTTGGTTGATCTCTTACTCCCCCTGCCGTTCAGGCGAGATTTTTAAACTGTCTTCCCATTTCACAGATGAACTGAGGCTCCTAGTGAGGTTGTCACTTGACCAATGTCCCAGTAAGTAGCAGGGGCTGATGGGTAACTGGCCACACCCTCATAACCCCTTCGTCCTCCACGGATGAAATTAGGAGCTACACTCATTTTGAGGGAGAGAAACCTAACTCGGAAATCCCTGCAATGAGGGTAGAGCTATAGGAAATTCGGGGCAGTGTCGTGTCTCTTAACGGGGCAGTGGTTTATACAAAAGGACTTACAGAGTAAGATGTCAAGAAGCAGGATCACCAGGCTGGTGTGGCTCAGTGATTGAGCATCGACCTATGAACCAAGAGGTCACAGTTAGATTCCCAGTAGGGGACATGCAGGTGGCAGCTGATCAATGATTCTCTCTCATCATTGATGTTTCTCTCTCTCTCTCTCTCTCTCTCTCTCTCTCTCTCTCTCTCTCTCTCTCTCTCTCTCTCTCTCCCTCCCTCTCTGAAATCAATAAAAAATATTTTTTAAAAACAAGTCAGGATCTCTGATCTTTGGGTGACTCGCACCAGGCCCCACTTTGGGCTTAGAGTCTGAGTGTTTCCAGCTTGGCTCATCAGCCAATCAAAGACCCCCGAAGGGGCGGAGTTTTCTTCCTCCTGGATCCGGGCCTGGGGGGGAGGGGTTAAAAAAAAGTGTTTCCATCTCCAGCCAATCCCAGGGCCGACAGGAGGGCGCTCCTCCAATGGGAGCCCGAGGCTGTAGGTAGCGGTGGAGCTAGCGATCCTGCTCGTGCTTCAGCCTGCGGGAGGGACACCTCCTGGGTATTCTCGAGATCCAGCTCTCGGTTCCTGGAATCTGCTCACGCGTGGCGTGTACGGCGGAGGGTGTCCGGTGAGAGGCTATAACGACCGGGGTGGGAGGGGGGGCGTGGGGGAAAGAGGCCGGGCGGGAGCGCGTGAGGGGTGGGGCCTGGGTGAGCTTTTACCTGGGCGGCCTCTCAACCCTAGGTCAGCGGGTTGCGGAGGATCCCGCAGGTAGCAAAGGGAGGGCGAGGGCCCCTGCGACCCCAGACTGCGACTAGGTGAGTACCCTGTGTAGCCCACTGCCTGTGCCCGCCTTCCCGCGGCCCTCCCCCCCCCCAATCTCTTGGAAAACCGTTCTGTGCGGGTCTGCAGCTCACATGACCGTCTGCGTGCGTGTCTGTAAGTCTCCTCTCTTTCTGCCCCGCCTTTCCCTCTCGCAGTCTGTCTCTATCTCCACCTTTCTGTCTGTCTCTATCTTCTGTTTCTCTCCCTCTCTAAACAACATACTGAACAACCCAGACCTAGAAGGCTGAATTCTGTTAAAGCTAGCCATGAGACCTTGAGCCATCTACTTCACGGATGTGGGCCTCAGTTTTCCTCATCTGTCAAATGGAAGTCTAATAATCTCCACCCGAGACAATACATGTGCATCACTTTGCCCAATACCCAGCCCCTAGAAAATATTCAATAAATGACGGTCGTGATTGAGAAGAATATTCTCTCTCTTGGTCTTTGGCTTTGTTTACTCCCTGTCTGTCTCTGACCCTACCCTCATTGGTTCTTTTTTTCTGTTATTGTGTTTCCTCTTTCTACCTGTCTCTTTTCCATCCTTGAATAGGTTAAAGGTGCATTGTTTATAGCAATGAGGTTGGCCTAAGAGCAACTGTGAACTTAGCTGAGGGCTCTAGACCAGTGGTCGGCAAACTGCGGCTCACGAGCCACATGCGGCTCTTGGGCCCCTTGGGTGTGGCTCTTCCACAAAATACCACGGCCTGGGCGAGTCTATTTTGAAGAAGTGGCGTTAGAAGGAGTTTAAGTGTAAAAAATTTGGCTCTCAAAAGAAATTTCAATCGTTGTACTGTTGATATTTGGCTCTGTTGACTAATGAGTTTGCCGACCACTGGCCTAGACTGTTCTGGGGGGGGGGGGGTGTGGGGAGAGCCTGGACTTGGGCCGCTTCTGGCTTCATGGAAGAGAGATCCATCCTCTTTGTTCCCCAGCCTCCTGTGTTAATCAGGGAGAGATCCCCAGGGTGAGGAGCAACTTAAATGAAAAAAGTGGATCAGGCCCTTTATTCTATATTGTGTTAGTCAACACAAGAAGACCAAGCGTCTCCTAGTTACATCCCCATACAGCTCTTCTGCCCCCTCCCTGAAATCCCTTGACCAGGCCTTCTGGACCTCACCTTCAAGCATCAGCAAAATCCCCTCCATTCTCACCCTGGCTTCTGAATAGTCTTAGTTTTCTTTCCATCCCTTAGAGACTCTCATGCCTGTTGGACCCAACACTCCATTTTTACAGTGTATGTTTTGAAATGCCCCCTCACTATTCTGAAATGAAGTGCATAGATAATAGAATCTATCTACACACATCATTCCCCCAAGCCAATATAATGTCCTAACTAATATCAGTGAGAAGTAAAGGAAGAGCAATTTATGATAAAACAATATGTATTGTAGTATGTAAAGCCGGGGATGTAATTCTATTAGGGAGTCATAATGAGATGGTCTTGCATTTAATGATGCTTAAACCTGGGAATGTGACAGCTACATGGGTGTTGATTGGTGACTCGGAAACCGCAGGTAGAATGATGCAATTTTCCTAGATGATGAGCAATTCTTCATAAAGTTCTAAACAAAACAGTGCAATCTTCCCTCAATTTATGTAGTTGTAGAATTTCTGGAACAGTCAGTATATATATATTAGAATCCATGATGTGGCCTTCATAACCTCCCTGGGCTTATATCCCTACCACTCTCCCCACTTGCTCTCTCTGTGCCACCCATCCTTGCCTCCTTTACGCTACTTGAACATATTAGGCACACTTCCACCTCAGGGGTTTGTACTGGGCCATCACCTGTACCTAGATTGCTTTTTTTGCACAAGACTCATGCCCTCACTTCCTTCAGGCCTCTACTCAGATGTCACTTTTTAAAAAATATATATTTTATTGATTTTTTTTACAGAGAGGACGGGAAAGGGATAGAGAGTTAGAAACATCGATCAGCTGCCTCCTGCACACCCCCCTACTGGGGATGTGCCCACAACCAAGGTACATGCCCTTGACCAGAATCGAACCCAGGACCCTTCAGTCCGCAGGCCGACGCTCTATCCCCTGAGCCAAACCAGTCAGGGCAGATGTCACTTTCTTAATGAGGCCTACCCTGACCATCCTTTTTATTTTATATATATATTTTGATATATCTTTATTGATTTCAGAGAGGAAGGGAGAAGGGACAGAGAGATAGAAACATCAATGATGAAAGAGAATCATTGATTGGCTGCCTCCTGCATGCCCCCCACTGGGGATCGAGCCCGAAACCCAGGCATGTGTCCTTGACTGGAATCGAACCCGGGACCCTTCAGTGCGCAGGCCAATGCTCCATCCACTGAGCCAAACCAGCCAGTGCTATTTTATCATTTTAAAAAATATATATGCTTTTTTGATTTTAGAGAGAGAGAGAGGAAGGGAGAGAGAGATAGAAACATCAATGAGAGAGAAACATCGATCGGCTGCCACCTGTATGCCCCATACTGGGGATCAAGCCTGCAACCTGGGCATGTGCTCTGACAGGGAATCGAACCGAGACTTCTTCATTCATGGGTGGACGACACTCAACCCCTGAGCCACACCGGCCGGGCCTGACCATCCTTTTAAAAATTGCAGCTCTCCACTAGCACATACCCTGATCTGTTTTTCTCATAGTGTTCCTCACCCTCTTACAGAATATAAAATTCACATTTTTATTATGTCTGACTCTCCCACTCAATTGTAAACTCTAGAAGGGCAGACATTTGTGTGTGTGTGTGTGTGTGTGTGTGTGTGCGCGCGCACGCGCACGCATGCCCTGACGCATCCCTATTACCTTAAACAGTGCCTGGCACATAGTAGGCTCCCTCAGTAAATGTTGAATGACTAAGTAAATGAATGAATAACCAGGCTTTTTACCTACATGGTTGTCTGGTGAGATATTCTAAAGTTGTATGGAATGTGGTTCAATTCTTTGCTGTGTGGAGCTATCTTGTGCAGCTGAACATCCCTGGTCCATGCCCACTAAATGTCACCAGTGATCTCCAACTATCGTGACAATAAAAAATGCCCCCAAACACCCCTTGATTGTCCACCCCGCCCTACTGCTCCCCCAGCAGCTCCGAATATCCCTCTTACCAGGAGGCCAGGAGATGGGGGTAGGTGTCCTCACTCTAATTGCCCTTCCCAGACACTTTCTTTTCCTCCTCCTTAAACTACTTATTTTAAATCCTCACTTGACGATATTTTTTTCCATTGATTTTTAGAGAGAGTGGAAGGGGTGGTCTTATTGTTGAGTTGTAAGAATTCTTTTTTTTAAAATATTTTTTTATTGATTTCAGAGAGGAAGGGAAAGAAACCGGTTTGGCTCAGTGGATAGAGCCCTGTGGACTCAGGGGTCCCAGGTTCGATTCCGGTCAAGGGCACGTACATTGGTTGTGGGCACATCCCCAGTGGGAGGTGTGCAGGAGGCAGCTGATCAATGTTTCTCTCTCATCGATGTTTCTAGCTTTCTATCCCTCTCCCTTCCTCTCTATAAAAAATCAATGAAATATATTTTTTAAAAAGAGAGAGATAGAAGCATCAATGATTAGAGAGAACCACTGATCGGCTGCTTCCTACATGCCCCCCACACGCCCCCAACTGGGGGCCGAGCCCAAAACCAGGGCATGTGCCCTGACCGGGGATTGAACTGTGACCTCCTGGTTCATAGGTTGGTGCTCAACCACTGAGCCATTCCAGCCGGGCAAGTTGTAAGAATTCTTTATGTATTTTAGATACAAGTCCCTTATCGGATATATAAAATGCAAATCTTTTCTCTTTCTCTGGGTTGACTTTTCACCTTCTTGATGGAGTTCTTTGATGCATAAAAGTTTAAATTTTCAAGTCAAGTTTATGTATTTTTTCTTCCTTTTTTAATCCTTACCCGAGGACCTGATTAGAGAGAGGAAGGGAAAGAGAGGAACCTCAATATTAGAAACATCAATCAGTTGCCTTCCCTAAGCCCCCCAACTGGGGATCAAACCCGCAATGCCCTGACCAGGAATTGAACTGGCAACCTTTTGGTGCACAGGACGATGCTCAACCAACGGAGCCACTCCGGTCAGGCCATATCTATTTTTCTTTTGTCACTTGACTTTTTCATGTCATATCGAAGGAACCAGTCAATAACCCAAGGTCACAAAGATTTATTCCTGTGTTTTCTTCCAGGATTAATATGATTTTTAGCTCTTACATTTAGGTTGATGATGCATTTTGAGTTAATTTTTGTGTGTGGTGAGGTAGGGGTCCAAGTTTTATTCTTCTGCATGCGAATATCTAGTTGTCCCAGTACCTTTTGTTGAAAAGAGTATTTTATCCCCCATTGAATTGTCTTGGCAACCTTGTGAAAAATCAATTGACCATAAATAATAAATTTAAAGATTCATTTCTGGACTCTGAATTCTATTCTATTGATCTATGTCTGTCATTATGCCAGACTGCACTGTGTTGATTACTATAGTTGCATATAGTAAAACAGGAAATGGAATCTTCAACCTTTGTTCTTTTTCAAGATTGTTTTGGCTCTTCTAAGTCCCTTTCATTTCTATATGGATTTTAGGATCAGTTTGCCAAGTTTCTGCAGAAATCAGCTAGAATTTTTATAGGGATTGTGTTGAATCTATATATCAATTAGGAATTATTGCCATTTAACAATATTGTGTCTTCCTGTTCGTGAACATGAGAAGTCTTTCCCTTTAGATTGTCTTTAATTTCTTTTGGAAGTGTTTTGTTGTTTTCAGTATACAAGTTTTTCACTTTTGTTAAATTTATTCCTACGTGTTTTACTTTTGCTGCTATTATAAATAGGATTATTTTCTTAATTTCACTTGCTGATTACTCATTGCTAGTGTATAGAAATACAATTGATTTTTATTTATTGATCTTCTATTCTGCCACATTGCTGAACTTGTTTATTAGTTCAAATAGTTTTTTAGTGGATTCCTGAGGATTCATTTTATATTAGATCATGTGATCTACAAATATAGTTTTACTTTTTCTTTCCAATCTGGATACTTTTTTTAAAAAAAATTTTATTGATTGATTTTATTTTTTAAATATATTTTTGTTGATTTCAGAGAGGAAGGGAGAGGGAGAGAGAGATAGAAACATCAATGATGAGAGAGAATCATTGATTGGCTGCCCCCTGCACGCCCCACACTGGGGATTGAGCCCGCAACCCGGGGTGTGTGTCCTTGACCAGAATTGAACCTGGGACCCTTCAATCCCCAGGCCACCACTCTATCTACTGAGCCAAACCAGCTAGGGCTATTTATTGATTTTAAAGAGTGAGGAAGGGAGAGAGAGAAGGAAAGAGGGAAGGATGGGGGTGGGGGAGAGAGAGAGAAACATCGATTTGTTGTTACACTTATTTATGCATTCATTGGTTGATTCTTGCATGTGCCCTGACTGGGGATCGAACCTGCAACCTTGGCCTATCTGGATGACGCTATAACCAACTGAGCTACCTGGCCAGAATGTGGGTGGGCTTTGTTTGTTTGTTTGTTTGTTTTTTCTTGACTAATTGCCCTGCCTGGACTTCCCAGTACAGTGCTGACTGGAAGTAATGACAGCAAGTATCCTTATCTTGTTCCTGATCTTAGGGGTAAAGTATTGAGTCTTTCTGTATTAAGTATGATGTTAGCTGTGGGTTTTACCTTTTACCAAGTTGAAGAAGTTCCCTTCTACTTCTAGTTCTCTGAGTGCTTTTGCCATGAATGGGCTTTGTCAAATGCCTTTTCTGCATCTATAGAGATGATCGTGTGGAGTTTATGCTTTATTCTGTTAATATGGTGTTAATCATTTTGTAATCATTTTGATTACTTTTCAGATGATAAGCTAACCTTACATTTCTGAAATAGATCCTAATTCATCATGTTATATATTACTTTTTCTATGTTGCTCGACTTGGTTTGCTAGTATTTTCCTGAAGATTTTCACATCTACTGTATATTCATAAGGGATATTGGTCTGTAGTTTTCTTGTGATGTCTTTGGTTTAGGTGTTAGTGTAATACTGGCTGCATAGAATGAATTGGGAAGTGTTTTCTCTGTTTGTTTTTTTTGGCTGAGTTTGTGAAGGATTGATATTTGCCTTGTGTATGTCTTATGTCTTTTCTGTTCCGTGTTCTTTAATTCCTCTCTTCTTTTGTGTTAAGTAGATATTTTCTACTTTAACTTTTTAATTTCCTTATCAACTATATATTTTTTGAGTTACTTTCTTAGTGGTTGCTCTGGGGATTACAATTAACATCTTAATTTGAAACATTCTACTTTGGATTAATTCTAACTTACTTTCAATAGTGTGTAAGTAACTCCACACTATATTGCTCCAGTATACCTCTGTTTCCTCTCCCCTCCTTTGTAGTATTTTTATGCAAATTACTTCTTTATAGATTATAAGCCCATCACCAAATTTTATTATTATTGCTTTATGCAGTTATCTTTTACAACAGATAGGAAAATAAAGCGTTATAAAAATTATTTTTCATACCCATGTAGTTACCTTCAAGTTACCATTTAGTGTCCTCTAATTTCAGCCTAACGCTAGCAACAAATTCTTTTGGTTTTGTTTATCTTAAGTTCTCTTTCATGTTTGAAGGACAGTTTAGTTAGATGTGGAATTCTCCTTTGACAGTCTTTTTCTTTCAACATTTTGAAGATGCTGTGACACAGTCTTATGTCCGCTGGTTTCTGATGAGAAATCAGCTACTAATGTTATTGAGGATCCCTTATACGCAATAAGTCATTTTCCTGTTGCTGCATTTGAGATTTTCTTCTTGTCTTTGATTTTGACCAGTTTCATTATGTATCTAGGTATGGATCTCTTTGAGTTTATTCTACTTGAGGTTGTTGAATGTATAGATTAATATTTTACATCAAATTTGTGATGTTTTGGCTCCTTTGTCTTCCTCTTGTCCTTCTGAGACTCCTGTTATACTTATGTTGGTACACTGATGTAGTGTCACAGGTCTGTGAGGCTTTGTTTCTTTCTCTTCATTCTTTTTTCTTTCTGCTTTTCATAATGGATAATCTCTATTTACCTATCATCAACTTCACCCTTCTCTTCTGCCAGCTCATATCTGTTGTTGAACCCCTCAAAATGTACTTTCATTTCAGTTGTTATACTTTTCACTCCAGATTTTCTGTTTGATTCTTCTTTATGATTTTTATCTCTATTGATAGTCTCTATTTTATAAGACATTGTTCTCATACTTTAATTCTATATATATATGGTTTCCTTTAGTTCTTTGAAAATGTTTATAATAGCTAATTTAAAGTCTTTGTCTATTAAGTCCCAAATATTAGCCCCCTTGGGGACATGTTCTTTTGGCTGCTGTTTTCCCTGTATATGTAATATAATTTACTGTTTCTTTGCATGTCTCACAGTTGTTTTTTTTGTAAAAAACTGGTCATTTTAGATACTCTACTGTAACAACTCTGGTATCAGACTCTTCCACCCTCAAAGTTTGTTGTTGTTCTGGGTTGTACATGTGTGGTTGTTGTTATTGTTATTTTCCTTGTTGCCCTTTACTTGTGAATTCTGTATTCCCTGTATTACAGAATGGGGCAAGAGCAGGTCACAGTTCTTCATATGGAAAAGAATAATACACAAATAAACTTTTGCGTACTTAAAATTCTAAACCTACTTTTGCCCCACCCTGTATGTGGACCCTGAGTTCTCTGCCAACTTTTTTTAAGTTCTTGTTGTAATTACTTATTTTTTAATCTTGTCTGAGGATATATTTAGAGAAAGGAAGGAGGAGAGAGAGAAAAAAACATTGATGTCCTAGAATCTAGAGGAACATCAATCATTCGCCCCCCACACCTGCCCCCACTAGGGATTGAACCCACAACTCAGGTATGTGCCTTGACTGGGAGTCTTTCCAGATTTTTAAATGAGAAATTTGAAAACTGCTTGCATAAAGTGTTTATTTTATATTAGGTTTTATGCTTGAAATGGATACACCCAAATTCTGATCAAGACTTTTTAATGATGTGTTCTTTCAAATTTTCAGTAGTCACGATCAAGAAAAATTTATGTACAAGTAGCTGATAAAGTAATTAAAACCAATTTTTAAAGTCTTCAAAAATGTTTAACAACTGAAATGGTATCTGACAGCTTTTCTTTTTGTTTTATTGACAAATATATTGTTAAAATTTCTTGTGATAATGTGATTAGATTTCAAAACAATTGAACTCTTTCATATAAATTATTTCAAAATAATGATGAAGCTCTTATTTGCAGAACATCCATCATTGTTAGCCCCGCAGCTAGCTTGGACACCATTAAAAGGGCTCATCAGCTGCAAATGAATAAAAGTATCTGATATTCGTGAAGACAGAGTTTCAGGGCTTCTACCAGGAGCTACACTCTCTAGAAGCCCCTGCTTGGCCTTCCTGCACCCAACCCCACCCCAACTAGTCACAACTTGGCTGTGTATGGTGTTTCTTGGCAACTGGAACACAGATTCCTCCAGCAGCTCCACAGGTCCCTTGTCCTCAGTGAGCAGAAGACTACAGAAACTGTCTACTGAAGAGGCTGTCCATGTGATTGAGCTCCTCGGCTCTGCTTAACACACTTACCACAGAGCAGTAACTGAGTGCTGGATGTTACTCATTCATGCTCACCACCTGCAGGTACGGGAGAGGGATTTGTCAGACCACATTTCACTAAGGGTCACCCTCTAAGGATCTCCAGGAGGCTGCCCATAGAGAGAGACAGCCTGCCTAGGGTCTCCACTGCCTTAGGTTCTACATGGACACCTTTAGGGCTGAGGGAATCAGTATCTCTTTACTTACCTGTAATCTACATATCAACTAGAAAATTTTGCCTTCTGCTATTTGTTTGTTTATTAATTTATTTATTCATTTGTTCATTTATTTTTGGTAGAGAGTTTTAACTGCTGTTTCAATTCCTTTAATAGAGGACTATTCAGGATTTCTTTTTCTTCTTGAGTCAGTTTTGGTAAGTTAAAGTTTTCTAGGAATTGGTCTATTTTGTCTGCATTCTCAAATTTATTGGCATCAACTTCCCTTACTTTTGATTCTCTGCTGTATATAATCTGTAGTTATGTCTCCTTTTTCATTGCTGTTATTGGTTATTTGTGCCTTCTCACTTTTTTTCATGATCAATCTCTCCAGAGGTTTGTCTATTTTATTAGTCTTTTCAAAGAACCAACTTTTGGCTTTGTTGCTTCTCTCTATTATGTCTTTGTTTTCTATTTCTTTGATTTCTGCTCTTATCTTTTTTGATCTCCTTCCTTCCACATTTTTTGGATTTATTCTGTTGTTCTTTTTCTAATTTCTTATATTGGATACTGAGCTCATTAATCTTCAGCCTTCCTTGTTTTTTGATTTGTGCATTTAAGGATATAAATTGCCCTCTAAATACTGCTTTTCTATAAGTTCAGACATGTCCTATTTCATTATTGTTCGGTTCCGAGTACTTTAACATTTTCATCATGGTTACTTCTTTGACCTGTGAGTTGTACAGAAGTGTGTTTTCAAATTTCTCAATGTTTGGTGATTTTTAAATTTTATCTCTTTGTTATTGAAATCTATCTTAATTGCATTATGGTCAGAGGATGTTGTCTGTGTGATAACAATTCTGAAATTTATTGAGACTTGATTATGGCTTAGTACGTGATCAATATTTTTGAATGTTTCCTATGTGCTTTATAAGAATGTATGTTCTCTAATTGTTGATTACAGAGTTCTACATATGTCTATTATCAAGCTTGTTAGTTGTATTGTTCAAATTTTCTATATCTATACTGATTTTTTGGTGTCACTATATAGCAGTAATTGTAAGAGGTGTATTAATATTCAACTATGATGGTGGATTTGTCTATTTCTCCTTGCAGTTCTTTTTAAAAATTTTATATATTTTGAGAATATTAAATTAGGAATATTCAAATTAATAATTGTTATATATTCCTGATAAATATGTAATGACCCTCTCTATTCTTGATAATGCATTTTTCCTTAAAGTCTATTTTACCTTATATTAATATAACAACACAAGCTTTTCTTCTTGTTAGGATTTATGTGGCATATAATTTTCCAACCTTTTACTTTACAACATTTTCATGCTTTTAAGCTTTAATTATACCTCTTGAAAATGGCATACAGCTGGACCTTTTTTTTAAAAAGGTAATCTGATGATCTCTGTTTTTTAATGGGCAAGTTTAATCTGTTTACATTTACTGTGATATATCTGGGCTTGTTTCTACCATCATACTTTTAAAAAATATATATTGTGTTGATTTTTTACAGAGAAGAAGGGAGAGGGATAGAGGGTTAGAGACATCAATGAGAGAGAAACATCAATCAGCTGCCTCCTGCACACCCCCCACTGGGGATATGCCCGAAACCAAGGTACACGCCCTTGACCGGAATCAAACCTGGGACCCTTGAGTCCGCAGGCCGATGCTCTATCCACTGAGCCAAACCGGTTAGGGCACCATCATACTTTTTTATTTCTGTTTCCTACCAACATCTTTTCTATGCTTTATTTTTATTTATTTATTTTGCTTGCTTTTTTAGCTTTAAGATTTATAGTGTTTGCTTTCTTTTTTTTTTTTTTAGTGTTTGCTTTCTTATTCAATTTTTTCCTCCCTACTGTTTGGAGTTTACATTTTTTCTATTCTTTTTGTGGTTATCCTTGACATTTTACCACACATGTTTAATTTATAAGGTTTAAAGTTAAACAGTATTTTAGCCTCCCTCTTCAAGAACACAGGAACCTTCAACTGTAGGCATTTCTTTCTTGTGTTGAGTTTGTTCTTTTTTTCTAATCTCATAAATCCTACGTCATCAGTAGTATTATTTTATATGCATAGTGTTTGGATCTACATGCATACATTCTTGCATCTCAGACCATCATTCTTGGATCATTTTCCTTCATTATGAATACAGTGTTTAGATGCTCTTTTAGTACAGGTCTTTTGGTGTTAAATTTTCCCAGTCTTTGTTATATGTAAATGTAATTTTATCCTCATCTTAAAAGACAGTGTTATAGGTATTTAGAGGTCTGCTATCAGTCTAATTGCTGTTTTTGTAGGTGTTTTTGTTTTCTTATATTCTAGCTACCTTTAAGATTTTCTCTCTCTCTCTCTCTCCCTCTCTCTCTCTCCCTCTCCCTCTCCCTCTCCCTCTCCCCCCCTCTCTCTCTCTCCCTCTCTCTCTCTCTCTCAGAGGGATATGTACAGGGGGCTCTTCAGTGTCATTCTAAGATGTTTAGGCATGTATTGCTTTTTTATTTATTCTACTTTAGAAATGCACTTGCTTTATGCCTCTGGATTTATTTTTTTCATAATTTCTAGAAAATTCTCAGCCATTATTTCTTCAAATGTTGCTCTCTCCCATTATTTATATATTTTCTTTGTCAGAATCCAGTTACTAACATTTTTTACCTCTTCATTATATCTTCCATATCTCATAACATCTTTTTTTTAATGTTTTCTGTCTTCTTGTCTTCCTGCACTTCATTCTGGGCAGTTTCTCCAGATTTTTACCAATTAACTCTTCAGCTATGTCTGATCTGCTGTTTAATCTGTCCACTGAGTTTTTTGTTTCAACAGTTGCATTATTCATTTATATACGCTCCATACATTTCATGTTCTAATTCACTCCTAATAATCTTTGTTGCTTGCTCATCTTTGTGGTTGCATCTCCTATTTTTTTAAAAAGATTTTTGTTCAACCAATAATCACTGTTTGTATAAGTATGACATTGTAAATATTGTTCATATCTAAACCACACAGTATACTCTGATTATATATCCTTTGTTGTATATCTTTTTGTTTTCCTAGTAGTTGTCTGTTTTTTTTCTTTGCCTAGTGTTGTAATACCTATTACTAATTCTTATCTGAAATTCTTTTTAAAATCTCTATCAGATGATGTCCCTCCTCTGCTCAAAACTCTCCCATGGCTCCCAGCTCCTCAGAATAAAAGCCATAGCCCCCACCATGGCCCAAAAGTCTCTACACATTCTGGACCTCAGCCCCTCTATGACTTCAGTTCCTGTCATTCTCTCCATTACTCACTCTTCAGCCACACTGGCCTACTTGCTGTTACTCAAACTGACAAGTACCCTCCCTCTTCATTGGCTTTGTACTTGTTCTCACTGCCTGGAACATTCTTCTACCCAGATAATCTGATGACTTGCCCACCCACATCCAGTTTTCTCAAGTGTTACCTTCTTAGAGAAGAATTCCCTGACCAGCATATCTAAATTGGTCTCATTCACCAGCACTGTCTATCCCCTTATCTTACTTTTTGTCTTATGTTTTTCTACAAAACACCGATCACCACCTGAAATATCTCGTATTTATTTATTGTGATTAGTGTCTGTCTCTCCCCAATAGACTGTAAGCTCCACAAAGCAGGGCCTTTTGTTTTGTTCACTGTTGTATCCCCAGTGCCAAGAACAGTGCATAGTAATATTTAGTAGATGCTCAATAAATATTTGTGGAATAAACACATTCAAAGACATACCTATATGGCAGGGCTTGGGGAGGGATGGGAGTGTGGATAATACGGAATAAACAAGAAAAGGAGTAAGAAAAAATAAAGTGTATATTCCCTTGTCTTAGGTCACCCACTCCATGACATTCATCCTTTAGTATCTGCTCTTCGCTAAGGAGAAAACACCACCACCTGTCGTCTGTTAACCCGAGGACAGAATGCCCAGGTGAGCCTGCCTCACAGTACCTGTTCTTAGCTAACCTTGACCACGTGCTGCCAAAGCTCCTGCAAGCCCTCCCTCCAAGCACAGCAGCAGCCCAGCTCCAGAGCAGACAGGCATTCCACCCCACAGAAGTGATCTGCTGTCACCTACTCTTGGGGGGCAAAGGGGGTTATGGGGAGATTAGAAGAAGATAGATGGGCCCACTCCCTGTCAACCCATATTGTTACCAGACAACTCATTCTGGTCCACACAACAGCCCCACTGATGCACTGACTGAGGGGAGCCACGTGGTTAGTTCCCTGGACTCCCGCGTGACCTCACCCACTGACTTTGCCAGAAGGGGCTCTTGTAAACCCTTCTCGAAGCTGAAGCCAGACAGTGACTGAGGGGTTCTGTTCAGCTCCTCCTCTCCTGAGCAGCTTCACCTATAGGAGTAACTTCAGTAACCAGTGGGGCGTGTGCTTGCCACTCAGGTTTTCAAAACAAAACCATGTATTGTTTAGGGATACTTACACAGGAAGCAAAACTTTCAACAAAAGCCAAAAAAAGAGAGAGAGAACATCAAGGTCAGGATAATGGTTTCCTCTGGGGCAGGGGAAGAGGTATGTGAAGGGAAATAGGAGGGTTCAAAAATACTTTAACGTTCTAGTTCTTGGCATGGTTGGTAGGTAGATGGGCGTTTTATTATTCTTCCTTAAACTGTAAAAGTTTTAGAAACTGTTCAGTGCATTTAAAATTTTAACAGAAACACAGTCTTCAAACCAAATAATATGTACAACACATAGAATAAAAAATAATCTCCATAAACACACCAGAATACCTGCCTATGGAGGGAGAGGGTTGGAAATGGGAGTGGAGAATGAGAAAATGGGATGTACGAATAAATAAATAAATAACATATACATTCTACTTACCAAAGATAATGATGTGACCATGGAGTACAGTTTCCTCTACCTCCTGCACCAGAATATTGAATATGATAAAGAAGATGAACCTTATTAAATCTGATTGGTCCAAAATCAATCCGTACAAAACCAAATCACATGAATATTGCAAAGAGTATTATAATCAAGTAAATGGTTGCTACAGGAGGTTTTCCCAGGTGGAGGATTTTGATGGCCCCCTGAGTGGTCATTTCTCCAAAGTTTCATCTGTGTTCTCTGTCCAGCATTCCTGAAGGATTTCGAATGCAGCCCTTGGCTTATCAGCCCATTTCACAATAAAACTTGAAAACCGCCCTAACCGGTTTGGCTCAGTGGATAGAGCATTGGCCTGCGGACTGAAAGGTCCCAGGTTCGATTCCGGTCAAGGGCATGTACCTTGGTTGCGGGCACATCCCCAGTAGGGGGTGTGCAGGAGGCAGCTGATCGATGTTTCTCTCTCATCGATGTTTCTAACTCTCTCTCCCTCTCCCTTCCTCTCTGTAAAAAAATCAATAAAATATATTAAAAAAAAGAAAAAAGAAAAAGAAAAAAAAAACTTGAAAACCAATAGAGAGGTTCCCAAAGGGGAAGGGAGTCAGGGGAGGTCAAATATATGACCCCCTTTATCCTTGAAAAGGGTAAAGGGGCTCAAATATATGGTGACAGAAAAAGACTAAACTTTGGGTGATGAGCACACAGTGCAATATACAGATGATGTATTATAATATTGTACACTTGAAGCTAATATTGTCTTATAACCAATGTCACCCCAATAAATTTAATTTTTTAAAAAAGAGAAAGCAGGAGACTAAACTGGTATCCCTACAAGAGGAAAAGACCAAACCCTCATACCTCAAAAAGAAATACAGTCCCATGTTGGACTGTGTCTTGGAAATTGCCTCTATGGTTTAAAAAGAACGTGTATGCTTATCTCATGGACACGGACAATAGTTTATTGAAGGTCAAGGGAGGGAGGGTGGAAGTGGTCAAAGGAGGGGAAACACGTACAATGTCAATATTAAAAAAATGTTTTTAAAAAAGATTCACTTGTTCTTTTTAAAAAATTTAGTTTGTCTATAGTTATTACTACCTTTTCAGTCTGTATGTTGGGTCTTAAATTTTCTCTGTTTTTTTCTTGTTCACTCTTGTCAGAGGTCTGTCTCCCTTATTAGTCTTTTCAAAGACCAGCTTTGGTTTGGTCAGTTTTCCCTGTTGCTTTTCTTTATAATGGTGGTGGTATAATTTGGATCATAAAAATATTAAAGGATTAGAGTATCATCTGTGTATATCCCGGGGAAAAGAATAGCCATCCAAAAACTTAAAGTGTTCACCTGGATTTAAATGATTTTAAGAATGAAATAGAAATTCTGGCTAATGGGGAAAAAAACATAAATTATCTTTATCCTTTTACCACCACCTACTTGAGAGAGAGAGAAAAAAAGCATTTCTCTTTAATAGCCAGAATCAAGATTTTGAAGAGGTCATTAATGAAAAGTCCAGATAAAATCTTAAGCTAAAATGTACATTCACAGAAGATGCTCACATATGTCATTAAAATGTGAAAATAGTTTAGTTATACAAATTAAAGGTTTGCTAACTTTCCGTCACCCTCACAGTACCCCCATACTTCCTCCAAATCAGAGCCAGAGCCACTGCTAGGATCTACTTATCTCCTCTGAGATGTAGGTAGTTTTGCTCCAGCTCTGGGAGCCCAAGAACCAGGACTGAGAACATCTATATATATAAAAGCCTAAGTGACTGTTTGACTGTCCAACCCATAGCTATGACACACAATGACCACCAGGGGGCAGATGCTCAATGCAGGAGCTGCTGAGCTGTGGTGATTTGGCAGCTTCAGTTCTTGGGTGATGCACCCGGAAACAGAGAGGAGGGAGCTCGATTTTGGGGTGTGTTACCCGAGAACCACTCTCTTGCAATCGCGACCCCTCAAGGGGATGTCAGAGAGCCGGTTTTGGCCCGACCCCTGCAGGCCAGGCCAAGGGACCCCACTGGTGCAGCATCCGTGCACCGGGCCTCTAGTCCTATGTAATAACAGCCTAATATGCTAAGTGTCCAGTCGACTGGTCGGCTGTTCAATCAAAGTGTAATATGCTAATGATATGCTATGGCCGCTCAACTGCTCTCTATGACGTGCACTGACCACCAGGGGGCATATGCTCTGACCAGTAGGTGAGCTTGTTGCTGGGTCTGGCCAATCCAAACTGAACGAGATGATCTGGACACACCCTTGAGCCCTCCAGCAGTCCTTCCCCAGCTGGCCAACCTCCTACATCCCTCCCTGGCTCTGATCATGTACCGGTGGGGTCCTTTGACCTGGCCTGCGCCCTCTTGCAATCTGGGACCCCTTAGGGGATGTCTGAGAGCCGGTTTCAGCCTGATCCCGCAGGCCAGGCCAAGGGACCCCACTGGTGCATGATTTTGTGCACTGGGCCTCTAGTGAAGTAATAATAATGGCAGCTAATGTTTATTGAGAAGTTAATTTATTCCAGACACTAAATGTATAATCTCATTTAATTATCATAATAACCATCTGTGGTAAGTACTATTATTCTATTATCCTTCAATATAAAGATGAGGGAACTGAGACTATAAGAGATTAAGTAATTTGCCAAAAACCACAGAGTGGGCAATTGATGGAGGCAGGATTTGCACCCAGGCAGTTCAGCAGCCCCTGAGTAGGTAGCTCCTCCCCCCCGAGTACCCTCAATGTGCCCACTCCTTCTGAGTCCCTTTCTGCTCCCCTTGGAATCAGCTTTTCATCTGCAGTGGTAGGTTGTGTGGAGGCTACCAGGGTTGTCCCAGGCCAAACTACAGGTTGACCAGGTGACCACACCAGTCACACAGCAGGACAGCCCAGATGGTGATGCTGACTACAGTTGGGGAAAAGAGAGAGTAATGGAGGCATCAGCCCCTGGTCCAGCCTGACCCTAAGCCTAGTCGAGAGGAAAGGTCTAGCCTTTTACCTACCCTCCTGTCTGGAGCTGATTACAGGACAACACAGCAGATGCCATCGTCCAGGGGTCAGGGAGGTCCTTAGAAGAGAATTAGGCCCCCAAACCAGGTAAAGGGCAGGAAAGGGCTCAATCTCAACAGTGCACCCTGGCAGTAGTTGAGGGGATAGAATAGCCTGAGAGGAGACTGGCCCGAAGGCATCTTGAGTCCCTCTACAGCCAGCCTCAAGTCCCAACCCTCTGGACTAGTCAGTTCCTTCTGGTTAGACCAAGGCAGACTCTTGGCACTACCTCCAAGCCCCATCTAACTCTCTCCCACATTTTGTCATTATTAGCTCTTCAGACCACCCTTAACTCCTCCAAGTCCCTCCACTCTCCTGCAAAGTCCAAATCCAATCTCACTTCCTCCAGAAAAAACTTCTAGGGTCCATTTTAGGTTTCTTCATGTGATCATTTGACTAGTTGGTTGATTCCCTTTTTTCCCATTTGCCATTCTCAGGGGATCAAGCTAATATTAAAATATATAACCTTTGTATGTGTTATGGCAAAACATTTTGTTTGCATGTATTTGTAATGTATCTAAGGGTGTTGTATATTTTCTCTTTCCTACTTGTGTGACACAGCAATATGTGCTTTTAATTTTAAAAAATTTTTAAACCTTTTGTTTTGCAATGATTTCAGACTTATAAAAAGTTACAAAACTATTCCCTACCTGGTTTAGCTCAGTGGATAGAGAGAGCATCAGCCTGCAGACTGAAGGGTCCCGGGTTCAATTCCAGTCTGGGGCATATGCCTGGTGCAGGCTTGATCCCCAGCAGGGGGCATGCAGGAGGCAGCCGATCAATGATTCTCTCTCATCATTGATGTTTCTATCCCTTTCTCTCCCTCTCCCTTCCTCTCTGAAATCAATTATAAAAAAAGTTACAAAACTAATAAAGAATTCTCATATACCTGTCACCCAGCTTCCCCAAATGTTACTGTTGTACATAATCATAGTACAATTATCAGAACTAAGAAATTAACATTGATACAATACTATTAATTAATCTATTCAGATTTCACCAGATTTTCCACTAATGTCCTTTTTCTGTTCTAGAATTCCACGTTACAATTAGTTGTCATGTCTCCTTACTATCTTCTCATCTGTTACAGTTCCTCAGTCCTTCCGTCTTTCATGACCTTGATACTTTTGAAGAGGACTGGTCAGTTATTTTGTAGAATATCCCTCAATTGGGCTTTTCCGATGTTCTCTCATGTTTACATTTAGGCTATGCATATTGGGCAAGAAACCACAAAAGCAGTGCAATGCATACTTCTCAGTCCATCATAACGGGTTATATGATGTCTATATGTCTTATTGATGATAATGTTAATCCTTGTCACTTGGTTAGGTGGTGTCGCCACTGTCAAGTTCTATTTTTACCTTTGTGATGAACTAAATTATGAGGAGATAGTCAAAGTAAGTAAACATCCTGTTATTCATCAAGCTTCTACCCACTAATTTTAGCACCCACTGATGATTCATGCTTCACACAATTATTACTGTGGGTGTTTGCCAAATAGTGATTTTCTGTTTCCACCATTTCTTCTACATTTATTAGACTTTATTAGTTAGACTTTGACTGTAATGAAGACTTTAAATTCTCCCGCATTCATTCATTCGTTTATAGCTGTATGTGCTCATGAATTATTATTTCATTTTATGGGTATAATTTATTACATCCATTAATTATTTTGTTGCTCAAGTTGTTCCAGATTTGGCCATTGGGGGATCCTTTAAGTTGGCTCCTGTGTGCTTTTGACATGTTTCTCTCATTTTTAAGCCTTTCCTAACTCTCTGGTCCCATCCCTGGAATCATCTGTTTCTCCAAAGAGGCAGCAACATGTTTAGATAGATGACTGGTGATGTTTTATATATCAGCAATATGTTTATATGTATATCAACTTTATTGAGATATACATACATCCTATATAATAAAAGGCTAATAAGCAAATAGACTGAATGGCAGAACAACCAAACAATTGAACAATTGAACAATCAGTCGCTATGACGTGCGCTGACCACCAGAGGATGTGTGCGGAACATGGTAGGTGTTGCCACTGCAGGATGGTGGAGCAGGTGAGTGGGGGCTCCAGACCAAGGCAGAGTGCTGGTCACTCGCTGTCATGGGGGAGAGCCTCTGGTGGTTACTGAAAATTCTTTGCTCCTGCACACCACAGTCCCACCCGGCACTCGCACCCGTAGCCAGCGCCAGAGCCACCGCTCACCCACTGCTGGTGCCCAGTGCTGGTCCTGAACACTTGGCGCCATCAGCGGGTACGAGCGGTGGCTGCTGGCCCTGATTGACCCTGAGGGCTTCTCCACCTCCCCCTGCTCCTGAGGGGTGATCGGGGCAGCAGCCACCAATGCTCGCACCTGCTGAGCACCAGCCCCAAGACAGGGACGGCGGGGGGGGGGGGGGGCGCGCTGCAGCGGGAGGGGCCAGGCTGGGTCATGGGCTGAGACCTGCCCCTGTGCCTACTGCAGCCTCTCAGGCCCACAGTTCCTTTCAAGGTGCACGAATTTGTACACTGGGCCCCTAGTAATATATATATATAACAGCTTTATTGAAATACAATTTATATATCCCACAAGTCACCCATTTAAAGTGTACAATTCAGTGTCTTTTAGCATATTCACAGATTGTTCAACCATTATCACAATTTAAGTTTAAAATATTTTCATCAACCTGCCCAGTGGTATAACTCAGTGGATTAAGTGTCATCCCATGCACCAAGAGGTCACCAGTTTGATTCCTGGTCAGGGTACACGCATGGGGTTATGGGCTCAATCCACAGTAGGGGGCATGCAGGAGGCAGTCTGTCAATATTTCTATCTCTCCTTTCCTCTCTAAAATCAATAAAAAAAACGTATCCTATATAATAAAGAGCTAATATGCAAACGGTCATCATGCCTTAACGGCTCCAACATTCAACACTGGGGAGAGAGGAATGGGGACCAGTCAGGCTGCGGCCCGTGAGAGGGACAAGCCACCTGCCCTGTGGTCCCAGGTGCCAGCTTCTGCGGCTGTGGTTCAGGAAGGGACAAGCCACCCGCCCCGCGGTCCCGGGCACCAGCGCCTGTGGCCCGGGCGAAGCTGCTCGCCCACGGTCCCCTCTGGCTGTGGCCGGCCCAAGTCCTGGGTACCTGCAACTGGCCAGAGAAGGGAATCCTGGGTCCCGGGTGCGGGGTGAGGCAGAGGTAGTTAGGGGCGATCAGGCCAGCAGGGGAGCAGTTAGGGGCGATCAGCCAGGCAAGCAGAGGTGGTTAGGGGCCATCAGGCAGGCTTAGGTGGTTAGGGGCCATCAGGCAGGCAGGCAGAGGAGTCAGGGGCAATCAGGCGGGCAGGCAGGCGAGTGTTTAGGAGCCAGCTATCATGGATTGCGTGACACAGTTGGTCATCCCCTAAGGGGTCCCAGATTGGAGAGGGGAGGGTGCAGGCCGGGTGGAGGGACTGCCCCCTCCCTGCATGCACGAATTTCATGCACAAGGCCTCTAGTTTTAAAATAAAAATAAAATATTTCCATCACCCCAAAAAGGAAACCTGTACTCATTAGCAGTCACTCTCCATTTCCCTCCAGTCTCCCCCCACCCCCCAATGCCTTCCTAGGCAACCACTAATCTACTTTCTGTCTCTGTAGATTTGCCTACACTGGACAGTCATATAAATGGAATCATACAATATGTGGTCTTTTGTGTCCGACTTCTCTCATTTAGCATAATGTTTTCAACTTTCATTAATGTTATTGCATGGGTCAGTACTTCACCCCCTTTATTGCTAAATAATAATCCATTGTATGGATTTACCACCTTTTATTTACCCATTTATCAGTTTTGGACATTTGGGCTGTTCTCACTTTTTGGCTATCATGAATAATGGCAGCACTATATTGTAAGATATATTCAAGAGGCTATGTGTAGATCTTCCATCAACCTCAACTACCTCATAGCACTCCACAGTGTGAAAGCTTCTCATTTTTCTTATCTACTCACCAAGGATGGTCACCCAGATTGCTTCCAATTCTTTGCCATCACAGATTTTTTAATTTTTATTTTTCAATTACAGTTGATATACAATATTATACTAGTTACAGGTGTACAACCCAGTGATCAGACATGTATATAACCTCCTCCCCCAGCTCCTGGTAACTTTTAAACTACTTTCTGTATACACTGAGTGGCCAGATTATCATGATCTCTGAACGCATAATAATCTGGCCACTCAGTGTATATCCTATATAATAAAAGGCTAATATGCAAATTGTCCCCTCGACCAGGAGTTCGACCAGCAGGCAGGCCAGCCAACCGCCCATGTCCCCTCCCCCTGGCCAGGCTGGCCGGACCCCACCCATGCACGAATTCATGCACCGGGCCTCTAATATATATATATACACACACTGAGTGGCCAGATTATTATGCGTTCAGAGTTCATAATCTGGCCACTCAGTGTATATGAACTTGCCTATTCTAGATATTTCATATAAGTGGAATCATTATTTGTCCTCTTGTGCCTGGATTATTTCACTTAGAATAATGTTTTCAAGGTTTATCCATGTTGTAACATGTGTCTGAACTTTATTCCTTTTCATGGCTGAATATTTCAGTATATGTATATACCATATTTTGTTTACTGATCTATTGATGAACACGTTGTTTCCACCTTTTGGCTATTTGTAGATAATGCTGCAATGACAATTGCTGTACAAGTATCTGTTTGAGTACTTGTTTTCAGTTCTCTTGGGTGTATACCTAGGAGTGGAATTGCTGGTTCATATGGTAGTTCTCTGTTTAACTTTTTGGGAAACTGCCGAAATGTTTACACAGTGGTTGCACCATTTTACATTCCCATCATCAATGTACAAAGGTTCCAATTTCTTCACATCCTTTTCAGTGTTGTATTGGTTGTTATTGCCATCTAGTGGTGTGAAGTGGTATCTCATTGTGGTTTTGATTTTTATTTTCCTAATAACTAATGACGTTGAGCAATTTTTCATTTGCTTGTTGGTCATTTGTATATTTTCTTTAGAGAAATGTCTTTTCAAATCTTTTGTCCATTTTTTAATTGGGTTATTAGTCTTTTTGTCATTGACTTGTAGTTTTTTTAAAAATATATTCTGGATTGTAAACCCTCATCAGATATATGATTTGCAATATTTTCTTCCATTCTGTGGGCTGTTTTTTTTTTTTTTTTTTTTTTTTTACTTTCTTGATAATGTTCTTTGGTACACAGAGTTTTTCATTTTGATGAAGTGCAATATATCTATTTTTTTCTTTTGTTGCTTATGCTTTTGGTGTCATACTTAAGTATCTCTTGCCAAATCCAAGGTCATGAAGACTTACCACTATGTTTTCTTCTAAGAGTTTTATAATAATCACAATTTGAAGATGGCAGATCTTCTAGACCAGTGGTTCTCAACCTTTTTAATGCTGCGACCCTTTAATACAGCCCAGGTTTCAGGTTTGATCCCCAATAGGGGGCATGCAGGAGGCAGCCTATCAATGATTCTCTCTCATCTTTAATGTTTCTATCTCTCTCCCCTCTCTCCCTCCCTCTCTAAAATCAATCTATAATAATAAAAGCATAATATGCAAATCGACTGACTGGCTGAATAGCAGAACGACCGTCCAGACGACCATGCTATGACACCCACTGATGCCAGGCCATCCAAGGCAGGTGCGATGTGATTGGTTGGGGGGGGTGGGGGCGCCATTGCCCCACAATTGCCCCACAGAGAAAGGCCCAGGCCACCAGTCGGTGGGGCAATCAATGCGGGCGAGGGGGGCTCCATGATTGCCCCAAAGAGGGAGGCCCAGGCCACCCTCTATGGGGTGATCAATCAGGGGGGCGGGGTGCCAGGCCACTGACGGGCAGGCTGTAGCAGGTGGGCAGGGCCTACCTCTTTGGGGCAATTGATTGTGAGGCTCCCGGACTGTGAGAGGGTGCAGGCCAGGCTGAGGGACCCCCCCACCCCCACCCCCCAGTGCACGAATTTTGTGCACCAGGCCTCTACTAAAAATATATTTTTTTAAAAAAAGAAAGAAAGGAAGATACTGAGGGTGGAACCAAGAGCCCAGAAAGCAGAGCCAAGAGCCATGGAGAATTATCCCCAGCTTTGAAACCTAATCAAGGAACATCATTTGCCAAATTGGGTTTCAGAATTGCTATAGACCAGCAACTCCTTTGTGTCTCCCTCCCATTTCCCGCCTTTTAAACTGGAATGCCTATAGCAGCTATCCTGTGCCTGTTCCATCATTGTATGTTGTGTGTGTTGGGGACAGCTAATTTTTTTAAGTTTCATAGATCTACAGATGGAGAAAAATAGTACATAAGGAGCCATACTTAAGGAATACACCCAAGAAGCCTTGTTCACCCCTGAGATTCTGGACTTTGAGGCAATGCTGGAATAGAATGAGATTTTTACAGACCTTGAGAAGGGGTGAATGTATTTTGCATGTGGAAGGAACATGAATCATTGGAGGTCAGAGAATGAACAATAGTAGTCAGTTTCCAAGTTGGCCCCCAATGATCCTCAACTCCTGGTATTCACAGCCATGTGTAATCAATCCCCTCCCCTTGAATGTGCTCTGGAGATAGTGACTTGCTTCTAATGAGTAGAATATTGCAAAAGTGATGGGATGTCAATGCGATTGACCCACTGTCCTGGACCACTGGGGTCCACGGGGATGTGGCAGGGCTGGAGTGGACAGAGGGGACTGGGCCATCCAGAATGACTGCCCAGGTGAGGTGCCTGTGGGTTTTTGGCCCTCCATCACCCCGTGCTTCCTCGCACAGCACTTCTCTGTGGAACGAGCATGTTCCCGCTTTCCTGTTTCTTGTGCTGCAAGGAAACAGCGCCTGGCCCAGAGAACAACTCATAGGTGCCCAGTGGGGTAGAACAGGCGGGGGCAGGCCAGCCACGCTGAGCCTGGAAAGGTTAAGGTTAGGGTTAGGGTTAGGGTTAGGGTTAGGGACAGAGTTAGAGGTTAGGGTTAGGGGGTAGGGTTAGGGTTAGGGTTAGAGCTTTGGGTTAGGGTTAGGGTTAGGGTTAGAGCTTAGGTTTAGGATTAGGTTTAGGGTTAGACATTAGGGTTAAAGTTCAAGGTTAGGTTTAGTGTTAGAGTTTAGGTTAGGATTAGGGTTAGAACAGGGTTAGGGTTATAGCTTAGAGTTAGGGTTCGGGTTAGGGTTCAGGTTAGAGCTTAGGGTTAGGGTTACAACTTAGAGTTAGGGTCAGGGTTCGCGGTTAGAGCTCAGGATTAGCGTTAGAGTTTAGGCTTAGCATTAGGGTTAGGGTTAGAGCTTAGAGTTAGGGTTAATGCTAGGGTTAGGGTTAGAGCTTAGGGTTAGGGTTAGTGTTAGAGGTTAGGATTAGGTTTAGAGTTTAGGGTTAGGGTTAGAGTTTGAGGTTAGGGTTAGGGTTAAAGCTTAGTGTTAGGGTTAGAGTTAGAGCTTAGGGTTAGCGGTTAGGGTTAGGGTTAGAGTTTGAGGTTAGTTTTAGTGTTAGAGTTTACAGTTAGGATTAGAGTGAGAGCTTAGGGTTAGGGTTAGAGCTTCGGGTTAGCGTTAGGGTTAAGGTTAGGGTTAGAGCTTAGATTTAGCGTTAGGGTTAGAGTTAGGGTTAGGGTAAAAAACAAAGTGATCGGAGCTCACTTCAGTGATTGGGTTATAAAAACTGTGACTTCCACCTTGCAGATGCACAATTCACTTTCCCCTCCCCACTCTCCTCTTTCTCTCTCCTCACTTGTTTGGTCTGATGAAGCAAGCAGCCATGCTATCAGGTGCCTTATGGAAAGGTCCACTTTTAAGGAAACTGAGGGTGACCTCCCACCAACAGCTATAAAGAAACTGAGGTTATCCGTCCAACCACCCATAAGGAACTGAATTCTGTGAGAGCCAGGTAAGCTTGGAAGCAGATCCATCCCCAGTCAAGCCTTGAGATACACGACTGCAGCAGAGTTGACACCTTGATTACAGAATGTGAGAAACCCCGAAATAGAAACCCAGCTATGTTGTGCCCAGATTTGTGACCTACAGGAACTGTGGGATACTCATTGTTTGGTGCCACTAAGGTTTTGGAATAATCTGTTACACAGCAGTACATAAGGAGTATAGGCCGGCATGGAGGTTATGCACAAATTCAACAATATGGACTTTTGCCTATCAAGGCCAACCTGGCTATAGCACCAGAGTTGCCACCTGCTGCAGCAGAGAGCAGCACTGAGCCCCGCTGTGAATGACTTCCTGGGGGGCAGGATGATTACCTTGGACCCCTTCTGTCATGCAGCACAGGCTGTAGGTTCACCGAGACTTGCTGGGAATCCCAGCTCTGCCAGGCCGATCTGCCTGGGCCAGGCCTGTTTTTCGAGGAGTCTGTTTCCTGCATGTCTGACAGGAACTTCATCAAATAGCTCACGTGGAAATTGGCACCCAGGAGGGCTTCAAAGGGGCTGCTCCCTTCCCTTTCCTGAAATCGGAGTGTCCCAGGAGCAGGAACCCTGTCTCTCTGCCTCGATACCCCTCTTCCATCACAATAATCTTAGGACTTCTGGGAAGCATGGTCATTGTCTCCCCTTCAGGACCCCAGTGACCATGGACCTCAGACCTATACCCCACTCCCATGGGGTAGCACCCTTACCAATGAGCTTTATGCAACCAACAGAGTTCACATGCACAGTGTGGGGTTCCAACTGCTCTGGTCTGCCCCTCCTTAGCCCAGACTCTGCAGGCCCCTGACGGGAAGTGGGGACAGAGGACGAAGGCCCAGCCAGGCCTTGCTTTCCCTTTAGCAGCTCCCACTATGGGGAGCTTGGGGATGGGAGAGACAGACCTGTTAATCCTAGTGTTTCAGATGCCACAAGACACAGTGGAGGCATTAGGGAGGGGGAAGGAAGGGGTTGGTTGGGCCTGAGAGAAGGCATTGGGGTTAATCGTTACAAGTGATGTCTCTTCCCATCCCCTTGTCATCTGCGGACTCAGGAGCTGTTCTGGGGGGATGTGCAACTTGGAAGAACATAGCAGCAAGGTGGTGTCTGTGATAGAAAATGACTGAAGATACCCTCTGCTTCCCGATCCTTTCTCCTCACCTCCCACTCATCTGCTCCCCGCCACCCCTACCCCAGGAGTCACTCGGGAAGCGTCTGGGAAAGAGGAACAGATCTGCAACCAGAGCAAGCTCTCTGGAAGGGGTCACATTTTTATTATTGATTTTAGAGAGAAACATCAATTGGTTGCCTCCTGTATGCGCCCTGACTGGGGATTGAACCCGTAACCTTTTGGTGTATAGGATGATGCTTCAACCAACTGAGCCAAATGGCCAGGGCTGGAAGGGGTCACATGTGATCTGGGTCTTGCACAATGGGGGCTAGGCCTCTCCTGCAGAGCTCATGGGGTGCATATCCCGAGGCGACGGCCGTGATAAGATGGGAAAGGCTGGAAACTGCTGAGGGCTGGGTCCACACCCAGCAGGCACCCTCTTCCTCCCGCTTCTTGTCCCGGTCTCAGCTCTCATGCCTGTCTCTTCTGAAGTCATCTCCTCCAACCCTCTTTTCAGAGTCAATCCCATATAGGTGGGCAAAAGGGCAGCCTTTTCCCCTGAATTGGGGTCTGGGGTCAAACTGGGTCCAGGACAGAACTGTCCAGGGGTCCCTGCCTCCCTTACTTGTCCAGCCCAGGGCCCCCCTATTACAAGATGAAGGGAGGCAGCCCTGAGCCCAACCCTCCCATCAATCGAAGCTGCCAGAAGAGATGGGCTTTTGCTACCAGGTTCCTATCAACAGACAAGTGGAGCAGAGAGCGCCCACTGAGCATTCCCATGAGAAAGGCCAGAGTGGCAGTGTGCTGGGCTCCTGGGCTAGGCAGGCATCAAACTTTAGCCTTTAAGCCCTTGATGCAGCGCCCAGCCCCCAAGGAGGAACACCCTTGTGGAAGCAGGCCTGACAGGAAGCTCGGGGGCTGCCCCACTGAAGCAGCCCCAATGCTCTGGCTTCCTCTTCTGTATCCGCATGGGCAGAGCGAACACAGAATATTCAGGACCAAAGTGGTTCTTGCCTTTGGAGGGACAAGGATCCCTTTATAAAAGGGATGCAAGCTTAGAGACATCAATTGGTTGCCTTCTGTATGCGCCCTGACTGGGGATCGAACCCGTAACCTTTTGGTGTACAGGATGAGGCTTCAACCAACTGAGCCAAATGGCCAGGGCTGGAAGGGGTCACATGTGATCTGGGTCTTGCACGATGGGGGCTAGGGCCTCTCCTGCAGAAGACATGCATGCAAAGCCCCACATAAACATGCAAACACCCTCCTGTGATGATCCCTGACCCAGCCCACCACCTTCACTTTTGGGGCCCCAAATAAAGACGCCATCAATATCTACATTCAAAAGTGAATTCGGCTCGAATATGCTGAGTGAAAGAACAGTCACAAAGGATCACATATTGTATGATTCCGTTTATATAAAATGTTCAAAATAGGCAAATCCATAGATATTACTGGTGGCCTAGGAATGGGAAACCGGGGGTGGGGGGGGGGGGGTGGATGCCCAAGGAGTGTGGAATTCCTTTTTAGAATGATGAAACAATTCTAAAATCTCTTGCGATGATGGTTGCACAACTGGAATGTAAGCCACTGAACTGTCAAGTTTAAGTGGGTGAACGGCACAGTATGTAAATTACATTGCAATAAAGCTGTTTTTCAAAAGTGCATTCAGGTTGCAAATGACCACACATCTGAGCTTTAGTCCCATTCAAGGGGCAGAAACAACCCTTGAGGGCGGAGAAAAAGCAGGGCAGGGCCCCTGACTGGCGTATGGATTGGCCAGGAAGCATTCCAGAAAGAATGAGATTATATATATAATCTTGGTCTTCAGGGCAATGAAGCATCACGGACAGTTTTAAGCAGTAGAGTGACATGACCAGATCTGCGCTTTAGGAACATCCCTCTGATCTACTGAATTGTACATTTAAAGCAGGTACATTTTAGGGTGTGTAAAGGAGACCTCAATAAAGCCAAAAAATCACTCTGGGGCTTGAGGAGGGCAGACAACGGCAGGAGTTAAGCGAGAGGTGCAGGGCCGTCTGCGGGGAGATGGGGAAACTGGCTTGGGGATGTGGGGAGACTCGGGATGTCCTGCCTCCAGGTAAGGAGAACCTGGTGGAACTCGGTTCCCGAGCCCGCCAGCCAGCCCGGCAGCTGCTCCACTGACGGGCGATGGAGGACTCACTGCTCTCCCCTTCGAAGAGAAATGCACTTCAGAAACACGTTTCCAAAAAACGTTGCTAAGGGTTTTATTTCTAACAAGAGGAAAATAATAAAATAAAATTAAAACAGGCTTCAGCTGGAACCAGGTTGCTTGTTTTGCTTTTTGTTTTCTTTTGAACAAATTAATTACACGCCAACAATCTTGTTTTATTACAACAGGAACCCAGGAGGAGGAAAGGAGACGGGGCGGGGCAGGGAGGGAAGGTCCGGTGGCTGTGAGGACAAGCACCAAAAGCTTTCTTCAGATTGCGGGGAGCCCTGCGAGCTCCCCGCCCGAATCATTTAAAAGACACTGTGAGCACAGCTATGTGGTTTCCTCCTCCTGGGTGGATCAGTCAGGAGAAGGGAGGAGAAGGGGGAGGAAGGCGAGGGGAGAGTGAGGAAGGGCAAGGGGAGAGTGAGGGGGGGGGGGAGGTTAGTGTAGCCTGGCCTGGCCAGGGCTGGAACTGGGGTGAGGGAGAGGAGAGTCCCCCAGTTTGCATATGCACTGGCCTTGTCTCTGGAATGGTGCTGGCCCAGCCTCAGCCACCCCCGGTCCCCCTGCCCATCCATCTGTCCATCTGCCTCAGGTGTCTGGGAATGCTGGTTAGAGGCTACCAGGGAGGGGGACTCCAGGGGCCGGCCCCCAGGAGCTGAGGTCTGAACAATACCTTGGAGTCAGAATATAAAAGTCAAGGAACTCAGGGGTGGGCTGGGGTGGGGGGTGGCCATCCCCCCTACTCGCCCACCTCCCAAGAAGCAGGCTTGATGGTCAGAAAGAGGATCCTTGAGGCCAAGGGGGGTCTCTGTCGGGGTCTGTGCCAGGCTCAGCCACTGTCACGACTGTTGCTGAGGCGGCTGCTGTGGGCAGGGCACGGGCAGCCGTGGAGTCAGAGTGGAGAACGGGGCTGAGGGGCCCGAACTGGCCCCTGGGGCCGACTCCAAGCCATTCTGGTTCTCTTGGGTGCTGGGGCTGCCAGTGGTGGGCAGGGGTTGGGGAGGACCCTCAGCCCCCGTCTCCTCCTCCAGCTCCTCCTCCTCCTGGGCCTCCTCGGCCTCTGGCCCTGAGCTCCGGACCCTCTTTGGCTCTAGCTCCTCTCGGGCTGGGTCATCACCCTCCCCACCCCGATCCACCTTCCGCCGCCGCCGCCTCTCCAACGCCCGGCCCCGGCCCCGGCTCCCATGGCGCTCTGCCTTCTCCAGCTGTGATCACAGATGGGCAGAAAGAGGTGTGGGCCAGTGGTCAGGCCTGGGCTCCCTGGCTGATTGGCCTGACCTCCTGGCCCTGCCCACAGTCCCTTCCTCACCTCCAGAAGTGTGCGGATCCGCTCCAGGTCTGGAGGCTGCCCAGCCTGCAGCAGCTGCCAGATGCTGTGGTTCTCATCCAGGGTCACCTCAAGCAGGTCCCCCTCCAACATGAGCTCCTCCAGGGGGGCCCGGGTGGCCTCAGGCAGCTCCAACACGGGGCCAGTCAACTGTGGCAACAGCGAGGACAGCAGCTCCAGGTCTGGGGTGGTTGTGGAGACAGGCTGGGTTAGAGGCTGCCCCTGATCGCCCCCCCTCCCCCCCCCCACCACAGAGCCCAGGACCATGTGGGTTCAGCCTGCTGACATGCAGTACACAGCCTGCCCGCATCTACACCTACCTCTCTTACCTGAGCCTTCCCCCGGGGCTACCTTCTCAGGACTGGTCACGCTGTCTCCGTTCTCCAACCCCTGGGCCTGGCAGGGAGAGCAAGAGTGGGGAATGGTAACTGAAGAACCAGGCTGTTCTTCCCCACAACCCGTGGCCACCTAGCTCTGCCCTCCTGGACTGGAAGGGCAGACACGGGCTGCCAGCAGCGAACAGTCCAGGAATCTGGACAGAATATAAAATGGGGCGGAGGGGGTGGGCCAAGGGAGGTGGAAGGTCAGAGCTTACCTTAGGCATATCCTTGCCACCGCCTTCTCTGAGAGGGTCAGAGGCAGGGGCTGAAGGGAGGAGGGTAGGGGGCTCCTGGGGCCTGGGTTCAGCCTGTAGCCGCTGGCGCAGTTCAGTCAGCCGTCCCAACAGAGCAGAAACGTCCTCAGAGGCCAGAGCCTGCCTGGCACGGCCCTGCCAGCTGATGGCCCTCTCTGTGAGGCACTGCAAGGCCTCGCCCTCAGGCAGCCGCACGGGCAGTCTCTGCAGGGCTACCAGCAGGGCCAGGATGGTCTCCAGGCGCGGCCGCCGGGAGCGCATACACAGCGGACATAAGAATTTGGTGTCCCACTCCCACCAGGCCAGCAGTGGGGATGAGGGGGGACTGGGCCTCAGGGAGTTGAGGAGGCGGGGTACCGACACACATCGCCCGTGGAACCAGTCCTGACACAAGTCACACCGCAGAGCTCCCGCCCCGGCTGGCACCTGCCCACACACACAGATGGAGTTTGCCGAGGCGGCCGTGGTCGATGACGCCAGGGGACCGGGCTTGGCCGAGTTAGTGCGTCGCAGCTGCAGGATGCCCTCCTTCTCCTTCTGTTCCCCCTCCTTGAAGGCCACGATCTGCAGTGCCGGGCCCAGGACCGGGGAGAGCAGGTCAGCAGCCCAGCCCTTCCCTTGTCTGATGCCATCAACACCCCACCCCCAACCGGGAGAACTACGCCCAGGGTACAAGTGGTCTACCCGTGGCCACCCAGCTCTCCCCATCCGGCCCAAGCTCCTTACCACAGAGCCTGGGTCCCTGAGGTCCTGCGCAGACAGCCCCAGCAGCTCTGTGTCAGACTTGTACAACCCCAGCTCCTTCTCCATCCACCGGCTGCGCTTGGTGCTGTCCGAGCCGGCGTCTGCACATGGGCAGAGCACCTGAGGCAGGCAGAGGGGGCATGATGGGCTTCCCCTGCCCCCCCCTCTCCTTCCCTCCCCAGAACCCCCCAACCCCCCATGTTCTTCTCAGGCCAGAGGTGGGGAAGCTGGGGCCAGGTCCCGCCTCACCTCCAGCAGCGTGTAGCAGGAATTCTTCTTGAGGAAGGTCTTCGAGGCCTTCTCCCGCCAGGAGTGTGCCGTCAGCACCTGCAGCTCGAGCTGCCTCAGCTCCTCCAACCCCACGGGCAGGTCCCGGCCCACGGCCACCAGGCCCTCCAAGTCATCCAAGCAGGGGTAGTGGTCACCGTTCTGGGACAGGGGCAAGGCAAAGCTCAATTCAACGTGCCAACAGCTACTGATGCTGCCCTGTGCCCGGCCCTGAGCTGGGAAGACGGAGCGGACTTCGCAATGTAGAGGCAGAATAAAACAGGGCTCGTCCGAAGACAAGCATACCCACGTGGCTCTCCCTCGAAACTCCTACGGCCAGTGGCTCAGCCCCCACATATCCAGTCCGCCCCCAGGCCCCTTTTATTGCACTTTGCCTCTTCTACCCGCCCTGCCCCCACCATTCTCACCCTCATCAGCCTCCTCTCTTCTCTCGGGCCAGCCTCGCAACCCCTCCTCAGGCTGCTCACTAAGCACATTTAGCCTCTTCACAATGTGCCAGCTGTTCCTCTCTCTAGCCAAGCCAACCCCACCCACAGCCCAATATATAGCATCTCTCCTGGTTGGCTTGAAGGTCTGGGGTAGAGGGAGAGGGAGGCGACAGGGTCCTCACTTGGATCTCATCCACATCAGCAATCCAGGCCCGGGCCTTAGCAAGAGCCTCCTTGAGAGCCTGGATGTTGGGCAGGTGAACAGGGATGTTTTCTGCCTCATGGATTATGGCCTCGAGTGTGGCTGGTGGATGCTTCTGCCTGAAGGTAGGGAAAGAAGAGGCCTCAGTCTGGGGTGGTCTGTCTGACCAAGAAGCCCAGCCTGACCACCAGATACAGCGGCGTGAGCCCCTGGGGCTGCCACGTGGGCCTACTTGCATGTATTGTGCCTACGGGTGGCTGCCAGTCACTGCTGGCAGCGCCTACACACACAACCTTGGGCTGCACCTTGTCAGGTTGCCCTGTGGGTGATGGTTTTCTACCAATGTGTGTGCATCTGCCTGTCGGCGCGTGTGCCCGTGTGCACCGTCAGCCTGCAGAGGGAGTCCTCGTACATGCGACTGTCCACCTCTGCTTCCCCACAAGACTGTCTGCCTCTATGTGTATACGGAGTTTTTTTTTAAAAATAAGACAGGGAACGAAAAAGGGAAGGAGAGTCAATACACCAACACAGGAGCCTGGCACCCAAGGCCACCCACAGGAATCATCTTCAGCTTCTCTACTCACTCCGAAGGTGGGGAAGGGCAGAGAGGGGAAGAGGCTGGTCCCAGCACCAGAAACTCACCTGGCCTCCAGGCAGAGGTGGGCCTTCTCCTCCCAGCGTTCCGCGATGGTCAGCAGCTCCTGCAGCTCGGCCCGGGCCTTATCCACAGCAGGGCTGGGGGCTACACTGGCCCCCGCCACCAGCAGTCCTCGCATGACAGCCAGGGTGCCCCTTCGGGCTGAGGGGGCCAGCGTGCGCTTCACCTCATCCAGCCACCGCGCCTGTTCCACCTGCCGCTGGAGCTGCTGGGCCTCAGGCACCTCCACTCCCAGCTGCCGCCCTCTCTCCAACAGGGCCTGCAGGAGCCCGGGGCTGGAGGGCAGTGAGGCCAGGGCCTCGCGGGCCTCAGCCTGGTAGGCCTCCACCTGTTCCAGAACACCCTGCCAGGACGCAGATGAAGAACACACCCTTCAGCTGGGCTCGCTTCCAGGTCCCGCCCACCTACCTTCTCACCCTTCCGTACTGGGAAGACCTAACACGGGCTGGGCTCCCCTCCCTCGCCGTGGCCGGAGACACTGGTCCCTAACACTCACTGCCTATTTGAATACCCTCGGGGATTTAAAATGCAGATTCCTGGGCCCCACCCCAAGATTCGTACTATTTAAGTCCCCAGAGGGCTCTGAGGTACGGCACCAGGACACCCTCCTCGCTCTGTTGTGCTTGGCCCTCTCACGAGCCCCTCCATTCACTCCAGTGCCCAGGGCCTTCTCTATCCCACTCTCTACCTTCCTGAACTTGACGCAGCTCCCCAGGCTCACACACACCCTCGTACTTCCTCCTTTTCCTCTTTTACCTCCACCAGGACACCTTCCCTTGACTTTGCATCCTGTGCTCATGCCTTTGCCGAAGAGGCAGCCACAAGAGCTCTGGCCTCCTACCTCCCATTGTTTGCTCACACGTCTAGCCTAAATATTGACGCTTCTTAAGGGAGCCAAGCGTGGCCAGGTCCCCCAGCCCGCCTGAGCATTCAGCGGCACTCCAAGACCTCCTCCACTTACCTTAACATCCCCAATCTGGTGCATGGCGCACGGCAGGTTGCTCATCTGGTCCAGAAAGGCCCGGAGCTCGGCCAGGGTCATCTGTACATCAGCTACCCTGTGGGGACTGTGAAGTTTCACATGTGGGGTTTCAAGTCCCCTCCTTCCATGCCTGTGCTGAGACCTAACACTTTCCCTCCCAACATCCCACCGTGATCTCTCATGCTTCAGCTTGCCCAGGGGGGAGGGAGGGTTCTCAGATACAAATGCGTGCATATGACGAGAACGCGTGCTGCCTCATCTTCTAAAATGGAGATAACGGTACCATCCTCACTAGGCTGTTCTGAGGATTAACAACGATGAGAGGAATATAGGATGTATTTGGGAAGGGGGTGCTTAGACATTCACTGATGGTCACCGAAGCTGGACTTTTCAATACACCCTCTACTGTGAGCTGTCAGCTTTATGCTTCAAGGCCCCTAACCCTTCCACAAGTCCTCCCTGCCCACCCGTTCCCTCAGCCTGTCGGAGATCTCCCCCAGGTACTGAAAAAAAAGGAACATTTCTAGCTTTCTTGGGACCGAGATACTCTTCTCCATTCTAATTGCCTGGTCTCTCTGCCCCCGCCTCCCCCCCGCCCCCCCCATCACCTCCCAGACCACCTCGAACTTGTCAGTTTCCTGCTGTCGCCTGCCCAGTGGCACTCAGAGTCCATCCCTCGCAGCACTTCTCCTAGGTGCCACACGCGCCCAATACCTCGTGATGCCATACCCAGCTTCCTGGCCGCTGACCAGGCCCAGCGCCCGGGACACGCAAGCCTCTGCCTCACTCAGGCAGTTCTTTAGTCGCTGCAGCAGCTCGCTGTTCGGGAACCTCCGCTCGCGGGCCTCTGACTCCAGGGCTCTCAGCTCTTCAAGGCCTGGAGAGAGAAGGAGAGCAGCAAGGAGTAGGCAGCATTGAGTGACGGCAGAGCAAGAGGGTGGGGGCACAGAAGAAAAGGGAGTAGAACTTGCCTGTGGAGTCCCTCCGACCCCCCCATCACTCACTGCGCTTCCGCCCATCCTCCACCTCCAGGGCCACTCGCACTTTGTTGGCCCAGGTGTCAAAGGACTCAGCCCGAACCTTCAGCTTATGTAGCATGGCAGGGAGCTCATCCAAGGTGTAGCGATACCTGGAGGAAGAGGGCAGAGAAGAGCACCTCTCGCCCCGCTCTGCATCTCCCTCCTCGGCCCACTTCCTCCAGGTAGGCCCCCCTGCTCACCGCAGGTACTGCCGGCTACTGGAGCACTTGCAGAGGTCATTGATGTGGGAAAGGCAGACAAGGCCGTCTGGGCAGTCGTAGCAGGCCAGGGCTGATAGGAAGCACGTGGTCTTACACTTGATGCACTGGCGCTCATCATCCGGGAGCAGCTCGAAAGCCTCTCGCTCAGCTTCAGTGATGCCCTGGGGGCAGTTCGACCCACGCATATTATATGGAACCAGAACAGGGCCCACATCTCAGCCACCACTGAGCCCCACGTTAGAAGCCAAGCTATGCTGAGAGCCGGGGGAGGGAGCACCCTGCCTCTGTGAAGTCTAGACTCTCACAGCTGGGGGAATCAGAGGACCGAGGGGAAGATCAGTGTGGGCTGAGCGGAAAAATTAGGTACGATGGGCATCAGTTTTAAGGGCTTTTGGGTTGGGGAACATAAGGAAAGGGGTAACCAAGGCACCTGAGAGGTGGCAAGGTGTGGGAGTAGGCAGGAGAAAGGCCGGGCACTGGGGAACGAGGCTGGCTTCTAGTCACTCAGCGCCCACTATGTTCTAGGCACTGTGCTGGCTGCTTAGCAGGCAGGACTCACTGCGTGCACATACAAAAGTTCCAGAAATAAAACCTGTGCCCGTCTCCACTGTTTAAAGATACAATTTTTATTTAAAACAACATGGCTTCCAAACCTAATAAGCAATGACTTCATCTGTTGCTCAGATGAAGAAAAAGCAATCCATTCCAAAATATGGAGGACAAGCTGGCTTTGTGGGAGGAATTGAAAGATAATTGCCATTATGGGCAATTTTAGGGATTTTAAAGGGACATTTGGATTCTTAAACAGTTTTTATCTTCTATTTCTTTAACACCTAATCTTTACATAAAATATGATGTCCAGTGCATATTACAAATCCCACTTGGCCACTTATTAGCTGTGTGATCTTGAATAAATTATTTAAACCTCTTTAGGTTTTAGTTTCCTTATCTTATAAAATGGAGATAATGGTACCAGCCTCATTGGGTTGTTAAGAGGATTAACAAAGATAAAGCAACTAATGACTTAGAAAAGTATCTTAACACTTAGAATAAGTGGAACCATATAAGAGCCAAATAGCCAAAGCAATCTTGTGAAACAAGAACAAAGCTGGAGGTAACACAGTTCCTGATTTCAAACTATACTACAAGGCTATAGTAATCAAAACAGCATGGTACTGGCATAAAAACAAACACATAGATCAATGAAACAGAATTGAGCGCCCCGAAATAAACCCCTACATATACATTGTCAACTAATATTTTTGACAAGGGAGCCCAGACTATTCAATGGGGTAGGAATAGTCTCTTCAATAAATGGTGCTGGGAATAGTAGATAATCACATGCAAAAGAATGAAACTGGACCCTATCTTACACCACTCACAAAAAGTAACTTGAAATAGATTAAAGACATATATAGAAGACGCAAAACCATAAAACTCCTAGAAGAAAACATAAGAAAAACATCTCTCTGACATTGGTCTTGGCAACAATTTTTTTGCATGCCACCAAAAGCACAAATAAAAAGCAAAAATAAGTGGGACTAAACCAAACTAGAAAGGTTCTGCACAGCAAAAAATAAATAAAACATAATCAACAAAATGAAAAGCCAACATATGGGAGAAAATATTTGCAAACCATATATCTGATAAAGGGTTAATATTCAAAATATACAAAGATATAAATATACAACTCAATGGCAAAAAACAAACAATTCAACTGGGCAAGTGTGGCGCTTTAAGAAGGCAGCTGAACTACACTCATCTACACACACAACTGACACATGCTTATGAGAAATCTATTCAAGGAGGACTACCTTCCACTTGGTGATTTTTCCTTAGTGTGAGCTATTAAAGCACCTGAATGTAATAAAATGGCACTTCCTAAGAAGTGTTCCATATTTCAACCATTTTCTTCATATATTAATATTACCAATAATAGCAGCTGCTACTGCAAATGCTACAGATGCTATTACTACAGATGCTTTGACATAAATCACCTTACTCATGCTTTACCACCTTGTAAGTTAAGTATTTATTTCCCTTTTACAGAGTGGGAAAGTGAGACTATGAGAGGTTAAGTGACTTGAAAAGGTCATCCAGCCAATCCGAATATGTCAGTCTTCCTTGCTGTATTATTTAAATAATAATGAAGAGCAGCTATACTAGCACCTGCTATGACTCAGTTACTTAATATACATCTTAATCTACACAGCTTTCACAAAGGTAAGCACTGAGCTGGTGTGGCTCAGTGGTTAAGTGCCGACCCATGAACTGAGAGGTTGTTGGTTTAATTCCCTCCTGGTCAGGGCACATGCCTGGGGTTGTGGGCTCAATCCCCAGTAGAGGGTGTGCAGGAGGCAGCCAATCAATGATTCTCTCTCATCATTGATGTTTCTCTCTCTGAAATCAATAAAAACATCCTATATAATAAAAGGCTAATATGCAAATTAACCAAACAGTGGAACAACCAGTCACTATGACATGCACTGACCACCAGGGGGCAGATGCTCAGCGCAGGAGCTGCCGCCTGGTGGTCAGTGCGCTCCCACAGGGGGAGTGCCGCTCAGCCAGAAGCCCTGAGCCAGGCTCAAGGATGGTGAGTGCAGCGGCAGTGGCGGGAGGCTCTCCCACCTCTGCAGCAGCGCTAAGGCCTAAGCCGTCAGTCGGACATCCTCCGAGGGCTCCCGGACTGTGAAGGGGCACAGACGGGACTGAGGGGGACCGCCCAGCGCCCCCCCCCCCGCCCCCAGTGCATGAATTTCGTGCACCAGGCCTCTAGTTAAAAATAAAAACAAACCAAAAAGATAAGCACTGTTATAATCCTCGTTTTTCAGACAGGGATTCTGATATTTAGTGAAGTAAATTAACTTGCTCGTGGTTGTTGATAAATGGTAGAGCAGGGAATGGGATGTAATTCCCCATCCACACGCACCTAGCTCTTTTTACCACTCCAAGAATAGAAGCTACAGTTACTTCTTAGGGCCACCCCTCCCTCCCCCGACTCTGCCATGCTAGGGTGTCTGATCCAGGGCACTCTCCCCATCACTCACTTTCTCCAGCAGAGCCTTTCGTAGACGTCGCTCCTCCTGAACCATGATGAACATCTCCTTATGCACAGCGGCTGCCAGGTTCAGGTCCAGCTTCTCTGGGCAGGCAGCCATCTTGCATATGAGTTCCTCATGGGAGAAGACACAGTATCTACGGAGCCGGCGGTAGTGCTCAATGCACTGGCGCCCAGCTGGCAACTGTGGACAGGTTCAAAGTTGAGTTTGGCTAAGTGTGGAGACCGTGGTGCCTCAGCTTCCCCATAACCCTCCTCCTGCTTCTCCCTTCCAGCCTACCACACTCCGGACTCACCCAGTCAGCAGTGCAAAAGTTGACAGCCTCAGCAAAATTGTAGCCTTGGTTGAAGCCACTGTGGTAAGCGCGAGGGAAGGTAATGACGAATTCTCCTGCACACTGGTTTGTGCGGACAACCTGAGGCAGGAAGGCCAAAGTCACTGAGACAGAGGTTTTCCACATCTGCAGAAACCTGATCTAAGCGCAGGGTACTTATGGAGACAAAGGAAAGCCTCAGGAAACACAGTCCGACAACAGATTCCCAGACCCTCAGACTCTGAAAGGACCGACCATTGGTCTCTAGGCTCTCAAGGTTTTGTGTTGACAGATGACAGGAAAATTGGAGTCAAAAGTAAGAATTGAAAAAAAAAAAAAGTAAGAATTGCACACACCAAAATATTTCAACCTCACTAGTAATTTTTATAAAAATGTAAAATATCACCTTTCATTAAGCTAGTCAAGGTTTTTTCATTAATTATTTTTATCAGTCATAATATATGCAGCTTCAAGAGCCAAATGGTTGTACGATGTTCGTTATAAAACCAGCAGACCCTGCCATTCTCCACTCCCCAGAGCCAACCACTTTCACCTCTTCTTATTTAGGCATTTACTTTAATACTGAACAACATGCCTCTAGACTATATCAAAAACAGCCTACATCTCAATTTGCTTAATTTTCTACGCATGTATTAGTAATTTAATCCCTACCTTTTGGACAAGTGTCCAACTCTGCTCTCTATCAGTTTTCACATTTCTGTAAGTCTCTCATGGAGACTTATGATCTGTTCCAATCTGGACCAGCTGTCCTTCCTGGATTATCACTCTCCTGTGAAGGATCACCTGTGTTCCCAGATCCCACGTTTTCCTCTTTCTTGGTTTTTGGTTGATTCCTTTGCTGTGCTTGAGCACATTCTCTTCTCTAGCTTACTGAGAAATGATGGGAAGAGCTTTTTTTTTAAATTGCATATAGAATCCTAAGTTGAAAATCATTTGAAGGCATGGCTCTAGTCTTCTAGATTCCAGTATTACTTTTGAAAAGTCTGGTGCCATTCTGATTACTAATGCTTTAATTACACCTGTTTTCTCTCTCAGAAAGCTTGTAGGATTTTTCTAGTCCCAGTGTTTAATATGAAAATCCACCAGATATACCTTGGTGTGGGTCCATTTTCATTCATGTACTGGGTAGGCCCTTTGATTCCAAAAACTCAGTCGTTCAGTTCAGGGACATTTTCTTCAATGATTTAATTAACAATTTGACCCTTTCAGTTTTTCTGTATTTTCTTTTCAGAACTCCTATTATTTAATTATTGAGCCTCCTAAATAAATTCTGTAATTTTCTCTACATTTTTCCATATTTATCTTTTTATCCTACTCCCCCCCCCCCCCCCCGGGAGATTTCCTTAACTATTCATCTTCTAACATTTTTTTATTTCTAAAAAAATTTTTCAGTTTTCTAGCATGATTTTAATTTCCAAGAGCTCTTTTTTGTTCTCTGTATGCTCTTTTAAAATAGTAATTGTTCTTATTTCATGTTTGCAATATATGCTCATCCCTAAAGTTACTAATGATGTTTATTTTCTTTTCCTTTTTAAAGTTTACTTCTCCCTGCCTATGCTGTTTCTCTAAGTTGCTTTTTTCCCGTTTGGTTCCATTTTGTTTTCTACAGTTTCCTTGATTGTATGTTAATTTGTGGCTACTTATATTTAAGAGTAAGAAATGAAAAAAATGAATCAAAACTCTGAAAACATAGTTGTTAAGTTTGTCAACTGTGAGCTTCATTGTAGGGTGATCTGGCTGAGCCATTTAGATTGGGAAACTCTAGGTCTTTCCTTTTGGGCCAGATTCCTGAAGGAAAAAAGTGTGACTGCCAGTGTTCTGCGAGCCAAGTAGAGGAAAATGGCTGGGACCCTCAGCATCCAGGCTGTATACAATAAGGACTCCTATCGTTTTCACTGTACCTCCACCCTCAACTGTACCTAGAATATCTCAATCCAGAGATCTTCTATTTTAACCTCTTCAAAATTAAATTTCCAGTCTGTTGCTGGAGTGAGGGAGGGTCGTATTTCCAGCTGCCCAGAATGGAAGGGTATATCACAGCTTCTTGTATAGACATGAACCAATCCTTATTTTCACCTCATTCTCTTTATTCCGAGAATGCCTGGTGCCATCAACTATTAAACTTTTGGGGGATTGTGAGGTATAAATCAGGTTGGTTCTTAGATGTACCAATACTGACTTAAGAATGAATTTTCTCATTTTCTAGTTTCAAGCATTTTGTTTTATCATTGTCTTCTCTCTTGTTTTTCCACGTTGTTTTTTTTTTACCTTAAATAAAAACCCTCTGTGCCATTTTAGTGGAGTTTCAGTATAGAATGGAAGTATCCATCTTTATGTTTAATTCACCATCTTTACCGAGAAGTCTCATAAAGTTTTCTAAGATGAATATTCAATGCTGATAAAGACAAAGTGAAATAGGTACAGTGTCAATGAGGGGACAAATAACCTCTACTCTTTAGAAAGCAAAACTGCTAATATAAAAAACCTAAGATATTTATATCCTTCAATCCAACGATTCCTCTGCTAGGATTCTAGATTAATGTGGAGAGAATTAATATCCTAACAATACTAAATCTACCCATTAGTGAAAACACCTACATATTTATTCAGGTCACGCATCAAGCTCCGCCCCGCCACCTCCAATACATTTTCTTCTCAAATCTATTCCTACTTAGAGGCAACATTAGCATTTCTTGCCTGTATTATAGTACTGGGCCCCATTACCAACCACTAGAATTTTCCAAAAAATGCCAATATGACCCTACTGAGAAGAAGCCCTCACTTGAATCCCTGTGTCCACGTGATAGAGCCATGGCCAGACAGGCAAACTCTTCCTCTTTCTTCCAGAGTAATTTCTTTTGTGCTTTTGTGACCACCTTCTTAAGGACCCAGTCTGTTGTTCTTTTGTAGCACCTCTAACATTTTATTCCTACTTGTTACTCACCTCCACCCATCTGTGCATACCCATAGGGTAGGGACTGGTTTATCTACCTTCGGGATAATGACCAGAGGCCTTGCACACTGAGGGAGTTCTAGCAATATTTGTTGAATGATCTACTTCCAGCCTTAATTTTAAAGATGTGAAAAACTGAGTCCCAGAGAAGTCTCAAACAGCAGAGCCAAAAATAGAACCTAACGCTCCCGACTCTTTGTCTCAACCTACCCTCTCATTTTGGCAATGTCCATCAACTGGTGAATGATAAACAAAACATGGTATACCCCTACAATGGAAAATTATCTGTATAATAAAAGCCTAAGCGATCGTTACAGTGGAACGACCAGAACAACTGGTCACTATGACACGCACTGACCACCAGGGGGCAGACGCTCAATGCAGGAGCTGCACCCTGGTGGTCAGTGCGCTTCCATAGGGAGAGTGCCGCTCAGCCAGAAGCCGGGCTCACGGCTGGCAAGAGCAGCAGCAGTGGCAGGAGCCTCTCCCGCCTCCACAGCAGCACTAAGGATGTCCGACTGCCGGCTTAGGTAAGGAGCGAGGGGTCCCGGACTGCGAGAGGGCACAGGTCAGGCTGAGGGGACCCCCTCTCCCCCGCCCCCGTGCATGAATTTCGTGCACCGGGCCTCTAGTTCCATTATAAAAAGAAACGAAGTTCTGACATAGGCTATAATATGAACTCTGAAAAGATTATGCTAAGTGAAAGAAGCCAGACACAAAAGACCACATATTATATTTATATGAACTGTCTACAAAAGGCAAATCTGTAGAAATAGAAGGCAGATTAGTGGTTGTCTGGGACTAGGGGTTGGAATGGAGATTGACTGCAAAAAGGCATGGGCATGAAGTTCCTTTTTGGGGTGATAAAAATGTTCTAAAACTGGATTGTGGTGATGGTGTAACACAACTCTGTAAATTTGCTCAAATGTACACTTAAAATGTGTGAATTTTTGGTATGTAAATTGTACTGCAAGAAAGCTATTTTTTAAAAAGATGGTATTTTTTATTGATTGATTGATTTTTAGAGAGAGAGGAAGGGAAGGGGAGAGAAACATCGATTGGCTACCTCCTACATGCCCACTACCGCGGATGAGCCTGCAACCCAGGCGTGTGTCCTGATCAGAAATTGAACTGGTAACCTTTTGGTGCACTGGATGAGGCCCAACCAACTGAGCCACACCGGCCAGGGCAAGACTTGCTATTTTTAAAAAGGTGGTTATAAACAGTTCATAGTAAGGAAGCAAAAATTATTCTAGTCCAGCACTGTCCAATATAATACCAGCCGCATATGCTCTTCTAAATTCTCTAGTAGCCACATTAAAAAGTAAAACAGATGTAATTAATTTCAATATATTTTATTTAACTTAATATAGCTGCAATATTATCATTTCAATGTGTAACTGGTATACAAAAGTATTAGTGAGATATTGTTTGTTTTGTACTAAGTCTTGAAATCCAACGTGCTTTAACTTCAGCACATTACAGTTAGGACTAGTCATGCTTCCAGTGCTTAGTAGCCACATGTGGCTAGTAGCTACCAAACTGGACAGTGCCATTCTAGGTCGTTAAACTTACAAAAAAAGATTATAAAATCTACACACTTATTATTGCTAAGTCAAAATTTACATAGAAAAAAAACAACAGATGGAAACATAAAATGTGAAGGAAATAAGGATGGCCTCTCTATTTCCATTTTTTGGGAAGAGGGCATGTTTCTTTTATAATGAAAATAATAGTTATACTATATATCTATAAATAATAGTTATACTATATATCTATAAAAAGAAATGGCCTTTTCTCACCAAAGAGGAAGGAGGAGGCAGGCTAAAGATAGCTCTGGGGGAGCTCCAACTGGCTAAACTGCAGCCTGCCAACACGAGAATATGAAAATCATCAATGCCTTGGATTGAGGGATACTGCCATGAGCAAGAAAAAATGCCGTGGAAGCAAAGAGCACATATTTAAAAGTCTGTGATAAAGTTTTTTAAAAAGAGGTAAGAAATAAACAGCTACTTATATATGCATCTTTTTAAGATTTTTTTAATTGATTTTTTTTTAGAGGGGAAAGAAGAGGGAAAGAGAAACATCGATGTGAGAACACAACATCAAATGGCTACCTCACGCACCCTATCAGGATTGAGTCCACAACTCGGGCATGTGCTCTGATCAGGAATCAAATTAGCAACCTTTTGGTGCAAGGGACGATACACAATCCACTGACCAACACGGGCCAGGGCTATATGTGTATCTTAGCTGTCTGAATCCTTAAGGAGAATCCACCTCTACTTTTACTGTAGGCCAGGTTTGAGGAAAGGTCAGACGCAATGTCTAGTTGTGAAGAGAACTGGAAGGGACTTTGATCATCTGGACATCTCAACTCCAGTAATTCTTAAATGGGGCGAGGTGGAGACGGAAAAGAATACTCCACCTCTAAGTAGAGGAAAGTTGCCTGAACTGTTGTAGAATGCTTCCTCTAATTCGCTAGATATCTCAATCCTGGTTAAAGATCACTACAATGTATAATAAAAAATATTACTCAAAGGGTATGAAGTATATCAAAACAAGGTGAAGGCAAGAAGAAATTGGGTGAAAACCACTGACCCAGTCCAAAGCCCTACTGTACTAATGTCCAGGGATCTCAAGGAGACGTTGATTCAATACGTACTGATTGCCTACCATACCTCATGCATTAGACTAAGTGGCAAGGCAGGTAAGGGTGGGGGATACAAGGGAGAAGGGAGTATAGAATAAAACCCAAAGCAAAGGTGGTGAATGTACGAATCCCTGTTCCTACAGGACTATTCATCAGGCTGATTTAAGATCAACACCAGAAAACTAGCTGATGCTAATTAATGCTGGAAATTCCCAGGAATATAAAGTCTCTTATAGGTAAGCCAGGCTTACACCTAGCAAAACGTTTGATAGGATAGGAGAGGCCCACAGGAGGATAGTATAAGCCAGGACTCTGGGTTCAATTTTTTTTTTTTAATGTTGAAAGATATTAGCCACTTTTTAAAAAAAGGTTACCTTACACCCCAGCTTTATTGAGATATAAAACACTGTGTAAGCTTAAGGTGTACAACATATTGATTTGATAAGACTTATATATTGCAAAATAATTGCCACCACTGAACCTCAGACCTGTTAAATAAATAAAAAGACCGACCCACTACTCCAAGGGTTACGACAGTATGGAAAGTACGGCAGAGAACTGCTAGTTGTCCCCTGATATTCTCTCACCTTCTTTCAGAGTAACACGACCTCCAATTTGTAGCTGGTATGTAACCATCCAGAACAAAAATCGCATTTTCCAGTTTTCCCTGCAGCTAAATGTGGCCATGTGACTAAGTTGTGACTAACAGGAAATGAACAGAAATTGTGTCTGCCCTTAAAAGTAAAGAGACCTGTCTTGCCCTGTCCTTCTCCCATTTCCCTCCAGCACTGGCTGGAATGCAGATGTCATAAGAAGCCAGCCCTAAGGTGTTGCCCTCAAACACATGGCCCAGAAGGCTCACCATCACATTGTATATCTAACCGTTATTCTGGGTCTCTATTAGAACCGTCAAACCGATAGCCCAATGAAGATACAACAGGAATGAGAAAGGGGGAGGGGTAGATTCCAGACAATGACCACCACCACTAAAGGACATCGCTAAACCATTCCTACCCCTTGTCCCTGTTTCCTGGACACTCACCGGCACGCCATGGGACATGAGGGTATTGGGATTCATGAGGGTGACAAGTTGGTGGAGGAGGTCAGGCTGGCTATCAAAGAGCTCAGGTGTCAGCTTCTTCATCACCTCTTCTAAATGTTCTGCTGCGAGCGAGGGTACCCCATACCAAGTCTTCGGTTCACCCCTGTCCAATTGGAAAGGGGATATAGAGAGTGGTCACATCCATGGTCCTGAGGGCGTCCATCCTGTTTTCCCGGGTCCCTGGGCCCCCACTCACCAGTGGAGGTAGTTAATGGAGTAACTCCAGTGATCCTCAATGTGCCAGCAAAAGGCTGAGAAGACCATGCCTACATAGAGCCAGGGCACCTTCATGCCGGAGATGTCTGCATTGATGTGGCACAGTACGGACTGCTCCAACACTGGCATCACATTCAGGTTCCAGCCACTGGTAGCATACTCCTGTCAGGGTAAGTATTTGTGGGAAGGGGATGAGGGTTATGATAAGGACCTGAGATCTTTAGCCCAGGGAATGTTAATTTTGAGGTCACAGACCTTTTTGAAACATCTAAGAAATAGTATAGGTATTCTCCTGCAAGTTAGAAGCCCCTGTTCTGAACCAAAATGCACCCTTCCCTGGATGCAGGGTCTGGGCCCGCATTTTTTTCTGCACATGCAATCCTACTCCCTGAGCTTTTTATGAACAAGTCAGGCACCCATTTCACACATCTTCTCACTTAATTCTTATAACAGATGTGTAATGTAGATACTATTCCCGTTCCACGGACAAGGAATTAGCCAATCTCATGACTGGAGAGGCCATGCCAGTTACCAGGCTATGATCTTTCCACACATCTCATCTCATGTAAACCCCACAGAGCCACCGAGTCTTTCCAAGACACTAAAGGACTTGCCTAAGCTCACAGAGCTGACATATAGCCATGAGTCATCCACTCACCTCCTCCTCAGGGGTTAGGTGACGCTTACTGTCGCTGACAGGGAAACCGCTGCCAAATTCTTTGGAATGGATGTCAGCCCCATACTCAACCGTCACATCTTCCTCAATGCTGTTCACCAGCCGCCAGAACTCCTTCTCCACAAGTTCTGTGGGTACCATCTGGGGGACAGGGGGAGCGAATGACTGGGGCCCGTCATATCCTAGCCCCACTGACCCGGGAGAGTTAAGACCGTCACACCCCAGCACCCCTGACACTACCCCAGTCCTCCATCACCTACGTGCACGGGCATGTTGAAGTAATCGGCTTTAAAGGAGTCGGCCATCTCGCCAAAGCTCTGCAGAGTGTATTCCCGGGTAGCCTGCTCAAAGCCAAAGGCTTCGGGGGGACGCTTACACTCCTGAAACCCAAAGGAGAACCTGTCACCAAGGGAGGGGCAAAGAGGTGGAGAAGCCTCCAAATCGGAGCTGGAATATGGGTAGAGGCAGGGAGGGAGAATAGCCCTAGATCTGCACTCAAGGCTCCTGCGGCAGCTTCATTTGATAGCTCCGCCTTTCCTCCTAGCACCTCAGCTTAACGAGTCTTTTCACTCCTCACCTGCTCACTGCCATGCTTTTGCTCCTCTCTTGCTTGAGGACTTGACTATCTAAACCACGGGCTCTGACCTCAATATGCTATCTATGCTCTTCTGCCACCATTTTTTTCTCAAGAGCTAAAATATGGGTTTAGCCCGGCCCGCATGGCTCAGTGGCTGATCGTTGACCTATGAACCAGGAGGTCATGGTTCGATTCCCAGTCAGAGCACATGCCAGGGTTGCGGGCTTGATCCCCAGTGAGGGGGCGTGCAGGAGGCAGCCGATCAATGATTCTCTCTCATCATTGACGTTTCTGTCTCTCCCTCTCCCTTCCTCTCTGAAATCAATACAAATATTTAAAAATAAATAAATAAATAAAATACGGCTTTACACAGCATGTTTAGGAAAGCTTTTTTTAATGCCCAGATTGGAACTCAAGGCCTGGGAAATGAGCGGTGAATATTCTAGTAGCTTGGAGGACGGAAAACAAAGGCACTAGCTTTCACAGTGCCCAAACCTACACCGTTCCTGTTCTTTAGATTTTCTTAGAAGATTGGATGCCGGTCGGCCTCACTTTGTACCTCCCGTCCTGGTTTTAGATGAGAGGTGTGTGTATCCCAGAATCAGACACATACTCTTCTCGAGTCTGAGGAGTAAATGTCAATCTGGTCCACTGGCCCACAACCACTGATAGAGCCAAGCCGAGCTGAGAATCTTGGCCGTCTGGGATACTGTTGGTATCCAAACTCCTCCCCAAAGGGATCTCCACCACTACCAAGGCCATTCATTTCGCACTGCCCTGGTCATCTGGGTGGGTGCGTGTGTGCGCACTTGCACACCTGGTCTCTGCGACCTCAGCTGAGTCCCCGCGATAAGGCTAGAGAGACTATCAGCATCTGCTCTCCAGACAGCCAGAGAGAAATGGAGAGGAGCGGACAATTTGGATGAGGGTAGGAAGCTCGTGGAACAGGCCTGGTGGACTTTTTAGGCTGCTTAGCCCTCACTGCTGCTTCAGCCGCTCTCCTTACTGCCCTCTTGCACTAGGTACATTCTCCCCATACACTCTTGCTTCGGCATTTCCTCCACTCCCCAGTCTAGAACTCCTGCCCACCTTTTCTACCGAAAGTCTGTATCACTGCAAATTGATTGTACTATCACAACAGAAGGAAAACAAGTATTATACCCACATGATGGGCCCCCTATAAGAAAAACAAATCATACCTATGAATAAATTTAATAATACAGAAAAGTGATTAAAAGTAACATGAAAATATACAGTAAGATCCCTAATGCAACCACAAAAAGACGAGAAGAAAATATATCAGCCTATTAACAATGGTTGTGTCTAAGTGATGAAATGATAGGTAATTTGTCTATTTTCCACACTTTCTAAAAAAACAAAGAATAAAATACTTGGAAATCAAAAGAACAATCTTTGCTTCATATTCATCTTCCATATGTCAATCCTGACATCTACCCTTAGTCATTTTCCTCTCTTTAGAATTTCTACGCCTCCGAGTTTCTAACACACAATTTAGCATTTGATTACACGCCATTACATACAATCTGTCTAATCAGGACTCTCCCCACGTGGCCCGGGAGCTCCCAGAGGACACAAGCGAAGGCTGTCTCCACCTCCTCTTTTTGCCAAAGCTCTGCCCAGCCTAGCCCCCACCCCAGGGACCCAAATCAGAAGCCTGTGGCTCAGCTAGGACGCTGCTCACAATAAAGCCAGATGAAGGTAGGCAAAGCTACCCTATGAGGCAGACAGACATGGGCTGCGGCTGGGAAGGCCTTACCGCCATGACACACTTTGGGCACCGCCAGACACCCTTGGGAATCTCAGGCAGAGGAGGCAGCAGGCAAAAGATGTGGTAGTTGTCATCACAGCCATCACACAGCAGGAGTTTGTCGTCCTCATCCCCTCGGGAACACATCCGACATACATACGACTCAATCTGCCAGGGGAGGGAGGCAGCAGTTCATCCACCTAAGCCCTGTCCAGCCTGTACACAGCAGACTCCTCCAGAAGGGACCCAGGTCCAGCAGTCTCCATCAGAAAGCTGCACTGCACCCTAGTCGGTTTGGGTCAGGGGACAGAACATTGGCCCGCGCACTGAAGGGTCCTAGGTTTGATTCTGGTCAAGGGGAATCGGCTGGAGGCTCAATGTGTGTGTGGGGGGGGGAGGGTGCATGTGCAGAAGGCAACCAATTGATGTCTCTCTCTCACATTGATGTTTCTTCCCCACCCCCACCCCCCTCCAATCTTGCTAAAAATAGAAAAGCTGCAGCGCTCGATAGCTGGATCATTCATGGCCCTGTACAGGCTAGTCATACTCAGTCTGGAATTTAACTGTATGCATGCACCATCTCCCCAAATACACTGGTCGAGTAGTGAAAGCAGAGTCTTTCTCATTCAATCCCACCCACCTCCCCCTTTTTTCATTCAATCAACACTTGTGTGTTCTCCAGTAAGACCGACTCTGCAGGTCAGTGATGAATATGACATGGCATCTGCCCTCTAGAGGCATACAGTACCCCAGAGATACGGGTTCATAAAAATTCAAGGGCAAAAAAAAACAAAAACAAAAAACCCAACAAAAAAAATAAAAAATTCAAGGGCAGTGCAGAAACTGCCAAGAGTGGCCCATAGAGGGTACTGTGGGAACCTAGAGAAGGAAGCACTCAAATCAGCTAGAGATAAGGAGGCACTTCGCTGCAAAGGTAACACCTGAAACCGAAACTTGAAGGCCAACTGCAACGGGCAGAGTGCAAGGGGAAATTTTCCAGGCGGAAGGAACGGCATGTGCAATGGATGGGAAAGGAGACAGCATGGTGTGTCAGGGGGAAAAACGAACATGCCTACAAGCAGTTCGGTGTGGCTGTAACAGAGTGAGGGAGCAGTGTTGGGGAACGAGGCTAGACGTCAGCAGGGACTGGCTCACGCATGGTAATGAGCTTAGCCTTTCTCTTGGAACAATGGAGAGGGGAGCAGCCTTCTCTGGACCCTTTCTGTACTTCATGTTGACAGTATTTGATCACCTTTTCTGGTTCTTTGTTCCATGTGAGTTGGCTCTATTTCCCCAATTAAGTGAGCAACCTGAAGGCAGGGCCCACCACACCCACTTTTCTGCTTAGTGCAGCCCGGTCCAGCGCCATGGTGGGGAAATGCTTGTTGAAGGGACAAGAAGCAAAGCATTAGGAAGTCAGGGCTGGGGCCTTACAAACTGGGCATTGCTGTGGTTCCTCCGTAGCCTCATAGTCATTTTGGTGCAGGGCTCTGGGCTGTGACTCAGCTCCTCCTTGCTCTCCAGGTAGGTCTTGGGTGAGGACGGCTCCACCTTCATGTCCCCGCCTGACTCCTCCTTTACCACTACCGTCGGGGGACACTCAGGCCCTTCCTTATCTGGGAGAGAGCAGAGCAGCTCTAAAGAACAGGTGTGAGCAATCAGGCCCTACCTTCTCTCCCAGGGGAGGCCATCCTGCACACTGCCCCTGTCAGGCCTCACCTTTCTTCCGCAGGGTTTTGTCCTTGGCCATGAGGCCTAGGCCCATCATCTTGGGGCCTGCCCCATAGATCTGCAGCTTCTTCAGCTCCGGATTCTTTTCAATGTCTTCTTCTGTGGGTTCCGGCTGGAAGAAAGAAGGAAATGAATCAAGACTGCCCAATCCTAACAGAACAATAGCTTAGAGCAACAGTCGCCCACTGGTGGCCCGCGGACCACTGGTGGTCCGTGAGGTCCGAAAGGTTGGCGACCACTGGCTTAGAGGATACATCATCTGAGCTTATGCCCGGGGCTGAAGCATGGGCAGGCCAGGGCACGGATTCAGAGGTACTTTTTGGAGACAGGGATTAAGTGAGCTCTCTCCTCAGCCCTCTCTTGGAAATGAATTAACACAGGACCCCAATTTTCCCACCTCTAAAATTGAGAATGTTAACTCCTACCTTAAAGTTACAAGGTTTGGGGATTGCATAAAGAAAGAAATCTAAAAGTGTCTGGCACTACCAATAAATAGCAGTGACTAATATGATTCTAAAGTATGTGCCTTGGTGAGTCCAGGGACAGTGCCTCTCTTGTTCTTCGTTGTAGTCCCAGTGTCTAGAAGAACACCTGGCATATAAGCTTCAGCCTGAAGCTGGGATATAGATATAAGGAGAAAGAAACTCTGCCCCTATGAGCGGAGTGACTCAGGAAAAGGACCAAGAAGGGCAGAAATAGAAAAGATACTGTATGAACAGATCAAGACCCAACTCGGCGGCTCAGCGGAGAGGGGAGGGAAAAGCAAGAGTGAATTCAAAGAGAGACACACTACTGCTCAGAACTGGAGAACTGAGAAAGGGGACAGTGGAACAGGGAACAGAGGCGTGGCCAGAGGAAAGGAGAGGACTCTCTCCGCTCCAAAGCCCTAATCAGAAGGGAAGTACTCACATCAGGCTGCAGTCTCTTGGCCCGCCGGCCATAGCTGTTGAACTTGGAAGGCTGCACAGACTGTCGCAGGGGGATGCTGTGGGGTTTGTATTCTTTGTCCTTCTCCTCATTATCAAATGGACGTGTGTTGCACTGCTGGTGAGAAGTAAGGGGTAGAGGTCAGGGCACGGGGTCCCAGCCCTCAACAGCAAGGACTCCCTCTACCCTTACCCAGTGGCAACCGATGCTGTGGTTGCACCTCCCTGACCCGCATGCTAGGCCCTGCTCCACTGGTGTTTACCACGGGCACCAGCATACCTTCTGGGAATTCTTCTCATTCTTTGCTTATGCTATTCTTCCTTCTAGCCACCTCCCCACAACCATCTCCCCAACGAAATCAGACTCCATCTTTTCCCAGACCTCTCCAGCCCCGAAGATCTCTCCCTCCTCTGAATTCCTTTATCTGTTAAAACCTTGTCACATAACAGATAGCAGGCTGGCCATGCGGATAACTCCAGGACCTTGACCCTGGGCAGTGTGGAAAGAACGGGCACCGCTGGAAAAGAGTGGAGTCTAGCTTCCAGGTCTCTAGTCCACTGAACCAGTTTCATTAAGAGCAAGTGTGAAAATCTGTGTCTGAGGGGGAAGCCTCCTTCCACCCCGGCCTGGCATCCTTACCACCAGGTTGGCTCCAGACTGGTACATCTCATAGGGGTAAACGATGCGTTCATAGTGGGAGCGTAGCAGGGAGCCAATGTTTTTGCCTGGTGGGTAGTTGAGGCGCTGGGCCACCCGGGCCCACCGACGGTCCTTGCAAATGGCTTCATAGCCACCTTCCTCCACCACGATCTGCAGGGACAAGCAGGAAGGGACGTGGAGGTGCTGTGTGTATGTACATGAGGGAGCAGGCCCGCAGGAAGGGCGAGGAGGACAACTCCAGCCCCTCACTGCGTTGGGGGCTACCCCTCCTCCTACCACCACCACGAAGACTCAAACTGCGGCAAGAGGTGCCCAGAAGTTCTGCTGATAGCTTATGTGTTACCAGGCTGTGACCCTTCCATTGCAGCCTAGAGCTCCAATATCCAAACCAAGGGAGTCCCCAGAATACCAAGGATATTAAGGTGTGGGGTAAGGAGGGGGTCTGAGAAAAACCTGTTCTTACTTTGCTGAGGCTGTAGAGGTCCAAGATCCGCCGTTCCACATTGGGAATCTTCAAGGAGGAGCCCTGGATTTCCCAGAATTTGGCAATCTGGTCCAAGTAGTTCAGTTTCACTCTCGTCTGGGCCTGGAAAAGAAATGGCTCAAAGAGGCTGACCCTTCACTTGACTCCTGTCTTCTGGCCTAATCTTAGGGGAGGGAGGGTACAGAGCAGCCCACTACCCAGGGCCCAGTGGATCTCAAACTCTAAGCACTGGTGAGCCCACCACTCTCTCATCTCTGCCACCGTCTAGTCAATAAGATAAGCCCCACATCCCAAAACGGAGAGGGCCGGGTCACAACAGCCAAAGCTTTACATACACTCTTTTTCAATGTACTTGACAGGGCTGGATGAGTAGCATCATCTCTTCTACAGAGAACCCGTGTCCTCAAGTCACACAGCAGGTACCAAGAGATTGTAATGTCAGTATGATGATAAAGCACTCTAATACAGTGGTTCCCAACATGGGACACAATGGAGAAGGGGCAATTTGATTTTTAAGGGGGGCAATTCGAGAATGAGTTATCAACAGTGAATTTTTTTGCATTTCTTATTGTTCTAGGGGCCTCATATAGAGTATCTACACTAATAAAATAGAAATATGCAAATTGACCATCACTTCGCAACGCCCACCAGCCAATCAGGAGTATGCAAATTAACCTGACAAAGATGGCAGCGGCCCTGCCCCCCCAGCCACTCCGGGCCTCTCGGCAGCACGCATGCAGGCATGGAGTGGCCAGGCTGCACGGGACGCCGTCTATGAGGGAGAGGGCGGGGGGGTGTGGAGGGAGCTACAGGAGCAGCACTCCGGCTGGAGCAAAGATGGAAGGCGGTGGCCAGAGCGAAGGCCTGGGTCCCGGAGGAAAACCGGTGCCAGCAGCCAGGGGAAGGAAGGTCTATTGCACGAATCTTCGTGCAACGGGCCTCTAGTATAAATATATATTGTGACATATTTATGCATTTCAGTTCTCTATTATGTTTTGAAACTTTATTTGCTATTTTTTCATATCACTTCATATTATTATTTTTAAACTATTTCTTAGTGATTTCTTCCTCAGTACTTCAACTACCCTTTCGTTCTTTTATTTTTCCTCTTTCATGGATGCCATTTCTTTGGAAGCTTGTTTAGACCAAGTTAATGGCCTTTTAGGCTTCCTCCACGTGAATAGGAGTTTGTTATTGTTGTTGTTGTTAATCCTCACTTAAGGATACTTTTCCATTGATTTTTAGGGAGAGTGGAAGAGAGAGGGAAAGACGGAGAGAAGCATCGATGTGAGAGAAACACATCGATTGGTTGCTTCCTGCATGCGCCCCAACAAGGGCCTGGGCCAGGAAGGGGCCTGCAACCAAGGTATGTGCCCTTGACCAGAATCGAACCTGGGACCCTTTGGTCTGCAGGCCGACACTCTATCCACTGAGCCAAACTGGCCAGGGCAGGAGTTCACTGGCGGGGGGCTGGGGGGGGGGGGAGCAGGCATCAGGATTTTAGAGATGTTTAAGGTGGGGCATGGCCAAAAAAAGGTTGGGAACCACTGCTCTAATATGTAATGTGATAAACACCGCTACATTAGTAATCATATTGCAATATATAAATGTATCAAAATAACAGCAATCATATTGCAATATATAAATGTATCAAAGTAATGCACTGTATGTTACTTTAATCTTGCACAATGCTACAATGTCATATTTACTAAGAGAGGTCTAAATGTCAAATAACAAGTTTCAGCTTTTCCTTTGCTACTAATCTGCTAAACAGCCTTGAGCAAATCAATTTTACTCTCTGGATCCCCATTTTCTAATTATAAAAGGGGAATAAAATAAGTGCCCAGTCCACTCACCCCAGAAGGATGGACAATGAGGCCCTCTGGAAACTCCAGAATTTCATCTAAGCTCCAGGCATGTTCAGAGAATGAAGGCTCCAAAAGAGCAACTCACATTTTCTTATGCACCATGAAACTTGTTCCATGGTAGCTTAAGGGTCAGAGTGCACGCCAGAGACAGAATGGCCTAAAGAACCAAGAGATGCCGGCCAGCGTGGCTCAGTGGTTGAGTGTCGATCTATAAACCAGGAGGTCACAGTTTGACTCCTGTTCAGGGCACATGCCCAAGTTGCAGGCTCATTCCCCAGAGGGAGGCGTGCAGGAGGCAGCCGATCAATGTGTCTCTCTCATCGATGTTTCTATTTCTCTATCCCTCTCTCTCTCTCTCAAATCAATAAAAACATTTTTTTTTTTAAATGTTATCTGGGCCAAAATGTCAATAGAACCAAGGCTGAGGAACCATGGTCTAGGTCATGGGTATTCAGTTGGGTCTAATACCGCCCCCCAGGACATTTAGTAAGGCCTATGGATATACAATAATGAAGGAGAGGGGCGGTAGCATATTTCTCACCTCTGTCCTCCATGGGCAACTCCAGGATCTTACCTGGAACTGGCTTCAGGGCAGCCATTCTCATTTATCCTTGGACAGTCTCAAGCCCTTAGTGGAAAACCTCACCTACCATACAAAGGGCCTGGACTTGCTGAACAGAGCAAAAGGCAGAGGGAAAAGACTACCTGCCTGCCCCACTGCCCCAATCTGTAACCATTCTGGCCTCCACACAGACAAGTTTTTGTGTTGTTCCCACCCATCGCCTCATCAGGCGCCATGGAAGGAAAGCATGAAGCACAGGGCTGTGAATGAATTGGACAATGAAACCACATTTCAGCTGTCCAAGCAGGAAAGGGTCTCAGCCAGCCCCACACTTCCCTTTTGTTGAGCCCAGGTAGGGTAGGGGATTGGCAGGGGAACTTCAGAAGGAGCAAACCCTTATGAGAAAGGGATATCCCCAGCCTTGGGGCCACCAGATCAGAAATGCTCAATGCCCATGTTCTTGAGTATATTCCAAGCCCTAAAGCTTCCGCCACGCAACTTCCCAGGAGAGAAAAGAAAGGCCTAGTCGGTAATGTATCTTAGCCAGAGGAGGTATGAGGGAAGAGGGGCAGAGCTCAGGTATCCCTTCTGCCAACCCCACTCACCTCTAGTTCATTCAGCCTCTGGATTCGGGGAGTAAATCTGAAGTTGTCCACTTCTACCGCAAAGGGTGGCTGCCAGTCCTGAGGGGGCACAGAGGGGAAAGGGAGTTGGGTTATTGCAGCAAGACCAGAGGGCACCAAAAGCAGCTCAACACCCCATTCGCACCTTCCCAGACCTTTTAACCTGCAAACACCTAACCCACTACACCACACACAGAACTGACAGCAGGGCCACTCCGTCTGAAAGTACTAGAAAGCACACAGGATTTGCAGTCAGAAGACCTAGGTTCATGTTCTAGCTCCACTACTTACTGGCTATAGGATTTTACTTTTCTGTACATGTTTTCCCATCTGTAAGGCAGGAATATGAACTCTTGCCCTAGCTTCCTCACAAGACCAATATGGCAAATTAAACTGGCTTTCAAATGAAAATGTTCTTCAAAGGTGCCATCATGAAGATCTGACATCTAAGGCTGACGCCGCCACCCAGTACACATTCAGGGTAGATCGGCTCTGATTCGGGCAGGATTTAAAGGTCTGGGCTTTAATGCCTGTTCTCTCAGTTTAAAGGGCCTGAGACAGGCACTGCAAGGAACAGGGAGCAAGAATGTGCATCACTCACCTAGAAGGTTCCTTGGGTCCTCTATCAAACACCTGCCAGGTCCAGGAAGAGGCAGGGGAGGAAGCCCAGGGGTGAGAGAGGGTGTAAGGGCAGGGATGCCCAACTCTGGTGGCTGGGTGTGGGAGGTGTTAGGGAGGAGGGAAGCCAGAGAAAGATAATAAAAGTGGGGAAGGCTCTGCCCTGCCAAGTTGGAGCTTGTTGTGTCCTGCCCAAAGAGTGGCGGTGGAGAGCCCTCTCCCCAATGCCCTCCCATACAGTCCTCTCCTCCCCAAAGAACCCAGAGGAGCCTAGACCAATGCCCTCATTTTAGGAATGGCAAAGAAATGTGATTGCTCCAAAATCACGTGCTGGGTTAGTGGTAGACGCGAGACTAGAATCCGTGTCTTCTGACTGCCAGTCCAAGGACCTTTGCACTCCACCAGCCTACCAGTGTTCACATATACATACAGGGGCCTCCTACTTGCATCCACACATATCCCCCCCCCCCCCCCCACTCCCCAAGCAGGTAGTAAACACCTGGGGCTCAGTAAAGCAGGGGCAAAAAAAAAAATAGGTAACTCAGGTAGAAAGGCGCTCAAAGCCCCCACTCCAGGCACCCTTCTTTCCTGCTGAATTGAGTTCTAGATAAGAAAGAGCACCATCAAGCAAACTGACAGGAAATGGCAGAACCGAAATTCTAGAGCAGGAGCTGTGGGTGCAACAGATAGCTGGGGGAGGTCCAGCAAACCTCTCTGCCTGGCTCTTCCTGGGACCTATGAGCTCCCTCGCTCTGCTTTCAGTCCCACACTCCCGTATGCCAAACACCCAGTGTGTCAGTATTATCAGGAGGGTGCTAAAAAGGCTGGCTCCCCGATGCAGTAAGCAATGCCCTTTCAAGCTCGCCTGGGCCTACTCCAGGGCACCCACACTCTCCTCCAACCCATCTTCCCCCAAAGTAGTGGCTACCTGTCTAGCAATTCAGAACCCAGATCACCCTTCCTCAGGCAAACCTCCACTTCCAAGCGCCCACCCGTACACAGGTTCCCACCCTGGGCCCAAGCACCACTTGGGTGAGTGCTTCAAATTCCAGCCAGAAGGCTTGGCTGCCTAAAGATGGCCTAGGAGCAGCCCTAGAGGAAGGAAAACAAAAACAAAAACAAAAACAACAAAACAAACAAAACCAGAGAGTCAGGTCTCCTGAATTGGAGAGAAGCATAACAAAGGACACCCCCATGTCACACACACACTAGGGACATGTCACTTTCCCCCTTCCTAGTCTCCCCCCTGCCCCCCAAGGAAGGATAACAACACCTGCACAAGGCCAGGCTGCCCAGATAAATCCAAGACAGAAAAACGGAAATTCAGGCCTCACCTACCCCCTACGTCAGACATTGCCTCCTTGAGGCTGCCCACGACTCCCGCTTCTCCTTTCTGCTAGCCCTCCTGACCTTTCCCTCCTCATGGCCACTCCCTCACCACGGGCAAGGATACCTCAGAGATCTGTGGCCAGGCTCCAACAAGGAAGAAATTCGTTTACCCAACACCTCCCAGAGGATCCATTTGAAACCAGCCTAGATCGGTGGCAGAGCACCAGAGAACACCCGAGTTGAATAAGGCGGCCTGTGGTGCCCTCCTCAGGTGGCAGGGCGACTTCCCAACCCGTTCCAGCCAGAGACACCTACTCAAAAAAACACCCTCTTCCAGACCAACTCAATTCCTGCCCTTAGAATCCCAGCGGGTGACTGCACACACACATCATCACTTCTCCTCCATGCCAGACGAGCCCGGCCCCTGGGGGACCTCTCCTGGCCTGAAGCCAGGCCTAGGAGCAAAGATATGCCCTTTGTCGCTTGACCTCTGGGAATCAAGTGTTCCAAAGGGGGCAGGCTTCCGTAGTTCCATTCGGTGCGGGAGTCCAAGAATACCCTATCCTCTGGGACCTCTTACATCCTGGGACACAGCAGGGTAGAAATCCTCTGAGGAGGAGGACTCATACCCCACCCCCAAGCCGACTGGTCCAAGCCTCTCTCCATAGAAGTCAAGTATGGGGAGGGGTGATGTGCAGGAAAGGCCCGGATAGTGTTGTCAACTAGGAAAAGGAGACAATTCCCTGAATCCACCTCAGGGGAGCCAGAGAGAGCATCCCCCCATGAGACCCAGGCCTGACTGGACTACCAGGCTGGGATATGATCATAGATGGATCTGCCTAGCAGGGTGTGAGTAAATATGAGTCAACTCACATAGGAGGAAACCAATGACTACATCAAACACCTTCGCAGGCACAGTAATTACCACTTAGGTAGTGCCTACTACACACAGACGCTATCTAGTTTAATTGAATTTCTGAAATAACTACTCCTAGGACTCCTTTCACAGGCTTGGAGAGATTATGTTACTTGTCCAAGGTCACACAGCTGGGAAGCTGCGGAGTGGGGTTTTGAACTTCGGTCTGTCTCCTTTCAGACCTGTGATCTTCCCACTACGACACACCGCCTGCCTTAGGAGAAGTGATGACAGTAGATGGCAGAAAGGCCTTAGAGCAACCTTGACCTGGGTGGTCCGGGGTAACTAAAAGATGTGCGTGGGCCTCCCTGTGAACTCTCCCGGCCGCCTAGGCATCCCTGTCTGGACCCTCACCAGGGGGATTCTGAAAGGCGAGCTGGGAGTGGGTGTGGGTTCCTGAGCCCAGGTCACTGGGGGGGCCTCCCATCACGAGGACCCCTGGCCCCAGCATCCTTTCTCCGACCCGCGCCGCATCCACAACGGTCCCAGCCACCCCATTTCTCCACATCTCCGGTTGCCCTGCGCCCAAGACTCCCCCGCCGGCTACCCTAGTTTCTCAACCCCGGCCACGCCGCCGGGGACCACCGACTCCGAGCCTTACCGCGGGTGGGCGGATCTTGCAAATGCCGGACTTCTCGGCGATGGGCCTGATTTTCGCGATGTAGCCAAGAGGGTCTCGGAACTCGGCCCAGCTAGGTTCGAACACCGGGCACTCCGGCGGCGGGAGGAAGTCGTCAGACCCCGGCTCCATGGTGGACCCTAGGACTGGGGGGCTCGGGCAGCCCTTAAGGACTCATGGCGGATGCCGCTGATTGAAACCGAGGCACTGCTCGGAGACTAGGCCCTAAGCGGGGCAGCCGCCGCCCGCCGGGGGCCAAGGGGGCGTGTTGAGTGCCGCGCTCTGAGAGGTAAAGGCTGACCCTCCTGCGGCCGCCTCTCAATCCTGCTCCGTTCCTTCCAAACTCTGCTGCTGCCTCCCAACTCCCGCAGCCTTCACCACCACAGTTACCTCCCAGCCGCCGCGGCCTTCACCGCCGCCGCCGCCATCTTGGTTTGTCAGCGTCCTCCCCCTTCCCACACCACAACAAACCGGATCCCTCCGCGGGGTGTTCTTCCGAGCCTCGGATATCTGGTGTGAGGCCGAGCCCCAGGAAGCCTTCAGCCCGTGAGGACCAAGCAGAATCGCCAGGCGTGGGTTCCCTATTTGGAAGCGGGAACTCAAAAGTAGCTCCCAGACTGAGATCAAATAGTTCTTCCCAGCGGCGGAGGAGCAAAATTGTAATTAACTTGCCGGATCCTTTTTCCGGATGGACCAGCGGTGCACGTTTAAAGGCCAGTGGTGCGCATGCGCGTTATGAAGACAGACCGGAAGAGGAGCAGGGGTTGGTGGGCGGTAGGCTGAAACTAACACCCCCTCCTTCGATGACCTCAGCCCTGGAGGGAGCCCCGCCCCAACATTCTATCCTCCTTGGTCTTTACGTGTGAGCCATAGCGAGCGACCTCTTTTGCTAGCCTGCAGTTTGGGGCGAGATGTAAGGAGCTCCCAGCTCTAGGTACTGATACCTAGAGCTTTGAAGGAAGGCAGGCAGGAGGCTGCTCACTCCCCAGGGGTTATGGATTTTTAGAATCCTGGGACCCAATGAAAGGAAGGAAATATTTATTTCATCCAAGGTTATGCATAGAGTCCTCTCTAAGATGGGGCTTCCATTCTTACCACCCCACCCCACCCGGAGTCATTGTCAGCATTTTAATGAACACTTTCCACTGTTCTGTATGCTCTTTTATTGTGTGCACACTTGTGGTATGTACGTCTACAAAATAAGCCTGTTTATATTTTGACTATTGGATATTTAGCAACAGCATATTTATCCCCTATCAGCCCCTCTCATATGAAACACTGTGCATTTGTGAGCCTACAGTGTACTTATCAAACATCTGCGGACATGGATTGTATTTATGGTGTATAGCCCCTGTCATATGCATTTGAGTACCTAGTGTGTGTACATCTACTCCTATTGTGTACATGTTCATTGAGCATTTTCTGAATAGGTTTATTGTAACTACTTCAAATGAGTGCTTTGCCCATATGTTAGGCATCTACTGATCTACTGCATTTGAGGATCATCTTTGTTATCCAACAGTTGTGGGCCTGCTGCATACAGTTTGAACATCTGCTGTGCACATATCAGAGTACTTGTATACATGCTAATTAAGTGCTTATTTTCCCCCCCAATCAGACGCAATTCCTTAAGGCATGGACAATGTTGCCTTATACCTTCTTAACACTTGCCATGGTAAGCAATAAATTAATGTTGAGTAAACGAAAGAAAAATGAATATATATTTTTGAGCAGTCTTATAAACTCTTTGCAAACATTTTGTGTATACTGTATTAAGCATCTGCTATACGGTTGAGTATGTTTGAAGGGGGTGTCATTCCTTCACTAAGTTAATTGTTCATAATCACATACCACGTCCCAGTTATGCACATCATTCTGCCTGCTTCAGGACTGAGCTCAGGGCAGCCTATCTGCAGGAGTAGGGCACACTGGTAAGAGCTCACACTCTGGGGTCAGACAGGGCCAACTTCTAGTCCCACCAGCTCTGCCATTTTCTAATTATGTGACCTCGGGCAAGTCCTAACTTGTGAAACAAATGAGGATTATAATACCTACCTTTCAAAACTACTGTACAGTACCTGGCACATAGAAGGCCCTTGGTATGTGTTAACTTATTTTTATTTCTGAAAGTCAACAAGCAACATGTCAAATCTCATTAAGAATTTCTTTTGTTCCAGGCATTGTGCCTAGTGATTGCATATATTTATCACCTGAATCCTTATATTACCTTGAGTGTTTGGAATCTTTATCCTCACTTGGCTTGTGAAGAAACTTGTCCCAAGTAATACAAATCGTAAGTGACATATTTCTAGTTTTCTAGGTGTCAAGAGGAACCTCAGCCCCTTTCCTCCAGAAACACAGGTGAATGACCCAATTGGACAACTGTCTGGATGAGAAATAGAAAGCTAGGGGAAATTAGGCTAATAACAGCAAAATCACTAGCCTCTCATATGTGTAAGCATTGAACAGCCCACATAGCTCTTTCATACCAATTACTTCCTTTAATCTTTGCAACAGTCTTGGGGAAGATCTAAGTCAATTGATCCATTTTATAGATAAGGAACCATGTTCCAGAAAGATTGACCCATTTGCCCACTGTTAATAGGAAGTTGTCAACCCCTGGTCAAATGCTCTTCCTGTCATTTGCTCTCACTAGAAATAGAACTGGGCAAGAGAAAGGTGAAGAGAATGAAGAAGGTAGGATAATATGCTAAATCCTAGGCTGAAGGAAGTTCAGCCTTTTCATCTGGAGGCAGCTCAGTGAAGGGCAAAGAGCATCCATCAGGAGTTGGGGGACCAGGTTTGATCCAGTTCATTCATTCATAAATATTTATTAAATTCCTACTATGCACCAGGCATTTTTCTGGGCCCTGGAAATATAATGGTGACCAGGACAGTCATGGTCCCTGCTTTCCTGAAGCTGACAATCACCCACTGAGATCTGCCAAGTACCTCACCTGAGCCTTGATTTTCATATTTATCCAACGATGGGCTATAATTCCCTCATCACAGGGTAGTTATGAAGATTAGAGATAACGATGACTGCCATTCATCAAGGGCCAGGTGCTATGAAATAGGTATTGTTATCCATGTTTTACAGATGAGGAGACTGAAGCTCTGGGAAGTATAAACGTACCCAAGTCACATGGCTAGTAAGCGGCAGAGCCAGAATTCAAACCCAAGTCTGTCTAACTGCCATACAATTCTGCCTGTAAAAGTCTCAGATGGTGCCCCCCCCCCCCACCGCCCCGCATCACTCACAGTAAGGTGTTCATGGAATGGGAACTGCAGGGTTAAGAACTGGGAAGCACCAGGGAGCTCACCTTGCAACAGTCTTGGGAAATACATGTCAATTTACCCATTTTGTAGATGAGGAATCATATTCCAGAAAGATTGAACCCCCTATGAGAGAAGGTCTGTGATTAGAAGGATTGGTGGGCTCTTGACCACACTCACTCTATTCATGTTTTCTGAATGAACTGGATGAGTGTGATGTTGTGCCTCACTTTTTTGAGTTGTAAAATAAGGTTGCTTCCAGTTCTGAAGTAGGTGTCAGCTGTGAGTTCTGACTCTAAAAAGAGTTCTGGAATCCATCCCCTACTGCCATGTCATTTTCTAATCATCTACCCCTGTGAGGGCCATTTACTATCTTTAGCCTATATTAAAAGAGCCTCCTCAAGCTTATCAAGGTATCTGTGTGAACTTATATATATATATATATATATATACTCTCTCTCTCTCTCTCTCTATATATATATATATATATATATATATATATATATACAGAGATGTATATTATGTGCTTAATACATACATATAGCAATAGAATATATATTTAAAATGACAATTCTAATTCTAAATGAATTATATTAGTAGTGGGTTATAACTCATTGAATAAAATAAAAATCCATAACTCCACACTGATATAAATAAATAAAATGAGGGAAAAGGGAAAACTCTTTCTTAAAGGCATGATAGAGCCAAAAAATCATCAATAGATGCTCAAACTTTTTCAAAGAAAAAAAAGCAAACTCTTAAAGCGGCTATAATACCTAGTGCCCAAATATTGGTTCCTAAGTGCCATTCTTAATCCAAAGAACCAGGACTTCTTGGAAAAAATGACTGATGCCAGGGTTGGAGCAGGGAAAGTACAAGACGGGCCTGGAACATCTTGTGGTGCCAGAAAACAGCAAGTGTTCGAGGAAAGATGAGGCTCTGCCAAAAGGACACAGGCGCCAGCTTGGAGCACCGCTGGATGGCCAAACCTGGGACATATGAGCATCAAAATAAAGAATGACATTAATGGGTTATATATAACCCATTGAGTAAAATAGGCAACCACGAGTCCATGAGGATATAAATAAATCAATGTCGGAGAGGGGAGAGTTCTGTTACAGTGGAAAGCCAACTAATACAAGTAAAAAGAATGATGGTATTTGAAAATCACTATGTGGCTACCTGGAGAATCGTCCGTGAATGCTAAAACTGGTGGGTGAAAATTTGAGGAGTAATAGGGTATTTACATTGTTTCAATACATCGCTCCACAAGACACTCATCAATTACAAAGGGGAAAATGGTGACTTGGAGACACTATGTGGCCCAATGTATCACCTGGTCTTACTTTAGCTCCTACTGAGGGTCCAGGTGAGAAAACCTGTGGCAACAGAGGAATGAGGATACATGGACTGCCCACCTCTGTGCCTTCACCCCCGAGCTGCCCTCTCCTGTTCCTTTCTCATTATTCCACTGATACATTGCAGATTCCCACACCTCCATGCCTTTTCATATGCTGCTCCCTCTGACAAATGCCCTTCTTTCCCAGGCCAGTTCCTACTCATCCTTCAAAATTCAGTGAAAGGGGCAGTTCCAGAAACACTTCCCTGACCCACCCTACCCCACCCCAAGTTGGGTTTTCCCCTTGTGTGCCCCTGTGCACGCTGTGCTTACGTCTGGGCCCGTATTTATTATATTGTATTGACATAGCCCCACCGGGGTGTCCACTCCTCAAGGTCTTGGCCTGCACTGTCCCCGTATGGTAGACACTACTCACATGTGACTATTTAAATTTAAATGTAAAAATTTGATTCCTCAGTGGTACTAGCCACATTTTAAGTAGCCACATGTGGCTAGGGATTGCTGTATTGGACAGTTAAAGGGCATTTCCACCATCACAGAAAGACCTATTGGACAGCACTGGTCTAGGACAAAGGTAAGAACTCTGTGAGATTCTAGGACCTTTGTCCTTTGTGATGTGTTGTCCCTCCCCATTCACATCCCTAAAGAGACTGGCAGTAGAACCCTTCAGAGGAGGAGCTGAACTACCCCTCCACGCTCTGATTGGTAAGCCTCCATGGGAGAGTGGGAAGGTGGGGCAGGGACAGCCCAATGGTGGGACTGCAATGAGGAGGGGAGGAGGAGAACATCAGAAAGAGCTGAAGGAAACAGGAGGATGTTCCAAAGGGGCCCCAAAGCTTGGGGCACAGGAACATCCATCAATAACTCAACCAAAGACAACTTACTCTAAGATTTAGCATAGAAAGAACTGTTCATTCCAATTAGCCATATTTTAGTGTCATCTGTGCTGTACCAAGCATTTGCTGGGCAATGCTCTGGACAGAGATCATTCAAATCAGTGTCACTCTTGAGCCACTTATAGCTTGGGGGGGTGGGGGTAGATAATGATCTGAGGAATCTCAGATGTGACCAAGGGCACATTCTGTGAGGGATGGGTCCTTTAAGCCCATCTACAGGAGTGAGAAAAACTTCATCAGAGATGTTGGGGAGAGCATGCCTGGCAGGGGGGAAAGGGACAGGTAAAACACAGTTGACCCTTGAACAATGTGAAGGAGAGGGGTAAGGGTGCTGACCCATTGTAGATCAGAAGTCCACATAGAAATGGACCCATGCAGTTCAAACCTGTGTTGTTCAATGGCCAACTGTACTGAGTTTGGAAATCACAGACCTTTTCAGGGAGCAGTGAGTGGATATCCATCCACAATGTGGGCAAGGAATGAGAGTTAGGACTCCAGAGATCGGCTGGGGCCACATGATGGAGAACCTCCAACATCAAGACAAGTTTACACTTCTTTCTGTAGGTGGTCGAAAACAGCTTACTTTGTGTCTGGCAGGAGGTGGGCACTTCACATGCATCTATTAACAATTGCTCTGAAAAATTATTGTCCCTATTTTACAGGGGAAACACCAAGCTTTGAGTGTCTGGGTAGGTGGCTTGCCAAAGGCAACACAGTCAAGCCTGCGACTGAGCCAGGATTTGAGTGCTAAAACTGAGCTTTGGGAAGGCAAAACCAGCACCAAACTGAAGGTAGGAGAAGAGGGGCATGACCAAAGGCAGTGCAGCTTGGTCTACCAGGAAAGAAACAAAAAAGTGCTGGTTGGACTTAATTCCTGACCCTCCGGGTCTAAGCTCTTCAAACACTTAGACTCTCAGGGAAGTATCAAATGCTTAAATGATCCCAGCTGCAGCTTTTGCTTAAATGTGCATATGAGGAAGAAAACATCGATTCAAGATGCTAAAGAGTAGCCCAGCAGGTGTTGTTCAGTGGTTGAGCGTTAACCCATGAACCAGGAGGTCATAGTTGGATTCTTAGTCAGGGCACATTCCCAGGCTGCAGACTTGATCCCCAGTGGGGGGTTGCAGGGGGCAGCTGTTTGATGATTCTCGCGTTGATGTTTCTATCCCTCTCTCCCTCTCCCTGAAACCAATAAAAACATACTCTGAGTGGTCAGATTAGTATGATCTCTGAACACATAATAATCTGGCCACTCAGTGTATATCCTATAAATTAAAGGCTAATATGCAAATTGTCCCCTCAACTAGGAGTTCGACCAGCAGGCAGGCCGGCCAACCGCCCATGTCCCCTCCCCTTGGCCAGGCTGGTCGGACCCCACCCATGCACGAATTCATGCACCTGGCCTCTAATGTATGTGTGTGTGTGTGTGTGTGTGTGTGTGTGTGTGTGTGTGTATTAAAAGATGCTAAAGAGTAGGGCCATCCAAACCAGGCCTTCTTAAAGGCCATTCCAGACTCTAAAAAGGCACCAAAAATATTTCCTGTCTGCTGCTTCCAGGACCCTGCTAACCTCATTCCTCCTGAGCTCTGCTGAGGCCCAGGACATAATCAGTGGTGCTGGAAACTCCATTTCATAGGGAGGCTGTTTGGGGGACTGTTTTATAGCCTTGGGAAATATCCTTTGCTTGCCTGGGCCTGTCTCCTCTTCTGTAAACTAAAGGGAGTCCTGCTATTTGTTATCTAACATCCTAAGTATATACAGAGCTCTTCTAATGTATCTAGCGCCTGGCTTCCTGGCCCAAGTCACCACCCCCCTCCAGAACAGAAATGTAGGCAGCTGTGGGGAGGGGAGAGGATCCAGGGCAAAGCCAAACCAGCCACAGGAAGGGTGAGTACAGATGCCACAAGAGAAGGAAGTACCCAGCCTGGGAACGGAAGAGAGGGGAACTCACTTGCTGAGCTTCTACTCCATGCTTGACATCTGTTACCTCTGTGTGGCAAGGGCTCATCACCCCAAGTTTTCAACTGAGACAACCACTCAAAAAGAGGGTATGTTTCCCAAGAGCATGTACCCAGCAAGGAAACCCCCCAGCATTTGAACTGGATCAACTCCACCGCCCAGAGTCTCGCTACTCTCTCACACAGACTGTTAATAAGATGACAGAGGAAAACCTCCCTCATCCCCACCTCCCACCCAATCGAAGCACCTCACCCAGGCTAAGGCCTCTCTCTCCTGGGCTGCACCGTGGGGGAGGGGGCATAAGGAGGAGGCAGAGGCGGGAGGTGAGCACAAGGTCTTTTATGAGGCATCAAATATACATTCTTATATACAAGGAGGAAAAAAGACAATGCCTAAACCCCAGCTCCTCTCCATACAGCCCCTCCCGCTGCTGCCCTCCCCTGCCCCCAGGCTCCACGGTCCCTGGCCCTTCAGCCAGCCAGGCCCGTCTGTCTACTGTAGCCCATGGTGGGGGGGGGGGAGGGAGGGGCTGTGAAAGGAGCTGGATCTGCAGAGCAAGAAGAGGAGCTGGAGTTTGTAAAAAATATATTTATAATAAATAAACAGGGCTGGGAAGGAAGCGGAGGATTTTGATGGACAGAAGGACTCGGGCATCCTGGCTCCCAGCCCCCACTCTGATGGCTTCCATCTCTGCCTCAGGAGGGACATCTTGGGCTCATGGTGGCCCTCGGGGAGCCTCTCCCCAGGGCTGATGCTGGGCGCTCTGCCCCAGCGAGGTGTGTGTGGGTCATATCTGTAAAGTGCACTGTCTTCAGTTGTAGGTGGGAGAGGTGTGAGGGAATGGGGGGGCATGCAATATGGGTGAGGGAGGGCAGCGCCCTTCTCATCCCAGACCTGAGCCCCCCGCCCAACCTGTCTGGACTTTGATCAGGATAAGAACGTTGCAAGAAGAGGCAAGGTCCTGAAGCTGAGAGTCTGGGCTGGGGCACAGACTGGCTCTGGAGAGGAAGCACTGCCCCGTCGAGGGGGGGCAGCATAAGTGGGGGCCCACCCACCTAATGTGCGGATAGTCCATGTCCTCCAGTAGGGCAGGCGGAGTCACATGGAAATGTGGAGCCAGGCCCTGAGGTCAGAGAGAGGGCCAAGCACTGAGGTTTGGCCACAACTCTACAGAGCTCCCTCCGAGCCCCTGACACCTGGCCCTCCCTACCAGCCAGGAAGCTCACACTGGTGGGGAGGTGTGAGGTCACCCAGCTAGACCTGGGGGAGGAGGGAGGATGAGGAGAGGAAAAGGAGGACGAGGATCTCCAAAAGTTCCTCAACACTCCCCAGAGCTCAAGCCATGTCCAGGCTTCAAGTGGCAAAGATCCTCGCATCTGGAAGGACACTCCATGGCGACCGTTGGGGGTTAGAGGAGGGGTCCCAAGGCAGGGAGGAAGTGGGGAGGAGGACATTTCTGTGTGTGTGTGTATTTTGGAAAAACTGGGGAAGCAGAGAGGGTGCGAGGCCCCTCTCCTGTGGATTCCCCGGCCCTCCCTGGGCCCCAGCTCCCTCTCTCCATGCATCAGACCACGGTGCTGATCCGACTTGGTTTGGCCTTAGGGTTTGCAGAGGGTTGGTTGGCCGTGCCAGGGGGCCCAGAGGCGTGCAGGGGGCCATGGGGTGAGGTGGGCGGCAGGGGTGAGTGCGGGGTGTGGGGGGAAGGTGGGGGCAGGGGTGGGTAGGAGGGGTGAGGTGGGATGGGCGAATGTGGTGACAATGGCGACTGCGGGTGGTGCGGGTGGGAGTAGGAGCCCCCTGGTTGCCGGGATCCTGGGCCCCCAGAGGCCCCTGCTGCTGGCATCATCTGTGGGTGGTGGCTGAAGATGAAGTGCTTAGGGCCCTGCTTGTGAGCTGGAGGGTGCTGGGGGGCAGGACTGTACAGGGGCAATGGGGACGTGGGCTGGTGCAGGGGGTGGCGGCCATGGGGAGCGAACTGAGGGTGTCCTCCAGCGCCCCGCCTGGGAGCTCTGCCTGGCCGGCCCAACGTGTAGTGCTGGGGGCCTGGGACTGGGCCGTGGGCGTGGAAATGGCGATGTGGCCCCACAGGCGGGGCTGAGGCGGGAGGTGGTGGAATGGAGCCCAGTTGAGGCAGGGGTGGGGGCTGCTGAGGAGGAGGGGGCAGAGGGGGCTGCTGGGGTGGAAGGTAGGGCGGCGGGGCGGGGCCTGGTCCTTGGCAATACTGGGCATGCAGGGCCTGGAGCTTGGACTGCCCATCGGGCAGCACCCCCAGGCTCCCGTGGCTGTGACCGTGGTGGTGGTGGTGGTGGTGGTGGTGGGTGGAAGAAGCAGATGAAGAGGAGGCAGAGGCCTGGCCTGTTGGCGGCGGCGGCATCTGGAAGGGCCCCTTGCCCCGCTTGCTTCCAAATAGGGAGCCCAGGAAGGATGAGGAGTTGGAGACGGGTCTCTGGCTCTTGTACTCCTCTGGCGGCGGGGGTGGGGGCGGAGGTGGCATCCTCTGGTGAGGGCGCGGACTGCTAATAACGGACCCCTGGAAGGGGGAGGGGGGCGAGTCAGGCCAGCCTAGATGCCCTCAATCCCCAACCCTGAAGTTCCCCTGGGCCCTGAGGGCTGGAGCTGGGGAGACAGGAAGCCCCGCAGCATCATGGAAAGCGATCACAGAACAGTCCTGTCCTTGTGCCTGCAGCGCCCCCAGCCGGGTGCATCACATCCACTATCTCCTCTGAGCCTCCGCGGGGAGAGGGCGTGAGCGGCCCTCCATCTCCTCCCCCTTTTGCAGGCGGAGACAATGTTAGGCCCAGAGAGACAGTCACTCGCTCAGGCTCCAAGAGCAGGACTTGAGGTAAGAGCTCCTCGAGGCCCAACTCCAAGGGCCTCACTACTTGGAGGCGGCCCAGAGGTTGAGAGGGGGCCCGGGGGAGTGGGAGACAGACTGAGAGACAGGCAGAGTGAGGACAGACAGAGCTGAGGACAGATGGAGAGAGTGGTTGGCTGGGAGAGGCAGCCGCAGGGTTCCCAGCAGGGAAGGGGGAGCAACAGGGCCCCTCCTCCTCCGGGGTGCAGGGGTGCACGCGGGGCAGGGCTCATGCAGAGGACGAGTTGGGCGGGAGCTGGCACTTACTTCGATGGTGCTGTCCAGCGATCCCACGCTGTTACGCCGCCCCCGCTTCCCTGCACCCACAAGCAAGGAGCCCAGCGTCAGAGTGGCAACCCCCCCTCCCCACCCTGCTGGGCTCCTGAGCTGGGCACCAGGCCTGGGCCCCTCCCGGGGACAGACACCCCTATTCCCTGGCCCCTGTTGAAGAGGGGTGGGGTGGGGAAGAGGAGAGGTGGAGAAGGAGGAGCAGAAGGAGGAAGACATGGAGGAGGAGGAGAGGTGGTGCCAGAGAAATAGAAGAGGAAAGAGAGGAGGAGAGGTGGAGCAGCAGAGAGGGGCTAAGACTGTGGCCCCGCTTCACACTCCCTGGCCCAAACCCTGGGCTCCACCTGCTCTGACCTGGCTCCCAGGCCCCCTGCAGCGCAGCACCCAGGGCTCTGGATGAAGGCAGGGGGTGTGCATGTGTGGCGGGTGCAGGGAAGGCTGGCGGTCAGTGAAAGGAGGCAAAGAGGACTCCGGGTCCCACGTCTCCCCAGCCAGGGCAGGGCCCCAGGACACTTGCCTGCATCTGAGAGGTCCCGCAGGGAACTGCTGAGTGCGCCCCGCTTGAGCCCATCGCCTGCGCCATAGGTGTCCTCCAGGCTGCTGCGGGCCAGCGTGCCATTCACGGAGTCCTTGGCCCCGCCGGGCTGTGAAGCATTAGGCCGCATCATACCTTTCTGCTTCTCCAGTTCCGCTGGGTGGCAGGGGGGAGACAGCAATCCAAGGTCAGCCAACAGGAGTGAGAGGCCACCTGACCTCCCCCCAGCCCTGTATGTGCTCCTGCTTTGCCCCTTGGACCTCCATCACGGCCCCACAACCCTCAGCTACATCTCCCAAGCCCCTTGCAGCGCCCAGTCTCCAGTCCTGTCTTGCGCTGTCTCCTCTGGCTTGGTCTTTCCTTCCTCCTTCTCAGCGCCTGCTCCTCCTTCCTCTTGCCCTTTCTGCTTTCCCCCCCCGCCCCTGCCCGATCTCAGTTTGGTCTCCTAAACCGGCCTTGCCCTTCCAAACAGAGCTTCCCAATGGCTGGTTCGCAGGAGGGGCACAAAGGCCCTTCTAGATGTTGGCAAAGGGCAATCGTTCCAGAGTCCACTCAGTTCTCAGATACATTGCTCCAGAACAGAGGGCTCCTGGAAGGACAGGGGCAGGGAATGGACAGGAATCGTGCCCTCTAGTGTGTGCCCACACTATGCTGGGCACCGCATGTCCCTCATCTCATCGCTCTCAATCCTCACAGGAGTCCCAAGGTAAATGTTATCATCCACAGTTTCAGAGGAAGAAACTGAGAATCTGAGACGCCTCAGAGCTTGCCCAGGGTCATAGAGCTGGAAACGGAGGAGCCAACATTCTGGAAGCAGATCTGCGTGAGTCCAGAGCCTGTGCTCTTTGGCCTCCTTATACCCCTGCCCCCTGCGAGGTCATGAAGCCTTCTATCCCCTCACCTCATCTTGGTACAAGTATCCCTCTCCCTGAATGTCTCGGGGTCTCAAGGATCTGGGCACATACCTAGGTTGTGGGTTCTATCCCCAGTCAGGGTGCGTATGGGAGGCAATTAATCAATGTTTCTCTCTCTACATCAATGTTTCTCTCTCTCTCTTTTTCCTTAACACCATGTTACTTAACTGTAACTTAGTCTGGAGGAGAAAAAACTTGGACGGCATTGAGAAGAATGAGATGCAATCACTATTTTCCATTATATACAATCAAAATGATTTGGTGTGGTCGCTGGGGCTTGCGGGGATGGGACACTGGGACTCAGCTGAGGAACTAGCATGTGGGGACAGGAGAGGAAAGGCTGGGAAGGAGACTAACATTGGCTGGTCACTTAGGATGTTCAACACTAGTGTCCTACTAGCGCGGAGGACGCTACGTCGGACTTATCTCATTGAATCTCCCCTACTCTGTGAAGGAGAGTTCATGACCCCAATTCACGTAAGAAGAAAATTGGGACTCAGAGAGTTGAACGACTTGCTCCAGCTTACCCAGATAATAAGTAGCATACCTGGGATCTGAAACTAGTGTCCTGCCTCCAATACCCTGATTCTTCCCCCTGATGCCTTTCATTAGAAAGAAGAGTTGATAATTAGAGCTTGGAATAATAATCAGAGCTTGACAGGTAATGAGCCCCTCGTCACTGAAGGTATCCAAGCAGAGGGTTCCTGGAATGAGGGTAGGGAGGTTGGGCAAGCTAACCCTCAATTCTGAGATTTTTCAGAGGACAGGATGCTTGGTGTCGACAGGGCACCGTATCAGGATGGGAGGTAGGCGACATGGCGGGGCTACTCACACTCCACGCGGTATTTCTCCATCTCCTGCACCTCAGCGATGGACTCGCGCAGGTCAGACGTAAAGCGCAGCCTATCCTGGAGGCTGGGGGCGTTGAAAATGATGAGGACTTTTCGCTCCCCACCAGGTACTGCAGACAGCAACTTGATTCCAAACTGGTAATCTGTGGGGCAAGGGGAAACGGGGCCCCTCTGTCAAGACTGAAGCAAGGTGGCTCATATGCAAAATAATATTTCTAATGTCCAACTCTGGTTGAGCCTCTTCTCTGCTCAAGCACCTTCACTGGCTCCCCTTGGTCCCCAAAGTCCCCAAGAGCCTCCTGGGAGTCACAGCTATGTTACTCCCTCTACTCTGGGATGTAAGGGCAAACTGAACTCTAGCTGCCCTCTAGAACCCTTCCTTCACTCCTCTACCTCTACCTACATTGTTTCTTCTGCCCAGAAGGCCACCTAGCAAAGTTCCTCTGGCTCAGTCCTTCAAAGTGCAGCATTATCACCATCTCCTCAGCCCACCAGAAAACATACGCACTGTGGACCATGAGCTCCCCAGGGCACAGACCCAAGTCATACTCCACCTTGGCCGGCCCTACATCCCAGGACCAAGTAGGGTGACCTCAGCCCAGTTATAAAGGACTCTCCAAACTGGAGGTCGGGATGAATGAAGGATGATCATGGGGGCCATGGCATAGACTCTTGGGATGATGGGATCCAAGGAGGGACTCACATGAATTCTGGAAGAGCTGCATGTGCATTTCCACGAGGGGAAAAGACTGACGGAAGCTGTACGTCACCAAGATCTTCTTCTTCTGGAAAATTTTGGTGACCTTTGGTAGGGATGGGAAAAAGACAAGAGGCAGGGTTTGGGGTGGGGGATTTCCAAATGGCACCTATTTCTCATAACCTCCCTCCCCTCCCACTGCCACTGATAGACATCTACACACAAACACACATGCCCACAAATTGGGGAGAACTGAAGCTTGAGGAGCACAACAGGAGAGACAGGAGAAAATGCAACTTCCTGATGTAATGATGTCGCACAAACAGGTGTTTACAATTTCACAGGAAGTAACTGAATGCTACTCCCCCCCCCCCCCAGGAAGCCTGTCCTAACATTCCACACACATCCACCCCCACCTCCCAGAGTGCTTGATGGTTCAGTGCCTTTCACCATCATCAGGCTTGAGGACAGCACTCTGAGTGTGTGATCGCCCCCTGCTGGACCAGGAGCACCAAGACGGAGGAGTCTGGTTTTCATGTATTTCACCCACCCACAGGCCCCAGCACCCAATGTATACAGTTAACATCTTCCTCTCAACAACCCAAGGTCTTTATCAAGTACTTGGGCACTCTGGCCTCAACTAACATAGGCTGTGAATGCTTCACAGAGTCTCAAGCAGAGCAATCTGCACTTTGTGTTTAGAAGCAAATTATTTGGCTCTGGCCTGGTGGCTCAGTCAGTTGGAGCGTCATCCTGCACACCAAAAGGTTGCAGTTTCAATTCCTGGTCAGAGCACATAACTAGGTTGTGGTTCTATCCCCAGTTGGGGTGCGTATGGGAGGCAACCAATCGATGTTCCTTTCTCTCTCTCTCTCTCTCTCTCTCTCTCTCTCTCTCTCTCTCTCTTCCTCTATCTCTAAAACCAATAAAGACATATCCTCAGGTAAGAATTAAAAATCTTTTAAAGGTAATTATTTGATTTCAGGAGAGTTTCAGTGTACAGTTAGGCAAAATGTTCTTTTAGTCCTTCAGATTGTGAACTCCCTAAGAACAAGGACCGAGTCTCAGTCACCTCTGTGTACCCAGTACCTAGCATGGGGCTGGACACACTCAAGGATCAGTGTGTGATGGATATTGAAACACTTACTCAACCACTGTATGGGCCAGGAGCTCCTCTGGGCTAGGCTATTCCACACCTGACCTCTTATTTCCTCCTTAGGACAACCATGTGAGAGAGGGAGTAGCCCCATTTCACAGAATGGGAAATTAAAGCTCAGAGAGGGCACTGGAGGGGCTTCATCTAAAACAGCGACTCTCAACTGGGAGTGACCCCCCCGCCCCCCGCCCCAGGGGACATGTAACAATGTCTGGAGACATTTTTGGTTGAAGAAATGCGACAGACATCTAGTCGAGAGAGACCAAGTGCTGCTACATATCCTACAATGCACAGAACAGCCCCCACCACAATGAATTATCGGCCCCAAATGTCAATAGAACCAGAGTTGAGAGACCCTGCTCTGAAGGAGAGAGGATCAAGGGGGACAGGTCAGTGTCCTCAAATCCCTGAGCAGAGAGAGACCTTTCCCCTGTGATCCCAAGGGTTGAGTGATAATCGCTGGAGGAAACCCACACAAGCAGGGGGCCATGCAGGAAGCCAGTTCTTGCCGTGCGTGAGAGGCTGGACAGGAGACCCTGAAATTCCCTTCCCACCTGCAGATTCCTCAGAGTCCCAGCTCTGAAACATGCATATGGACACTGGTGATAAGCTTGGTTTTAAAAATCGTAAGCACCCTGGCCACCCAAAGGTTCCAGACAGAACCCAGGGTCACAGGTTCACCTCCCTCTACCTAACCCCCCAGGCTACTGAGGTAGACCAGGACATTTCCTACCACTTCCCAGGCTGTAAGCCTCTCATCTCCAATGTTCGTCACATTTTCTGCCCCCATGTGGCTGTCATTACTTCCAAAAGGATCCAGGAGGTAAAGGAAGGGCAGGGGCGGCCTATACCTGTCCAAGACCGCACAGATCACAGGGCAGAACACCTCACCCACCACATCGCCACCGCTAATGTTAACACGGTTCACAGCACACAGGGGCCCAGCTCACCGCCTCCTCTCCATCGCCTCTCACAGCGCTCTTACCACAAGGAGGTCATTGAAGAGGAAGACCTCCCGCTGATGCAACCCTAGCCTCTGGGGGCGGTTTGGATCTGGCACCTCATAGAGCTGGCAGCAGCAAACCAGTCGACGATGAGGAAGAGACAGTACCTAGATAGGCATGAAAAAATAGATGTCAGGCCCTACCTGGTTTGGCTCAGTGGATAGAACACTGTCCTGTGGACTGAAGGGTCCCGGGTTCGATTCCAGTCAGACGCACATGCCCAGGTTGCAGGCTCCATCCTCAGTGGGGAGGCGTGCAGGGGGCAGCTGACCAATGATTCTCTCTCATCACCGATGTTTCTCTCTCTCTCTCCCTTCCTCTCTGAAATCAATAAAATATGTTTTTTTAAAAAAAGAAATAGGGCCCTAGCTGGTTTGGCTCTGCGGATAGAGCGCTCACCTGCGGACTGAAGGGTCCCAGGTTCGATTTCGGTCAAGGGCTCGTGCCTGGGTTGTGGGCTCGGTCCCCAGTAGGGGGCCTGCAGGAGGCAGCTGATCAATGATTCTCTCATCATTGTTCTTTCTCTCTTTCTCTCCCTCTCCTTTTCTCTCTGAAATTAATAAAAATATATTAAAAAAAAAGAAATAGGTGTCAGCCCAGCCAGTGTTGCTCAGTGGTTGATCATCCACCTATGAACCAGCCGGTCACAGCTGGATTCCTGGTGAGGGCACATGCCTGGGTTGCGGGCTCCATCCCTAATAGGGGGCATGCAGGAGGCAGCCGATCCATGATTCTCTCTCATCGATGTTTCTATCTCTCTATTCCTCCCCGTTCCGCTCTCATAAATCAATAAAAGCATTAAAAAAGAAGAAGAAAGAAAGAAAGAAGTAGGTGTCAGCAAGACCAACACGGCAGCTTCAGGCACCTTAACATTGACCACAAGAGGATGTTTATCTCTGATACTTATCATTGTCACTCAGACACAATGAGCCTAAGAAACTAAGGCCTGGGCTTGTCTGCTGCCTTGCCTTTGTCCTGGTAGCTCCTTGTCTGGAATGCCTTTCCTGCCCAGCTTCATATGGCCACATTCCACTCTTCCAGCGTCCTCTCTTCCAAGAAGCCATTCCTGCTCTCCATGGACTGAAAATGACCTTTCCCTCCTTTGTGTGCCCCTAAACTAACTGTAAGGCAGAAGTATTGTATCTTTGTCTGATACCTCCCCGCCCCGGGCTCTGTAAGAGCCCCCAAGGATAGAGACCACATCTGATTCATATCTGCAACCCTGGTGCCCAGTGAAATGCTGGGCTCAGTGGAAAGCATCCGTCAATGTTTGTTGACTAAAAGACTAGAGTATGTTCTTTTTTTATTTTTTTTAAATATATTTTATTGATTTTTTACAGAGAGGAAGGGAGAGGGATAGAGAGTTAGAAACATTGATGAGAGAGAAACATCAATCAGCTGCCTCCTGCACACCCCTTACTGGGGATGTGCCCGCAACCAAGGTACATGCCCTTGACCGGAATCGAACCTGGGACCTTTCAGTCCACAGGCCGACACTCTATCCACCGAGCCAAACCGGTCAGGGCTAGAGTATGTTCTTGACTTTGGTTATCAGCGATTGGCTTGGCTCCTCACTTGGGATGGACAGGCAAAAAGGTGGGAAGGATGCTAAGATTTATACGCACCCCACTGTGTACCTTGCAGTGTGCTAGATGCATTGCCATAGAGGTCTCCCTCAGTGTGCACCGGGACACCTGAGGAACGCATTCCACCCACTCTATTCAGCAAGTGAGGTGGGCATAGGGCTCAAGAGAGGGACACTGACTTGCCACTTGGTGGCAGAGGCCGACCCAAACCCTGTCCCTTCTGAAGCTTCACAAATCACTTACTGGTTTCTTGCCCACAATCATGCGCTCCACAGCCTGCACTTGGGACACATGGTCATCATTGGTCCGAAGTTCACGCCCCTGGATTCGCTGGTAGATACCCACCAGGAGGTCTCGAGGGATGTCTTCACCATTGTCAACCCCTGGTTGGGGGGGGAATAACAAAGATATATGGCATAAATGTGGGGAGTGGGTGGCAGGGGTTCTCCACAGCACCCCACACACAGGCCTGGGTCATAACAACAGCCAGGTCTAGAAGGAGTGGGAGCCCTCAACCCCCCCCCAGCCCCGTCAGCATCGGCCACAAGAGTCATCCTTCAACCAGATAACCAGTTGCTCCCCGCCCCTGCCAGCATGGGGATTTTATCTAAACTCAGATCATACTGTGATTAAGACAATTAGACACTTTTTTTGCCTTTCTAACTAGCAAAAATAACGTTAAGTAATATCCAGTGTTAGTAAGAGTGCAAAGAAGCGGGCATGTGTATTAACATAACTATTTTAGAAGGTAATTTGGCAAGAGCATAAATATTCAGTGATTCCTCTTGTAGGAATCTGCCCTAAGGAATTACTCAGAAATCTGTACAAGGCATATGTACAAGTGCTACTGAGGGGAAAATTTTTAAATAACCTAAGTTCTAACAATAGAGGAACAGCTAAATAGAGCTGAGTATATCTGTTTAATAAAATAATATATAGCTATTAAAAACTGGATGTTTACAAAAAGCATGAGAAAATTACTGTAGCAAGTTAAGTGAAAAGAGCAGGATACGCTGCATATATGATCTTTACCTTATCAAAAGTTACATAAGCATAGGAAAAAAGACTAGACTACCCTAAAATATCAACCATGGTTGCCTCCAGGGGTCAAAATTTTGGGTGATTAAAAGAAATGTTCTAATTTTCTCTGTTTCCCAAAGTTCTGCAGTGAGCAGGTATTCATTTATTTATTTACTACTTAATAGGTGGAGGGGGAGAACTATACTTCTATATATATATATATATATATATATATATATATATATATATATACACATACACACACACATAAAATACATATAAGCACACACATACACACATATAAACACACACATATGGAGAGAGGGAGGGAGAGAGGGAGGGAGGGAGGAAAGAAGGGAGGGAGGGAGGGAGATAGAGAGAGGAGGCAAATGAATGAAATGAATGAATGAACGAATGACTAATGAAGGCTTCTGGGAGCCAGCTCCAGATGGCCTCTGATCTGTCTTGCTCCTCCTGTTTACCATCCTTCTCCACTCCTGATTGTCTACTGAGCAAACCCACTCACTCTTCTCTCTAAACCTGTTGGAGAAAATGTTTTCTTCCTTTGGAAACACCATGCCTCCTCCTTGGACAGGTGCTAAAGGAACATCCTTCCTCACACTGCCTTTTGACTTCAGCTGTCAGAGTGATTAAGCTCATAGACGGTGCAAACCCCGAAGGTCAGCAAATTTGTCTTGTCTGCTTGGTTTTCCGCAATTCTGTTTCCCTCTTTCGTTTGTGTTTCAATAATCCTAACATATGAGCCGTTTTCAGGAGGCTGCCCTTTGGTGAGAGGCAGGGCCTGACATCAATACAATAAACCAAGACAAAAGGTCAAGATGAAACCTTTAATCTGGCACTCCAGGCCCTTGTATATTGGTTCCAACTGACCTTTCCAACTGGATCATCGATCCCATCTCGATTATTCTCCAGGCAACTTTAGATTTTCCTACTTCTGTGCATTTGTTATTCTTACTGCCAGGTAAGTCAAGGCCTACTTTATCTGTGTCTTCAAGGTCTACCTTAAAATGAATACTCCAGCAAGCGCTCTGGAGGTGAGCTCTCCCTCCTCTGAGCTCTGACTGTCCTTTTGCCCTGCCTGACATCATGGTCTGACATCACCATTCGCTTTCTTCCTTGTGTCGTGTCTCTGGTACTGTAAGTCAGTCTCTCCCACAAACAGGGAGCTCTCTTGGGGCAGGGACTATGGCAGAAGCCCTTGCACTGTCCTTAGCACCCATCATAGCGCCTGGCACACATGAGGCACTTGGTTAGTGTCAACTTACTGGCTGACTGGTTGAGTTAAAAAATAAATGCATAGCCTGGCCAGTGTGGCTCAGCAGTTGAGCGTCGACCTATGAACCAGGAGGTCAGGGTTCGATTCCCAGTCAGGGCACATGCCCGGGTTGCAGGCTCGATCCCCAGTAGGGTGCATGCAGGAGGCAGCCGATCAATGATTCTCTCTCATTATTGATGTTTCTATGTCTCTCTCCCTCTCCCTTTCTCTCTTTGAAATCAATAAAAAAATATATCTATAATAATAAAAGCGTAATATGCTAATTAGACTGGACAGCTGAACGACCTTCCGGACATCCTTCCGGATGAAGCTAGGGTTGTGAGGGCCAAGGCAAGCCACCTCGGCTGTAAGAGCCGAGCCCCTTGCACGAATTTCGTGCATCGGCCTCTAGTTTAAAAAATAAAAGCATTAAAGAAAGGAAAGGGTACTAAAATAAATGAGTATTTATGGGCATAAGTAAAGAAGAGAGAAAAAGATTGAATGATGAGTGAACGGACACATGAATGAATGGGTGAACCAGTATAAGCTCTGTAAGAGTCAGGGCTTTTATCTCTTTTGTTTAGGACCTGCTCAGTCAATATTCAGTGTGGGAATGAGTAGATGGCCAAACGACCGAATGAATTAATAAATGAATGCCCAGGAACATCCAGCCTTAGTAGAATGTGAGAGCATCACAGGTTAATTTCCAAGGAACCTTCCTCACCCCACCCTCCCATCCTGCCCACTTTCCCTTCCCAGGGGAAGGACAGGAAAAGCTGACAGGGAGGTCTGGGGTCACCTCTCAGGTTCTTGATGAAGTCATCTAGTTTCATCTTGCGTTCAGCCTTGACACTGGGACTGTACATGTCAGTATTGAGGAGGATGATGGCAAAAGCGAGGATGAAGATGGTGTCTGGGTTCCGGAACTGGCGCACGAGGGCTGGGTTACACACACAGTACCGCTGGCTGCAGGGCAGGAGGGACCAGGGTCAGGCACCAGTAATCTCCACCTACCCACCATCCTCCCAGCCTGGCACCACCAACCCTCCCCTTTGACAAGTACTCCCAAACCCTTTGGGTGTGTTCTTTTTCTTCAGAGTTTCCCCAAGACTAGCATGTCAAATTCACAATCACTACCTTTTACTGAACTCCACAGATCACCTCTCAGCTTCATACATAAATACTCTACAGAGGGTCTATGTATATGTCTTATGTAGTCCTATCACAGTCCTGCAAGGTAGCTATTAGCAGCCCCATTTTACAGATGAAGTGACTGAGACCCCCAGTGGTAAGGTACCTTGCCCAAAGTAATAGAGCTGATAAATGGGGAAGCCAGGATGAAAATCTAAATCTTTCTGACTGCAAAGAAAACCTTCCCCTTTAAGGGAAACAAGTTCTCAGCAACTCTCGTTCTCCTCTACATACCCCCAAAGTGGTGGGGCTAGGATTTATACCTAGGTCTGCCTGATCCCCGCAGCATTCATAGTAGACGATAAAAGTTAAGGGTCATGCCCTGGCTGGTGTGACTTGGTTGGTTGAAGTGTTGTCCTGTTGTCTCAGGTTCGATTCCCAGTCAGGGCATGTACCCAGGTTGCGGGTTCCATCTCGGTAGGGGAGCATACAGAAGGCAACCGATTGATGCTTCTCATCTCTCTCTCTCTCTCTCTCCCCTCCCCTTCCTCTCTCTAAAATCAATAAAAACATATCCTCGGGTGAGGATTAAAAAAAGAGTTAAGGGACATGGAATCAGACACACTGAAGTTCAAATCCTGGTTCCACTGCATATTCACTGTATGACTCTGGACAAGTTATTTAACCTCTCTAAACTACTAATTTCTCATCTGCAAAACAGAAATAATAATAGAAACACCTACCTTATAGGGTTGTTGTGAGCATTCGGCGAAATAATAATGTATAGTGCCCAGCTCAGCACCTGATACCTGGTAAGAGCTCAACAAACACTAGCTATTGTTGCTGACGTTGTCATCACTTATGGGAGGCCCATGTCCCAGATGCCAAGCTAGATACTTTATGCACATTATCTCTGATCCTCACCACTTAACTGCCTCACAAGATGAAATTTGTAATTGCCATTTTCTGATGAGGAAAGTATGAAGCTGAGAGAGGTGATCTGTAGACACACTATGCGGCCCCCCGAAATAGGGAAAGGTAGCTTTAGTAGTGGGAAGCAGGCGCACCTGAAGGCTTCGATGAGTCGCTCCACTTTCTGGGCCTCGCCCTGAACCCGGATATGGGATTGGAACTTCCGGAGTGCATCATCCAAATCCATGGAGGAGAAGTCCATCTCATCCACCACACAGCTGAGGAGCAAGGAGGGGGTGTGGCACTCTCAATTCCTCTGCACAAAACCTCTGACCCAGCCTGACCTGCTCAAATGGACCAACTCCTCCATTGATAGACGTCCACAAAATATGGACCCATGGCCCAAGAAGTACATATGAGGGCGGAATGTTTGAAATTGAATCCACTCCAGAAAATCAGGTCCAGGCATGACATGTGGCTACTAAGAGTCCTTTCCATTATGCACTCATTTCAGAGATGGGAAAACTGAGGCCCAAAGGCCATAGGAAAAGCGTGCCTTACCTGGGGCCACCCAGAAGCCTTTAGGAATAGGGCCAAGAGAGCTCAGGCCTCTTTGGTGCAGAGGGTTATGGGAGCAGGAAGGCCTATTCATCTCGTTTTGCAAGTTTGAGCAGAAAGGACAGGCTGCCCCCTCCCTCCCTCCAGCCCCCCTTTTCCAGAAATCCCTGGCCCAGCCTGCCCCATGCCAGGGTCCTCACTCCAATACGTCTCTGTTGAACTGCTTCTGCCGGTTCCCTAGGAATTCCCCTATCATCTGCCGGCTGAGGCCTTTCCGTTCCAGGATGAAATGAGCCACTCCCACCGGTGTGTCTGACAGGAAGCCCCGCTCAATCAGATACTGGATGCCCTTCTCTGGCTTCCTGCAGAAAGAAGGGAGGTAGATGAGATGACCGTCCTCCTAGAACTTGGCCCTCTGTCCCATTGCTTGAACTAATTTTGGGCCCAATCACGACCTCGGAGAACCAAGGAAGTCAAATACATAATTTGGTCCAATCCCTTCAGAAAACTGAGGCCACTTTCCCATTTCACAGTTTCAAAATTCCAAGGCATCCTCAACCCAACTTCCTCCTTCACTGGAGCCACACTACAACGGAAAGAAAATTAAGATTTAGTGAGAGCCTGCTCTACACCAGGAGGTTTGCTATTCCCAGCAGGCACTGAGGAGTCCTGGAAGAGGGCCTGAGCTCCAGGCTAAGCCCTCCTTTCCAAGGCCCAGGCCCAGGCCCAGGCCCACCTGTATAGGCATCACCCAGCCTTTGAGCGTTTCCATAGACAAGGTGTTTCCTACTTCCCACTGGGCCAACTCTGGGTCTGAGCTATCCCATATTCAGAATCTCGGAGCCTTAAGACTTCACGAGGCTAAAATTTGGAAGAGACTTTGGCGTGACAGGAGTCTCACACCCATCACTTACCATGCATGACTGGGGACAATTCCCTTTGCTTCTTCAAGCCTCAGTTCCTTCTCTAAAAAATAGGGACACTCCCACCCAGATTGCCGAGTTATTCTGAGAACTAAATATAGGTGGCAGTGTCTAATAGGCTACACATGTAAGGCATTTACTTTCTAACTATTTTCAAATCAAATGTCGCACTCACACCCCACTCCTAAGCACCAGGCCCAGGACCAGGTATCTAGAATGAGCTTGGTCCTGGTTACTGACTAGCCCAGCACTCCACCCTGCCCCCCAGTACCACAAATATACACACCCGGCTAGTCGGTAGATGGAAACACCGAAGCCCAAAGAAGGAACCCACCTGGCCCAGAGCTACACAGGGAGTCTGGCTAAAGTCAGGATAGAGTCCAAGTCTCCTGTTTCTCAGAGCAGGTCTCTTTACATACCACATTGGCTCCCCACCAAATAGGGGAGGCTGGGGACCCCAAGTTCAGAATCCATTCTATAGATAGCCAACTGGGGCCCAGAGAGGGGAACATCTGACCCAAGATCACACAGCAGTGCTAGGACTAGAAGTGCCTCTGATGGGTGTGTTGGGGGACTCTCTCCTCTGCCACCCTGCTGTCAATCCCCTTCACTAAACAGCTGGGGAGGAACGCCATCCACAAAACACGAAGCTGGCAGAAGCAAATGACTGCTTGGAGTTCAGCCCCAGGGACTCAAAGTGCCTCGTGGCAGGGTGGGAAGGGGCAAGGGGGGCAGGAATGAGAAGCACATACTTATTGAAGAGGTTGAGGCCAATTCTGTAATGCCGCCTCTGCACCACGTCATTGTTGAAGGCTGGGGAGTCCCAGCTGTGCCTCGTCTCTCGCTGGTAAGTCTGCTTGCACAGGCTGGTGGCTGGAGGCTCCCTCAGGCTGTCCCTCGAAGAGGAGCCAGAGCTGCAGTTGATGGTCTCATTGGAATTGCTGGAGCTCTCAAGGCTCTCGTTATCGCCACCATCAGAGTTCTCGCCTGCCGCCTCGCACTTCCCCAACCTCCGAGCCCCAGCCACACCACTGGGCCCAGTGCTACTGTTGGGGGCTGGTGGCAGGGGCCCTGGTGGGGCTGGGGCTGGGCCCTCTGGGGCTGGGTAGTGGCGGTGTGGGATTGGGGCCCTGCCTGGTGGCCCTTTGTGCTTTAGGGTCCCATGGGGGCTGCAGCCATCGGCCTCATATACCAGCTGGCGGTGGACAGAGCCGCGATCGGAGCGGTCACTCAGGTCCACAGAGCTGTCACTAGGAGGCTCAATGGTGAGCAGGGGAAGGTGAGCGGCCCGCAGCCGGAAATCCCGACACTCCAAGCACCCAGGCCCCCTTCGAGGGCCTTCCTCACGGCTCCCATCTTCCCGGGTCCCTGGTGGCCCTGGTGGAGGAACTGGCGGGAGAGGGGCTGGTGCCCAGAACTCAGGCCGGCTCTGGGGTGGGGGCTCTGCGCTGGGCAGTCGTTCAGGGGAAGGTGGGGGAATTGGGTCATCCAAGTAGAGGGGAAGGTCACTGAAGGATGTGGCTGAGCTGTCCTCTTGCTGTTCCTTCGACTCTCGCTTCTCCAGCTGGGCTGACCCTGTCTCCTCAGACATGGGCCCCGATGGGTGGCAGTTCAGGGCCTCATCAATGGATTCAGCCAGAGACTTTACCTGTGTTTGGGGGGAAAGGGGAGGAGAGACAGGAAGGGAAGATGAAGGGAAGGTTGGTGGGATGAAAGAAGGGTGGGAATGAGGGAGGAAGGGAAGGGAATAGGGGGAACTTCCTGGTGGGTCAGCCAAGAAAAGGGATTCCCCTGCCCTCCCCCTCCACAGGTTCTCTGCAGTATATGAAACAACTCCCAGGGAGCCATTGTGAGCTCACAGGAGCTGGGACTCACGCCCACAAGCTCCCCTCTCAGATATCCCAATACCTCCTCAATGTCCATGTAGACCCAAGTCAAATGCCACCTACTCCCATTCAATCCACATTTCTGCCTCTGCCATCCCCTGGGTGGACCAAAGCCCCAGCTTCCTCTGGGCTTTCAGAGCCCTCTGTCTCCTTCTACCTTAGGAAATCCACATGATTTAGCCTTGAGAAGCCAGACTGTGGCTGGTAACTCTACCTCCCTGTGGTATTCAGTCTCTCAACTGGCCCGCAATGATTCCTGCCTCCTGGTATTCACACCCTTGTGTACCACACTGTCCTGGGGTTGGTCTGTGGGACTGATAGCATATGGCAGAAGCGATGAGAGTCACTTCTGAGATTAGGTTATGAAAGACTACAGCTTCTGTCCTGAGCATGCTCGCTTGCTGTGCTTTCTCTCCCTCAGACCCTTTGCTCTGCAGGAAGCCACGGGCAGTCCTATGGAGAGGCCCACGTAGTGAGAACCTGAACCCTCCTGCCAACAGCCAAGGGAGTGAGCTTGGAAGCAGACCTCTCAGCCCCAGTCAAGTCTTCTGAGATTTTGACCCTACCCTAAGCTTGATTACAGCCTTATGAGAGACCCTGAGTCATTTGTTATGCAGCAATAGGTAACTAATACACTTCCCCATCAGACTTGGATAACACTGAGAGCTGGGCCTAGGCCTGGTTCTTTGATCTCCCTACCAGACTATGAACCTCTTCCCTCCACTCCCCCTTGAAGGATAGGTCCAGGCCCAGTTTCTGTCTTTCTAACTCAGCTCAACACATTTCTTGACACAGAAGAGATGTTCAATTAATGTTTGTTGTATGAGTGATTTAGATTTTTCTTTAATACTTCTTTCTTTCCCTCTATCCACCGCATCCAACACATCCCCCTTCGCTAGCTCCAGAGAGGCATACCCAGGCTGATGGCAGGGCCACATCACAGAGGTTAGAGCAAAGTGGTTTCTTCTCTTACAAAGCTTCATTCATTCATTAAACAATTTACCTTCTTGGTTTTCAGGAAGGAAACTAACATGGACTTAGTAGCTACCACATACTAGGTGTTTCTGTATACATTACCTAGCTGAACTGAATCTCTGAAACAACTCTAAAAGGAAAGATTTACCTCTATTTTATTTGTCATGTTTCAGTGAAGTTAAACAGTTGGCCCAAAGTCCCACAGCTGGGAAATGGCAGAGCTGGAATGTGCACCTGATCAGCTGTGCTGACGTACCCAAGCCTAGAATGACATCCCACTACCCTCAGTGCCTGCTATATTCCTACCCTTTCAGGCTTTTGCTGATGCAATGCCTATGCAAGCAACATCCTGCCAACTAGCTCTAACTTGCTAAATCTTATTTGTCTGTTTTCTCAAAGAACCTTTCTCTGGTCCCCCCAGAAGGAAGTTTCTTCTCCCTCTTCTGGGTTCCCATGGTACTAGATGGGATCCTTTCTCATGGCTCTGAGCACACTCTATTTCTGAAGACAGTCGTGTGCCCATGTGTCGGCCATTAGATCCTGGAGAGCTAATGGCTGGGAGATCTTTGCGAACAAGGACCCTGGTGGTTCAGCTGTCTCCCTCAGGGCGCCCAGCACAGAGCCTGGAAAAGTCCCTCCACCTCTCAGGGTTCCAGAACCTCAGTCGCCTCCTTTGTCAAGTTGGGGTATCCCGCCCATCTCACAGGTCATTATGAAGGACACACAGTAGGCGCTCATCACCTGTTAGGCCTTAATGAGATAGTGGATCAAGTTCTTATGTGTTCTATGAACCCAGATTTTTAACTTGCTTGTTTTTTACAATATAATTTCTTGTCTTGCCAATTCTTTCTCATTGTTCTCACAGTCCCCAAATTCATGGTAGCTAGTGGTTCTTACATGCTTGTCGGGCCACGTGTTTCAGTTTGTAGTATAGGTAAGAAAGTCGGAGGAGTAGCCAGAGCAAGAGCATAGGGATGGGGAGGAAAGGCCCTTTTCAGGGCTGCTGACCTGTTTGGAGAAGGAGTCCTCCAGCTCTGTGATGTCATTGGAAAACTCTCCCGATGTGGTGACAGAGCTTCCCCCACCATCGATGCCCCCGCCACAGGAGCCTGCATATGGGAGGCCCCGTTCAAGCAGGTGGCTCCGGGCACCAGCCATGGCACCCTCGTCCAGCGAGGCAGGCTTGCCCTCGAAGTACGCAGGGTTCTGGGCCTTCTCGTACTCCTCAAAGGAGAACTGCATCCGCATGTTGGAAAGGATGATCCGTCGGGACATGCGGCTTTCCGAAGCGGAGCTGCGGAGCCGCTCAAAGTTCTTGTTCATGCGGTACTGGCGGAAGGCCGTCTGGATGGTCCTGGCAGCCCTACGGCTCAAGAAGGAGCCCCCGTACTTCCTCTCCAGCATTTCCACCTGGCAGGGGAGGGTCGAGGGGAACAGGGTCAGACTCATAGAAGTCTCATGTCCCTGGACCTCAACCACGCCACCACCGAGACACAGCTAACTGCTTACAGCTGCCTGAAGGCTCCAGGCTGCTTGCTCAAGTACCCTTTCCACTCTAATCTCAGATACTGCTTGTCACATGGGACTGGGTTGTGGTTTTCTTTTATTATTTACAAGAACAAGTCAGTATTCCAAAAAAGTTAGAAGAAAACCAGAGAAGCCAAAAAAGGAAGGAAGGAAGGAAGGAAGGAAGGAAGGAAGGAAGGAAGGAAGGGAGGGAGGGAGGGAGGGGAAGGGAAGCAAGAAAGGAAGAGGAAGGGAAGGGGAAGGAAGGAAGGAAAGGAAAGAGAAGGGAAGAGAAGGGAAGGGAAGGGAAGGGAAGGGAAGGGAAGGGAAGGGAAGGGAAGGGAAAGAAGGGATTAAGCAAAAAGCAAAAACTCATAGACACAGACAACAGCATGGTGATCACCAGAGGGAAAGGGTGGGGGAGATAAAAGAGGGTAAAGGAGGGATAAAGGGAGACCGAAGGACACTTGACTTGGGGTGGTGAACACATAATATAGCACACAGATGATGTATTACAGAATTGTACACTTGAAACCTATATAATTTTATTAACCAGTTTCACCCCAATAAATTCAATAAAAATGAAAGAAAGAAAAAGAAAGAAAGAAAAAGAGAAAGAGAAAGAAAGAAAGAAAGAAAGAAAGAAAGAAAGAAAGAAAGAAAGAAAGAAATTGAGAGCAGGAAGGAGATAAAGGAGGAAGAGAGAGAAAAAGAAGGGAGGAGAGAGAGGATGGACATGGAGGGAGAGAGGGAGGGAAGGAAAAAAGGGAGGGAGGGAGAGAGGGAGGGAGGGAGGGAGGGAGGGAGGGAGGGAGGGAGGGAGGAAGGCAGGAAGGAAGGAAGGAAGGAAGGAAGGAAGGAAGGAAGGAAGGAAGGAAGGAAGGAAGGGAGGGAAGAAAGTTGGCTCACTTAAAGTCCCAACACCTAGGCATAATGACAATTAAAATTTTGGTATATGTCCTTCCAGTTTTTGTTGTTTTTTCTATATGTAGTGTTTTTGTGCCCTTCCCTTTAGCTAAGCAATATCTTGTGTGGTATATGTGATATATTGTAGCATGTTCTCCTGAAATTGTCAACTTAAGTGTGTGCTTCTCCCATCAGACAGAGATTTTTGAGACCCAGATCCAGGTCCCATTCATTTTTACATCTCCAGTGCCCAGCAGGGAGCTGAATCAGTATCTGCTGAGGGAGTGGATACTTGGTGAATAGGTGGTGAATGAGCCCCCAATAGGGTGAAGGGTCCTGGAGCCAGTCTTCTCCCCCTCCAGTCGCACTATCCCTCTATGCATATGGCCCTCAAGTGCCACATCCCAACCCCTCCCTCCCTTGGTTCCCTCGTAGCCTCATTCCTACTCCCATTCCCAAGCAGAGCCATGTCCTCTGTACCTTCTTGTCCTGCAGGTCCGTGGAGAGTTCGTAGCTGTCCGACAGGGCCTTGGAGCGCTTTATCTCCTCCTCCTCCTGCTTCCTCAAGGCCACACTGGCTGGCTGGAGGCGAGCCCGCTGAGCCCAGGGAAGGCCCACCCCAGCAGGGGGACCCCCCATATGGCTGCTGCTGGAGGGCAGCTGGCTCAGCCGGTAGGGGGGTTGGCTCCCAGGACTATCAACCGCTGTGCTCAGGTCACTGCCTGGGGCATCACCCTCCACACTGTGGGGATTAGATAAGATAAGCCAGGATGTGGGAACAAAGGATGCCTGCTGGGCCAGACTGAGCGTGTGGACCAAATCCCTTCCGCAACCCCATCCCCCTCAGTTTCTTCACAGATACAGGGACCCCAACACTTAGAGGCCAGAAAGCAGTCCTACCTGCCCCCAAGCTAGACAGTCCTTCCTGCCCCTCACTGCCCTCTGATCCCTTCCCTTCAGGCCCCCTTGCTATCACAGCCCTGACCTCATGCCACTTCAGCCCCATACGCTCACAGCTCTATCTTCAAGGGCCCTCTCCCCTCACAGGCCCTATCCCTGCTCACAGCTCCATCCTCCGACTCCTTTCCCTTAGGGTGTGGTCTTCTCAGTTTTGTCTGCCACTCACTGCCTGGTCCCCTCATAGCCACGTCCCCCCGCCCCCACAGACTTTTTACCAGACTTGTTTCTTCCTGGTCTTGTCCCCACAAGCCCCCTTTTTTTCTAATAATCCTATCCTAACAGCTCCACCTCCAAATCCACCTTGATGGGCCATTTCCCTTATAGCTCCCCTCCCCCCAGACCTCTTCCCCTCACAGGTCTGTCCCCCACACTGTGTGTGCCAAGGTTTCCCTCCCTGTCTGATCCCCAGCACCACCCCAGATCAGCCCTGTCCCAGCCCCAGGCCCACTCCTGGCATCCGGGTATCCACGCTCTCCACGCTCTCCCCTCCCTGCCCCGCCCCGCCCCGCCCCCTGAAGCCTCACCCCTGCCCTTAGAGGCCTGGACTTGGGCCTGGCCAGTTCCCAGGGTTCCCTGGCTGCCAGGGCACAGGGCTCAGTGACAGTAGGAGTCGCTTCCCATGCAGCATCCTCACAGGTAAAGAGCTGCCCTGCGGGGCAGCTTCCTTTTTCTCCTCATGGCCTTCTCTGCTCAGCTGGGGGAGGGACACAGGGGTCTCAAGGCAGAAGAGTGGCAGGAGCTAGGCACTGGGCCTTGCCTGCCCTGGTTACCCAGAGCTGTTGTTCCACCAGACCTGCTTCCATGGTGCCATGGCAACCAGGCTGCCAGGGAACCCAGGTGGCGACAGAGCCCAGCCGCCCAGAGCCCAGAGGACACGGCAAGGAGCCACAGAGGTTGGCCAACAGGGGAGAGAATTAAGAGCAAGATCTGGTGAGGCCTGGAGAGGGTTGTGGTTGGGGGGAATGGGTGGGGCTGGGCCCAGGTAATGGTCTGATTTGGGCGGGCACAGGGTTCAGAGGGCTCTTGGCTGGCGAAAGGGTTAAGGGGCCACTCCCCAGCCCCTACTTGGCAAAGGCCAGGGTACAGGGCAGAGGAGAGCTGAGGTGGGTGTGGCGGGCTCCCTACCAGTGCAGGAGCTAGAGCTGCAGCAGGCCTGGCAGCCCCGCAGAAGAGCACTTTGGGCTGGGTGCTGGGCTCAGTGGGGAAGCTGCACCCACGAGGCCAGGTCCTGGGCTGCAGGGGTTTAGCTCCCGCCCACGGTTCATCTTCCTCCCTCCCAAGCATCAGTCTGCAGCCTACTAGGAGCCAGGTGGAAACAAACTGGGGGGCTGCCTTTTACCCCAAATTCTCTCTCCTCCTGGACCTCAGGGGCCTGGTAAGTTCCCCTCCAGGAGTCAGACTCCGCCCAACCCCTGGCCCCTACCCCTACCCCAGGCATCTAAGATGCTCCTTCCCTCCCCCTCAGGACTGCAGAATCTTGCGCACCACTTCTCAAACCTCTGTCTCCCAGTACACAACCCCAGCTCAATTCTGATAAACTGTCTCCTTTGTTCATGAACCATCCATAGCTCCCACTGCTCACAAGAGATAGCCCAAGTTCCTTATTGTGGCGTTTGCGTTTTCTCCCAAGGTAACAGCTAATGCTTAGAGAGCTCGGAGCATGTTCAGCCACTGTTCTTACCACTTCACATTTAATAACTTGTTTACTCTTCCAAACAACCCTATGAAATAGGTATTGTTATTTATCTTCATGTTACACATCAAGGAACCGAGGCCCAGAGAGCTTAAGGAACATATCTATGATCACGCGCAGCTATTCATGACAGAGCCAGGATCCAAGTCCAGGCAGTCTGACTCCAGAGCACACTCTTCAACATTAAGCCATGCAGGGTTGGTTGCCAGTCCCCTACCCCAGCCACCCCTCCCTCCAGCCTGGCCCGGATCCTGTTTCTCCCCAATACTCTTCTGCTTTCCACCACCAAAGCTGCGCATACAGTACCTTTCACCTGGAATGCAGTCCCTATCATCTCCGCCATCTGCAATCTGAGAAATCCCCCCACAACCCAGTTCCATCAAGATTCGGGTCATATGCCACCACCAAGAAGCCCTCCCGGAGCCCGCCTCCAGCCAGAAGCCATGCCTGATCCTGTTCTGAGCTCCCCCTTTTTATGGCACAGGTTAGCTTTGGCAAAGCGTGACCGCTACTTGTGGTCATGACTCCCAGAATCCCAGCCCAAGAAGAGAATTTGGTAATCTCCTAAGGAACACAGAGTACAAGGCCTGGAGAGAGTAGGTGCTCAATAAAAACTTCCAGAGTAAGGGAGTCAATGAAGGAGCTCTGGTAGGCTTATTAGCTGAGAGGACAGGTAAGCCCTTTCACCTACATTTTTTGTTTGTTAATCCTCACCCGAGGATATTTTTCCATTGATTTTTAGAGAGAGTGGGAGGGAGGGGGAGAGACAGAAACACCAACGTAAGAGAGACAAATCCATTGGTTGCCTCCCGCATGCGCCCGACCAAGGCTCAAGGGTGGGGGATTGAGCCTGCAACCAGTATGTGCCCTTGACCGGAATCGAACCCAGGACCCTTCAGTCCGTGAGCCAACACTCTATGCACCGAGTCAAACCAGCTAGGGCCTCTCACCTAAATTTTGACCACAGCGTCTAATCCTTTCTCCATCCTGTGGCCAGAGAGAGCTTTCCCAAGTACAAATCTATTTCGCTCTCCCACTAAAACGCTTCTATGGCTCCCCGTGACTCAACCAGCGAACAATGACTGAGCACTCTCTCTGTGCCAGGCACAGTGCTGGGGGCTGCAAATGTAACAGCGAACAAGACACAGATGATCTGTTCCCTCAGGGAGGTGACATTGTAGCGGGAGAAGCAGACTATACATATATACTATCATTTCAGGTAGAGAGGTAAGTGCTAGGAAGGAAGCTGCTGTGGTGGCCAGGGAAGGTCTTTTTGAAGAAACGGCCTATCAGCAGAGCCCTGATGGAAGTGAAAGAGTGAGCTGTGTGGCTATCTGAGGCAAGAGCAGTGCAGACAGAGGGCAGAACCAGTGCAAAGGCCCTGAGGTAGAACTGTGCCTGGCATGATTGATTGAGGAACAGTGTAGCTGGAGCAGAGTGACAGTAAGGAAAGTGACAGGAGATAAGATCAGAGAGGTAACAAGGGGCCAAATCATGAGGGCATTGAGCCCATAACAAAGACTGACTTTTTGTTGCTGTTACTCCTCACCCGGGGATTTTTTTTTTCATTCATTTTTTATTTTTTAAAATATTTTTACTGATTTCAGAGAGGAAGGGAGAGGGAGTGAGATAGAAATATCAATGATGAGAGAGAATCATCAACTGGCTGCCTCTTGCATACCCCACACTGGGGATTGAGCCCACAACCTGGGCATGTGCCCTGACCGGGAAACAAACCATGACCTCCTGGTTCATAGGTCAACGCTCAACATGCCAGCCAGGATCCATTGATTTTTTTTTTTTAGAGTGTATGGAAGGGAGGGGGAGAGACAGACAGACAGACAGACAGAGAGGAAGAGAGAAACATTGGTGTGAGAGACACATCGATCTCCTGCACACATCCCCACCAGGGCCGGGGATCAAACCTGCAACCCAGGTACATGCCCTTGACCGGGAATTGAACCTACAACCCTTCAGTGTGTGGGCTGATGCTCTAACCACTGAGGCAATAAAGATTGGTTTTTGCTCTGATTGAGATGAGTGGAGGAGGGACATTATCTAACAGGTGTTTCAGGAATTATCACCCATGGGACAATCTCCATCTTCTTCACCACGGAATGGCTCTCCTGACCCGATCTCTGTCTCTTATGCCCACTGTCCCCAATACCCCAATCTGGCAACCTTCTGCTCACCCTCCAACATTTAGCTCAGGCCTGCCCTTCCATGCCTGCCCGCCCCCTCCACACAGGTTGGCTTGCAGGCCCCTTCTCTGTGCTGCCATAGGGCTTCTAGTCACCACGATCCTTAAAACAAGGGCATTAGTTAGTTCATTGAAGCCTCACAACTGACTGAGGCAGGCACCATTTTATAGATGAGGACACTGAGGCTCAGAGAGGTGATGTAAACGGGCTCAAGGTCACACAGCTATTAAGCGAGAAAGTCAGGGTGCAAATCTAGGGCCTAGACTGTCTTTTTTTTTTTTTTAATTTCAGAGAGAGGAAGGGAAAGAGGAATAGAAACAACAGTGAGAGAAAATCATCTACCAGCTGCCTCTTGCACGCCCTACAACCTGGGCATGCGCCCTGACTGGGAATCAAATGTGACCTCCCGGTCCATAGATTGACGCTAGACCTCTGAGCCACAACATTTGGGCCCAGGCTGTCTTTTCATGACATCTTGCTGTCTCTCCCCACTTCTAGCTCTGTGCTGCTCTTGACTCTCCACCCTTTGGCAATTACCCCCTTGGGAGCTCCACACCCTCCTTTGGTTGCAAAGAGAATAGTGGCAGGGAGGTCAGGCTGTCAGCTCAGGCTCCCCCTAGAGGGCCTGGCAAAAAGGACGATGCTTGGGGGCATTGCTCTCAGAGCAGTGGTCGGCAAACTGCGGCTCGCGAGCCACATGCGGCTCTTTGGCCCCTTGAGTGTGGCTCTTCCACAAAATACCACGGCCTGGGTGAGTCTATGTTGAAGAAGTGGCGTTAGAAGAAGTTTAAGTTTAAAAAATGTGGCTCTCAAAAGAAATTTCAATCGTTGTCCTGTTGATATCTGGCTCTGTTGACTAATGAGTTTGCCGACCACTGTCTCAGAGACAGCTGATCAGATGGAAAATCTCTCTCTCTCTCTCTCTCTCTCTCTCTCTTTCTCTCTCTCTCTCTCTCTCACACACACACACACACACACACACACACACACACACACACACACACACCTGCGCCCCATGTGCACTCTCTGCTGGGCTATTCTGGGGGGGAACTGAGAGCATCTTCTGCATCAGGGGAAATAAACCACGTTACACAAATAACCACAGTACAAAGCTGAAAGTTCTCAGGGCTGGAGAACAGAGGAAGTGCTGGGGGAGCTCAGGAGAAAGATTCCCCCTGCTTGGGGGTGGCTGAGCAGAATAAAAATAAACTCGCACTTACGGTGCACCTTCCCTGTGTCAGGCATTTTCTGCACATTATTTAATCTGCAAGGCAAACGTGAAGGAAGAATTAGGATCCCTATTCTGAATGTGAGCAAAAAGGCTCCGAACGCGGAAGTGACTGCCAAAGGTCTCAGCAAGTGGCAGAACAGGGACTCCAAGCCCTGTTAGTTCCTCTGCTGCCTGAAGGCCTCCTGTGGGAGGAAGCTATTGAATGGTGCCTTGGCTAAGGAGAGGTGATAGAGATGAGGAGTGAAGGACCTTGTGAGTCAAGGCACTAAGACGGGGAGAAACGGGGCAGGACGTTCTGTATGGATTCATGGTAGACTGCCCATGGCAGAGGTACCAACCCTCCGGGGTTGCTGCTCTGAATGGGAGGTCTCTCTCCCTCCTTCCCTTTATTGGCACTGCCCGGAGCCAGGCAGCCAGCAGGGGATGGGATCAGGATGCAGTTGCCATGGAAATGAATGGGGGCTGTTGCTATAGATACCATAAGATGAGGGCAAGAGGAAGCCAGGGATGCTGAAGAGTATCCCCATGACAACTTGGGCTGGAAGGGGCGGGGGACCGGAAGTGAGAGATGAGAAAACAAGAGGAGGAGGTCAGTGCACCTAGATGAGGCCAGGGGCGCCGGGCTCTGGAGGAAGACTTCTGCAAACTGTTTCTGGGTCCAATCCCAGCAACACAAGAGATCCCAAACCTGAGGCCAGCCTGGCTTGGCCCAGGGGCTGGCAGGGGAGAAGGGAGCCTGGATAGAGAGTGGCGAACACGGGCTGGCAAGCACACAGACCTGGGTTTGAATCCCAGCTCCGCTTCTTTGCAGCCCTAAAAATAATAGGTATCATGTACTGAGTAGCTACTTTTTGCTAGGCCTAGCAACCCTGCAAGGTCTGGGTTGTTCTCCTGATGGGGATAACACAGATGAGGAAACTGAGGTACCGAGAGATGAAGGAGCTTACCCACAGTCTCAAAGCTCAGCCGTGGTGGAGCCAGGAATCATATCAAGGCTCCTGCTCTTACCACCACGCACTGAGTAGCCCCTCCAAGATGGAGTCCTGCATTTTCCAGCTTCCATTGCCTTCCCACAGGGGCATGCGGAGGGCCAGAGGCTGGGAAATACTTGTGGAGTGCATGAGTGAGGAAGCAACCCAGGAGGAACCAGGAAAGCCCGAGGTGAGAAGGCAGAAGTGCCAGCTGCGAGAGCAATGGCTCATGGGTTGGGCTGGCTGAGGGTAGGAGATTCACACTGGAATGGACTTTATGAACCTGACAATCCCACAGATGCAAAACGAGGTCCCAGCATGCAAAGTGACTTGCCCAGGGTCGCACAGGATGAGAATCTAAGTCCCCTATCTGCATGAGGGGAAATAAACCATGTTACACAAATAACCACAAAAAACCAAGTCCCCTTTTTGGCTTTTTAGCTGAATCTGTCCAGCCTCCCCCTCCCCAACCTTTAAGCTCCTAGAGTAGGCAACAGCAGGCTGCTTGCACTTCCTAGGCATCGAGCTGATGGGCACTGCCATGCCTGAGCTCATGCTCTTCCTTGGTTTCTTCCACTGGGGGTGCCCTCCCTCTCCCCTTTACCTGCAGACTCCATTGGTCTGGGGAAGCTCATCTGCATCCTGCAGCACCCTGTGCAGGCGAGCCCTCCTGAGAGGTTGGTTCTGACTCAGTATCTGACAGGGTCAGCTACTCCCCCCTGTATCCAGTGTACTCATGTCACCTGTCACCGTGGTCCTCATCTCCAGCTAACTTGTGGTTATCTATTGAAGTGTCCACCACCCACCCTGCTCCTCTTTCCCAAGGGCACTGGCTTGTGTGAGTCATCTCTGTGGATCCTCCAGGCCCAGGCCCAGCACACAGCAAGCAGCCACCTTGGTACCCTAAGAGCACAGGTGGTAGTCATGTGTGTCCGTGTGACTATCCTGCCTGATGACTATCCCTCTAGAAGCCACAGCCCACTATGCACAAAAGCCACCCACATCCAGTCTTGTGATTCTCTCCACCAGGTACAGAAAGTCGCCACCTCACACAAATGACCTCACACACTCAGAATTCCTCACACCCAGCCTCACACAATCACATTCCCTCAGATATATACCAGTGTACAGTCTCTTGCTCCGGTTAGACCTGCCGCCTCATGCAAAGACATGCACACATATGCACAGGCACACACATTTCCATCACAACTGATAGAATCCTACCCCCTTTCCACAGCACAGGACCTCAGCCAATTCAGTTGCCTACACAGGAGTCTACACCGTACCTCCCACACTGGCCATCTGACCCTGACTTGCCTCTTCTCTTGATTTAGTTGGACCCTTGGCCTCCCTACTTCCTTCTGTCTCCAATCAAATGTTCTCCCACTTCCCAGACGTGGGTCACCTAGACCCACGTGCCCTGGAGAGTCAGTCAAACAGAGCAATATACACACCATTCCCCAACACAACCCTAGAGCTCTCTACCAGGCTTTTGTCCATTCTGTTTCTCTCTCCTGTAATGCCTTCTCACTCTCTACACCTATTCAAACTCTTCCCAACCTTCCACTCTTGTCCATCCTTCTCCAGCAAGCTCTCTTGGACACCACCCCTCAGCCCACCTTAATATTTCTCTTCTCTTGGGGCCAAGAACATATTTAGCTCATTACTGAAGCCAGGTATGCTCAATCATTTCAACCCTTCACAGCCTGCCTATTTTCCCAAAAGATTTCTCATCTCCTCTGGGAGATAGAGAACTTGTGGAGAACACAGCCACTGTCTTTTGATCCCTCTCAGTACATAGCTTGAAGCCTTGCACACAATAGGTAGAAGAATCAATAAGGGAGAGAGGAAGAGAGGGAGGGAAGAAATAAATGAGAGTATGAATGAATAAATGAGTAGATGAGTTGAGTGACTGAGTGAAGCAATGAGTGAGAGAATGAGGTGAGCCTCTGGAAAAACTATGGGATCAATGTGATTGAGATGCTGAAGGGAAGGAGGAAAGAAAGGAGAGGAGGGATTCTCATCTGGGCCTTAATCAAAACAAGAGCCACCAATCACTGCACACTTGCCCAACCATGCACCAGACCCCATGCTGGGCTCCTTGTGTTTTCTTGCTAATCTGCATGACAACCCAGAGAGGTATAGTCTCACTGTACTCAGGAGGAAAATGAAGCACAAGAAGAAAATCCTTGCTCCAGTTTACACAGAGAATAAGCAGCAGAACCAGAGGTAAAAGCAGATTCATCTACTGCTAAAGGCACAGAAAGGGAAAGTCTTGGGGTATGTGCCCACTTGGGAATCTCCTGGATTTGCTCCTAACATAGACACATGATAGAAGATGTGGGTCCTATAGCCCATAAAGGACACCTTTCATCCTCCTGCCGACAGCCTCCAGGGATTCTTAGAACCAGCTTCTGGCAGATGCATAAACATTTAGGATCATTGCATCTGGGGGAAATGGCTTCCCCTCAGATCCAGAGATCCCTACAACTGTAGAATCAAAATCTCGAAAGTACAGAATCAAGGACTCTTAACATCTCAGAATATTTAAATCCCACCATCAGAAATTTTTTGAAATGTCAGAATCATAAAATCTTAAAACCACAGGATATTGGAGAATCCAAAATCACTGTAGAAATAGAAACTACAGGATTGCATGAACTGTATCACTGGATGATCATATCTTTAATTCACACTTTCTTATCACTGATGGAAATTCCTTTGTACACAGCAACACCCACTCTGGCATCTCAGGTTGACAGACTGTCAGAGCTGGAGAACCCTTGGAGATCCTCTGGTCAAACCTCCCTCCTCCTTTTACACATGAGGAAATTAGGTAGCAGAGAGGCCAAGTGACTCGTCCAAGTTGGCCAGCTCACACTTCCTCAGGCTGAGGGCTGGAGAAGGCAACAGGCTTGCATGTGGTGAGAACACCACACCATTCATTCATGATTAGGGTGTTGACAATACCTCAAATTAAACCCTATTCTCTCTCCCAGCCACTGTTCCCAGCCCTGGATAAGAAAGCAGGTAAGGCCCTGGTGAGGACAGGGAGAGGGAAGCAGGGGTGGGGTGGAACATACATCAGACAGAGAGAAGAGATCAGCTTTTATTGATGGAAATTCCTTTGTACACAGCAACACCCACTCTGAAAGGCCTTTTCCTCCTGATCATATTTACAGAGCACTATGGGAGTGGCAGGGGGCATGGGACAAAGCCCTCAAGCAGTGGAAGAGATGGCAGCAATGGCCACAGCAAGGGAGAGCGACGGGGGGAACTCGGCAGGTCGGGGCCCGCCCCCGTCTGGTCCTCTGAGCCCTAGGCACCCTGCATCTCTGTTTGTGCTCACAGAGGACAGAGGTAGGTCCTTGGGATGTCATTTGGAGACCTCTCCAGGAGTGGCAGGCTCCAGGGTGCCTGGGAAGTGGGGTGCAGGTGTGGGAGGGTCCACGTTCCAAGCTCCAAGCTCTGCTGCTCCCACATTTTAGTCAGATCTAAGGCTCCAGCCTTTATAATTTCGGGGGCTGGAGTCCAGGGGAGACAGCAGTGGGGGTAGAAATTCCAAGAAGGAGGTGGGGGAGGGAAGGGGCACTATGCTTGCCCATCTGGTTCTTGAAGCAGGAATGGGGTCCCACGGGGGATGCGGGGAAGGGGGCAGGGGGCTGGTTAAGGCTTTTGCTTCTGCATAGAAAATGGCCCTTGTCCTCTCAGTTACCGAGAGGAGGGACTGCTGCACTCGGAGGCTGGACAGCAGAACTGATGAGCGTCTTCCTCTTCCTCTTCCTCAGTCTCCTCCTCCTCCTCTTCCCTGGGACCAGGAAGGGCAGGGTAGAGGCCACAGGCGGCGGGTGACAGAGAGAGGCAGAGGCATTAGTTTGCAGAGCAGGGGAGATACATGAAGGGCTGGAACCAGGGAGGTGGGGCAATGGTGGAGGTCAGAATGGGGAGGCCAGCCAGATTGTGCTTGGCCACACCCTACTAGGGCTCAGTCTCAGGTTTTAGGAAGAGTATACAAACTCCACAGCAGACCAGACCGGCACCCAACTTTTATTTGAATATAAATAGTAGCAATTTGCCCTCTAGAGCACTTTGCAGTACTTCACCTCATTTAACTCCCTCCCCCCCCCCCCCCAACCTTGCAACATTTGAGAGATAGGGAATGGAAGCTCAGAGAGGGTAGATTAGCTGCCCCAGGCCACATACCTGGATGAGAGTTAGAGTCAGGATGTAAACCTGGAGTTCCAAGCCTCAGACTCATCCCTCTAGGGCCTTTGGTGAATTTGGCACTAGCTCTAGAAATCCACCCTGCCCCGGAAGGACAAAGATTTGTATTTCCTGAAGGCTCGGGCTTGGGAAACTAGGAGATACTTAGAAATGGAGTGTGGGAAAGCTCACAGCTTTGAATGCAAACAGACCTGGGTTCCAATACCAGCTGTACAAGTGCTTCCAGGCTATGTCCCCAAGGCATATTATCACCCCTCTTGGAGCCTCAGTTTTCTCATCTGTAAAAAATGGGGCTCACAGGCCAACCCCACTGGGTTGTTGAAAGGACTGGAACATACGTCAAGTGCCTGGCAAAGAAGAGCAATGGGGATGTGGTGGTGGTGGTGGTGGTTATTCACTGCTCATGAGCTGAATGTAATTCCCAGGGTGGCCATTTGCACCCACACAGAAGTGCCACAGAGGCAGGGAGGAGTCATTGCAGGAATAAACGCCTGTCCTGAGAGCACTGCGGAGTGGTCCCAGGGGCCAGTCTGCATGTGGCAGTCACTGGAGCTGCACTACAGTTTCAAGGGGTGGGTGGACAGACAGTAGGGCTAGGGGTCGGGGCTGTGGGACCCCGTGCCTTGGGAGTGAAAAGCCTGATCTGCAGAGAGCCCATGAAACAGTATCACTCCACTCCTGGACCCCTGGGCTTGGGAGAGGCAGTAGGTATGGAATCCAGGAAATTGGAGGATTGGAAAAAGGTGGGAAGGAAAGAGGATAGGCAAGGGAAGGCACTGCTGTCCATCTCACAGACAGACAAGCATGCGCACGCACACACACGCAGGCACGCTCACACTCACACGCAGCACGCTCACACTCATACATGCGCACGCAGGCACGCTTGCACACACACCCTCCTTGTAGTCAGAATTCCCTCTGACACATTGTTCCACAGAGCCCCTGAGTCAACAGAATCACATGAACCAGGGCTCAAGTCCCGAGCAAGTAGCTCCCCCTTTCTGAGTCTCCCATTCCTCATCTATAAAAGGAGAAGCAGGCTCCACATCTCTCAAGGCTGTCATGAGGAACAAATAATCTTCCAGGCCCTCTGCTCACTTCCCTCCTATCCAGGCCAGGCCCCTGCTACCCTTCACCCTGACACTGCAGCCATTTCCTGATTTCTTCTTCCTGCCCTCCTGGACCACATTAGCCTTCCTGAAGCCCACCTTTGACCATGAATCTCTTCTGCTCAGACACCCACTTTGGCTCCCCACTCCTTGGACTTTAGAGTCAGACTGACCTGAGTTTTCATTACCAGCTCACCACCTTCTAGCTGGATGAACTTGGGTCTATTTCTTCACTTCTCTAGGACTTGTTTTCCTTGTCTGCAAAATGAGGAAATAGCTATTCCTCAGGGCTTGGTGGGATTAAATAAATTCAAGTATGTAAAGCACCTACCACAGGGTAGGTCTGGTGCTTCATACATGGTAACTTATTATTACTTGTCGTTATCAATGACATCAATGTTATCCTGCTCACTCATGCCCAGCCTTCATCAAACTAGCTTGTTCATGATTCCATCAGCATGCCCAGCCTCTTCACGCCTCTATGCCTTTGCTAATTCTATTTCTTCCTTCTGCCCAGATCTTTGCCTATTGAAATCCCATCTGAACTTCATGGCCCAGCTCAAATGCTGCTTCCTACAGGAAGCCCTCCCTGACTCCCAACCAAAAGTATTCTTTGCTTCCTCTTAGCTCCAGCATCCATGCCCTTGGCCAGGAATCCCCATTTATTGCTTTGAACTTTCCTGAAGCATTTCTTTCACCAATTTTCTCAATGCCCTTGTATTCCCCTCGCCCCACTATCACCACCACCTCTGCTTTCCTTTCCCTATGCTATTTAAGGCCAGTCCCTCCACCTGGGCTCTGGAGCCCACCCCTGCTACCTCCTCCACAGCAATCATCCCCTCTCCCTTCTGTATTTCAACCTCTCCCTCTCGGTGCCTCCTTCCTACCAACATTTATAGAAGCTCAAGTCTCTCCCATCTGGGATTAAAAAACCCTCTATCTGCCCCCACATCTCCCTCTAGCACTTACTGCCCCTCTCTCCTCTTCACAGCTAAACTTCTTGAGAAATTCGTCTACACTGGCCATCTCCATTTCAGTACCTCCCACAAGCTCTTCAACCCACTGCAATCTGCCTCATGCGCCCACCACGCCATGGAAACTGCTCTTAGTAAGGTCGCCCAGGACCTCCTAGTGGTTAAAGCCAACAGACTCTCTTCCACCCTCATCTTACTTCCCCAACTGTAACATTTGCCACTCTTAACAAGCCCCTCCAGTGCACAGAGGGCTCTTTCCTTCCTCTGCTTCAGTGAGCCTACTCCCTGCTGGTTTTCCTCCTACTTCTCTGCCCACCCCAGCTCTTCTTCCTCTCCCCATTCCTTATGTGCTAGTACCTCTTACCCAGCTCTGCTCTGATGCTGTTCTCTTCCATTCCACACTCTGTCACTGATCTCATTCCATTGCATAACTTCAGGTATCGCTGAGGACCCCTGCAGCTCTCTCTCTAGCATGGTCTCTCTCCTGGGTCCCAGACCCATCTTGCCTAAGGTTTGCTGGAAGCTCCACCAGGATGGCCCTTAGGGCCTTCAGAGCTCACCTCTAACTCACCATCTTACCACCGCAAACATATCTTCCTGCATTTCCCACCTTACCAAAGGCACCACCATTCATCCAGTTGCCCAAGCCCAGAACACACCTGGGAGTCACCCTAGATTCTTCCTGCTCCCTTAGCAATTCCAGTGATCAAATCCTGTTTATTGTACCTGCTAAATAGATCCCAAAAGCTATAAATACATCACCTGCCCCCTACCACCTCATTTTCTACTCTTCTTGCTCCTTGTTCACTCTGCAATCATACTGGTCTCTCTAATGTCTCTCAAACATAATGAGCGCACTTGCCTCAGGGCTTTTGCACTGATATTCCTCCCCAAGATAGGTGTGGCACCAGACACAGCCTACATATATTTAGTTGTTTACTTATGAATTATCTGTCTCACCCACTGTAAGATCTATCAAGACAGGCATCTGTTTTGTTCAGTGCTATACCGCTAATCCCCAGCACAGTGCCTGGGACTCAATAAATATTTGTCAAATGGATGAATGCATTGCCAGGTCTGAACACTAGCACTTACTGTGAACTCCACCCTCGGTCATCTCCACCTCCCACCCTCACCCATTATCTTTTTAGTCTTTAACTCCGGTCCTCTCTTCTTCCCAATCACCTCTCAAATCTATCTCCTCTGCTCCCTCCCCATTGCCATACCTTAGCTTATCTCTCTCTTGGGTTACTACAACAGCCTCCTCCCTAGTTTCCCTTCATTCTAAAGTGCTCACTTGATATTGTCATTTTCCCTACTCAAGAACTGCTCATGGCTCTCCAGCTGCCTACCACCAAAAAGAAGCCTGGATTCCCCAGACAGCTGTTTGAAGCATGTCTAATCTCGACACACGCCAATGTTTAGTTTCACCATTTCTTACCTCCAGGTCTTTGTTTACACGCTCAGAGCATCCTCTCCCACTTCTACCTCTTACAATCTTTATGAACGTCAAATGACTGGCTCAAACACTACTTTCTTCAGAAAATTCACAAACCAGAAGTAATTCCTCTCCAAAATCCATAGAGAAGTGTCTCCAATGTCCCTCAGGATCTCCAAGTATCAGGAGTAGGATGGAAGGTAGTAATTACGTCTGGGACCAAAGACTTTTGGGGCTGGGTTAGCACTAATAGGGGTTCCCTTTTCCTCCTGCACTATTACCCTGGACTCTGTCCCCCTGGACCTCTGCTAACACCAATTCATCCTTGACTCCTCTCTTTCCCTCAACTTCTATTGGTGCTATTTCATTAATAACTCTCAAAGGATTTAGATTCCATAATTTGAAGTTAAAATGCTTCTATGTGAATGGTGCCCACTGAAGTAGTGCAACAGTAGCCCTGCTCAATCCATTTCTTCTATGCTAACACTCCAGTTTGGGTCTTCCAGCTGGCCTCCATGCACAGAATCCATTTTTCATACTGCAAATGTGATGTTTCTAAATGACAAATGTTACCAAATTCCTCTCCTATTTATAATCCATTCACATGACAGTTCGTCACCAGAAACACTGATTCTTAACCTTTTGGGAGAAACACAAACTCTTTATGTATTTAATGAAAGTCATTAACCATCTCCCTGACAAAAAAATACACATAGGTATACACACACAACATTTTTCATTCAGTTTCAGGAGGCTCATGGGCCACTTGAAGCCCATCTGGGGTCCATACACTCCAGGTTAAGAACCTCTGGCTCTACCCAATAACATCCAGGTTCTTTTGTATATACTGTTCCTTCTGACTGGACTGTTCTTCCACACTTCACCTTTCTGTCCCTAGCTAACTCTTACATATCCTCTAAGGCTTAGCTCTTAGGCTGAGTGGACCTGCATTAGACCTAGCTGGGGCCAGATCCCTTCCTCTGGGTTTCCACAGCCCCCTGTGCTCTCCTCTCTTATAGCCCTTCTCAGTCTCCCCAACTGACTGGGAACTTGTGGAAGGCAAGAACCATTACCCAGCACAGGCTGTAGCCACAGCAGAACTCCATAAGTGTCTACTGAAATGAATACTAACAACTGCTACACTGTTTTGAGTACCCATTGTGTGCCAGGCACTCAGCGAGGTGAGTTCTATTTGTGATCTCATCTACTCTTCAATAAACAAACCCCATGATGTTGGTGGTATTGTGTCCTTTTTAACAGATAAGGAGGTAGGCTAAGAGATGTGGAGTGGTTCAGCTAGTGAGTGACAGAGTTGGGATTGAAATTGAGATGTGTTGGCACCAATGCAAGTATTGGTCCACCATGCCCCCCTGCCCTGGATTGTGAGATTGAGAGATGGCATCAGCAAAGAAAAAACAAAACAAAAAACAACAGCAGCCCAGCTGGCGTGGCTCAGTGGTTGAGCGTCAACCTATGAACCAGGAGGCCACAGTTCCATTCCCAGTTGGGGCACATGCCAGGGTTTTGGGCTGGATCCCCAGTAAGGGGCGTGCAGGAGGCAGCCAATCAATGATTCTCTCTCATCATTGATGTTTCTATCTCTCCCTCTCCTTTCCTCGCTGAAATCAATAAAAATATATTAAAACAACAACAAAACAAACAGGACTAAGACCCAAGGCCAGAATACCCTGCCTGGGCTCCATTTCCCAGAGCCACCTACTTTGACTTTCCCTCCTGTGTCACCTTCATGCAAGGCCAGGGACCTGACAAGGACCTTTCTTCTTTTGGTACCATCCCATGTACTACTTTCAGCCTCATTCCAAAGCTGCAGTATGGCCAGGCCATCCTTTTCTCCAGAACCATCCCCAGGCACATACAGATTTTAGATCCCATCTAATCCAATGCTACACACTCGACCAGGAGGAAAACAAGACACAGATAGTCTCTGCCCTTCAAGAATTGATAGTCACCCAGGAGTTTTACTTTTATCGTCTCCAATCAGCCCTGAGAGATAAGTAGGCATTATCCTCATTACACAGACGAGGAAACAGAGGCTCAGATGTTAAATGTCTTGGCCCAAGTCATAGAGTTGGTAAGTGGCCAAACTTGGACTTGAATAAAGGTACTGACTCAACCATTTTTCCCCCATTAGGTCATCCCACTTGGAAGAGCCAAAAGTGGGCAACTATTTCTGGCAGGGATGGGGGAAGAAGGAAAACTATTACTATTTCAACACTCAATATACATGTCCCCTCCTGTAGGATATAGAAAGGTTAGGTGCTCCTCCTCTGGCAGCCGTCTGAGCCTACTTCTGTCCCATCCCAAACCATACTCCACTGTCATTGTCTATGTGTCTCTCTCCCTTCTAAAAGTTGAACTCCCTAATGGTAGAACTAGATACAGTTCACTCCCATATCCAACCAAGGTTCAGCACAAGGCCTAACCAAGGGCAGGCAGGACAAACATTTGCTAAATGAATGAGGTGGTCTTTCAGCTAGTTATTAAAAAGAGAAGCAAGATCTGAACAGTGGATACAGGAAAAAGATATCGAGGAGAAGGGAAATGAGTTAGTAAAAGCAAGGAAATGGCACCAAAGAAATAGGCCAATGCTTTCAAAATTGTGACAGGGTGCGTATAACATGTTGTCATTGTTGTTATGGGGATTTTGTTTTCCTTACAAGAATGGGAGCATACTATAAGCCCTGTTCTGCAACTTGCTTTTTTCATATAATAATAAAACTTGGAGATCTTTCCATGCCAGTATATTGAGATAAATCTTTTTCTTTTGATCTGCTACAGAGTAATCATGAAGATGGATCATGAAGGAAAAGCTGTTCCTTAGTAATGGACATTCAGGTAGTTTTAATTTTCGCTATTACAAACAATGCTGCAATGAATATCTTTGCATATGTCTGGAAGTAGTTTTGAAGGATAAGTTCTTAAACATTGAATTGCTGGGCCAAAGGAATGAACATTTTGTTTAAAATGTAGATAAAAAGTTATTTCTGTTGCTTTAACACTTTTACAGACTAAATACAAATAGAGTATTCCTGCTAATATAATCCTGTTTTTATCTTGAGAAGCATATGTCATGCAAGCTTTTCATTAAGAGTTGGTTGAGCCCAGCCAGTGTAGTTCAGTGGTTGAGCATTTTCCCATGAACCAAGAGGTCACAGTTCAATTTCTGGTCAGGGCACATGCCTGGGGTTGCAGCACAATCCCCAGTGGCAGTCGGGGGGAGGGGTGTGCTCTCTCATCATTGATGTGTCTTTCTCTCCCTCTCCCTTCCTCTCTCAAAATCAATAGAAAAACATTTAAAAAGAGTTGGTTGAGAATGCTATCCTATAAAGATATATGATAAAGTATGACTTAGATTTGCAGTTGGAATTGAGGTATTTCAGGAAAGCCTCTCTCTGCTAGCCAAATTGGGGTCCATACAGTAGTAAAACCTTAGAGAAATCTAGCTTTAAGACATCGTTCCTAGCTTGGAAGTACTAGTATCTGACATTTAAGATTCTGGTAGCAACTAATAAAATTGTCCCATTAAAACAATGGTACCAATTTGTACTCCAATCAAGGTGAGAGGTTCTGTTCCCTCACAACCCTTTCAATATTTTAAATTTTAGTCCTTCCAAATTGATGCTTCATTGTTGTTTTAGTTACATTTCTTTGGCTTTAGTAAGCTTGAGCATTCTTTCTCATTCATTAGTTAATTGTCTATTTCTTCCCTGAATTTTCAAATCATGTTATTTCTCCATTTTAAATGGGTTCTACACCTTTTTTCTTATTTTTTTTCCTTTTTTCTTATTGATTTCCAGGAGACAATATAGATACAAACAGAGATAGGAACCTTTGCCTGATATCTATGTAACAAATACTTTCTCCTAGCCTGTTGTTTATGTTTCAACTTTGTATATAGCATCCTTCTCCACACAGAAGTTCTTAACCTTAATGTAGTTGAAATTACTGCTCTTCACTTTATGGCTTATGGGTTTTTAAGTCATGCTCAGAAAGGCTTTTCTACCCTAATACTAAATATTCTGATAGATCTCAGAGGGAAATGGGGGGGGGGAGGGCAAGGGAAGAGATTAACCTAAGAATTTATATGCATATTATGCATATATGCATAGCCCAGGGACACAAACAATAGTACAGTGAATGCCTGGGGTGAGGGGGTGGGGTGGGGGCCAGGTAGAGTTAACAATAAAAATAAAAATTTTTTAAAAAGAACACATGGAGGCAAAAAATAAAATCCCTACATTGACAAAATGTGAAAAAAAAAATCTGGATTTTCCTTTGGCAGTTTTACAGCTTTATTTTTTGTATTTGTTTATGTATGAGGTAAGGGTTTTAATTTAATTTTTTTCCAAGTGGTAGCCAATAATCCCATCCCATTTACTGACTCATCCCACTGATTTGAAATGTGTTCTTTATCCTAAATTAAATTCCCATATGAACATTTGGATTTGTTTCTAAACTCTCTATTTTGTTCCATTTATGCATTCTTCTGTTTCTGTGATGATTTCTAATTATTGCAGTTTTATGGTAAATTTTTTGTATCAACTAGGGCAAGTCCCCCCTCATTGTTCTTTTTAAAAACTTTTCTTAGTAATTCATGGGCATTTACTCTTCCAAACGAACTTCAAAATCCAATTGCCCAATTCTCAAAGAAAATATCACTGAAATTTGAATGAGAAATGCATAGAACCTTTTGACCAAATTGGGGGGGGGGGGAGGAGGAGGAAATGTCATTTTTACCTTGTTGAATCTTCCCATCCAGGAATAGGATAGGACTCTTGATTTATTCAAGTTTCCTTACAGCCTTTGATGAAATTGTATAGTTGTGTTTTTTTTTGTGTGTGTGTCTGAACTTTTATAGTTTTCTATAGAAAACTATTTCACATTTCTTGTAAATTCCTAGGGATTTTATAATTTTTTTAGTTATTGTGAATGAAATCTTTTTCTATTATGTCTTCTAATTAGTTATTGCTAGCATTCAGAGAAACTGTTTAGGTGTATGTTTTCCTGTATCTACCCATCTCACCGAATTTTCCTATTAGTTGTAATAATTTTTTGCTTTATCTGTTTATCTAAGTTGACACCCATATGATCTTCAAATCACGCTAACTCTGACTGTTTCTAATATTTATACCACTTATTTATTTTTTTAAATCCCATTGGTTCAACTTCCAGAAAAACAATGGCTAATGACAGTGATAGCAGTCATGCTTATTTTGTTCCTGAATTTAATGGAAATTTACCTAGTACTTCCCTGTTACATTTGATGATTGTCTTTGGTTTCTGACAAAAATTATTTACCAAGTTAAGGAAGTTTTAATTGATTCCTAGCTTACTGTACTAGTTATCTATTACTGTGTAACAAATTACCCCAATGCAGCAAGATAACTAAGACACTAGGAGTTTTTAAATCAAGAATGAATATGTAGGTCAATGGGGGGAAAAGGAGACATGTGTAACACTTTAATCAATAAAGAATGAATGAATAAATAAATAAATAAATAAATAAATATGTAATTTTACCAGATGATTTTCTCCCCCAGCATTTATGGAGATAGTTATATGATCTTTCTCTTGAATCTATTAATGCAATTAATTACAATAACATCTTTCCCAATGTTGAACAATCCCTGCACTACTGGGACAAGCCTTCCTTTGTCATGACACATTCATCTTTTAATAAACTGATGGATTCAGTTTGATAATTAAAATATTTGTTACTCTATTAATATGTGAGATTAGTCTATAGTTTTCCTCTTTTTGTCTAAACCTGTCCAATTATACTAGCTTTCTTTTTTAAAAAAATATATTTTATTGATTTTTTACAGAGAGGAAGGGAGAGGGATAGAGAGTTAGAAACATCGATGAGAGAGAAACCTCGATCAGCTGCCTCCTGCACACTCCCTACTGGGGATGTGCCTGCAACCAAGGTACCCGCCCTTGACTGGAATCAAACCTGGGACCTTTCAGTCTGCAGGCCGACGCTCTATCCACTGAGCCAAACTGGTTCAGGCTATACTAACCTTCTGTTTATTTTTATTCTTTTTATTATTTTTATATGCTATATAATAAAAGCCTAATATGCTGTGTCTGGTCGATCAGTAGGCTGTTCAGCCAATCAAAGCGTAATATGCTAATGATATGCTAAGGCCACTCAACCGCTCACTATGACGTGCACTGACCACTAGGGGGCAGACAGTCAACTGGTTGACCAGTCACTATGACGTGCACTGACCACCAGGGGGCAGACACTCTGACTTGTAGGTTAGCTTGCTGCTGGGGTCCGGCCAATCGGGATTGAGCTAGATGAGCCAGACATGCCCTGGAGCCTTCCTGCGGTCCCTCTCTGGCTGACCAACCTCCCATGTCCCTCCCCGGCCCCGATTGTGCACCTGCACCAGTGGGGTCCCTCGGCCTGGCCTGCACCCTCTCGCAATCCGGGACCCCTTGGGGAATATTGAAGAGCCAGTTTTGGCCTGATCCCGCAGGCCAGGCAGAGGGACCCCACTGGTGCACGAATTCATGCACTGGGCCTCTAGTGTGTGTGTACACACACTAGCCTTCTGGAATGAACTGGGAAGCTGTCAATCTTTTCCTATTATCATTGAATCATTCAAGATTCTATAGAACTTCCGTACCAATTGGGCCTGGTATTATTTCTGAGGAGAAAACTTTTTGGCCATCTTTTAAACTTATTCTATTCTGCTCAGGTTTTCTGCCACTTCTTAAGTCATTTGGTAATTTATATTTTCCTACAATACCACCCATTTCATCTAGATTTTCACATTTACTGGCATAAAATTATACAAAGCATTTTCTTATGACATGTATTGTCTCCTCAGAATCTGTGGTTAAATTGCTTTTATCATAGATTATTTTGTGTTTTCTTGCCTTTTCTCAAACATATCTGCCAGAGGACAATTTGTCCAGTTTACTGGCCTTTTCAAAACCTATCTCTTAGTCAATCAAATCTTTTGTTTTCTATTTCACTAATTTCTGGTTTTTATCTACAGTAATTATTTTATTCTGCTTTCACTTGATGTTCTTTTTCTACATTCTTGAGTGGAATAATGAGTTCATTCAATTTAAACTGTCTTGTTCTCTGGTAAAAGCATTTAAGACCACACATTTTCCTCTGGGAACCCCATAGTCATATTCCATAGGCCTTGATATACAGTATTCTCATTGGCATTTATTCTAAATAGTCCATAAATTCCCCTCTTCTTTCCTCTTTAACATAATTATTTTTAAATTTTCAAATGGGCCTAGCCTTTTTGCCATTGCTATTAATATCTCATTTTATTGCATTATAATTAGAAAATGTAAAATGTGTTTTCCAATTAAGTTGGAAATAATGTTCTCCCAAGGTGTGGGCAGATTGTTCCCTCTGCCTAAATACTCTTCCCTATCTTATCCAAATGGCAAACTCTTACTCATCCTTTGAAAACAGTTCAAATGTTCTATATTCTAGGGCCAAACACTCCTGCTTTTGGTGACAGGTATCTGGAGAAGAATTTTTAAGGCAGGACAAACTATAAACAGGTGCTCAATGTCCTCTTTGGTCTCCTAACCTGGTCCCCCAATCATTCTCCTCACTCACTCTGCCACCCGTGCCACAGTCACTCCAGGGGCTAGAGGGAGATAAGGGGAGGGTGTGGCAATGTTTTTGCCTATTTGTCTGCACCGGTGAAGGATTGGGGGAGGGATGGGTCTAGCTCTTACCTGCTCTCTGCCAGCCTGCCTGAGGGGGTAAGCTTCATGGAGTCAAGGACCTGAGTAGGACAGCAATACTGGTGTAGAGTATGAGACGCTGTGGACCTGAGAGACAGCGAGAGACAGAGAAAGAGAGACAGAGAGAGACAGGGAGGGTGGGGGAGAGGCAGGGTGGGGAATGGGGACAGTGAGGTGAGTGAGTGGGGGAGGGGGAAAGGGAAGATGAGAGGCATGGGTGATGGAGGATAGGGGATGGAAGAGGAAGGGTGTGAGGCAGGGAGGCAAGAAGGAGGAAAGGAGGGAGGAAACGGAGAAAGGGAGGGAAGGAAGGAAGGAAGGAAGGAAGGAAGGAAGGAAGGAAGGAAGGAAGGAAGGAAGGAAGGAAGGAAGGAAGAAAAAAAGAAAAAAACCACAAAGTCAAGAAAGAGAGGACGGCACTCGAACCACAAACAGAACACAACGACAACAGGGGGCAGCAGAGACAAAAGAGCCGGGCTGGGCCTCCCGTGTTCCAGGTGACTCCGTGGGGACCTTGGCCACGGAGACACTGGCACACCACAGCAGGGAAGGGGGAAGGGAGCCCTCCTCACACCAGACGCCACACGAGTAGGGAAGAGGGGGAGGGGGAGGGGGAGGGAGATGAAAGAGAAAGGCAAAATATGTAGGGGTCTCCCCCTTATATCGGGTACTCCTCACAATAAGGGGAGGGATGGAGAGAGGAGCAGCTCTGGGTCCAAAGGGGGAAGAGTCCAGGCCAGGTGGGTGGAGGAAACACTGTAGGAGAGGGAGAGAGACAGCCAGAAACTGAAAGAGACAAGGAAAGGGTGAGACAGAACTGGAGAAAGACAGAGAAAGAGGAAGACAGAGAAGGGGCGAGACAAAGGACACAGAGAGAAGACAGGAAGAGGCAGCGAGTGCCAGAGGAGAGGCGAGGAGAGGGCTGAGGAGAGCTGACAAGGTGTCAGTGGTCTTGGTGACAGGATGGGACTAGGGGGTGAGCGGGCGAGTGGGGCCCAGCTAGCCAGAGGTCAGGCTAGTTCCAAGGAGCAGAAGTCTTAGCTTCCCAGGCCAGTGCTGCACCCCCAGCCCCGGGCTGGGCCCACGCTCCGCCCCCCCAGCACTGTGTCCCCACCCCTACAGCAGGGTCCAAAGGCCCCTCTGCCTCCTGCTTCCCATGATTAAAGTCCAGAGAATGCAAAGGGAGGAGTGGCAGCGGGGTGGTGAGGCTGAGGGGCTGGCCCCGCCCCTACCCAGCACGGGGCAGATGCTGGTAGTGGAGCTGGCCCTTCCTGGTCAGCCAGCCCCTGCCTCCCATAAGCCCCTGGAGGCTGCTTGTGGTCAGGGCCTGGCATTCAAGAGCCCAAATAAAGGCCTGAAAATGTGGCTGCAGGCTAGGTCAGCTGCCCACTATATCACTTGCTGCACACTGGAGGATACCCAAAACTTAGAACCTTTAGAATCTTGGAATCTGAGACTCTTATCAGAGCCTCTGAATCATCGTCAACACCAGAATGACAGTCTCAGCTGCTACCCATGTGCCAGTCACCCGCCCATAGTCCTCGGCCCCTTATCTCCTTAATCCTGAGACTCAGAGACTCTTCAGCTGCTGGAATGTTGGTATCAAGGAATCTCAGCAGCTATCTGGAGCCCTGCAGTGCTGGGCCAGGCTAGCACCCCAGATCAGCTACCAATCACACCCCTCCTGGCCACGGACTGCCCTGCTTGGGCCTCCGGGGTCTTTACGGCGCTGGGCACCCTGATGTCTACGGGCTTCCCCACTGGAGCGGGCTCCCTCCCCCAGGCCAAAGGCCTCCAAGAGTCCAAGAGGGGAGCCAGGAACCAGGAAGCCAGGAGGCTGCTGAATCAGCAGCCCAGGGACCAGGTCCAGGCCTGAGCAGGAAGGGAGGGGGTCAGGCTGCAGGGGTTGCGGGGACCCAGGTTCCTACCTGCTACTCCTCCCGGGGGGCTCCATGGATCCGGACCTGTCCGGAGGGCAGGCCCCCTGGCCCTGGGCGGTGCCTCCACCGTGTCACCAAACCCTCCTCCCCAGCCCTTCCCTAGAAGGAGGAACCAAAGAGGCGGGGCCAGGCCAGCTGGGCTGTAGGCCAGACTGCAACTGGAAACTTTGCTCTTTCCCTTGCTCCCCCAGGAGGTTTGGGAAGTCCTGGTAAGAGGAAGCTGGTTTGTGAGCCCACAGTGGCTCGGATGGGCCAAACCCCAGGCTGGGCTCCCTATGTGCACCTCCACCCAAGCACCCTGTCAAGTACGCGTCAACAGCACTGTTCTCAAGAGAAAATGGAGATGGCAACATGGCACAGGTCACACAGCCAGGAGGTGGCAGATCCCCAAGATCAGGACCTGGTTTGGCCATTTCCAAACCTGGAATCTGTCCCCTCAGCCGTATCGCTGCCTTGTGAACACAGCAACCTTTCCATAGAGGCCCTTTCACACACCCTCATCTTGAGCACGGCTAAAGAGACCATTTGGTTGCTCTGGGAGGCTCCGGATCCCGTAAAATTCAAAGCACTCATTTTGGGAAATCAGACTGGCCCTGGCCAATATTCTTGAGCACTGCAATAAGTCCTCATTCATTCGGTGTTGTTTTCTGCACTGGCTGAGAGAAAAGCTCCCTGCAGAGAAGGACAAAAATCAGAAGAAATGCCCTTCACAATCAAGAGGCTGTTTTGCCAAGGAAGTGGCCCCACCTGGTCTTACAGAAAGGGAAACTGAGGCCTGGGGAGGGGAAGAAAAGAGTCTTCCTCACATTCCCACAGCTGGGCAGACTAGAACCTAGGCCCTGACTCCCCAATTACCTACCACAGAATGGGCGGGGCTGGCCAAAGGAGAGAATGTGGAGGATCTGAAGGATGCGGGCTCCTGAGCAGCACCCCAGATCCAGCTCAGAGCATCCCTGTCCTTTCACTGCCCCAGAGCCCAGGCCCCTGGCTGTTCTGAGCAGAAGGCAGCCCTGGGAGGGTCCAGGGGGCCAGTGATCCAGAAGGAATAGGAGCTGACAGGCAACAGGCCAGCCTTCCTGCTTCCCTGCTGGGGCAGCTGGTTCCTCTCAAGAAAGCCAAAGCTGCGGAGAGAGATAGGCCCTCCAAACCACCACAAAGTTGGCATCTATAGGCCCTTTGTGGCCTCTTCTGCCCACCCCTAAAGATCCTTGGTTCTCTGGACTCTGGACTCAGTGCCTGTTCTTTTCTCTCTCCTTTAGCAACTCTAGTTCCTGACGTAGCTACACCTGGTGCCCATTTGCAGTTACAGTGCTAAGAGCTGCACCTCTGGCCCAACCCACCTCTTGGCCTGGCAGGAGCTGAGAGATGGAAATTCCAGTCCTGGCCCTAAAGCTGATGCTGTGTGACCTTGGGCAAGTCCCTTCCCCTCTCTGGTGAGGCCAAGAGCCTTCATTTTGGTGCCTGGGAGAGCTGAGTACAAGTCCCAGGTCAACCACTTTTCAGCTGGTAACCCCTCTGAGGATCAATTTATCCTATATAATAAAAACCTAATATGCTAAGTGTCCAACAGTTCGTTCGATTGTTCGACCAGTTGCTATGACGTGCACTGACCACCAAGGGGCAGATGCTCCGACCGGTAGGTTAGCTTGCTGCTGGGGTCCGGCTGATCAGGACTGGGCGAGACGGGCCAGACATACCCTGGACAAATCCGTGCACCAGGCTGGTTTCGGCCCAATCCCCACAGGCCAGGCTGAGAGACCCCACCAGTGCACGAATCCGTGCACCAGGCCTCTAGTTCATCTATAAAAGACAAGTGGCTATTCCTGCCTCCCGGGTTCTTGTGAGGATTCAGTGAGATGAATGAGCACATGAGGAAGTATCTCAGCTTGAGCCTAAGTCGGTCCCTTCTCCCAGAGAAGCCAGAGAGACCCATGGGAAGGCTGTTTGTTTCGGGGGTGGGACAATGGCTAGGGAAATCTCTCTTAATCCAGGCCACTCTTGGAATTCAGACTATGTGAACATGTTGGGTAGACTCATGTGATGACCCGCCAGAGACTGAAGGGAAGAAGGAATTACGGGTGAGGACATTGACCTGGCCACAGGGCACTGGCCAGGCCTTCATTCCCTTGTTCACAGAGCCTGCAGACCAGGCGCTGGGCTTGGGGTTAGACAAGCAGTGACTAAGGGTAGTCAATGTCCTGATCTCATGGAGCTTATATTCGAGTGAGAGGAAACAGATGTTCAACAACTAATGGAGTTAAGATGGGCAAAAGCGGAGGTAGCAGGAGAGAATGTTCCAGGCAGAGGAAATAACTTGGGCAAAGGACCTGAGGGGCTATTTCTAGGAACTGCAAAGAGGCCAAAGGGGCTGAATGGAAAAAGCTAAGAGAAGAGAGGTGAGACTAGAGATGTGGGCAGGGGCCTAATCATGCAGGAGGCCACAATAATGTTTTAGTGTGTATGCTAAGAACAGTTTGGCAGCCTGTGGTTCATGGATAGGCATACGGGGTGTCTCAGAAGCCACTGAAGCTGTATGACAAATATTAATGCGTAACAGCATGTTTCCAGGGAGAGTATAACTTTCATCAGATCCCAGATGGGTTTGTGATCCTAAAAGAATAGGGAAGCTCTTTCTATGAGTCCATTCACAAGTGCCTAAGCCGAGCAACTGCAAGGCATTCTAGAACCTTCTGTGAGCTGGCCCCTACCTCTCCCATCTCCAGCTAGTCTCAGCCTTCCCCCATCTTCACCCTGTGCTCCACCCAGACAGGAGTGCTTGCAATTGTCAGTCACTCTGCTGTCAGCCTATCTTTGCCTGTGCCTTCCCTCCACTCAAAAGGCCCTTCCCCACCACCCCGCCCCACTGCCACCACCCTACCTCTTTAGCTCCCCCTTGTTCTCAGAGGTTGTGGTCCTCTGGGAACCTGCTCTGACCCCTCCCCTGTGTCCTTCCCACCCTGTACTTCTCTCGGCACTGTCTGTTGCCTCTTCTGAGCCAGGAGCTCGGTCTTATTCATCTCAGTGTCCCCATTGTTCAACACAGGGCACCCAATCACACAAGTCAGTAAGGTGTTGGTTGGAGACACAATCCACAGAGATGGAGGCTGCAAGATGGGCTTGTGGACACTAGAGGGCACTGTCGCCTCTGGAATCCAGGCCTGATGCTGGCCAGGCGGGCTCCAGGGCCTGGTATGCAAACTTCCTGTCTCCAAGGAACCCTGAAGCATGGAAACTGCTCTTGGGTTCTGGAGCTCCTCAGCTCTGGGCCTCATTGACCAGGGTCCCTGTTCCAGCCCCCAATTCACTTTCTGCCCCCTTTCCACACCACTTGTCAGGACAGGGCCATCCTACTGCACACACAGCCTTCGTAATTCACAAATGCAATGCCAAGTACCCCTCCCACAGCCCTAGCATACATTGTTTTGCTCTGTCTGCAACACTGGCCACTTCACCTCACCCCACCCCCACAGCTCACCTGGCTAACTTCTACTCATCTACCAACTCTCAGCTTAGATGTCAGCTTGGAGAAACCGCCCTGTCCCTCAGGCTGGGTTGGGTATATTTCCGAGGTGCTCCCACAGCATCCTTCACTTCCCTGTAATTGTCTGTAATTGTCTGTTTCCTTCCCTGTTTCCCTACAAGACAGTGAGTTTCCTCAGAGGAGGACTCTGGACTCTGTTATTACTCATCATTGTGACCAACTGCGTTTAATTTAGCACATTAGTGCCTGGCACATCATCCTTAAGTGAATGATTGAATAAATGGATGGATGACCTCTAACAAGTGACTTTACCTCTCTAGTTTTCTTTTGTTTGCAATTTAAAAAGTGGATGCGATCACCACAACTTAGTAGGGCGGCCAGGACGATTGAAGAGAATATGTGTTGAGTGCTAACAGTGCCTGATACATAGTAGACATTTCTGAAATCAAAAAAATTGTTAATATTTGGAATAGTGAAAAAAGGGAGGGAAGGAGACTCTGCCTGGAGCTGGGGATGATCTCACCCACTCGGGTTTACCATTTACATGTGAAAGATGGTTTTAACAATAATAAGAAAAGTATCATTTTTTTAATGTTCTCCGTGTTTTCTTAGTTCATTTGTTTTGTTCTTTATTATTACTATTATTATTCATTTCAGAGAGGAAGGGAGAGAGAAAGAGAGATAGAAACATCAATGATGAGAATCATTGATCGGCTGCCTCCTGCACACCCCACCCTGGGGATCGAGCCCACAACCCGGGTATGTGTTCTGACCGGGAATCAAACTGTGACCTCCTGGTTCATGGGTTGACGCTCAACCAGTGAACCACACCAGCTGGGTGAACAGCATAATTTTTTACTGTTTTATTAGAAATAACAACAGCATCTGCTATGTGACAGACCGGAAACAGGAGGCTCCCAAGGAGGAGGGGCGCAGCCTCTAGCCTCAGCCAGAGAATTCGAGGCCAGGGCTGAGGTCAGAGCTGCAGGCATTGCCCCGGCGTCTGGAGACCAGTCATTACAGGCACCGCTGGTTCCAAACTCTTTACTCATAGGTGAAAACTTGTCTAAGGGGTCATTAATTCCCTCTGTAATTAATGCAAAAACTGCAGGGTTTGTATTCATGGAAAACTAAGCTCAAGCATCAAGCTGATAATATTGATAATGTGCGCTTGTAATTACATACTGCAGGTAACTATAAATTCAGTCACTGCACTAATAAAATGTAAAAATTCCTGAAGCAACCAAGAACTTGGTAGCAGCTGTACCACGGGTAACATTATGCCCATCATTCTGAGGCTATGAAAATCACCACATACTGGGAGCAATGGTAATAAGGGGGGATTTTTTTTTGGTGAAACAGGGTGTTCTGATGCAAAAGCCTGATATTTGAAAGCCTAGTGAGCAAAGATCTATTTGCATTACAGTAGGAACCAAAACCTTGGTGAATGGGCAATCTTATATTGTGGGTGGGTCTCTGAGCTGACTGCTACCCAGGCTCCAATCTCACTGTGGACACATAAAAGCTGTGGTCACTGTAGAAGACCAAGTATCGAGCATTTGATCTCTCTACCCTTACCCACTTCAAAGAGAATTGACTCCCACCTACAGCCCCTTGTCACCTCGTGTGACCATAGGCTAGACAGAAATGCTGTGATCATAGGGGGGTAGACCCTGAAGCTGGAAGGTTGTGTGTGAAAGCAGAGGCAGCCAAGCCAGAGAGAGGAGTCAGTGACAAAGAGATGACAGGGACCAGGCAAGCCATGAGAGGTGAGAGTCAAGACATAGGCCCCAGAAATGGAGAGAGAGAGAGAGAGAGAGAGAGGAAGGGAGAAGGGAGAAGGAAGAAGGGAGAGAGACAGAGACAGAGAAAGAGAGCACGCAATCTTGGTTCTTTGGTCCTTGACTTCTTGGTCCCACTTCCAGCTGGCGTGTGGCCTGGCTATACTTCATATACTGTTCTTAGATTCCATGAGATGTAGCCTTGCAAGAGGTCCCCCTACCCTTTATTCTTGACTGAGTCTGAATATGTACCCGCAACAAAGTGTACCCGGGCTAAAAGAAGGGAAAATTGGGCATATAAGTGCAGAGTTTGCACAGGCAAAAACGATAAAGAACACTTATGGCCCGGTCAGTGTGGCTCAGTGGTAGAGCATTGACCTATGAACCAGGAGGACACAGTTCGATTCCCGGTTAGGACACATGCCCAGGTTCCGGGCTCTATCCCCAGTGTGGGGCATGCAGGAGGCAGCCGATCAATGACTCACTCCCTCTCATCATTGATGTTTCTACCTCTCTTCCTCTCTGAAATCAATAAAAAATATATGTTAAAAAAGAACACTTATGTAGGGAGGGGTGAATGCAATGATAAAGCAGTTGTGTTTGTTCACCCTAATGCTCCCTCATTCCCTGACACTTTCTACCACAGACAAATGCTGAAGCCACACGTGCGCACACATTGACATCCAGTGGCACACAGAAACAAAGGCAGCGACAACCAGATATGCTCCTATCTGGACACCCGGACATGCATGGCCGCGCTAGCATGCAGCACTGCCACTGCGCTCTTCACAGCACACAGACAGGGCCGGCCGGCCAGCAGGGAGCACCCACATGCATGAACGCAGAGGCAGGGAGCACCCACATGCATGAACGCAGAGGCAGGGAGCACCCAGATGCATGAACGTAGGGGCAGGGAGCACCCACATGCATGAACGCGGGGGCAGGGAGCACCCACATGCATGAACGCGGGGGCAGGGAGCATCCACATGCATGAACGCAGAGGCAGGGAGCTCCCACATGCATGAACGCAGGGGCAGGGAGCACCTACATGCATGAACGCAGAGGCAGGGAGCATCCACATGCATGAACGCAGAGGCAGGGAGCTCCCACATGCATGAACGCAGAGGCAGGGAGCACCCACATGCATGAACGCAGAGGCAGGGAGTACCCACATGCATGAACGTAGGGGCAGGGAGCACCCACATGCATGAACGCGGGGGCAGGGAGCATCCACATTCATGAACGCAGAGGCAGGGAGCTCCCACATGCATGAACGCAGGGGCAGGGAGCATGCACATGCATGAACACAGGGGCAGGGAGCTCCCACATGCATGAACGCAGAGGCAGGGAGCATGCACATGCATGAACACAGGGGCAGGGAGCTCCCACATGCGTGAACGCAGTAGCGCTGCCCAAAAGGCTGGGGCCAGGAGTGGAGGTTTGACTGGATGCTGCGCAGCCTCCCTCCCCAACTACCAAGTGACTCATCCCCAGGGCTGCTAATTAAAGCCAGGACAGAGGGGACAGAAGTGAGGGGAGGGGAAGAGAGAGGTTTATTTTGGTGCCAACCAGGCACACAGCCAGTTTAGGGGTCACCCACTTCCTGGAGCTGGGCCAGGCGGGGGCACAGGAATGCAGACAGGAAGGGGGGGGAGGACCCTCTTACCCCTTCTTATCTCTAGTGAGCTTCCTGGAAAGGTACCTTCTTTGGGAAAATTACCCAACTTCCCCCACCTCCCTCCTCCTCTGTCCCACTGTCAGATTCCAACTCTGCCCCCTCCAGACTCTCATCCTTACGACGGGTTCTCCTGGGCACCACACTGCCATTGGGGCTTGTCAGAGCCGGCTCATCTGTGTTTGCACCCCACTCTGGATCTCTCTCTCTCTCTCTCTCTCTCTCTCTCTCTCTCTCTCTCTCGCCCCAAGGATCCCACAACATAGGCCTGGTACATAGGGGATGCTCTGCAATATTCTGGAATATTACTGGGTTAACCCCGCTATAGCACAGTGTGGTCGCTGCAACTCTGGATTCCTATTCTAATTCTGCCACGGGGAGAATCATTTTAGTCCTCTAAGCCTCGGTTTCCTCATTTGTAAAATGACAAGAATATATGCCCTATAGGATTGTTGTGAGGATTCAATGAGAGAATAGATGAAGTACCCAGCACAGCTTTAGCCATCACCTAGAAAGTGCTGTTGCTAACACCCACCTCAGGCCCAGGGGGAGGCCGAACAGGGGTGGGGGATGGGGGTGGGGGCAGCACTTACAGAGCCAAATTCCAGGCCTGGCTCCATCACACAGCACCCAGAGAACCGCAGACAAGTCACAAGCTCTCAGGGCGCTGTCTGTCATGTAAAATGGGATCTGCGATATGACACCATCGATCTACTGTAAAGGCTTTCGCCTGTCAAGTGTCCCGCGTGGAGCCCAGCTCCCAGAAGCGGCTTGATGAGCTGCAGCACTGATTGCTAGGGATAGCAGCAGGAGCTCAGACCTTGGGAGCCGAAGAAGCCCAGGAGGGAGGAGGCGGGCAGGGAGGGCTTCCCAGAATGGGCAGGACTGGAGTTGGGCCCCAGAGCACATTGGGCGGGCGGGGCTGTAAGTGACAAGATTCCAGGCAAAGGAAGTGATGGGAACGGACTGCTGGACGGGGCGGGCACCCAGGCAGCAGCGAACAGCAGGCAGCAGGAGAGGAGGCAGTGCAGCTCTGGGCACGGGCCCTGTCTTGCACTTGTGAATGCGGGAACCACGGAGAGTCGTCTGTGAGGTCTCAGCCACCCCAGATTCCCAGGAGGTCAGCCCAAGGAAGAATTTTAGAGATGATCTAATCCCAAGTCCCGCTGGACAGATGGGGGCACTGAGGCCCAGAGTGGGAGGCCTCCTCTGGGAGCAGAGCCAGCAATGGCTGCTCCTCCCACCTCTCCTCCCTGAGGTTGCAGCGGCTCCTGTTGCCATGGGGACATCCCAGCTCCAAGGGTATCGGCAGCTCCCCTCCCCCTCCCTCCTTCCTTAGCAACAGGCCACCTCCTCCAGCTCTCAATCTTGCGGGCAGCAACCCCAGCCTGGTCCCTGGTCCCCCCACTCACTCCCCAATTCCAGTCTGACCCTAACTGCAGAGGCAGTGCCTCCAGGCCTGGGACCCCCTCCTCCCTGCCCCTCTGTTTCAAGTTCTACACTTCACCTTTTTCCTTATTGAGCACTGACAGTGGATTAGGTTAGGACAGTGGTCTGCAAACCGCGGCTCGAGAGCCACATGCGGTTCTTTGGCCCCTTGAGGGTGGCTCTTCCACAAAATACCACGGCCTGGGCGAGTCTATGTTGAAGAAGTGGCGTTAGAAGAAGTTTAAGTTTAAAAAATGTGGCTCTCCAAAGACATTTCAATCGTTGTACTGTTGCTATTTGGCTCTGTTGACTAATGCGTTTGCCGACCACTGGGCTAGGAGAAGGCAGAGGGCTCTCCAATGTGTTAGCCACTGATTGGTGCTGAGCATCGATTTACTGTAAGTTCTCTCATCAACCCAAGGAAGTCAGAATCATTATCCTCATTTCACCGATGAGGAAACAAATAAGGATCAGAGAAGTGAAGTGGCTTCACCAAGAACACACAGCAAGGAAGCAGGCTCTGCTGAGAGCTAGCTTCGGGAACTTGAGCCATTGCCAGTCCCTCTCTGGACCTTGGCTTAAGGTGCCAGCAGGTCTGACAACTTCTCACTGATCTGCAGGAAGTCCAGGCACCTTCTACCAGCTGTTCAGCTCTAATTAGATAGACTCCACACTTCCTCTGGCATTCCGTGCTTGGAAGCCCTCAGGCCTGGGCCTTGCCAAGGGGGTAGGGGGGGTGGGGGGGGGTGTTTTCAATCCACCAATGATGCTCATTCCTTGCTGTTCTACTTCCAACACAGCCTCGGCCTAATCCCTCTCCTTGGTGTTCCTGCTACCCTCCTAACCTTTCCCCTTCACACGCACACGCTGTTCATTAGAGGAGGGCACTGGGGCTCCAAGGGATGAACAGAGTTGTCCAAAGTCACATATCTAGCCCTGGCACATTTGCTCAGTGGTTACAGCGTCAGCCTGCAGACCAAAGGGTCGCCGGTTTGATTCCTGATCAAGGGCACATACCTCGGTCGCAGGCTTGATCCCAGGACCCAGTGTGTGGGGAGGGCACATGTGGGAGGCAACCAATCGATGTGTCTCTCTCACATCGGTGTTTCTCTCTCCCCCTTCCTCCCTCCCCTCCCCCCTCTCTCAAAACAAGCCAACAAAACAAAATCAATGGAAAAAATAGCCTTGGGTGCAGATTAAAAAAACAAAAAATGAAGTCACATATTTAGAAAGTGACCTAACCATAAATGGAGCCCTTTGCTTCCCTTGCTTTTCTGGGGAGCCCAGACTGTCCTCCAAACTTCCCCGGCTCCTCCCTGGCGACAGAAGGCGTCTGGGACCCAGCCCTGCCCAGCGTTCTGATCTTGAACATTTGAGCCTTCCCTGCCCAGATCTGTTTTAGCCCAACTGACTGCCACCATCTGTAAGTCCACCCTCACTTCCTGGGCATGCTGGTTCCAGTGCCAGCAATGCCCTCCGTATGCAGAATCTGCGTGTCCATCCTCCACAGCCCAGCTTAGATGCCACCTTCTCCCGGAAGCCATCCCTGACCCATAACTGGAGTTCAAGAATTTACATGCAGGCCAAGCCAGTGTGGCTCAGTGGTTGAGTGTCAACATATGAACCAGGAGGTCTCGGTTCAGTTCCCAGTCAGGGCACATGCCCAGGGTGTGGGTGGGCTCCATCCCCAGTGAGGGGCGTGCAGGAGGCAGCCAATCAATGATTCTCTCTCATCATTGATCTCTCTCTCTCTCTCTCTCTCTCTCTCTCTCTCTCTCTCTTCCCCTCTCTAAAATCAACAAACATGTATTTTTTTAAAATTGACATGCAGGTACTGAGAGCATCCTCAGACAGCCCACCTAGCCCTGGCTCCCACTGTGTTTGCATCATCTTGCCCCACAAATGCTATGTCTCAGGTCCCTTCGACAACCTAGGTTTGACCCTTGCTTCTCCAATTGCTGAGTTCTCAAGGGCCCTGTAGCTTCTCGACTGTGGGCCCAAATGCAGACACTGGCTTTGGAACCAGACAGCCCAGGGTGTGAGTCAGAATGATGCCTTTCAGCCCCACTGCTCTTCTTTCCATGGGCATCACTGACCCTCTCGGGAACCTCATCTGTAAATCAGGGATCCTAATCCATGTCTAATAGGGCTGCTGTGAGCATGAAATAAGAACATGTTCAGATTTCTTAGCATGCGAGGAGCAAATGATAACTGCTATTATTCCTAATATTAGGAGGAGGCTGAGGAGGATTACTATGATCTGCAAGGCTTCCCACAGCTCCCGCAGGGACGACGTGGGCCGGGCTCTGGGCTGTGTGCCAGGCAGACCTGGGTTTGAATCCAGGCTCAGCCAAATATTAGTGGCGTGTCTTTGGGCAAACCAGGCTGAGCCACAGTTGCCTCAACTGTAAAACAGTGATGATAAGGCCAGCCCAGGTTCCGCCTACAGTGTCACTGGGAGGATCAAACAAAGGAAAGTCGTTGACAACTTCAGTAAGCTGTAAAGACCCAACTTATATCACCATATGACTTATGATTATGATAATTACTAAATACCCTGAGCTCCAGGTCACGGGAACTCCCCTGCTGGGAAGAGCACAGAGGGAGAGACACTGTCAATCTGTCCCTCAACAAGTAGCAGGCACATCAACAGGAAGGAAGCCCAAACTGCCTTTCTCTAAGCCCACAGTGGGACAGTGGGATCCCGGTCCTTTTTGAGACCAGTGCCTTCCTAAATGCTAGGACAGCCTGGCTGGTGTGGCTCAGTGGTTGAGCGTCGACCTATGAACCAGGAGCTCACGGTTCGATTCCCGGTCAGGGCACATGCCCAGGTTGTGGGCTCAATCCCCAGTGTGGGGCCTGCAGGAGGCAGCTGATCGATGATTCTCTCTCATCATGGATGTTTCTATCCCTCTCTCCCACTCCCTTCCTCTCTGAAACCAATAAAAATATATTTAAAAAATAATAACAAATGCTAGGATTGGCTGTGCCCATGCCATATCTTTTGCTGCGTGCACTGCAGGGACTGTGTCTTGTCATATTCACTGGGCCGGACATCTCATTCCCCTTGATTTCCTGATGGCCCAAGTGTTGTCCCATTCCACAGCCCCGGCCTTGGCCTTGGGCATCAGTGTGCTCCCCCCCCCCCCCACCGCTCTGCCTGGGATGCTAAGGCACAGTATGTCTTTCTGCACCTCTGTCTGTATGCTAGGCTCCTCTGCCCTCTCCCGCATCCACTGCCTGGATGCCAGGGCCTGGGCTGCTGCATATGGTTGGACAAGCTGTGCCCTGCACAAGGGTTCACAGCCAAGAGGGCATGAGTGGGGGCTGAATCCAACCTGTGCTCTGCTCACTGAGCCGGAAACCCTGGTGATGGGCTGAAGGAGCCCCGTGGAAAGAGAACATTCCTCCAACTGACCCACTCAGTGGATTCTACTCTTCCCAAAGGTTCTGTATATGCCGGTCACAGCCTTGACTGGGATCTAGCGTGCCCATCCCATGCCTCTGTCATCTGGGCCCATCTCATCTCAGAGGCCCACCCCATCACTCCCTACCTGAATGCTAAGACTAATGGGCCCTCCTCTGAAACCCCCATCATTCCCACTTAGCCCCTTCACTTAACACTTGTCTTCATGAAGCTTCTGATGGTTTAAGGCCTGGGAAATGCACAAATAGCCCTTGTCTCTAACCCAGTTTTACTCCCACCTACTGAAGTGGCAGATTTATCACACCCTGAAAACTTACTGAAACTTGCAAACCTTTTTAGCAAGCACACACACACACACAAAAATGTGCGCTTGTCACCATAATGTATATTTCTAATATGTAGAATGCGTCACATCAAAAGTCCATCCAAATCCCACTAACTCAGGGCTAGAGTTGTTCAGGGTGGGGCATGAGAGCCAGACCAGGGAAGCCTCACATTTACCGTGCCCTCTTCTCCGGGGAGGAGAAGGTTGAAAAGGTCCCAGGGCCAGAGCTGAACTCTCTGCGGGTCAACTTTCCCATCTGGGCAGCTCCCAGGAACCCCTTGGGGGTTCAGCCCAGCCCCGAATCAGCTAGGGTTAGAAAGACTGAGGAACAGTTTCAACCCCCTCCCCATACCTGCCAGCCCCCCACCCCACTCCACAGCGCCCCTAATACCAACGGGACAAAACCCTTGGAGTTGGCCCCCACTTCTGCCCATGGATCCCGAAGTAACAAACCAAAGGCCCCCACCCCAGTCCCTGTCCCATCTCCCAATCACTATTAAAGAAAGGAGGTACTGACCTGACTGTTCTGGAATTCTCACCATCCGATCTAAAAGAGAAACAGAGAAAGAAAAATGACAGTCAGCATATGCTCTCACCTCTTCTCCCTCTGCCCTATGCAGTGTCCTTGAAGGCTAACATGCATCATGAAAATGAGGAGTAAGGTATTTCAGGGAGAGCAAAGAGCTGGTGCAAAGAGCTTGAGATGGCAAAGGGCCTGGCCAGTTTGGGACAGGGAGGAGGACAGTGTGGCTGGGGTGGAGTGAGTGAGGGAAAGAGTGGTTGGAGGTGAGGTCAAAGAGACGCCAGGAACCACCCAGCTGGCATGGCTCAGTGGTTGAGCATCAACCTATGAACCAGATCATGGTTTCTTTTTTGTTTTGTTTTTTAAATATATTTTTATTGATTTCAGAGAGGAAGGGAGAGGGAGAGAGATAGAAACATTAGAAACATCAATGATGAGAGAGAATCACTGATCTGCTGCTTCCTGCATGCCCCCCACTGGGGATTGAGCCCGCAACCCAGGTACATGCCCTTGACCAGAACCGAACCCGGGACCCTTCAGTCCGCAGGCTGACACTCTATCCACTGAGCCAAACCAGGTAGGGCAGATCATGGTTTGATTCCCAGTCAGGGCATAGGCCCTGGTTGTGGGCTCTATCCCCAGTGGGGGTGTGTGCAGGAGGCAGCCACTCAATGATTCTCTCTCATCATTGATGTTTCTATTTCTCTCTCCCTCTCCTTTCCTCTCTGAAATCAATAAAAACATATATTTTAAAAAAAGAGATGTCATGAACCAACCATGTGTGCCTGGTGAGTCACGGTGAGGAGTGAGGCCTTCCTCAGAGTAGCTGAGTGGCAGCTGCAGCTGTGGGCAGGGGCAAAGTCCAAGCTTTGAACAACAGACTGAGCCTCAGATATCAGCTCTGCCACTTACCAGTCCTTCCCCTCTCGGAATCTGAGCCTCAGTCTCCCCACTTGTAACATGAGGCCAAGTCTCACAGGGCTGTTGGGATGATTAAGCCCTTTAGAACCCAGCAGACAAATGCCAGGTATTATTAACAACATAGAAAAGGCTTTGCCAATTGCTTGGTCCAACCTGCTTATTTTCCAGAGGAAGAGAACAAGGCTGAGAGGGTGAGTCAGCTGCTGAGCTCCTTTCTACTACATTGGTCTGCCTTCTTCATTGTGAGGCCCCCTCAGAGGCAACGGAAGGGCGACAAAAGAGAATGGAGTGGGGACAGCTTTGAGGGAAATGAGGGGATGAGTGAAATCTGAGCCACACCCTTCCGCTGCTCCTCCTCGCCTGTGTGCAGGGGAAGGGGGTTAGGAAGGAACATAGTGCGTTGATGTTGATGCGTTGGGGGTGGGGAAGGGCAGGAAGAAGGACCAGGGAACTTGGAAAAAGTGGGACAGTGTGGGAAGTGCCTTCTTCATCCCCTATTGTCTTCTTTCTCCTTCTTTTCCTCCTCCCCCAACCATGACACACTGCAGAAGGGACAGAGATGAACACATTGCAGGCTCTGTCCTCAGGTGAGAGAACCATGATGCAATCTTAAGTGAGGGGAGCGTCAGCTATGCTGAGTATAAAATGAGAGAGCCTGGCCAGCATGGCTCCATGGTTGAGCGTTGACCTATGAACCAGGAGGTCATGATTTGATTCTGGTCAAGGGCACATGCTCGGGTTGTGGGTTTGATCCTCAGGAAGGGGCTTGCAGGAGGCAGCCAATCGATGATTCTCTCTCATCATGGATGTTTCTATCTATCTATCTATCTATCTATCTATCTATCTATCTATCTATCTATCATCTATCTATCTATCTATCTTCCCCTTCCTCTCTGAAATAAATAAAAATACATATTAAAAAATAAATAAAATGAGAAAGGGACCCACAGGAAGCAGGGAGACCTCAGAAGAGAACATTTGTTGGGGGAGTGAAAGGCACACCACCCAGCGAGGTGAGGCAGGCAAGCATCAGGGCGCCGGAGCTCAGAGAGTGGGTGAGTTCAGTACTTCATTCCGCTACTTACTAGTACTAGCTACATAATCCTGGGGAAGGCATTCCCTCTGTCCAGCCTCAGCCTTTTCACTTGTGAAATGGGGGTGGGATGATAAGAATCCCGCCCCTTGTGGATGGAGCAGTGAGGCTTGGCCTAGCACAGTGCCAGGTACAGGGTGCATGACCATGGGTCAAACCTTTACCTTTTGCTGCCTCCTAAAGGGATGAAGGGCCAGGACCACAGAGCACCTTTTCACGCTAAAACTTTCCATCTGACTCGGCAGCAACAAGATTGCTTCTGAGCCCTGGTCCAATTATTTGCATGTATAAGGTGAGCATCACTTCAGTGACTCCCCAACTACCAACAGAATGGAAGCCAAGCCCCTCAGCCTCTGTCCCTAACATTAAACCTCTGCTCCAGGCAGGCCAGTCTCCTCGCTATCCCACCCCAACCCCAAACCCCAACACATACTTATGCAGCCCACTGTAACTAGGTCCTGACCCGGGAATACAAACCCTCAAGGAGCTCACAGACTGGGCCCCTGCCCCAATCTATTTGAGAGCGATGTAGGTACTCATCTCCACTCTCGTGGGAACAATCACTCAGCACCTACTGCATACCAGGCAGGGTGTCTGTCTCTTTTTGTACATTATTTCCTTTGATCCTGCAAAACGGGAGTTACCCATCCAATTCTAAGATGATGAAACTGAGACTAAGAGAAGTTGAAATGATTCACCCCACGTTGCACAAGTAAGGGGAACTTGGTCTGAACCCCAAAGCTTGTGTTCCTACCACCAGGCTCCACTGTACCAGTGGCTCAGGGTTGGGCAATTGCGTGCAGTTAGGTTGGCTTTCTTTATCCTGGTTCCCCAAAGTAACAGACCCTTCCTCTCCAGGGCCCTTTCTTCTGAGAGATGTTAGTCCTCAACATGGCAGCTAGGGGGAGCAAAAGATCTCCGTTCCAGCAGTGACGCAGAGTGAATTAGTCAGTTCTCTTCACTGTGGACTGATTTTTACTAGTTTGGGGGTATATGGCGTGATATGACCCTCAATGTGGGGTACTTCCACACCAGGGGAACATCGATGTGAGAGAAACACATCGATTGGTTGCCTCTTGCACGAGCCCGACCAGGGCCTGGGCTGGGGAGGAGTCTGCAACCAAGGTACATGCCCTTGACCAGAATCAAACCCGAGACCCATCAGTCCGCAGGCCAACACTCTATCCACTGAGCCAAACTGGCTAGGGCTGGCCTGCCATTCTTTTCGGGGGCAACACAGACTCAGAAAGAATGCTGGGTTCTATTATGGCTCCTTCCCTAACTGGCAGCCTATGTAGACTTGGACAAGTCACCTGCTCTCTGGACCTTGGTTCCTCATCTACAAAACAATGGGGCTGTGTTAGTTGAGTTCTGAACAATTTTCAGGACCTAAAACATTCAGAATCCCAAAGTTCTCTCTTTTATCAACCATGGTCAGCTGTGTACATAAAGAAGCAAAGACCCAGGTAGCAAGCCTCCCTTTTCAATCCACATCAGGAGAAATGGATTTCTCCTGCTAGTCCCACAGTCTTCTCTAATGAAAGGCCACTTAGGACCCCAGCCTTCTCAAAGGCTAAGCTATGCGAATTCTCATCCTCAGGAGTGATGCTCACTAAACCAACATATTGAAGCCTATGAGTATAGTGACCGTATTATCTGAACCAAAAACTCAGGCATGTAACCTGACCAAGGATTTTGATATTGCTGCTTCCAGGGACAAGGGACAATCTGGAAGATGGAAGAATAAGTGGCAAAATATAGAAAGTTCCCGAACTTTTGGGAACTTATGGGATGACAAGGGCAGAATGTAGGCCCTCAATATTCATATTGGGGTTCCTGTCCTCACCTCCTGACTGGATTCCCTGTCTCTGGTTTTTTATCCTCTAAGCAATTTATCAACAGCACCTGGGGAAACTATAAGGCTCTCTGGAATTAGATAAATAAGGTTGTCCTCTGGGAACTAAACTATTTATTTAAAAAAACACATAAAATGCATCAGAAACAAGATATTCAAAGTTACCTGAAACAAACAGACTGGCCTGGCCAGTGTGTCTCAGTGGTTGAGTGTCAACCTATGAACCAGGAGGTCACAGTTCCATTCCCAGTCAGGACACATGCCCAGGTTGCAGGCTCAGTCCCCAGTGTGGGGCGTGCAGGAGGCAGCTGACCAATGATTCTCTCTCATCTTTGATGTTTCTCTCTCTCTCTCTCTCTCTCTCTCTCTCTCTCTCTCTCTCTCTCTCTCTCCTTCATCTCTGAAGTCAATAAAAACATATATTTTTTTAAAAAAGAAACAGACTGGAGACTGGTCCTCAAGCCAGGATTCGAGTAACATGTCTAAAAAAACATGAAAGGAAATTGGAGACCAATGATAGATTTTTTTTAAAGGAGACCTAAAAGGCAACTGTGAACAGGGCTCCTCCCAGAAGCGTCCTGAGGAGAAAGACTGACCCAGGAATCATGTAAGTCTCTCCAAAAGCTGAGATCCAGTGCTGGGGACAGCCAGGCACCTCCTCTCCCAAACATCACTTTATCTAACCGCAAGTCTCTTCAATGGACGACTCCCTTCTCTAAAGCGCAAACCAGTTGATAGGGTTCTTCTGCTTCTGTCATTCAGTAATTTTCCCATCAACATTACTGCTGGTCAAGCCCAGGCTCTCCAAAGCTCTAAATCTCCCTCTGCCCTTCCATCTGCTTTTAAAAATACGTGTTTTTATTGATTTCAGAGAGGAAGGGAGAGGGAGAGAGAGATAGAAACATCAATGATGAGAGAGAATCACTGACTGCCTCCTGCACACCCCACACTGGAGATCACGCCCACAACCCAGGCACGTGCTCTGACAGGGAATCGAACCGTGACCTCCTGGTTCATAGGTCGATGCTCAACCACTGAGTCACACAGGACGGGCTACTTTTTTTAAAGCACATTTGGTACTTGCTACTTGGAACACTCTTGGCCCTCTCTATGATCTTCAAAATTATTTTTAATTTTATTAAAGTGACATGTGAAATAGCTTGAAAAGTCAAATTGTAAAAGGATCTTAACAAAAATAATGGCCTTTTTGTCAACTGTTTTAGTTATTTTTTTCTGATTTTGTGTTCATATTTCTAAAGTAGATGCTCATATTGCTAATCTGTGTTTGATTTTTTTGTCCTTTTAAATTTTTATTTTTACCCAAGTAATACATGTATATAGATTTCCCCATCACACTGTATTGCAAGGATTATAACAAAAAAACACAAATTCCCCACTCTACCCGTCCTCCCCCAACTCCCACTCTCAGAGACAGTTTTCAAGTCTTTTAACTGCTTTTTGGCTATTTACCTCCTCATTTCTAAAGAACACACGCATACTTCAATTTCCTGATTTAGTTTTTAGTTTTATGTATTATGTATGGAATTCCTACTATTCAGGGAGAGGATACAGCTCTCTTATACACACTTCCACCTCCAGCCCCCAGTTTTCATGTAGGCGTACACATCCCCTTCTCTCATTCTACCACTATAGTCATATCACAAAGTTTTGGTTAAATCAATATTAGTGGTTTCCATTATTATGACTGCCTTGATACTAACAGTGGATAAATCATATCATATACTATAATTACATTTCCTTTGCCATATAACTTTTTCTTTTCCCTAGTGTTGATTACTATTCTTATTATCGTTGTTATTATTATTGCTTGCATAGTTTTCCTCATATATATGATCAATTATTGAGTGTAATTCTCCTCTCAATATGTTTTGACACAGGTAATCCATCAGATATTCCCCCCACCCCCGCCTTTGGAGACATCATTCCCACAGCAATCCAGACTGGTTCCTCTCTAGGCCTGAACAAGGTTGCCCTAAGATCTTCTCCCTTCCACACAGCCCTGAGGTTCTGTGTTGGATTAACTGTTTCCTAGATTCCTTGGCCTTTTTTTTTTTTTTTCTTCTGAATTCGTATTTGTATTTCACTGGAGCATTTTCTCTACTGCTTCCTGAGAAAGGAGGCAGGGGCCATAAACTCTTTTGATCTTCCATGTCTGAGAATGTCTTTATTACACCCTCACCTTTGATTGATATCAACTGAGTATAGACTTCTAAGTTGGAAGTAATGTCCCCTCAGAATTTTGAGAACACTGCTCCATTGTCTCCTAGCTTCCAGTTTGCTGTTGAGAAGTCCAATGTTATTCTTTTTCTTGATCCTTTGTATATCACATGATTTTTCTCTGGAAGCTTTTAGTATCTTCCATTTATCCCTGCTATTTCACAGGTGCATACCTTGGTATGGATCATTTTATCAGTTATTTTGAGTGGGATTTTCATTCCTTTGGTTCTGGACATGTTCTTGTATTAGGTCTTTGATCATTTCTTTCCTGCTGTCTCCTCCATATTCTCTATTTCTGGAACTCCTATTGTTGGATGTTGACATTCCTCAATTGATCCTCCAATTTTCTTATCTTTTCTCTTCTGTTGTCCATCTCTTCGTCTTGTTATTCTGCTTCCTAGGACATTTCACCTTTTATTTTCTAGTCCTTCTGTTGAAATATTTATTTTGGCTTTCACTATCTTTTATTTCCCAGATTTCTTCTCCTCCTTTCATTACCTCTGTTCCTTCCAAGCTCTTTTGTTATGTTTGCTTGCTTGCTTTTTTGGTCATTCTTGCAGGTTGACTATCTTCCTCAAATAGCCTGTACTAGCTGATCATCTGGCTACGTAATGTCTGGGTTTTTAAAAAATTTGTTTTACTGAGGTTTAATTTACATGAAATGAAGTAAACCTATTTTAAGGGTCCTTGGCTGGTGATCCTTGGTGTTAAGTTCCCATGACACTAACAAGCTGATGGGAATTTCTGTATGTAGATGGCGCTTGCCAGGTGATAGGCTTCACTACAGTGTTACTGAGCTGCGAACCTGTTCTTTTGTTGGAAGACGGCAAAATGTCTTCTTTTGGAGGCCTTTTTCTGGGGCCTGTCAGTTTCCCTAGAGAAGCCTCCTTTGTCCTTTTGTGTGGTCCTGACTTTGTTGTCCTGGAAGTGGAGAAGGAAGTTGGGGACCCACTGTTTTAGGATGCAGATCCCTTTGCTTGCAGCCCTGTTTCACCCCATCCTCCATTGTGCCTGGTGACCCCAAGCCCAGAGCCTCTTACTAGTAGCTTCAATTTCTTCAAAGAATCAACCTCTGGCTACAGAATAGGGGGTGCATCCCTGACTAAATAGGGTTGGGGAAGGGATGATCAAACCCCAAACCTTAGGTAGCCAGATGATCAGCTAAGACCAAGAGAGTCTGTTAACAGATTTTCAATATTCTTGTTTTCAGTTCCACACTTCACCCTGCCTTGTGGTTCATAACATCTCTGAATCCTGAGCATTTATTGGGCTTTCTGGATGGAATAGTTTACTTCTGATCAGCATTTCCAAACTTATGTGTTTCTACCTTTTTTATTCCTTTACTCATATTTCAGTAGGATTTGGGGAAGCAACAGAGATAAATTTATTCAATTTGTTGTGTTTAACAGGAAGTTCCCCTTCTTCTTTTTTTTTTTTTTAAATTTCTTTATTGATTAAGGTATCACATATTTGTCCTCATGCCCCCATTCCCATCCCACCCCCCTCCCCACACATGCCCCCACCCCCCTGTTGTCCCCAACCGCTGGTTAGGCGCATATGCTTGCACACAAGTCCTTTGGTTGATCTCTCCCCTTTACCCCCACCCTCCCCTACCCTCCCTCTGAGAGCTAGAAACATCGATGAGAGAGAGAGACATCGACCAGCTGCCTCCTGCACACCCCCCACTGGGTATGTGCCCGCAACCAAGGTACATGCCCTTGACCGGAATTGAACCTGGGACCCTCCAGTCCGCAGACCGACGCTCTATCCACTGAGCCAAACCGGCTTCGGCGGAAGTTCCCCTTCTTATTCCAGCCAACTGCTACTCTTCCTCCAGGGACTTATTTGGACCTCCTCCAGGGAGCTTGTCTTAATGTCCCTAGGCTGGACGAGGAGACCTTCCTCTGTTCTCCCATGGGATCCTTTGCTTGACTCTATCACAGCTCTGATCAAACTATTCTGAAAGTGTCCATTTCCATGCCTGACTCTCCCTGCAGACTCTTCCTGCTGGCCTGGGGCTGTGTCTTAGTCATGTCCATATCCCCAGTTCCCAGCATCTGGTCCACAGTGGTACAGAGCAAATACGAGGTGATGGGATTAATGAATAAATGAACGACTATAAGAATGAATCAGAACAGCCAGAGGGACTATCTAGAAAGGGAAATAAGCTGAATGCAATTGTTCCTATATAAGGCCAGTTCCCTAAAAGTTGTAAGTCCCGGAAAATCTGTATGTGCAAAGATGCCCACTGTAGCCTGGTTTAAATTAGTAGAAAAAAAAAAGATATATATATATATATATATGCTCAGCTTCTACAGTCTATATTCAGAGGATGGTTAAGTACATATGGTATATCCTTGCCATTAAAAATGATGTCATTAAAAACAATTGCTTATGAAGAATATGCAGTGACAAAGAGAAATGCTCAAACAAAAAAGCAAGAATCATTTTTTTTTCCTTGAATGCTGAATCATTTCAACTGTATGAAAAGAATGCAGAGAACAAGGGAAATGTTCAGAGTGGCTGCCTTTGTGTGTTGTAATGATGGGTAATGGTTTTCTCCTCTACTTTCCCAAGATTTTAAAATTTTCTAATGGAAGAATACATTAAATTATAATTTTGAAAAGCTCTTAAAAAAAAAAGGAAGATAACTATCCTGAGAGTGCTATGAACAAAAATTACTGTGAAGGGGACCTAAGGGTATGTGTACACATTTAGCAGTGCTTGCTGGGAAGGCGCAGTTCTTCACTGGCCAGAGACCCTGAAGGCCCGGGCCCATGGAACACCACCCCATCCTCACTGCAAAGCAGGACCCAGCGCAGGAAGCTAAAAGGGGCTCATGGAGCCCAGCCTAGGGCAAGTCACACTGTCATAGGCTGTACTGGGAAACAGAGGTCCCTACACTGGACCCCACACTTTAGAGGCCCTCCTCCATGAGGTAAAGGGTCTGTGGGGCAAAGGGAATATGTCCATCAGGACCTTTGGCCCTCTCTCTTCCAGACTGCACTCCAGGTACCCAGGACCCCAGAATTGCCTGTCTATAGTTCTTCATCTTACTTGTAGGAATTTTATGGTCTTACTATCCAGGTCCATATGCTAGACCTAATGGGTGGCCAAGTGGAAGGAGAAATAGATGGGGCTTGGATGTGGCCTAGGGTGTCCATACACATTTCAAAGTTCCATTTAAACCACAGGTGGGAAGAGAAGGGTGAAGGACCAAGGGCTTCAACTGTACCTTGCCTGGTACCCAGAAATACAGAGGCAGGCAAGTCCATGGATCCCTCCTAAGCCTCAGGGTTTGTAGAAGGGCCTAGCCTTGAGTGGTGGACCGATGTGGGTTCAAATCAATTTGTTTGCTGTGCAACTGTGGATGAGTCCCTTCCCCTCTCTGAACCTCAGTGTCCCCAACTATAACATAGGTATAATAATTCCAACTTCACAGAGTTGTTGTGAGGCTTGCTGGGGGGCACAATGGTTTAGTGGTTGTGAGTACAGGCGTTGGGTCAGACAGGCTGGGTTTAAATCCCAGCTCAGCCCCTCCTAACGATGTGCCTTACATCTCTAAGGCACAGTTTGTTCATCAATATAATAGAGGTAATAAAACCACTAATCCGATAAAGTTGTTGAAAGGATTATGGTTGTAATGAATATGTAATAACATTGGAAAATGCTTAAATGAGAAAAGGCTGCTTAATAATGGTCTGGTGAATACTGACTATGGTGGAGTTGACTGGGCTTCTGCACTCCCCACCCACCCTACCCAGCCTTATTTGTCTCCATAGCGCTTACCACTATTTGACATATTTTGTATCTTCTTGTTTGTTTCTTGTCTGTCCCTGCCCCCTGCATTCACACACTAGAATGTCTGCTCCTCAGGGCAGAGGTTTTGTTGGTTTTGTTCACTGTATCCCAGTGCCTGGAACAGTGTGAAGATGTTCTTCAGCAATGGAGCAGCTATCTGCCATGTAGATAGGGGCACAAAGGCATTCTTGGCTAGGAGAACAGCTGGGACATAGGCATGAAAGCATAAAGGAGTCCACTATGATTAGGGAACCCTAGACAGATCAGTACAACTGGAGTGCAAGGTCATGAAGGGAACAGAGTGGCTAGAAAGGTGTGTGGGGCTGTGGTCTGACCCGAAGGTACACACAAGAGCTCTTTCCTGGACCATAAGTGGTGTGGAGACCTACTTGTGGTGGCCAGGAAGTGGGAAAGCACTAGGGGAGAAGCAAAGCTGCCTCCCAAGTTCAAGTGCCACCTAAATCACAACCATGTGGAAGGTGAAAGTAAAAACCTTTCTAAGGGGCCCATCTGAATCAGGAATTAGACCTAGAAATGACAAGTAGGCAGGTAGTGAAGTCAGGTGGATGACGTAATGGTGACATGCAAGAAAATCTTATAAAGATTTATTAAAAGGAAAGAATAACTAGATGAACCACAGGACAAATCAAAAAGCTTATTGGATAATGTAACTGCTTTCAGCAATGGATCCACACATCAAGGCCAAGATGGTGGTGGGGATGCAAAACGAAGGCCACGGTTGTTTCTGCAACTAGTTAGCTTTTTGCTTCCTTTTTCTTTTCTTTCTATTTTTTTTTTTTTTTTGCAATTTAAAACTTTTAATTCTTGATTATCCATATACCAAAAGAAGAAACCAACATCTATGGAAAATCTAATATGTATTAAGCACTTTGTGTCTATAATCTCCTCTTATTTTTGTCAACCAAAATACATAGGTATATTCATCTCCATTTTATGGATAAGGGAACCATTTTTCTCAGGATGTCAATCAGAATATAATGGAATCGTGATTATGACTCAAAAGCTTTTTGCTTCTGATTACTCTTCCTATAGTACTTGTTACCACGACTCATTGGACAATTTCAGGGATGGAAAGGATGGTGATGATGATGATGACAATGATTGCTTCATACTTCAAAGGACAGATCTTTCTATCACTTTAAAAATTTCTCTTTCAGGAAATAAAGAGGCAAGTATCACTTCAAATTTTCCTTTTAAAGAGAAGAAAGACAGGCAGACACTACAACGAAGAGAGCCTTCAACACCAGGCAAGAGTGTGAACTACATTGTGTACTAGTAATTGCTGGGGAGCCTCTGGGGGGCTCGGCCCAAGGGGTGATAAGGCCAAATGCTGTCTTCTTTAACCCCAACTCCTTTCAATCACTAAAGCAGGCTTTATTTGGTCCTTAGCGTATTCTGCCTTCTAATAACCCAAAAGAATTAAGTGACTATTTATTAAGCACCCACAATGGTCCTAGGCTTGTTTTATCTTCAAAATAGCTGTGCAAGGTAGTAATTTTTTTTAAAAAAAATGTATTTTTATTGATTTCAGAGAGGAAGGGAGAGGTAGAAACATCAATGATGAGAGAGAATCATGGATCGGCTGCCTCCTGCACACCCCACACTGGGGGATCAAGCCTGCAACCCAGGCATGTGCCCTGATGGGGAATTGAACCACGACCTCCTGATTCATACATAGGTCGACGCTCAACCACTGAGCCACACTGGCTGGGCTGTGCAAGGTAGTTATTCTTCTTCACACTGTATAACTGTGAAAATTGAGGCTCAGAATAGCAATGTGATCTACCTAGAGTCACACAGCTAATAAGTTGTGCAGCTGCGATTCAAATCTGGGTTTCTGTCTGACTCCAAAACCAATGCTTTTAACCACCACAGCTGCGGCTTCCTTCTGCCATGCCAGAGCTAAACGGCACTTCATCTCCCATATCAGCCCGTAAGCTTGGCCTCTTTCCCTCCCCTCCCCCTTCCACACAGTGCAACCCAAGGAACCCCCCGCCCCCCCCCCCCCCGCGTGCCATGAGCATTCAGGGAGTGCTTCTGGAAGAGATAATCACTCAGGATGGAAGAGGAGAGCACGAGAAGGACAAGGTGGAGTTAGGCACAGGTACTGCAGCGCAGCGCAGCACGGTGACAGAGAGAGAACAGGAGGATGGAACTGGCTTTCCAGCCATCCCTTCTTGCCTCCCTCTGCTGGAGGAAGAGGGATGGAGGCTCAGCCATGATGGGAAGAGAGTGGGCGGAAGGGGGAGCAGCTAGAGCAGCCTGCTGCTGCAGAAGCCTCAGCTCAGCCTCAAATCCCCCTCCTCTGCACTTGGGGCCCATCTCTGGCCCACCTGCTCCCCACTGCCTGAGGAAGGAGGCTGGGCTGCTCTCCAAGCACCCACCCGAATCCTGCCAAAGCACAGCTCACAGCCGACCCATCACAGCAAGGGCATCCTGAGAGGTGGAGTGGCTGAGCCAGGGGAGGCAGCGGGAGGCAGTGGCAAGGCAGGGGTCAGAATGCGGATCTCCAGTCCCTCAGTTGAGGAATATATATATATGTATATATTTACTTATTGATATCAGAGAGGAAGGGAGAGAGAAACATCAATGATGAGAGAGAATCACTGATCAGCTGCCTCCTGCATGCCCCACACTGGGGACCAAGCCCACAGCCCTGGCATGTGCCCTGACTGGGAATCGAACCGTGAGCTCCTGGCTCATGGGTTCATGCTCAACCACTGAGCCACACTGGCTGGGCAGTTGAAGACTCTCTTGACTGCATGGTCTAGACAGCTGGAGCCAGGGGCAACACATGCCAAAATGAGGCCATCCAGAGTTGGGTATTTTGGGGAGGGGGGATTACTAATAATTTCCATTCACAATCTGGTTTGAGGAAACCAACTATTTTCAAAAGTAGTGCCCTAGCCAGTTTTGCTCAGTAGTTAGAGCGTTGGTCTAAGCACTGAAGAGTTGTGGGCTTGATTTCTGGTCAAGGGCATGTACCTGGGTTTCAGGTTCTATCTCCAGCCACGGTCAGAGTACATGCAGGAGGCAACCAAGCAATGTCGCTCTCACAGCGATGTTTCTCTCTGTGTGTCTCTCCCCGTCCCTTCCATGCTCTCTAAAGTCAATGGAGAAAATATCCTTGGGTGAGGATTAACCACCCAAAAAAAGTAGCTTTAGCTTGGTTTGGACCTCAAGAGCATACATGTTTATATCTCCCCTCTTTCCCAGGATCTCTAGCATGAAAGTGAAGGAATAAAGGAACAAAATAAGGTACAAACTCATAACAGTGAAGCAGATGTAAGAGAAAGGGTGATGACAATGGGTGAGAAATTTCTGGAAGCAAAAAACAACAGGAAGTGTTCACAGTGGCAGGAGAGCCAGGGACACCACTCAGGGAGCGGCAGCCAGGGAGGGAGCCAGTCGGGTCACCAGAGGCCCAGAGATGGAGATGGGAAGTATGAGGGAAGGGCTGAAAATGGGGATAATCTGAAGGTAAATACATGAAATTGCCCCCACCCCACTCCCCAAGACCCCCCACCTGCCCAGAGCAGAGACTGTCTGGCACTCACCCTTAGGCAAAATATCAGAGGGCTTTTGGCTAAAGAAATTAAACTATCCCACCTCCCCCAAATAAAGTGCTTTTTATTCTGCCCTTTGGGGGACACCCATTCTAACAGCCAGCTCCCTGGTGGTTCACCTAAAACAAAGCCAGTGCCCAGCCAGCGTGGCTCAGTGATTGAGCATGGTTTGATTCCTGGTCAGGGCACATACCCGGGTTGTGGGCTTGATCCCCAGTAGGGGGCGTGCAGGAGGCAGCCGATCGATGATTCTCTCTCATCATTGATGTTTCTATCTCCCTCTCCCTTCCTCTCTGAAATCAATAAACAATATATTTCTAAAATAAAGCCAGTGAGTGAACACACCAGCCTTGGAGAGACAGACATCTCGTTCAGACCGTCTATGAACTCATTCATAAACTATCAAATGGAAAAGATGAGAGAAAAGATGAGTGGCCTGGAGGATCCATCCAGGAAGCTCAACATCCAACTAACAGGCATTCCAGAAAGAGAAAGAGAAAACGAGGGGGAGGAAACTATTCAAGAAATTATGTAAGAAAAAAAGAGTGCATCAAATGGCAAGGGCTTGCTGAGTACCAGGTGGGGTGAATGACAAACAGACCTTGAGCTGAGTGCTGGTTACATAAGGAATGTTTGGCTTGTAAAAGCTGACCAAACTATTCATTTGTGATCTGAGCGCTTTTCTATATGCATATTTCATTATGAAGTTACCAAAAAACCCTCTCCTAAAAATCTCCAAGTAAAATGTCCCCAGAAGATGTGTTATGATCATCTTATGGGTTCAAGAACTCCACACAACAGTAAACAACCAAGCAAATAGATAAGAAGGAAGGAAGGAAGGGAGGGAAGGAGGGAGGCAGAAAGAAAGTTCTGGTCCAAATAGGGGGAAAAAAAAAGAAAAAGTGGCATGATTGTGAGCAATTCATAGAGCATAAAAAAGGAAAATTCATTTGCTCTTGAAGCTAGAAACATTTTCCCGGGAGTACAGAGGTTGTGACAGGGATCTGTGGGAAGTGATGTGCAATTACTGTACACTATTTGGTCCTGCAATGAGTACTATTGACATAGTCATCATCACATAAACACAGTGTGTCGGTGGTCAGCTTTTAAAGCCAATTTGTCTCGATAAAGCACTGGAAACCTAATTATTGTTACAGAATGGAATGCGAATGGAATGCAAATATAACCAGCCTCACTGGATGCAAAACTACTGAACATAGGCCTGGCTGGTTTTGCTAAGTGGTTAGAGCGTCAGCTAGGTCAAACCTGAAGGGTGGCAGGTTTGATTCCGGTCAAGGGCATGTACCTAGGTTGCAGGCTTGATCCCCGGCCCTGGTCAGGGCCTCTGCATGAGGCAACCAATCGATGTGTTTCTCTCACATTGATGTTTCTTTCTCTGTCCCTGTCTCTCCCCCTCCCTTCCCCTCTCTCTAGAAATCAATGGGGGAAAAAATAATATCCTCGGGTGAGGATTAACAAAACACAATGACTGAACACAGAAAAGTGGGAGGAAAAGGGCAGAGAAGAGATGGAAGGAAGGATGGGGCAGTAGTAACCATGTCTTACCAACGGAGTGGTCAAGATACACTGGAAAATTGATGGAATAAGAAATCACATTTTAAAATAGTATCAATAAAGTTATAAAGGTAACTAACCAGAGGAACTGAAATAGTAATATTATCACAATTTAGGAGGGGGACGAGAAAGAGCCAAGTGTTACAAATAAGTTAAATTCTCATTTGTCATACTAGGATGAAGTCAATAGATCATGTTTAAAGTTGATGAATGAAGAAATAACCATCGGGGCATGTTATTTAGAGATATGAAGTTACCACCAGAAATCCTAAATGGTAAAAGTGCTCCTGCTGGGGCTGAGACGTGGAGGCATGAGACACTGGCTTTTTACTATATATGTCCTTGTGAACTATTTGCCTTTTAAAATTGTGTAAATGTACTGCTTTGACTTAATTTTGTTTACTTATTTATTTTTAAAATGTATTTTTATTGATTTCAGAGAGGAAGGGAGAGGGAAAGAGAGACAGAAACATCAATGATGAGAGGGAATCATTGATCAGCTGCCTCCTGCACGCCCCCCACTAGGGCTCGAGCCCACAACCTGGGCATGTGCCTTTGACTGGAATCGAACCTGGGACACTTCAGGCCACAGGCTGATGCTCTATCCACTGAGCCAAACTGGCTAGGGCTATTTATTTTTTTAAGAAATACATATTTTTAAAATATATTTTTATTGATTTCAGAGAGGAAGGGAGAGGGAGAGATAGAAACATCAATGATGAGAGAAAATCATTGATTGTCTGCCTCCTGCACGCCCCACACTGGGGATTGAGCCCGCAACCCGGGCATGTGGTCTGACTGGGAATTGAACGGTGACTTCCTGGTTCCTGGGTGGACGCTCAACCACTGAGCCACACCGGCCGGGCTAATTTAAAAAAAAAAAAAAACAAGTCCCTCCTCTTTCTTTGGACCTCAGTCTTCCACATGGTACATATTTAAGTGGGAGGTTGATGATTCCGGGGAGAGGTGACATGAGAACCTGTTCTCCAATCCATGCTTCTTTTGAGAGCAGTAAAAAGGCAGGCGAGTGAAGGACTGATTCCTCCCTAACTAACCCTTCACCTCCTCACAGGACCATAGTCATCCATGCAGATGCAGCCTCTCAGCTGCCCCAGCCTGCACCACCCTCTGGTCCTCTTCCAACCCTACCATGGCCAGTCCAGCCTCTCCTGCCTTCCATTCATTCAACTATTTACACCCATTAGTTATTTATACCCGCCTGAGTCACAAAGGATTTGAGGTGGCTTACTCCAATAACACAGATAAGAAAAGGATAAAAATTGAACTAGAAAATAAGAACGTAGAAAAGGAGATCAACAAACACCCTAGAGTTGTTCTTCAAATTAACCAGCAGCTGATGCAGAAAGCAAGATACAGTGAGCCATGACAGCCTCATATTAGGAAGGGAGGAAATATACCAGTTTTCAGGAGAAGCAAATCTTTGCTGAGCACTGAATTCTTCAATTCGTTGTCCATGGGAGATTTCATGAAGGAGCAGGAAATGACTGTTTTGTTTTGTTTTGTTTCAACTTTGTCTCATCTATTTAAATATTTGGATGAGTTATCTCCTATAAAAAATGAAGAATCCGCCCTGGCCGGATAGCTCAGTTGGTTGGAGCATCATCCCATACACCAAAAAGTTGTGGGTTCAAGCCCTGGTCAGGACACATACCTAGGTTTCAGGTTCAATCCTTGGTTGGGGTGTATACGGGAGGACATGGATCAATTACTCTCTCTCACATTTATGTTTCTCTCTCTCTCTCCCCCTTCCTCTCTCTTTAAAATCAATAAAGATATATCCTCAGGTGAGGATTAAAAAAAATAAAACTGAAGAATCCCTGGCAATATCATGATTACGAAATGAGGTATAAGAGCATACGCTTTGGCACAATCAAGGATTATTTCACTGGTTTTCTTCCCCCAGAAATGATTCTTTATTGAGCATCCGAAGTACCAGGGAGTACCCTTCAAGGATCTTGGGTAATCCTGAGAATTGGGCATTGCTGTCCCATTTTACAAATGAGGAAACTAAGGCTCAGAAAAGGCACAATGACCTAGCTGAGGTCATCCAGTGGATCTGGGCAGGGCCTAGATTCAAACTTAGGTCTGTCTGTCTCCAAAGCTCATTCTGTACGTATCATACCATGGGGCCCCAAGCAGGATGACAGGCCTGGCTGTCGGGCCAGAAACTGCTTCTGAGCGGCCTCCATTACATTAAGTGAGGACCTCTCCGGCAGAGAGCAGCAGAAAGAAGGCCGGGCCTGAGTTGAAGAAATAAGACCATAGTTTCCTCATGAATCCAGCAGATCTGATGTCTGAGGGCTGAACCCGACCAGAGAGCTTTGTCTGCCGTGGAAGCAAGAGAGCCTTTATTTCGGTGATGCCTCCTCTTCATCGCTTCCTCCCCCACAAGTCACCCAGCCGCCTTGAGCCCCGGATTTCTCATCTGTACAACACAAAGGTAATGATCCCTGCAACCTCCATAAGATTTCAAGGCATAAAAGCGTTCGTTTAAGGAACGATGCTTTGATCACTGGCATTCATGTGAGAGTGGCTCTTCTAATCAGAGCTCCTCTGCCTACACGTTGAGTGGCCCTTTACAAGTCTGTTCTCTCTCTGGGCCTCAGTCTTCTCTATAAACTGAACAGTCTAGACTGGATGATTTTTAAGGGCCCTCCCAGCTCCAAGTTTCTAGACTCTTACGCTGGTATTATTTATTTTTATTTTTTTAAATGTATTGATTTCAGAGAGGAAGGGAGAGGGAGAGAGAGATAGAAACATCCATGATGAGAGAGAATTATTGATCAGCTGCCTCCTGCACCCCCCCCCCACACTGGGGGATCAAGCCCACAACCTGGGCAGATGCCCTCGCCGGGAATCGAACTGTGATCTGGTTCATACCACTGAGCCACACCAACCGGGCTTATGCTGGTATTATAAAAACCCTTCTGGGCATGAACGGCTGCTGCTCCTCTGAGCTCCCGCAGTAGGCTGTATTCCCCTCTGTCACAGCACTTGTCATTGTGTTGTCACTACCTATTCCCCCCAATAGATGACCTCTACTCTCACTGCCCAAGCTCAGACCTTATCATCTCTCACCTAGACCAGGTGTCCTCAAACTATGGCCTGCGGGCCACATGCGGGTGTTTTTGCCATTTTGTTTTTTTACTTCAAAATAAGATATGTGCAGTGTGCATAGGAATTTGTTCATAGTTTTTTTAAAAAAACTATAGTCCGGCCCTCCAACGGTCTGAGGGACAGTGAACTGGCCCCCTGTTTAAAAAGTTTGAGGACCCCTGACCTAGACTGTCACATGAGCCTCCTCACTGGATGCCTCCAAACTATCTTCCAAACTGCCCTCTAGTGGGATCTCTCCAAAACATGCTCTCAACAGGTCACCCATACTCTACAATGCACACCTCTTCCCTCAGCTTAAAACCCTACGTTGGTTCTCAATTTTCAATATGATAAAACTCCTGACCCTGCTATTCAAGTGTCCCCATGATCTAGGCTGGCTGACTCTTCAGAGTCTTCTCCAGATGCTCCCTGCCTCCCTGTTTGTGCTCCAGTTTGTACTAACTTGATAAAACTACTTTTCCCACCATGACTAGGTTGCTCAGTGGGTTAGAGCACTGACCCGTGGACCAAAAGGTTGTGGGTTTGATTCCCAGTCAAGGACACGTACCTCAATTGCAGGTTTGATCCCAGGTCCCGGTTGGGGTGCTTGCGGGAGGCAACCAGATGATGTGTCTGTGTCTCTCTCACATCGATGTTTCTCTCTCTCTCTCCCCCTCCTCTATCCCTTCCACTCTCTCTCAAAAAGATCAATGGAAAAAATATCATCGGATAAGGATTTTTTTAAAAAGGACCTATCCCCTCCCTATACCCTGCTGCTTCTCTACTTTCGCTCATGCTGTTTCCTCTGCCTTAACCTCCCTTTTGCCAATTCCCACCAACCCACATGCCATCCTTCTTCACCTAGCTAACTCCTACTCATCCTCTGAGCCTCAGTACAGACATCACCTCCTCTGGGAAACCCTCCCTGACAGTCAGGATAGATGTTCCTCCTTTGGATACCCATGCCCTCCAGCTCCCCTGTGGCATAGCACACAGAACACCCCATTGCAATCATGTTTCCATGGCCATCCTCTCCATCCAACTGTGAGCACCCTGAAGCCAGGAACTGTATAATGTTCATCACAGGACATCCCTCGAGGGGTCCCAGACTGGAGAGGGTGCAAGCTGGGCTGAGGGAGACACCCACCCTGTGCACGAATTTTGTGCACCGGGCCTCTAGTTAATAATAAACATGCCCAGACCTCCCTTTTGCAAACACATAGTATGTGTTTGCAGAGAGTAAACGCGCACTATGTGCTGAACACTTCATAAGCGTCATCCTATTTAATTCTCACAACAAACACCATAAGATGGGCTATTTATGAGTTGGCTCGCCTATCAGATGTGTACAGTTGTGTGAGATGCCTTTCAGTTTTATAAGAAAATTTGGGGGGAGGGAGAAATTAGATGCTTTTTATTACTGACATAATGACAACAATTCTAATGTGGTTATATAGAGAAAAATACTGGTTTCATTCAAGTGAAGGCAGTTCGCTGCATTCTGGAATCCTGTAGGAAATCACAAGGCCTAGAGATGCAATGATATTATCTCTGGGGGGGAAAAAAGGCAGAAAAATCACATAGCTACAAATAAGTGCATTTGAAATGGCACATATCTGGTGGTAAGTGTGATAGATTTCCTCCTAAAATGTCAGAGGAATCACCCTGTCAGCAGCGTACCTCCGGCTTGTCATCTTTGTTTTGAAAAGGCTGTAATGCGACGTCGATCTTGGCTAGGTTGTTTTGATTGCTACGCTCCACCTCTAGGGGGCAGGGCAACCTCACATATTATCTTCCATCCTTGTTCCTCAGCTTTCTATCCTGATCAGGAGCTTGCTGGGTGTGCTAGACAGCCAGGACATTTTCAGATACATTTTTTTGTAGGGGGTAACATTAACCTTACATGTCAAAAACACAGTTTTATCCCTGCTTCCTACTTGAGAAAACAGAGGCCCTGAAAGTGATGTGAAGTGCCTAGAATCACACAAAGTCCTCCTTCCCAGCACCACACTTGATCCGAATGCTAAGTTGCCAGACAGTTTCAGTTCCTAAGTGCGTGAGAATGGGCTTTTCACATGGGTGCTTGGAGAGAGACCTAAGGCCACTATGAAGTGAGAGTGACTAGCAAATGATCATATCTCAAAAGAAGAAATAAGTCATTTATTCATCATTTCTCCCCTGTGACCAGTATTTATTCTTCTTCCAGGAAATGAGCCAGAGGGGCTGAGTCTTATTCTGACTCCAAGACACTGTGCCTGGCCCAGGATCTGAGCCCAATAAAAATTTTATGGAGGACTGCACATGGGGTCCTATGAAGCTTCTTTGGTCCTTTCAGAACAGAATACCTTGGATTGAGGGTCAAGACCATGGCATGACATGGCCATAGCATGTGATGAAGAGGTAACCATGGGCAGATGTGCCCAAACGTCTCCAAAGTCCTGCCTGATTCTGTTACCCTGACATTCTATGAACTGGGAGACTGGTGAGTATGAGGGGGACAGAGATCAGAGGTCAAACAGCTTCAGGAAGCATGAGGAAAAAGCCACCCAGAAGCCAAGAGAATTCTGAATTGAGTCATCTTTTTCTATAGAAGTCCTGGGATGAAGAAAAACATAGGCACCTGTGGCCATTAGTGCACCAAGACTTAATCTGCCATTCATTTGTTTACTCAACATTTATTGAGCAGCTACTATGTGCTGTGCTATCTGTTCCCAGGCCTCTAGCTCCTTCACTCATGCCCAGAGCACCTCACTTAGATACAACATGCACTCAATAAATGTCAGTTAAATCACAATCTGCAGGGACTCTCAATCTAGTAGAGAGGACACAAGATGTAAACAAATAACTATCAACGTATAAAATGGGGCAAAGTGCTCATGTCAAGGGTCACGGATAGACCAAACACCGGGAGGGACCAGTGAACAAACATGGGAGAGATGACAGCAGAACCGAGCCTGGGAACTGGATGGAGCAGCCCAGGAGAAGGGAACAGCATGAGCCAAGACCCAGGGGCTAGCGGTTGGCCGAGTGGGGGCTCACAAAGGGGCACACGGGCCTGTCTGGCTGGAGTGCGGTCTGTGCGAAGGGCACTGTAAAAAGATGAGAAGAGAGTTGCAGGCACATCCAAAGAGGACCGTGTGCGGCCGACAGAAGAGTTTGAACATTCCCCTGCAGGCAGAAGAGAAAGTGAAACCGCTGGAGCCCTGTAGAAAGGTTGGCCTGGCTGCACTTCATCAGAGGCTTGGCGAAGCAAGAGCAGGAGGGGTATCTGTTAGGAGACTATGGCAAAAAGCACGAGGCTATCCAGGAGAGGGAGCCTGACTGGGGCAGTGGTCCCAGGAGCCGCAGCTAGTGTGATGGCTTTACACCCCGCCCGCCTGCAGGAGGCAAAGATGTTCCACAGGCTCAGGGGTCAGACGGTTCCGGGCTTCATGCAGTTGTGTAACCTCCATGCAGGCATGGAACCACACCTCTCTGATCCTTGATACCTTGTCTGAAAAAGGAGGATAATACTAACACCCACCCGGCAGGGACTCCCTCTGTGCAAATGAGAGAAGAGGCAGTACTGCCTGATGGGTAAGAACACCGTCGATGAACTCTGGAGCCCGACCACCAAGGCTCCTTCTAGTTCCTTCTCAGTTCTTTCCCTTACTCACTGAGTGACCCTGCGTAAGTTACCCAACTTTTCTGGGCCTTGGTTTCCTCATCTGTAAAATGGATTCAATAACAATGTCCACATCAAAGGATTCGGTTGAAGACTGAATGAATTCATACATGCAAAGGGCTGAGAACAAATACTTCTTGGCACACACAGTACATGCAGGAAGAAGATGATAGCTCTTATTACATAAAGCCACATAGGGTGCTGCCTGGCATGCAGAAGGCTGAGACTCACTCAGCACACGCATGGCCCCTTCTCTGTGCTACAGGCCTTTACTACGCTCCCGGCAAATTCAGAAGCCACAGCAGGCAGGGGTGGGACAGATCAAAGGGCAGGGGAGGGCAAGCTTGCACCTGGTCTTCTTCCCACCCCCCTCAGGAGACACCCCTCTCTTCAAAGCTCCCCCGCCCTCCACTCCTCACCTTCCTTGCTATGCGTATTTGTTCTGGGCACCACTGTGATGGGGGGCCTGCCCGGAACCCTGTGTGTCTGGCTGGCTGGGGGTGGGGGAGGGGGCTCTCAAGCGCAGAGATCCCGGTGTTGGCTCAGCCTGGGGGCCCCTCCTGCTGTGTGCACGCAGCTAAGAAATGTTTGTGGATGACAACAACCCCATTCTTGTCCCAGATCTAGACAGAGAAGGAAGATTCCTCTAATTCTCATTCAGCTTGACAATATCATTTCCTCCCACACGAGTATAATGCTCTCAACACAGTAGGGGGAAGATAAATGGTTTTCCCTCCCGAGAAAAAGGAAAGACCCCCCCTGGGAAAAGCACCGGGAGACCCCACAGGAGACAGGCTTCCCTGGGGCCTCTCCCTGGGCTCGCTCCTGCCCTCCCAAGTGCCCTCAGCCCCTGTGGGCAGCACGGGGAGCGCACTGACACCCCAGGGCCTGTGGGAGACAGCTGCGTGGTAGACCAGATGTTGCTCGGGCTGTCGAGAACACCAGGCCAGCCGTCTGGCTGCTGTCCCTAGTGTGGGCCAGCTTGTGGGTGGGCAGGGGGTGGGGGCAGAGGATGAAGAGTTCCCCCACACCAGCTTCAGCCCGCCACCACCTACCGCAAAAGCCGGAGCTGGGCCCCTGCACACAGCATCGGGAACACAGCTGGCTTCAGCCTGGGGCAGCTCAGCAGTGGCCCCCTGCCCAGCGTGTCTGTAAATCATCCAGGTGCCTGACCTGCAAGGGGGAGCCAGGCCAAGATCAACAAAGAAAGCAGGGAGCTCCTCTAGTCATCTGGAGGGGGGGTGGGGGGGTGGAGGACAATTTCAAGGAAAACGATCTGAGCATTGGTAGCACCCCAGCAGCTACTAAAAGACAAACAAACAATCAAAGCCCTCCCGTCCAGAGGACCGGTGGCCAGAAGGAGGTCGGGTCTCATGTCGCTCCCTGCTGTACTAGAAAGGCCACACCCAGAGCACAGCAGAAGGCATACTGGCATCCGGGAACTTGTCCAGAAGAGACAGTGCGGGAGGATGTGGGAATCCTGGGGGGATGACATGGGTGGGGGTGGACAGGACAGCTGCTATCAACTGCGGTAGAGGGAAAGTTCACAGGATCGGGGAGTCTGTCCTATGGGTAGTGTGACTTCTGCTGTGTCACTTTCACTTCTCGGAGCCCCCAGGTGCTTCAGCTACAAAATGCGCACTGTACACACGGACGCACAGGGTGGCCGGGAGGACTCAGTAAGTCCCTTGGCGGAGGGGGGGGGCCTCAACAAGCCCAAGCTGGGCCCGGGCCCCTCTCTCCCCTCTTCCTCCACCAGAGGGAGCCTGGGGACCAGGAGCGCCCAGCCTGTACCAGCATCTACCTATCCTCCCCCAATGCTGCAGCCTCTGCTGCTAAACTCCCACCCTGCCTGCCCCAGCTTCCAGCGGCAGCCTTCTCACCCACTCTGCAAACCCAGAACAGGCCTGGCAGGGGAGTCGCTTGCAGCAGCTGTGGTGGCGGCATTGGCTACTGCATCAACAGGCCCTCCCGACGCCTGGCCAGCAGGCAGAGTGGAAAGGAGAGAGGCACAGCCTTCTTCCCTCTCCTGTCAACTCCCTCACTCATCCCACTCAAATCCTCTAGATACCTAAGGGTCTCCTGGCCTCTCCCAGCTCCTAACCCAGCCACGTCCGGAGGCCAAGAGATTCCTGTGGTTTGGGGAGTGGAAGAATAACAGGCGTCCAAGACAGGTGGACTTGGGTTCTAGTCCCGGCTCCATTAGGAACTAGCAGCATAACCTTGAGCAAGGTCTCTTCATCTTGGAGCCTCGGTTTCCTCATCTCTAAAATGGAGTGAGTAATGCTCACTGCCTGTTGTGAGGAGCCGAAGAGGAAATCATGGAGGGGCCGCTATTTAATATGCGGTTAGGAGAAATGCAAGGAACTCTCCAAGCCCCTTTATGAATCCAGTAGGAAATGCGAAGCCAGGAAATCCAACGAGAACTGGGAGGGATCAAGAGGTTGGCTGGCGTGGCCGGCAGAAGCACCGAGCTCAAGAGCAAATGGGCTGCCAGCCAGCCAAGAGCTTCAAACCCACGTCTGCAGGATGGAGACTCTGAACGTCAGAGAATCCTGGAACTGGGGGAGGCTCGGGTCCTTTCATTGGGCTGTACACCTGATTCAGGAATTGTGCTTTCTCCAGCTCTCCTCGACCCCCCTTCGCCCACCCCCCCTTTCGCCCCCCTAGAGGCAGCCTACTGCATCACCAGCCAGCCAGGTGGAGAAGTTCTTCCTGATTTATCCCCAATGTTCCCACTGCTCCTGTTTCTGCTCCCTGGAGCCACACATAATGAGGCTGCCCCCTCTGTCACGGGCCTGATCACTCTAGAAAAGTCCGCAGCCAGGCTTGAGGAACACAGTGCCTGCCCAGGGTACCCCTGCAGTCACCCTACCCTGGCCCTGTCCTGAAAGAAGACCAAGACCGTGCTTGGTGGATCTAGACCCTTCCTCCCCCGCACGCATGCAGCCAGTCCTCCAGGAGTGGCCTCCCAGCAGCCCTGCCTGGGCAGGAGAGCTCCTGTCCCTCGCCCCCACTCTGCTCTGGGACAGTTCACACCAAAACCGAGCCTGAGGGTGCACTGCAGTGAAGCCCAGCCGGGAGCTCTGAGCTGCAGCTGCTGCTCCTGGGGCCCAGCCATCTCAACCCAGCACCCCAGTCTGCTGCCTCACCACGGGGGAGTTGCAGAGAGCTGTCTCCCGGCAGATTTCCTGAGGCAGAAGGCTTCCCCACCCCCAGCCCAGCCTCCGAGAGACACTCCACTGGTTGTGGCACATGGTAGGACCAGCTGAGCGGTGAGAGGAGGGGGGAAGGCTGTCCATTTGCTAGAGGACTTCAGACTTGCTCTGTAGTGTGGCTGCATTAGTCATAGAACCATCACATTGAAGCTGGAGTGGCCCTTAAAGAGCATTCAAGGCAGACCTGGCCTTTGAACAAGGTATAAAGGACCCGAGGGGCAGAGAGAGGAAGGTACCCAGTCAAGGTCACAAAGCCAATCTGCAGCAGCGCTGGAGGGGGAACCCGGGTCTCCAAACTCCCAGCTCAGTGTTCTTTCCCATCGAGCAGAAGAGAAGGCAAGCCCTCATGCCCTTGACTCGCAGCCTGACATTTAGCCTGACCAGCTTACCGTGGTCTCTGCGTGGAAGAAGGAGGCCCAGCCCACGTCCCACCAAACCCAACAGATCACGCCAAGGTGTCCCAGATAGGCAGGCACGCAGACCCCAGCACAGAAGCTGGCACTGATCCAGCCCGAGGGAAGCTCTGGAGACTCGTCTTCCCGGTGTGTGCTCTTTAACTGGGTGGTGTTTTGCTTGGCGGTGGAGAAGGGGTGGTCTCGGAGGAACTAGCCAGCGGCCAGGCCTCCATCTTTGCTCCCCAGGCCAGGCTGTGCGGCAGGTCCCCTCGCATGGATGTCTCAGCCTCCAGCAGCCATTCTGCTCCCCACCTGCCTCCCTGGGAAAGGATGGGGCCCCCGAGGCTGCCAGAGGAGCGGGGGGCAGCAGGCCTGCACGGCAGGACCTGGACGGGAGACCCCAACAGGCAAAACAACAACATCGGCAGAAAAAAAAAAAGAAGAAAAAAAAAAAAAAGAAAGAAAAAAGGAGGGGGGTTTTCTTTTCCTTGGGGCTCTGAGTGGGCACCTTCCCAGACAATAAACACGTCCAAAATAAATAAATAAGTGGAGGGCCATCCTCTCGCCAGGCTCCGGGCGGGGAGTGAAAAAGTGGAGGGGAGATGACTGCTGGAGCCGCCCGCGCTCACCCCGGGGCCGGGTGGCTAGACAAGGGGCGTCTGCGGCGGGAGGAGGGGGTGGGGGGGGGACCCGGCTTCTCCTAACAGGTTGGGGCAGGGGAGGGGGACCCTGGAATCGGACACGGGGTTCTTCCTTTAGCGGCTGGCCAAGTTGGAGAGGGAACTAGAGGGGAAGAGCCAGAGGGTACAAACACGCATTCCTTACTTTCTCTGGAGGGTTGTGGCCGGGCTGGTGCTGGTACTGGTGCTGTGGCCGCCGCCGGTGCCGGGACTGGAGCTCCTGGAGGCGCCACGGCTCAGCTGGCCCCGCTCCCGAGGGGGCCGGGGCCCCACGCCCACCGCCGCCGCCGAATAGCCGCTTTCCTTGTCGCGGCCCGGGTGCGCCGGCCCGGCATCCCGCCCGCCCCGCTCGCGACCCAGGGCCGGGTTGTCGTGGTGCAGGTGGCACTGGACCGCGTCGCGCTCTCGGGCTGAGTAACCAGTAGTGTCCTGGAGCGGGTAGGAGGCGTCCCGCTCCTTGTCCCGATACACCGCCTCCCGGTTCTGGTAGGCGCCTTCGCGGTTCGGGTACCCCACGTCCCGGGCCGCCTGGTGGAACTGGCTCTCCCGCAGCTCGCGGTGGTGGAACTGGGTGTCTCGCAGGTTCTGGTACTGGCTCTCGCGGCCGGGGCTGTCCCGCGCGCCGTGGGGGTCCCGGTGCAGCTCCCCGCGGTGCAGCTGGCTCTCCTCCCGCAGGTCGCGGTTCTCCTGGGTGAGCTGGTCCAGCTGGCCCTCCAGCTCCTCGATGCGCCGTCTCTGGGTCTCCAGCAGCTGCTGCTGGCTCTCGATGATGTTGTTCAGCTCCAGCAGGTACTCCACCGCCCGATTGGGGCTCTCGGATCCCGGGCCGCCCGGGGGCCCCGACCCCGCCTCCATCCTAGCGGCCCAGGGGCAGGGGAAGGGGCAGGAGAGCCCGGTCCCTGCTCGCTCACGGCGCCACCCTCCCCCGGGCCCAGCCGGGGGAGGGGGCCGGCGGGACGCGAGGGCGCGCACCGGGCTCGAGGGCCCGGGGGCCCGGGGGGGCCCGGGAGACAGCGCTGGGTGGTCCGACGGCACGGGGAGCAGGAGCTGAGGCTGCCGCCACCGCCACCGCCACGGCTCAGGAGGACGCGGCCCACGGCGCTCCGCCCGCTGCGGAGTCACTGCGCAGCGCGGCCGCGCGGGACCGCCCCGGCCGCCGGCCCGCCCCCCGCCCCTGCCCCCACTCTCCCGCCCGGCCCGCCCCCGCGCGCCCCACCTGCTACAGCCAGCAGCGTCCGAAGCGAGACCCGCCCCAGGCACCCGGGCCAGCCCCATCGCAGGCTGCCGGAAACCGCTCCCCTCCACCGTCCACGGTCCGGTGTCCTCACCTAAAGCAGTCTAAGGAAGCCCTCCATCCCAGTCCCTTCCAATGCATCCCGGTCCGCCAGGCCCCAGATCCTCATCTAAGACTCCCCAAGAACCCCCATCCCAGGCATCCCACGGACTCCCCATCCCCTTGGGATCTTCCAATCGCAAGTGTCAGATACCCTCCAGCTTAGCTAGTCCTCCAACCCAACCAAGGCAGTCCCAGGATCTCCATCTTAACAAGCCATCGCAGAGTTAGGATCAAAGCTCCGTATATGCCCTCAACCCTCATTTTCTGCTCTTCTTTGGAAATGCTCTCTTCTATTCAGCCCATCATATCTATGCAGGGAAACTGTGCCCATCTTTCAAGATTCAAATGCCACCTTCCTGAATGATTTCCCAAGCCAGGGCGCTCACTTTTTCTCCCCTCTTGACCTCCCACTGCACTTGGTCTACACTTCCCTCTTGGCATTTGTGCGCCAAGTGGAACTCTGCTTTAGAGTGCGTTCGTTTGTGTTCTTGTTTTAAGACCTCTGCCAGCCTGAACTCCTCAAAGCCAGAAACACGTCTTCATTCATCTTTGTGAGCAGGTTGGGGCAGAGGAGAGAGCATGAGTTTTACAGTCAGGCAAAAACTGGATTGAAATTCCATCTTCTCCTCTCTGAACTTGCATTTCCCTATCGATAACACCTACCTCCCCGGGGGTGGTCTTGGAAGAAGGCACGCAAAAACATTTGGCACAGAAAAGACAGCCCACAGAATGGGAGAAAATCTGTGTAAGTGATATATCTGATAAGGGCTTTGTGTCCAGATTATGTAAAGAACTCTTACATGCCAACAACAAAAAACAACCCATTTGCTTTAAATGGACAAAGGATTTGAATACACGTTTCTCCAAAGAAGATGTACACATGACCAGGAAGCAGATGAAAAGATGCTTCTCACCATTAGCCATCAGGGAAACGCAGCTCAAAATCGCAATGAGCTTTCCCTGCTACCCACAAGGTGTTTTTCTGGGTTCCTGTTGTAACTGAAAGGGAAACTTTCACAATGTCCGGAGCCCTTGCTGTTCTGCAGATGAAGGAGGAGGTTGTCCTTAAATTCCTTGCAGCAGGAACCCACTTAGGTGGCCCCAATGCTGGCTTCCAAATGGAAGAGCTCATCTACAAAATAAAAAGTGATGGCGTCTGCCTCAGAACTCTGAAACGAACATGCGGGAATCTTCTGCTGGTGGCTCGTGCGTGCCCTTGTTGCCCCCTGAAAACCCTGCTGTCAGTGTCAGATTGTCCAGGAAGACGGACCAATAAGCTGTGCTGAAGTTTGCTGCTGCCACCAGGGAGACTCCTATTGCTGGCTGCCTCATACCTGGGACCTCCACTAATCAGATCCAGGCATCCTTCTGGGAGTTGAGACTTCCGGTGGTTAGTGATCCCAGGGCTGACCACCAGCCTGTCACAGGGGCATCTTATGTTAACCTGTCTACCATCCCTCTGTGTCACACAGACGCCCCCTCTGTGCCATGTGAACATTGCCATCCCATCCAACAACAAGGGGGCTGGCTCAGTGGGTCTGATATCGCAGATGCTGGTACAGGAAGTTCTATGCATGTGCGGGACCATCTACCATGAGCATCCGTGGGAGGTCATGCCTGCTCTCCCACTACACTTGGAGACCCTGAAGAGGCTGGGAAAGAAGAGCAGGCGGCTGCTGAAAAGGCTGTGACCCAGGAGGCATTTCAGGGTGAATGGACTGCTCAGCTCCCGAGTTCTCTGCTGCCCAGCCTGAGGTCACTGAAGGGTAGGAACAACCACCGGGTGGTCTTAAGCTGTTCTTCCGCAGGCTCTTAAACGGAAAATGGAAATAAGGTTGTTGAAACATAAACATCAGTTTCTTAAAACAAACACATACACATACACACACTGAGATGCCACTTCACACCCACTATGGTAGCTAAAATAAAAAGAACACACCAGGAGAAGTATTGGCCAGCATGTGAAGAACTGGAAGCCTCATTCTTGGCTGGTGGGAATGTAAAATGGTGTGGTCAACTTGGAAAACAATTTGTAAGTGTCTCAAAATGTTAAACACAGAGTTACCATATGATCAAGGGATTCTACTCCTAGGCATATACCCAAGAGACATTAAAACATGTCCACACAAAAACTTGTATATGAGTGTTCATAGCGGCATTATTCATAATAGTCACAATGTGAAAACAATCAAATGTTCATGTATTGATGAATGGGTAAATAAGGGGTGGCATATCCACACAGTGGAACATTATTCAGCCATAAAAAGGAATGAAGTACTGATGCATGCTAAAACATGGATGAACCTTGAAAACATATTGCTAAAAGAGACCCAAAAGGACACAGATTATATGATTCCCTTTATATACAATTCCAGAATAGGCAAATCCACAGAGACAAAAAGTAAAGTAGTGATTTCCAGGGGCTGGAGCATGGGTTGGGGAAAGAGGACTGACTGCTAACGGGTATGGTGTGTTGTTGTTGTTTTTTTTTTTTTGTATTTTTTTGGAAGGAGAATGAAAATATTCTAAAATTAGATTGTGGTGATGATTGTACAGCCCCGTTAATTAAAAACCACTGAGCTGGAATATCACATGATCTCATTTATATGGAGAATCTAATGAACAAAATAAACTGATGAACAAAATAGGTCCAGAGCCACGGATACATGGAACAGACTGACAGATCTCAGAGGGGAGGAGAGTGTGGGGGGGGGGGGGAAAGAGACTGACCAAAGAACTTATATGCATATATGCATAACCCATGGACACAATAGTGTAGGGAAGGCTTGGGTCAGGGCAGAAGCTGGGTGGAGGGGGGTAGAGGGGAGAAAATGGGGGACATCTGTAATACTGTCAACAATTAAAAAACCCCTGAGTTGTATATTTTTCAAAGGGAAAATTTTATGGTATGTGAATTATATCTTGATAAAGCTGGCTTTTTTAAAAGTCTTGCACAGACAGAGTCTAGCACATAACAGCAACCACAATAATAATAACTAACACATCTATAGTACTTACCATGTGACAGCCTAAGTCTTTACATGTTCAAACTCACAAAATCCTCAGGACAAACCAATGAGATAGCTACTGTTATTACCTCCACCTTACAGATGAGAAAGTAAACCCGGAGGTTGAATTACTTGCCCAAGGTCACACCAAGGCATAGCCAGGATGCTCAGATGTTTCCTTATCATTTCTTTATACCTTTCTTCATACTTTGTATAAAATTGGTGCTCCATAAGTGTCAAATTACTATATCCATCAAACTTCTATTCATCCAGTGACCATTTCCTGAGCATTTATTATGTTCTAGGCAATACTTGCATTGTACCTTACCCCTGCTTCTCTCATTCAGATTCACTGTGGGGTAGAGGGCAGATGGGTACAAAGTTTCATTCACAAAATATTGACTGAGTATCTATTATGTGTCAAGCACTGTTCTAGACTCTAAGAATATAGCAATGAATAAAATAGACAACAATCCCTAACCTCATAGAGTTCACAGGGAGGAGAGAAACAATAAACAGACTATAGAGAGCATGTTGGATGTTGTACTGGGTTGAGTAATATCCCCCAAAACTTGATGTCCACATGTAAATGTAATCTTATTTGGAAATAAAGGTCTTTGCAGGTGTAATCAAGTTAAGGTGAGATCATATTCTATTGGCATGGGTCCTGATTCAATGACTGGTATCCTTATAAGAAAAGGGAAATTTGGACACACACACACACACACACACACACACACAGAGAGAGAGAGAGAGAGAGAGAGAGAGAGAGAGAGAGAGAGAGAGAGAGAGAGAACACCATGTGAAGATGGAAGCAGAGATTGGAGTCTATAAGCCAAGGAAAGAACACCAAGGATTGCCAGCAACCACCTGAAGCTGAAAGAGGCAATGAAGGATTATTCCCTAGAGTCTTGAGAGAGAGAGAGAGAGAGAGAGAGAGAGAGAGAGAGAGAGAGAGAGAGAGAATGGCCCTGTCGACACCTTGATTTCAGACTTCTAGCCTCCAGAACTGAGAGAGAATACATATCTGCTGTTGTTTTAAGCCACTCAGTTTGTTGTACTTTGTTACGGCAGCCCTAGGAAACTAACACAGATGGAGAAAAGCAGAACAGGGAGGGATGATGGAGAGCTCTGGTGAATGAGACATAGCCTGTGCCCTCAGGGAGCTCCCAATCTAGTCAGACAGCTACAACCATGAGTCGCAAATAGGACCAACAAGACAGAATGTGCAAGGCAGGCGCTAGAGTGGAGGCACTGGGTGCTGGAATGTTTTTATGAATGTGAAGGTATTTGAGCTGAGCTTAAGCTTTCTGTAGGTGGAAATGGCAGAGCTGTGAAATACCTGTTGAAGGGAGCCATGTCCAGTAGGAAGAAAGGAACAGCCAAGAAAACAGAGCGTGTGTATTTAGGGAACCACATATAGTTCAGTTGAAGAGGGCACAAGAGCTGTGTGTGTGAGTGTGTGTGTGTGTGTGTGTGTGTGTGTGTGTGTGTGTGTGTGTGTAAGGGATAGGAGGAGATGGGAAGACATGGCTTGATTCAGTTTGGAGGAGACTCATTGCCAAACTGAAGCATCTGGACCAGGGGTCCTCAAACTTTTTAAACAGGGGGCCAGTTCACTGTCCCTCAGACCGTTGGAGGGCCGGACTATAGTTAAAAAAAAAAAACTAGGAACAAATTCCTATGCACACTGCACAGATCTTATTTTGAAGTAAAAAAACAAAACGGCAAAAACACCCACATGTGGCCCGCGGGCCGTAGTTTGAGGACGCCTGATCTGGACCTTCTCTTACAGACCATGAAAAGTCATGGGAGGTTTTTGAGCAAGAGAGTAACATGGTAGGAGGGGAGGGGGGTCCACGTGGATATTGCACATACTGAATAGTACGCGCTCCCAGGTGAGTCTTGTACTGGTTCCTTGTTCAGCAGAGACTGGCACTACCTTCTTTTCCTGCCTACTGCCTCCCAGGGGCATTTCCCAGGAGCTTCGGCCCCTGGTGTGATTGCTCCAATCCCCCTTACCCTAGAGCCCCGAAAACCGCATCTCAGCCCCGCCAGTATCCAGTCAACAAGAACTTGTCATGATAATGAGAGCCATGAAATATCTTCCTCAGAGGCAAAGGTGGCATCTGTTCAAATTGGTTTTTCCTTTGGATTCTCACAGCTCTTCTCATAAGCAGATCTTCTGTACCTGTTAGCTGCCAGACACGAGATGGGAAAATCAAATTTAAAAAAGGAAATCATTGCCCTGGTGGGTGTAGCTCAGTTGGTGGAGCGTCATCCCATGCACCAAAAGATTGCCGGTTCGATTCCCAGTCAGGGCACATGCCCAGGTTGCAGGTTTGTTCCTCTCTCTTTAAAATCAATAAAATCGAAAAAAAAAATAAAATCAATAAAATCGTATTAAATAAAAGAAATTATTGGTCTTTCCCTCAAAGAGTTTACAGTCCAGACTATCAGAGCTGAAGTGTCCTTAGAGACAAACTTGTTTTCCTTTTTTATTTTCTTTTTTAAAGAATATATTTTTATTGATTTCAGAGAAGAAGGAAGAGGGAGAGTGATGAGAATCAGTGATGAGAGAGAACCATTGATTGGCTGCCTCCTGCAGGCCCCCCACTAGGGATGGAGCCCACAACCAGGGCATGTGCCCTGTCTGGGATGATTCCTGTGACCTCCTGGTTCAGAGGTCAATGCTCAACCACTGAGCCACACTGGCCGGGCAGACTCATTTTTTCAAATGAGGAGATTGAAGACCGGAGAGAAATGATTTGCACAGAATTGCTGTGTGACCACTAGGCTATAATTTTTTACTTGGGTTATTCTCTGGGGTCTGGTGTTCTAAAGAGTCTTAGGATGTAGACTTTAAAGAGCAGACTGGTAGGAAACTGACCATCTGTGAGAAACATAGAAGGAAGGGAAAAGGAAGACTCATCTCTGTGGGGATCCCTAAGGGGATAGCAGTGCTTAAAACTGAGACAGCATTTGTCTAATTAATTAATTATCCTTCCAGCCCTCTTCCCTCTCCTGGGGAAGGGCCAAGACGTAGCCAAAGTGCCTGTCAGTCTTGAAGAGTCTCACAGAAAGCCAGCCGAATAAGCTAGTCTGCAGTTTCGTTTTAGAAAAAAATTTTCTCTCTGAAGATGATTTGTAAGCTTGATCCTGTCAGAACATAAAACCACATAACCCAATGTGTTTCCAATTTTGTCCTAGCTGCCATAAAACTTCGAGCCAAATTCAGAGTCCAATTATAATCCAGTTCATTTTAGGTACCTGGCAACATCTATTCATGCTTCCTTTACATGGTCTCTGCTCTGTTTTCTTCCACATTTTCATCCCTAATTGTCTTTCTTTCATGCTGCAACTGATGAGCTGCCTAATATCCTTCTTAAAGTAGGCAGAATATAAATCTTACATAAACTAAACTATATTTACAAATGTTAAGGGGATATGACCAATAAAGAACATCAGAAGGAACAGATGATATTTGGCCTAGAGGAGGGCAGGCTTATGAAGACATGATTATTGGCTTCAAATATCCAATAGGCTGTCAGGGGGTGGGGGCAATGTAGTGGAATTATTCTGCTTAGTTCCAGAGGGTGCAGCCAGAAGCAATGGGTGAAAATCACAGGGAGACAGATTCTCAAAGAGAAGAAACCTCTCACAGGCAAAGCTTAGTGAAGATGGTGAGTTCCCCATCACTGGAGGTCTTCAAATAGTGGCTGGACAGCCTCATTTGGAGGGTCTGCTGCACAGGGAATGTAAAACTGAATGTAAGGGTTAGATAAGATGATTTTAAGGACTCTCCCTGATATATGCAAAACAGTTCTAGATGTAGAAAAGAAGGTTGGGGGTGGAGTGGGAAGAGAGGACAGGAAAGAAACAAAGGTTCATGGAATGCCGGAACATTCTAACCCAAAGCAGTGAACCCTGGCTGCTCCTGAGACTCTCATAAAGGACAAGTGGTCCATAAGCAGAATCCAAGCCTGCATTTCCCCAGTCCTAGTCCATGTGACTCCTCCAGAACAGCACAAATGAAGAATCAGCTCCATTGTTCCCATTGCCATCTAACTGGCTGCTATTCAAGGAAGAGCAGGTCCAGACTGTTAGAGATGGAAGGGGCCTTAGAGATCCTATAATCCTAACCCCTCGTTTTAGAACTGGAGAGAAAGAGGCCCAGAGAGTAGAAGGAGCCTGTGTACTTGTCTACCTGTCAGCCACTTCACTGGACCACGTGCTGCTGGAGAACAGTTTTACTTACCTTTCACTCCCCCAGCCAGGCCTGGCTCCAGGCCCTTGCACATGGTAGGTGCCCAGTAAGCAGTTGGAAAATTGGACTGAATTGCCCGGAAAGGCTGGAGCTAGAAGCTAGGCTTTTTGACCCATAGCCTGTGAAGCTTTCCATGATAGAAATGCATCCAATTCCATTTATTTGGCATTTCTGTGTGCCAAGCCTGGAGCTACAGCAAGAGAGGAACAAGAGGCAGGCTGTGCCCTCAAGGAGGAAACAGCTCCTCCTGGGAACTGGGCTCTTCCCATCTCGGCCCTGTGCACCTGCTGTTCTTTTGGCGTGGAAAGCTCTTTTCGCTGCCTACTTACTGCCTATTCATCCTTCAGTTCTCAGTTCAAATGTCACTTCATCAGTGGCACCTTCTTTCACTCCCAGATGAGGCAGATCCCTCTGATACAGGCTCTCAGTGAGTCCTTCTTCTTCCTTGAATTTAGCAAGTGTGTAATTATATATTGATTTGTGCAGGTCTTTGTTTGCTTCCCTCCTGCCTCCTTCACTAGACTGTTAGCTCTACAAGGGCAGATACGCTGTCTCTTGCTCCCCAGTGTAGCGAGAGTCTGGTAAAAGCCTGGGACATGGTAAGTAAGCAGTAAATTATTCATGTTTGTTGAATACCGAAATCAACATTCTTTTTTAAAGTTTTTTTTATTGATTTCAGAGAGGGAGGGAGGGGGGAAGAGAGAGAGAGAGCGAGAGAGAGAGAGAGAAAGAGAGAGAGAGAGAGAGAAAGAGTAACATCAATGATGAGAGAGGATCATTGATCAGCTGCCTCCTGTACACCCCCCCACCCCCGGGGATCGAACCCACAACTCAGGCATGTGCCCTGACCAGGAATCTGAACCGTGACCTCTCGGTTCATAGGTGGACACTCAAACAAACACTGAGCCACACCAGCCAGGCGAAATCAACATTCTAATGGGTTATCTAGATAGATACATTACAACTACAATTCAATGTGATCAGGGGTATCAGATGATAGAGAAATCAGTTCTCTAGGAAGGAGGAAGCCACTCCTTTATCAATGGAGCTGGTCCTGCAGAATGTGTACACAGCCAGACAATCACAAGGCCGAAGAGCACAGCCTTATGAAAGTGCCTGTTGTGTTCAGACAAACCAAAGCCACGTGTCAGCATCTTTCTATGTCCCCAGCTCCCTGAGGAGCAGGTCAGTTCTACCACTGTGGGACAGACTGGGCACATGAGTGCCAATTGGGGTTCTGGCACAACTGGCAAAATCAGACCACATGGGGCTGGCAAAGCCAAAAGGAAACTCCTGATATTTGAGATCCACAGATTGCTTTGCTCTTTAGTGTTTTCTATAAGAGAAAGACTGAAGGGATTGTTTGGTGCTGGAATGAAGGGACAGTTCTGTATCCTTTGGGTGGGGTTAGACCTACTCCCAGGCATAAGAGATTATTGCCCTCTAGTGGTAATAATAATAATAATGATGATGATAATGATAATGATAGGTAGTGGATGTGGTCCTTGTTAGGGTGACCAACTATCCCATTCTGGCCAGGACTGTTTCAGCACTGAAGTTCTGCTTCCCAGGGGGCCTCTACAGGCAAACTGGGACAGTTCGTCATCCTATCCCTTGATGGTATTCAACCTCACTCTACATAAACACGATCTTATTAGATGGCTCATAACCCCCAAGGCCAGGAATCAGATCTCAGGCTCCACAGATCTGTAGAGCTTTAGAGATCCAGCCATGTTCCAGATGAGGAAAGAAAACCCAAGAGAAGTGAAGGAACTTACTTGTTCAACATCACATTGTAGCCTGGCTGGTGTGGTTCAATGGTTGAGTGTCTACCTATGAACCAGGAGGTCACGGTTTGACTCCTGGTCGGGGCACATGCCCAGGTTGTGGCCTCAATCCCCAGTGTGGGGCATGCAGGAGGCAGCCGATCAATGATTCTCTCTCATCATTGATTCTATCTCTCTCCTCCTCTCCCTTCCTCTCTGAAATCAATACAAATATATATATATATATTTAAAAACATCACATTGTAAATTGATGGCAGAACTGGAATCTAGGTGTCCTGATCTACAGTCGGTGCTCTTGGCCTCTGCCTGGTGTGCCCTCCCCTACTCCATCATTTTGTCTAGGTCCCACATCCTCCAAGAATCTTGCCCAAACTACCCACCCCTTAACCCTTTCAGAAAGCTTCCCCCACTGAAAGCCTGAAACATTCATTTGGTTCTTAGCATGTGCTATAGGTACTGAGTGTTTTTTTTAAAAAAATCCTTTAAATGTATAACTAGGAAATAAAGGAAAGCTCCTCAGCCCCCGACCTCAAACCTCCCCACCCCCAGAGATCCTGTGGAGGAGAACAGCCTCTTGAAGAGTCTCAAGTGTGCCCATAGTTTGTCCAGGGCCCCGAGGAAAGGGCATTTGGCATCACAGAGCAAGGAAAGAAGCAAAGGAGAGGCTTTTGCAATCACCAGGTGGGATTGATTTGAGAGCCAAGAGCTGAGCAGAGGCGAGAAGGCATCCCTGCAGCCTCGAGAGGAGAGCGAGTGAGAGCCTTCCTCGTCCCAGTGATACCATCAGGGGAAGGATCTTAGTTTTCTTGCTACCAGAATTGCAGTGTCCCTCCCTGCTCCCCTGGTCCCTGACGAGGACCCCCCAAATCAGCTCTTGCCGCTCCCCTCCACTGAGACAAATTTGCAAACTCCCACATCTCTGTGGAAACGGCAGAGAGCAGGAGAGAAGAAAAAAGGAGAAAAATCCACCCACATGCCAACAAACTGGAAAAAAAATAACCCAGGCCTTGTCTCACTCAGCTGTTGGCTTGCTGCTCCCTCCCACTGTGGCGGCTGCTCCTGCCTCCTGGACAGGGACCTAGCTCTGTGCAGCTTCCCTTCCCATCCTGAGTTGGCTTATGTCAATACCCCTCCCCGCAGCCCAACTACAGGAGGGAGGGTCCTGGAGCCCAGAAGTAGGAAAACTGTAAGGAAGGACTGACAGAGCCACTAAATGTTTGTGGCCACCACAAACTCAGTTTCCATCACTGTCCCCAAAACCTTGCAGGGGACAAACTCCCCTCCCATCCCAGGAAAATAAGCCAAGGATCTTTCTCCTGCCAGGCAACTCTTCCCTCAGATGCTGTCCCCTGCCTGCCCAGCCCATTCTCTCTGCTGCCTCTCTACCATTTCATTTTTAGGCTATATTTTCAGTCTAACTCGCTCTACTTAAAACAAAACAAAACAAAACACTTTATTGATTTTTTAGAGAGAAGGAGAGAAGGGGAGAGAGAGAGAGAGAGAGAGAGAGAGAGAGAGAGAGAGAGAGAGAAACATGGATGTGAGAGCACATCAACCAGCTGCCTCCTGCATGCCCCCCACCGGGAATTGAGCCCTCAACTGGGCAAGTGCCCTGACCCGGATGCACAGGACGATGCCCAACCAACTGAGCCACACCAGCCAGGGCACTCCCTCTACTTTTTGTGCCCTATTTTTTCTTCAACTTCTGCCCTGGTGTGGGGAACCATATATTTTTTAAAAATAAAATAGGGCCGAAACCGGTTTGGCTCAGTGGATAGAGCGTCGGCCTGCGGACTGAAGGGTCCCAGGTTCGATTCCGGTCAAGGGCATGTACCTTGGTTGCGGGCACAGCCCCAGTGGGGGTTGTGCAAGAGACAGCTGATCGATGTTTCTCTATCATCGATGTTTCTAGCTCTCTATCCCTCTCTCTTCCTCTCTGTGAAAAATCAATAAAAATATATTTTAAAAAAATTAAAATAAAATAAAATAAAATAGGGTGTGTTGATAGGAAAGGAGGGCTCTGGAAATCATCACTGTTAGAAACTGTTAAGGAAAGTTGAGATGTTTAGGCTGTGAGACAAAGGATATGGACTCAGAGGATCTTGGGAGGATGGAACTACAAAGAGCTTTTAGAGTAACCGGGCCCAACCCTTCATTTCACAGATGAGATGAGTGAAGTCCAGAGAGGGATGAACACCTGGGCTGTCACACAGAAGAGGGGACAGCTTTGGTCTGGGGGCCTCCAGGAAATAGGAGGAGGACCAGTGAGTGAAAGATATGAGAAAGTAGATTTAAGGCAGTTTTGTCTCTTCCTTCCAAATCCTTATTCCTGGGTGTGTGTTGTTTTTTTCTTCTCTTACTGTGCAGGATCTCCAGTTCAGTGCTGAAAAAAAGGGGCGTTAAAGGGCAAACCTGTCTTGTTACTCATCTTAAAGGGAAAAGGTTCAATGTTTCACCATTATATATGTTTGCTGTAGGATTTTGGAGGATGGTTTTTATCCTTTTAAGAAAGTACCCTCTTATTTCTAGTGTGCTAAGAGCTTTTTCTTTTTTTAATCACAAACAGGGGTTACATTTTAAATGCTTCCTCAGCATCTTTTGTAATGATCATAAGTTTTTTTTCTCTTCTAGTCTGTTTATATGGTCAAGAATGCAGTATTTAGCTCAAGAAAAAGATGACATTTCTAACATTTAAAAAAAATCCAAAGAGGCATTGGCCACCTTGTGGATCAAAGTAGGCAGCTCCAAGTCACTGGAAATGTTCACGCACAAGTGCAGCCATTCAGTAAATATGTATGTGCCAGGCTCTGTTCTAGGTGCTGAAGATTCAGCGGCAAAGAAGGTCCCTGCTCTCCTGAAGCTCACATTTTAGAGAAAGGATGACAGACACAAACAACCAACAAATACATGAACAAGATTACTTCAAAAAATCAAAAGTGCTTTGAGTCTGGCCAGCGTGGCTCAGTGGTTTTAGGTTAGCCTATGAACCAGGAGGTCACGGTTTGATTCCTGGTGAGGGCACATGCCTGGGTTGTGGGCTCGATCCCCAGTAGGGCGCGTGCAGGAGGCAGCCAATCAATGATTCTCTCTCATCATTGATGTTTCTCTTTCTCTCTTCCTTCTCTGAAATCAATAAAAAAATATATTTTTTTAAAAGTGCTTTGAAAATAAATGAAAGAAGACATGCAAAGGTATTATGATTGGGTGGGGATGGGGATTAAGATTAAATAGAGTAGTTAAGGAAGGTCTCTCCAGGGAATGACAGTTGAGGCCAATTGAATGACAAGAAAAAGCAGTCATTTTAGGAAGATCTAGAGTCATGTCATCTCAGACAGCAGGCCCTAGGGTGGGAATGAGCTTGGTTTATTCAAAGGGCTTCAGGAAGAAGTCTGACTGAACTGAGCAAGAGTTACTGTTATTAGATGAGGTAGGAAAGAAGTTCTGAAGCAAGACTGTGCAGGGCCATGTCAGCCCTGGGAAGATGTTTAGATTTTTTAAAAAAATATTTTTACTTTTATTGATTTCAGAGAGGAAGGGAGAGGGAGAGAGATAGAAACATCAATGATGAGATTGGCTCCCTCCTGCATGTCCCCTACTGGGGATCAAGCCCACAACCCAAGCATGTGCCCTTGACCGGAATCGATCCCGGGACCCTTCAGTCCGGAGGCCAATGATCTATCCACTGAGCCAAACCAGCTAGAGCAGATGTTTAGATTTTATTCAAGGTACAATTAAAAGCCATTGGGAGGTCTTGAGTTGGGAGTGACATTATCTATGATTGCTCTGTTTGATGTGTGAACAATGGATTATAGTGGGGGCAAAACTGGAAATAGGTTCACCAGTTAGGAGGTCCAGGCGAGAGACCATGATAGCTTGGGCTAAGATAGTGATGATGGAGAAAGATAAGTAGACAGATTTGGGATATATTTTTATCTGAACATTATCAATCAATTTGATCTTATTGGCATTTATAGACTACTAGGAGCCCAGCGTGTGATTCAAAATCGCGAGGTGCCGCCCACCCTCGAGTTGCTGGTCCGGCCCTGCCTCCCTCTCCAGCCCTTGAAGCAGCCGCGGCCCCTGCTGATCAGGTCCTCCCCCAGCGCAGGCGCGTGGAGGCCCCTGCTGCCCCCGTTGCTGCCCGCACAACCTCCTCCTGTCCAGTCGACCCATTATGGCATCCCAGTTAATTAGCATATTTCTCTATTATATATATAGATACCATCCAACAACAGCAGAAAGCACATTCCTCTCAAGCTTACAGTGTACACTCACCAAAATAGACCATATTCTGGACCACAAAACACATCTTAGCAAACTTAAAAGAACAGATATCATACAAAGTGTGCTCTCAGAACACAATGTAATTAAACTAAAAATCAGTAAAAGATAATTTGCTGGGAAATCCCAAATGTTTAGAAACTGAACAACACATTTCTAAATAACATATGGGTCAAATAAGAAGTTTCAAGAGAAAATTTTAAAGATTTTAAGTGAAATAGAAATGAAAATATGATTAATCAAAATTGGTGGGTTTGTATAAAATCTTAATCTATAAAAAAAGGCCTCCTGTAACTAACAAGAATATATATAGCAAGATTGCAGAATACAAGGTCAATACAGAAAAATCAATTGCTTTCCTATATAGCAGCAATGAATAATTAAAATTTGAATTTTCAGAAAGCAGTACTACTTACAATAATTGCAATGAAATACTTAGGTATAAATATAATAAAATATGTATAGGATCTAAATGTGAAAAACTATAAACCATGAATGAAATATCAAAGAAGTTCTAAATAAATGGAGAGATAGCCCATGTTCATGGATAGGAAGACTCACTATAAGGTGTGGCAAAAATAGGTCTACGGTTGTGAGTATGCAAAATAGTTTATTCTTGTGTTATTTATTAATTATTGTATTAGTTTCTATATGAACAACTATAAACCTACTTTTGCCACACTCTATATCATAAAAATGTCAGTTCTTCCCAACCTGATGTATAGATTCAATGTAATATCAGTCAAAATCCCACCAAGCTGTTTTGTAGATATAGACAAAGCAATTCTAAAGTTTATGTGCCAATATGTTTAAATACAGTGTATTTATTTTCCAGCTTCCTATCTTCACACAAAAATAAAGTATTGACACTCACTAAAAAAAGTTTATGTGGAGTAGCAAAAGACCTCACACAACCAAAATGATACTAAAGAAAAAGAACAAAGTTGTAGGATTTCCACTACCTGATTTCAAGACAACCTTGGTACTATAAAGCTACAGTACACAAGAGAGTGGTATTGAAGAAAGAATAGATTCTGAGATCAATGGAACAGAATAGAATATATTTTGCGGTAGAGCCAACAGAACTTATTGATGGATGTACAGGATGAGAAAAAGAAAGGAATCAAAAAAGACCATCTGTATGAAATAGAGGAAGATTAGGTTAGATGCCTTTTGAAATTTCTTCCCAACTGTAAGTTTTAATACAAAATTTGTAAAGTCTATGATTCCTTGACATGACCCACGTATTTCTTCTGATCCACAACAGCTGTACTTGGGGCTGGGGTCTCCCTACTTAATGACCCCACACCTCTAAGCTCAGGCCCCCCACTTCTCCTTCCTTTTCTGTAGAGGGGTGTTGGGGATTCTCTGCAAGTGAGAGCCAATGAGCTGGGTGAATGCTGCCTCCAGTCTTGATTTTAAGAGGCTTCAAGCTATGTGTGTCAAAGATCTGATTACCCTATAATTAGTGTGTTAATGAAGCATGAGAGAGAAGCTGGGGCAGAGAAAGAAGAAGGGAAGGAGAATGAAGAAAAGATAAAAGAAGATGAAGAAGGAGATATGGAGGAGGGGAGAAAAAGAATAATAATAACTGATCTATTGGCAGAAAGAGGGGAGAGGAGCAGGCCACAATGGCACACAGGAGTCCCCTGGGGCAGAATATATCCACCCTCAGCTAATGTCCTCAGCAAGATCCCTCCTTATTTTCAGCCCTAAGAGAGCAGAGAAACTGTTACATGGAGAGATAGTCCTCTGTAGTCACTACATCTGGTCAGAGTGGGAGGATAGATAAAGAGAAATTAATGTAGTTAGAACAACGGCGCTTAACTTTTTGTTGAGTCACAGACCTATCTGAGAATGTGATAAAGCTTTGGCCTACATACTTTCCCAAGAAAAATGCTATTATACACAATTATACAAAATTTTGCCTACAACTTAGCATGTTCATGGATTCTCTGAAACCCTCCAGGGTCCAAGAACCCCTGTGCAGAATCTCTGAATAAGAGAATATTCAGGAAGTAAAAATCAACATGATTACTCAATACATTGTATGTGGTTAAGAGAGTGAGCAAAGAGGAAACCGGTATATTCTTCGCCCTTTTGTGGTAAATTAATTGACCTTATATGCATGCTGGCCTCTCTATTCTTTTCCATTGATCAATGTGTCTGTATTTATGCCAAAACCATACTGGTTTTCCTAATTTTATGGAGATATAATTGACATGCAGCACTGTATACCGTAAGTTCAAGGTGTACAGCATAATGGCTTCACATACATGTATTGCAAAAGGATTACTACAATAAGTTTAGTTAATATCCATCAGCTCATATAGTTACAAAAATTTGTTTTTTTCCTTGTGATAAGAACTTTTATGATATAATACCATACTGTTTTAATTATGACAGGTTTGTAATATAGTTTGAAATCAAGAAGTGTGACTCTTCCAGCTTTGTTCTTTCTCAAGATTGCTTTGGCAATTTAGGGTCTTTTATGGTCCCAACAAATTTTAAGATTGTTTGCTCTATTTCTGTAAAAAATGCCATTGAAATTTTATAGCAATTGCATTGAATCTGTAGATTGCTTTGGGTAGTATGGACATTTTAATAATATTAATTCTTTCAATCCATGAACACAGAATATCTTTCCATTTATTTGTGTATTTATAAATTTCTTTCATCAATGTCTTATCATTTTCATTGTACAGATCTTTAATTTCCTTGGTTAAATTTATTCCTCAGTATTTTATTCTTTTTGATGTAATTGTAAATGGAATTGTTTTCTTAATTTCTATTTCTAATAGTTCATTGTTAGTGTATAGAAATGCAAGTGATTTTTGTATATTGATTTTGTATCCTGCAACTGTACAGAATTTCTTGATGAGTTCTAACAGTTTTTTGGTGGATTCCTTGGGAATCGCTATATATAATATCATGTCATCTGCAAATAGAGACAGACTTACTTCTTCCTTTACAATATGGATACCTTTGATTTCTTTTTCTTGCCTAATTGCTCCAGCTAGGACTTTTAGTACTATTTTGAATAAAAGTGGCAAGAGTGGGCATTCTTGTCTTGATCCTGATTTTAGAGGAAAAGCTTTCATCTTTTCACCATTGAGTATGATGTTAGCTGTGAGCTTGTCATATATTGCCTTTATTATGTTGAGGTACATTCCCTTTACACCCAGTTTGTTTTTATTTATGAATAAAATAGGTATTGTATTTTGTCAAATTCTTTTTCTGCATCTATTAGGATGATCTTCATTTTGTTAATGTAGTGTATCACATTGATTGGTTTGTGGATGTTGAACCATCTTTACATTCCTGGAATAAATCCCGCTTGATCATGTTGTATGATCCTTTTAATACTGGTATATTGTTGAATTCAGGATATTGACCTATAATTATTTTCTTTCTTAGAGTGTTCTTACCTGGTTTTGACATCAGGGTAATGCTGGCCTAAGATTGGAAGTTTTACCCCTCTTCTATTTTTTAGAAGAGTTTGAGAAGGAATGGTATTTATTATTTAAATATTTGGTAGAATTCTCCAGTGAAGCCTTCTGGTCCGAAACTCGTCTTTGTTGAGGGGTTTTTGATTACTAATTCAATTGTCTTATTGGTAATTGGTCTACTCTGTTTTTCTAGTTTTTCATGATTCAATCTTGGTAGGTTGTATGTTTTTAGGAACTTATCTATTTCTTGTAGGTTGTTCAATTTCTTGGCGTAGAATTGTTCATAGTAGTCTCATGATCCTTTGTATTTCTGTGGTATCAATTGTGATGACTCCTCTTTCATTTCTGATTTTATTTGGATCCTCTCTTTTTCTTGGTAAGTGTAGCTTTTATTTATCTCTTCTAATATCCTTTTTAGTCTCTACTTTACTTACTTCCACTCTGATGTTTGCTATTTTCTTCTTTCTACTAACTTTGGGCTTAGCTTGGTCTTCTTTTTCTAGTTTCTTGGGATGCAAAGTTTGGTTGTTTTATTTTAGATCTTTCTTTTTTCTTAATGTAGGTGTTTATTGCTATGAATTTCCTTCTTAGAAGTGCTTTTGCTACATCCTATAAGTTTTAGTGTGTTGTACTTCCACTTTCATTTGTCTCAAGATTTTTAAAATTTGTTTTGATTTTTTTCTTTGACCCATTGGTCTTTCAATAGCATGTTGTTTAATCTCCACACATTTGTGAATTTTACAGTTTTCTTCTTTCAATTGCTTTCTACTTTCATGACATTGTGGTTGGAAAAGATGCTTCATATGATTTCAATCTTTTTACATTTATTAAAACTTGTTTTGTGGCCTAACATATGATCTATCCTAAGAATATTCTGTGTTGTTATTCTTTTTTAAAAAGCCAGCTTTATTGAAGTATAATTACATAGCATAAAATTCACCTGCTTTAAGTATACAACTAAATTAATTTTAACATATTTATAGAACTGTAAAACTATATTATTTTATATGATTATTTATAGTGTCATTCACTAAAATGAAGTTAAATTTTCATACAGTTAAATTCATCCTTACATTGTTACTTGGGGGAAAAGCAAGGGGCAGAAAAGTATATATAGTATATTACTCTTTGTATAAGAAAGGAGGGAATAGGAATAAATATTTATACTTGCTCATACTGGTACAAAGAAAGATTGGATGAACAAAATGTTAATAATACTGGTTACCTATAGGGCTCAAGGGAGAACAGGTAGACAGGGACAGGGTGTAAATATCTCAGTGTACACCTATTTAGACAGTTTTTATTTTTGTAATTATACGAATTAGATTTTCTATTGCTGTCATAAAATATAACCACCAACTTAGTGGCTTAAAACAACACGAATTTATTATCTTATACTTCTGGAAGTCAGAAGTCCGAAATGAGGCTTAAGAGGCTAAAATCAAAGACTGTGTTCCTTCTGGAGATTTTAGGGGAAAATTCAATTCCTTGCCTTTTTTAGCTTTGAGAAGCCACCTGCATTACTTAGCTCATGCTCCCTTCTCTATCTACAAGGCCAGTAGCAAAGCATCTTTAAATCTCTCTCTCTCTCTCTCTCTCTCTCTCTCTCTCTCTCTCTCTCTCTCATCTCTGTGTGTGGTCACATCTCCCTCTCTGATTCTGATCACCTTCCTCCCTTGCAATTACATTGATCCTATCCAAATAACCAGGATAATCTCTTCACATCAAGTTTTTAGTTCATTTCTTCTTAGAACCTCTGACTGTACCATTTATTGATGGGTATTTGAGTTGTTTCCAGCTTTTCTGTGATTATGAATAAATTATGAGTATTTTTTGAGCATTAATATTTTCATACATCTAGAATTTATTTGGGTGTAAGGAATAAGATAGAGATCCAACTTCATTTTTTTTGCCAAGTCACAAGCCAATTATCTCAACAGCATCAATTGCATAATACATCTACCACCAAGGAATTAAAATATCATCTTTCAAGGCCCTGGCCTGGTATCTCAGTTGGTTAAAGCATCGTCCTGATATACCAAGATTATGGATTTGATCGCTGGACAGGACACATACAAGAATCAACCAATAAATGCATAAATAAAGCAGAACAACAAATTGATATTTCTCTTCTCTTTCTACCTCCCTCTCTCTCTTTAAAAAATAAATAAAAATTTAAAGAAAAAAATGTCTTTCAATATGTTAAATTCTCCATAGACTGTTTTTTTCTGAACTCTCTATAGTGTTCCATTGATCTAGTTGCCAGTTTTGAACCAGTAGTACTGTATTTTAATTCCTATAACCACACAATGTGTTTCAATAAGTGATGTACCAGTTGGTACTCATCACTCTTCTTTTTCAGAATTGTCCTAGTTATTTCTGGATGCTTATTTATCTATATACTTTCTATGCTAATAGTTACATTCTGGATGCTTATTTATCTATATACTTTCTATGCTAATAGTTAAAAAGGAATATAATTTAGAAATTTAATGTGAATTAAAATTTATTTTTGTTGCATTAACAAATTAATTTGAAACTGCCCATCCAGGAACCAAATATGTCTCTTTATTTATTAAAATATTTTATATTCCATAGGGGAACTTGTTAACTATAGAATGAGATTTTCAGAGGGTACAGTGGACAGGTTATGGAGGAAGAGAGGCAGGCTAAGGTCGGCTCAAGGTAGGAAAAGCAGAGTTGTATGAAATATAAGAGAGAATAGAGGATTAGAAGAGCCTATGTAAAAGGTGGGTATTGTACTAGTTATCTATTGCTGAGTAAAAGCTAAAACCACACTTAGTGCCCTAAAATATTTATTCATCTCATGTTTTTCCATGGGCTTAGCTGGGTGCAGATCCTCTGCTGGATCCTCTGTTTCAGGGTCTCTGACAAAGGCTGCAATCAAGGGGTTAGCTAGGGCTGGGTCTCATCTGAGGGTTTGATAGAGGAAGGGTTCACTTCCAAGATCAACTGGTTGCTGACAGATTTTCAGTTCCTCAAGGACTGTTGCACTGAGAGACTCAGTTACTGGCTTGATGCTGGCCTTCACTTACTTGACACAAGGACTTCCCTAACTAGGCAACTTACTTCATCAAAGCCAGCAAGAGAGAAAATCTAGCAATATGGAAGTCACAGTTTTATGTAGCCAAGTCCCTAAGTGACATCTTATCACCTTTTCCCCATTCTATTGTTTAGAAGTAAGTCCCTAGGTCAGAGGTCGGCAAACTCATTAGCCAACAGAGCCAAATATCAACAGTACAACGAATGAAATTTCTTTGGAGAGCCAAATTTTTTAAACTTAAACTTCTTCTAACGCCCAGGCCGTGGTATTTTGTGGAAGAGCCACACTCAAGGGACCAAAGAGCCGCATGTGGCTTGTGAGCCGCAGTTTGCCGACCACGGCCCTAGGTCAGCCACACTCAAAGGGAGGGGATTACACAAGGGTGAGAATACTGAGTCAGGGATTATTGGTGGGGGGAGGGTCATCTTAGAGACTACCTGCCACAGTTATTAAGAAATGTAGGTTATGGCCCTAGCTGGTTTGGCTCAATGGATAGAGCATCAATCTGCAGACTGAAGGGTCCCAGGTTCGATTCCTGCCAAGGGCACATGCCCGCGTTGTGGGCTTGATCCCCAATAGGGGACGTGCAGGAGGCAGCTGATCAGTGATTCTCTCTCATCATTGATGTTTCTATCTCTCTCTCTCCCTCTCCCTTCCTCTCTAAAATCAATAAAATATATTTTTTTAAAAAGAAATGTAGGTTATGGTAGGTTTGGTAGCATTTGCTAACTCAAAGTTTGCCAAAGGAATAAAGCTCCCTGGGACATGGGAATAAGGAGGGACACAGGACTTCTGGGTTTTCCTATAACCTAGATCAATGGCATTTTCAAGAGAATTGTGGTCTCTGTTGGAAGGGTAGACTCCAGGCTCATTAGGCCAGGTAAATAATTACCATTTCCATATGTGTAGCACTTCAGGGTTTACAAATCTGCTTTTGGAGCCATTAATTTGATTCTAATAACAATCCTATGAGGCAGCCAGGCAAGGAAACTAGGGTTCAAAGAGGCTACGTGGCCACCTCAGATCTCACAATCAAAGGGTGGCAGAGCCGAGACCAGAGCCCCAGTCTTCAGATTCCTAGCCTATTACAACAGAGTGTTTTTCCCTTCAATGGCCTCTCCTACCATTTTCCTCCCTCTCTGGGTTCTTACTGTGGCTCAGTTATTAGTAGCTAGTCTGGCAACCTCACCGTACCTTCCAGAATTACTGTAGGGTCAAAGATAATGCTCATAAAGCTCCCAGCCCACTGTATGGCACACAGTAAGTTCTCACTAAACAGAAGCTATTAGCTGTTATTATTCCTTCTTCTCTGCCAGACCAGCCTCACTGCTACTCATCTTCAATTCTGCTCCTTCCCATGAATCTCTGTGGTACCACATCCCAAGGTGCAACTTGCTTTCAAAAGACACAAACACCCAACAACTTTTACAGGCAGACATTGCCCATCTCCCAACAGTCCAATAAAGAGCATTTGGTTGTCAGTGGTGTACGCTTTCTACTTATTAAAAAAGGTTTGCTGGCCCAGCCAGAGTGGCTCAGTGGTTGAGCGTCGACCTATGAACCAGGAGGTCACAGTTTGATTTCTGTCAGGGCACATGCCCAGGTTGTGAGCTCAGTCCCCAGTGGGGGTGGGGGGGTGGGGGGGTGTAGGAGGCAGCTGATTGATGATTCTCTCTCATCATTGATGTTTCTATCTCTCTCTCCCTCTCCCTTCCTCTCTGAAATCAATAAAAATATATTTTAGAAAAAGGCTTACTATAAAAGAGTATGCATGTCACTCAGGCAGCAGCCTCATACATCTCGCGTTTACCACATTTCTTGATCACATCATTTTCTCTTATGCTTGATTTAATTTTGTGTTGTTTTCTACAGTATCACGCTGTATAGGTTTGTAGCCTAGGAGCAATAGACTATACCATAAAGCCTAGGTATGAAGCAGGCTATACCATCTAGTTTGTGTAAGTGCATTTTATGATGGTCACACAACAATGAAATTGCCTAACAACACATTTCTCAGAATGTATCCCTTCACTCTATCATATAGAAAAAAATATATTTATGTATGCCAAATATTAATATATTATATTTATTTTTAATACAGAGGGCCCTGTCTGGGCCTGACATTCTAGCTCTGGGTTCTCCACAGCCAAACTCCACTCTTTCTTTCAAAACATGGCCCCCATGGATCCCTCCTGTAGCCAAGCCACTCTCACCCCAGCCACTCTTGTTCCACCCCCTTGCAAGAAGCCAACATCCAATTGGAAGCTGAGCCTTTGCTCTCCCCTTTCATTGTGGAGCCTGACACATTTATTTAAGTCCTGCCCTTGGTGCTTATTAGGTGCCTAAACTTATGTAAATCACTTCCTTTCTAGGAGCCCCCGTTTTTCAGAGATGAAACGGGATATTAATAATTTCCACATAAAGGGACTGCTTTGAGTGTTGAAAGGTTATGTATAGAGTCCTGAGCAAATAACAGAAAGAAGTTCATTAAATGTTTAAGCTCCATCTCCTGCCCCCCACCCCACCAAACCTCGGGTCCCCACAGCACAAGGTCATAGGACGAATTCAGAATGTGATTCCTTCTCTCTCTCTCTCTCTCTCTCTCTCTCTCTCTCTCTCTCTCTCTCTCTCTCTCTCCCCCCCCCTTGACAATTGTTACTCTAAGACCCTGGTTCCAAGCATAACTCCACCATTAACTACCACAAGCCTGTTATCCAAAGGGAAGGTTGGCAGAGGCTGGGACAATGTGGAAAGTGCCTTGAAGTTGATCAGAGTTGGAGTCCCACCACGACCTTACTTAGCTGTGTGGCTTTGGCAAGTGACCTAAGCCTCCCTGTGCCTCAGGCCACTTACCTACAGGGGGAGGGAAAAGCATAGCACCACCTCAGTGGGCACACCCATTTTCTATCCTTCACTGCACCTCTTCCCATCCACCTACATGCTCTCAACTCAGCTGGCTGGGCCTCACCCTCTGTCAGCTGACTCAAGCCACGCCCCTCCCAGAGAAACCACCACAGGGAGCAGGTAAGAACCTGTCAGACAACAACTGACTTCCTGCAGGAGTGCGCAAGGACAGAGCTGAACCCAAATTTCATTCTTGATTCAACCGTTCATGCACCTGAATCCATGCAATGAATATTCGCTGACCCTTCCTCTGGGACTGGCCAGGTGCTGAGCTTTGCTGGAGACAGAGGCCCTGCCCCTAGGGAGCTTCTGATCTGACAGGAGAGGGAACCCTGGACATGAAATCCACATGGGGCAGGGGCAGGAAGCTCTAGGGGCTATAAGCCCAGAGGACAAGATCAAGGTAGGCTACTTGGATGAAGGGACACTTGGTGAGTTTACAAGGTTTGGGGAGTTGTGAAGGGCAGAACACCTTGCAAAGTCACCTAGACAAGAGAGAGCGGGCACACTGTAGGAACCGCTTGTGGTTAGTTCAGTGGACAGAGCACAGTGTGTCGGACCAGGTGTGGCAAGAGATGCGGTTGGAGAGGTTTGGTAAGGCCGGATCTATGGGTGGCCTTAATTGCCAAACAAGGAGTAGAACTTTATCCTTGTGTGTGTGTGTGGGGGGGGGGGTCACAGAAGGAAGTGACACCCCTCTCACTGCTGCTGTGCAAAGGGGTAGGTTGAAGATGGCCAGTCCAGAAGCCGGGAGCCAGGAAGGGTACTTGAGGTCATTCATGTGAGGAGTGTTGAGGCTGGAACAGGGCAGTGGCCGTGGATGAGGAAAGAGGCTGGATTTGAGAGACAGAAAGGGGAATCAGCTGGACTTGGTGAGGGATTGGCTAGGAGGAGAGAAGGGGAGTTTGGGCTGCACATAAGGCAGAGGAAACTATCGCACAAGTGCCCAGGGGGTGATGAAGGCAAAGGTAATGGCGGCGGGGCGGGGGGTGGGGGGTGGGGGGGCGGACGCTGAGTGCTGGGAAACCAGTGCGGGATAGAAGGGGCAGAAGTACTATTCTGGAGGTGGACGGGTTCAGGCTAAGACTCTCTGTGTGACCTTGGGCCCTCTGGTCCTTTAGGTTTCCACCTGATAAATGGGGAGACAAAGAATGATAATTGTGAGGAATGAATCACATAAAAGTATGTCCAGGAAGTGCTTAGCCCTGTGGGTGACTGGAAGGCGGAGACCTGTGGCAGGTGTGTTTGGTCCAGGGTGGAGTGAGGCGGGGCTATCCTTTGTGCAACAGCCCTGTCATGGGCAGGAGGACACACATCCTTGCAAAGAAAGAGCTGTGCGGGGAGGGACGGTGTGACCTGAACACAGGCCTGTTGATGTTGAGGAGGGTCAGAGGCCAAGGGAGTCAAACCAGTTTTACCTTGGGAGGCCCTACCTGGAAGTGGGCAGGGAGCGCTTCTCTGAGCTGTGAACCCTAGAGGCCACTTCCTCAGGAAGTGCCCAGGCCTGGGAGGCCCGAGGCCTCTGGGCTGTGATCTCAAGTCAGCACCCAAATTGTTGTGTGAACCCGAGTCAGTTCAAACCCAATCTGGGTCCCAGGTTTGCCAGATGAGCAACAACCACAATAAAAGCATGTGTGTTGGTAGAGAGGTGAATGAAATGTTTCCACAGGTCCTCTCAGGTTTACTATGCTTCAGCTCTATGACCCTGAGTACTTTTTTAAAAATATTTTTTTATTAATTTCAGAGAGGAAGAGAGAGGGAGAGAGAGATAGAAACATCAATGATGAGAGAGAATCAGTGATCGGCTGCCTCCTGCATGCCCCCTACTGGGGATTGAACCTGCAACCTGGGCATGTGCCCTTGACCGGAATCGAATCCAGGACCCTTCAGTCTGCAGTCTGACGCTCTATTCACTGAGCCAAACCAGCTAGGGTGACCCTGAGTACTTTTTAAAAACATCTAGTCCTGTCTCTGTCCCTGACATCCTGTGTGGTCTTGAGCCAGCTACTGGACCTCTCTGGACCTATTGTCACATCTGGAATATCAGGAGACTGGGCAGGAGTCCCCAGTGATTCTCCCTGAAGGACACTCACCCTCATCCCCAGCTGAATGCTTCAGACAAATAAGAGGAAAGTGACGTGCTGGTCACAGATGACCCCCCCCCTCCAAATCTTCTGTCTTCTCCCACTGCCCTCCCCTCCCTACTGCCAGGAGCTTGTAGCACTGGCTCACTTGCCAAACTTGTTGCTATGACAACGGTTACAAATAACTCAGATGCAGACGAAGATTTTAACCCAAGAGCTGCTGGGCCAATCCCACTCCACACCCGACTGAAGGAACAATCTGACAAATTCTTTGAGATCAAGTCACTTCCTTGTTCACAAGCCTGCCAGGGTTCCTCAGCGTCACAAGACTACTAGGAAGTCCTGGCATCCGCCGCCCTCCTGACACCTGCTTCAGATCTTTCCAATCACATTTCCCAGTTGCTGCCTTAAACAGTGATCACTCCAATTCGGAGCACCTACTGTTTGCCAAGCCCTGTGTTGTATGCTTATATATAGCAGCTAAGGAAATCTTCCCAGAACTCTATCAGATAGGCATTGCCATTCCCACTTTGTAGAGGAGAAAATTGAGGCCCATGGATGTGACTTGAGTAAGGAGGTCAGAGAAGCAGAATTCAAACTCAAATCCATCAGAATCCCAAACCCAGGACTTTCCATTGCCAATGGCTCACAAAAGTTGGTCCAAGTAATCTGGTACTGTTAAAAATTCTGATTCTAACTTCCATTCAAGAAGGTGGAATGCCTCTCTCTCCTCTACCTCCTGACACCACATAATATAAGAGTAAAGGAATCAAGTGTATGAACCCACATCTCCAAAGAAACGGGAGGAGGTCTCATCGATGGGGAAGAGACTTCAACAACTCCCTGGCAGAAAGGGGCTGGAGGGGTGGTAACTGAGACAGCAGGGCCGGGAGAGGTAGAGGACAGTCCACCCAGGGAGGGATCTGGGTGAAGAGCCCTGGTCTGCTTTGCGAAATCCGGGTGAAGCTCTGGTGCAAAGGTATCCTGACCGTGGGAGTGAGATGCAGAGACCCCAAAGGAGGGAGAACTGAAAGTCTGCGCCGGAACAGGTGATTGTCCCACCTCGCTCTGCCCTTCCCTGTGCTCGTGGGGAGGAACCACAAGAGCCAAGCATCTACACTCAGCAAATTACAGAGCGTTCCCCAAAGAAATCAGTCTCAGAGCGAAGCCTCCCCTTTCCGGACTCAGGAGTCCTCCAGCAGAAAGCACGGGGCCCCACCCAGTCACCTGAAAGAAAAGTTTAGCAGTGGACTTGACCAATCCTGCTCCTAACACAGGCTCCCAACCAGCCACCTTTCCATTGGTTTCTTCTTAAATCAATGAGCTGAGAGGTTTGAATATTTGTGAAAAAATATGCAAATAGGTTTATGAACGAATTGATGAAGCAAATGGGAAAAATTAAGGCTGGGCACGTTTCAAGGGAGAAAAACAAGCAATTATTAAATTCAAGAACATAAAAAAAGGAACAGAAATCCAGGTAATCTTAGTACATTTCTTGACTCTGTAACAGCTACTGATTTACTAGGAATTGGGATATAAACACAGTAGAAGAGTGAAGGGAGGGAAAATAGGATGCCTGTGTGGAAGGGGATAAATCTTCTTCTACCATAACAAGATGTCAAGGGATAGTCTCAAAGTGTTAAGAAATGGTAGCATAAGCCTATTATATAGAGACATGGTGGCCCTTGAGGTTAAAACTCTTTCAGCTACAAGTAATAGCAACAACAACAAAAAAATAATGAACTGACAGTGGCTTTCTGCCATTTTTCTTTCTCTCTCAGGAAGTTAATTTATTACTAACAAAAGTGTGGCATGCGTTCCGCTGCTCAATGATGCCCTTAAGAACCCAGGCTCTTTCTAACCTTTTCTTCCTTAATGTGTTGAGCTTCATCCTCATGCTCATCCCCTCAGGGTCACAAGTTGCTGCCACAGCTCCAGGCAGCATGACTGTATTCCCGGCAGAAATAAGAAGGAAGAGGACAGTGTAGCCAGGTGAGTCTCAGGAAAGTCAAAGCCTTGTCAGAGGCGCCCAGAAAGCATCTCACGGCCATCACGGGGACACATAACCATCTCTAGCTGCAAGGGAGGCTGAGAACGTATCTCTGGCTCTTTAGCTTCTGAGTGGAAGACGGCCAGGGAGAAGGGCGTTGGGAGTGGTAACTGCCAGAAGAGACAGCCAAAGGCTGGTAAAATAGTTTAAAGTACTGCCTGTAGGGAGCAGGACTTGCAGTTGGAGTGGGACAGGATATTGCTGGATTTTCAATATGAGCTCTTTAGCACTGTCTTATTTTTTAAGTGTGTGCCAGTATTACTTTGATGAAAAATTAAAATTTAGAAATAAAGTGTTATGATTTCTAAGAAAAAACATTAAATAGAAGCTGGTGGCAGTTTTCTGTCTCCAAAGGCAAGGATGTCAATTCACTTGGAAGGAAACTAACCAGAATAGGTTGTTTACTCAGACAAAGGCATCTCAGGTTTCCACCAGCTGATCTTAGAGTAGATTGTGCTACACCATTAACCTGAATATGGCTGGGAGAAACCAGTCCAGCACATTGTAGCAGTTACATGGGTTGGCTGTGGTTTGAAAGTCCTGGTACAATTTCCTGTCTGCCATTTATGAGCTCTGTGACCCTGGGCAAGTGGCACCTGGGAGCCTCACTCTGCTTCTTTATGAAATGAAGGTAATTCAAGTGCCTGGTACAGAGTAAGCATTCAGCCAATGCTCTCCACTCTGATTAAAATGTTAAATGTTCTGAGCAGTGACATAATTTGGGCGTAGTTTAACAGTATTATGCTTCCACTGAGTTCATTTTTTATCCTAAACATGGCTCTGGACTGGACTATCTGTGAAAATTAGTATTTGTTCTTCAGAGATGTGTGTGCATATTGCCCCCCCAAGACTGTTCTCAGGGATACTCTGTTTGGGCCATATCAAGAGATATGCAGGCTTGGGTTGCTGTTGACGCATGCTGGAGGAAAGGGTAAAATAAACTAGACTGGCCCTGGTCGGTTTTCTCAGTGCTTAGAGCATCGGCCTGGGGAACCAAAGGGTCTCAGGTTCAACTCCTGGTCAAAGGCACATACCTGGGTTGTGGGTTCGATCCCCAACCCCAGTTGGGGCACGTGCGAGAGGCAAACACGATCGATGTCACATTAATGTTTCTCTCTCTCCTTCTCTCCCCACCACTTTTCCCCTAAAATCAATGGAAAAAATATCCTCAGGTGAGGATTAACAAAAACAAAAGAAATAACAAAACAAGAACAAAAAAAAAACTAGACTGATTTGTTTCATATATATATATATATATATATATATATATATATATATATATATATATTTAACATTAAAAAATCCACTGTGTGAAATGAGTTGCTGACTATCGTGATTGTCTTGGGTGGACCATAGGGACCAGGTCAGCATGATGGGAGGCAGGTACGAGAATGTCCGAGGAAGAAAATAGTCATGTAAAGTGTTATGCTGGAGCAGAAAATACAGTTGGCCTGGAAGTGGGGAACAGAACAATAACATCACTTCTTCAATGTCAAGGTGAGAGCTGAGATCTGAACTCCAGGTAGGGAGCACATGGCCAAAACTATGCAGTTGGTAAATAACCAGCCTTCACACACACAGTATCATACTAAGGGGGCTAAGGAGAGGGACGGCCAATAGTCAGCCTCCTTCAGAGGGACCTGGGTGACATTCTCTTGGAGAGGTAATATCTGATATCCATTAAAATTTTTCCTTCTGGCTTAGTAATTGTCATCTGTTGTCCTCAAGACTCTAGTAAAGTTCTATTAAGCACACATACACGGAAGATATTGCATCCATTAAAAAAAAAAAGATGCTATGAACAAGGCACCTTAGGAGAATAAGAAAGATTGCTTGGCAATTGAAAATGACTGCCAAAATAAAAGAAGTTCAATAGAAGATAAAGTCAAGAAAATGTCCCAGAATGCAGAAAACAACAAAGACTAGGCTATGTAAGAGAAAATAAAAACACAAAGGCAGCCCAGCTGGTGTGGCTCAGTGATTGAGTGTTGACTCATGAACCAAGAGGTCATGGTTGGATTCCCGGTCAGGGCACATGCCTAGGTTGCAGGCTCGATCCCCAGTGTGGGGCGTGCAGGAGGCAGCCGATCAATGAATCCTTCTCATTGTTGATGTTTCTGCCCCTCTCTCCCTCTTCCTTCCTCTAAAAATTTATTTTTTTAAAGGACAAAGTCATGCAGGAGATCCAAATCCAACTAATAAGAGAACAGATAAAATAAAGGAGAAAAAATTATCATAGAAATAAAAGTTATTTCTCAGAGGAGAGGGACATAATTCAGATTGAAAGGGTCCAACCAGCAGGTGCTCATCAAAACACATGGGGAAGAACACACTTTTGGGCTCTTCGCTGTGATATTTCAAAATTCTAAGTATTAAGGGCAAAAACATAAGCTTTCAGAGGTGGGGAAAATAGGTTGCCAACAAAGGAATCAGAATAATATTAGCACTGACATCTAATCAGTGACTCTACACACTAAAAGCAATACCTTCAAAATTCAGAGGAAAAATATTTTTTTAAATCTAATTTGCTTTATTCAACAATTCATGAATCAGTCAGCCTTCACTCTAGTAAATAGAGCGAATCTCTCAAGAGGAAAAAGATTTTAACATAGAATTCTAAAAACAAACTATGATTCAAATATGAAAGTCAAACAATGTTACCTTTTCAGACATGCAAAGACCGCAACATTTACCTTTCATAAGAATTAACGTGAACCCAGCCAGCATGGCTCAGTGGTTGAGCATAGACCTATGAACCAGGAGTTCAAGGTTCAATTCCCGGTCAGAGCACAAGCCCGGGTTGCGGGCTGGATCCCCAATGTGGGCGTGCGTGAGGCAGCCAATCAAGCATTCTCCCTCATCATTGATGTTTTTCTCTCTCTCTCTTCCTCTCCCTTCCTGTCTGAAATCAATAAAAATATATTTTAAAATAAAGAAGTAACTTGAGGATGTCTTCCAACAAAATGTGATGTATCAGTCAGGATTTTGGATGCCAATAACAGAAATTGACTCTGGTTAATTTAAGCAGAAAAGGGATTTATTGCAAGGTTATCACATAGCTCACAGAAGTCTGGAGAACTGGGTATCAGAAGCCACACTAAGGCCACACTGTTAACAGCTGGGTTAGAATCTGCTACTGGCAATGCTACCCCCACCACTGGGACCCCTAGACATCATCCTACAATCACACGCCACTGCAGTTGAATGCTAACCATTCTCCTGTCTGTTCTCGTTTATTTGTGGGCCACTTTGGGATTGTGTTACTCCCGCTCTCCAAATCCATGGCATATTATTTTCCTCAGTCCATGGAGACTCCTGTTTTATTTCATTCTATTATTAATTTCCCCTGTCAGTCCCCATCCCCACTCCCATTCTCTTGCTCACCTTAGTGAGCTGCTCAAGTGTGTTTTATATATATATATACTAGAGGCCCGGTGCATGAAATTCGTGCACCGGGGGCGGGGGAAGTCCCTCAGCCCAGCCTGCACCCTCTCCAATCTGGGACCCCTCAGGATGTCTGACTGCTGGTTTAGGCCCGATCCCTGTGGGACATCCCTCTCACAATCCAGGACCGCTGGCTCCTAACCACTCACCTGCCTGCTTGCCTGATCACCCTCCCAACTGCCCACCTGCTGGCCTGGCCACCCCTCCAACTTCCCCCATGCCGGCCTGCCTGGCTGCCCCCCAACTGCACCCCTGCCAGCTGGCCTGGTCACCTCCCAACTGCCCCCCTGCTGGCCTGGTTGCCCCTAACTGCCTCCCTGCCAGCCTGGTCGCCCCCTAAGTGCCCGGAAGGAAGTCGGATGTCCGGAAGATATCTGGTCACCTGGTCTAATTAGCATATTACCCTTTTATTAGTATAGATATATACATGCTTCTTCCAAGCCATCTTCCATGGGTTTATTTAGATATATGCATATCCATGAAAATATACAGTGTTGTTTTACATTTATGTAAACAGTATTATGCTGTAAATATTATTTTGTTTTTTACCTTTTCCACTTAATACTAGGTTTTGGAGACCTACCTATGTGGTTATAGTAAATTTAGCTAATTTAGCTCATGTCGTTTTACTGTTTTATTTTTTTCTTTCTTTCTTTTTTTTGTTTTGTTAATCCTCACCCAAGGATACCCCTTTCCATTGATTTTTAAAGAAAGTGGAAAGAAGGGATGGAGGGAGGAAGAGAGAGAGAGAGAGAGAGAGAGAGAAAGAGAGAGAGAGAGATTGGCTATTTCCCACATGCACCCCTACCGGGGCTGGGGAATGAACCTGCAACCCAAGTACATGCCTTTGACCAGGAATCAAACCCATGACCCTTCAGTGTGAGGGTCAATGCTCTAACCATTAAGCATGCTTGCCAGGGCTGTTTTATATTTTCTTTTCTATGAATACTAGAGGCCCAGTTTGTGAAATCTGTGCACAGGTGTAGTCCCTAGGCCTGGCTGGCGATCGAAGCGTGATCATCTGGCGTGGAAGGGTAGGTCAGAGCCCTGGTCAGCACCTGGTCCCCCACATGCCCCCCTCCGCCTGAGTCATCGAGCCCCATCGGGCTCCCTCAGCACCTGGGAGCTGGCGGCAGCCCTGCCCCCCGCCGCCACCACTGATCGCTGTCTGTAGGGCAATCAGCGGGGTGATCAGGCCCTGCTCGCACCCACCTTGACCTGGTGCCACTCGCTCACCTGCTCCACCATCCTGTCATGGTCCCACTCTTGTTGGGGCCCATCGGGGCCGGCAGTGCCTCCACTGCCGCTTGCTGCCAGTGCCACATCGTCAATGCCCACCATGTTCCGCACCGCCCCCTGGTAGTCAGTGCACGTCATAGCGAGCGGTCAAACTCCCGGTCGAACTCCTGGTTGAGGGGACAATTTGCTTATTAGGCTTTTATTATATAGGATATCACATTTTGCTTATCCAGTCCCATAGTGATGGACACCTGGGTTGCTTCAAATTAATTATCCACTACCACAAACAAAGCTAGAGCAAGCAACCTCAACTCTATTTCCTTAAGAACCTGTGTGAGAATTTCTCTGGAATATATATATATATATATATATATATATATATATATATATATATGAGCACAACAGCTGAATTGTAGAGTATACATACACAGTATGGCCTCAATGTCATTAGTAGATTCTGAGACTTTAAGTAAAATGACATATAAGAAAATAATCAATTTTTTTTGGTTAATCCTCACCTGAGGTATTTTTTTCATTGCTTTTCAGAGAGAATGGAAAGGAGTGGGGAGAGAGAGAAACATTGATGTGAGAGAGACACATTGATTGGTTGCCTCTTGCATGTGCTCAACCAGGGGTGGGGAGCAAACCCAAAACCCGGGTATATGCCATTGACCTGGAATCAAACCTGTGACCCTTTGATGTGCAGACTGCTGAGCAACATCAGCCAGGGAATGAAAACCAATTTTACCATAGGCTAATTGATATAAACAGGAGTTAATATCCTATGACATCTCCTCAATGTTATAACAAAACAACGCTGAACAAAACAATGTTCTACTTACTTCCAGGTGGTACTACCAGATTACACTCTGGAGTGTCTGCATCAGTTTACACTCCCACCCACAGTGTTCCTTTCCTTCACATCCTCATCGTAGTTGATAATATCTGCCTTTCTACATCTTGCCATTCTTATAGTGATTCTCACTATTTTAATTTTCATTCTTCTAATTATTAGCAGAGTTGAAAATCTCTTAATTACTCTTCATATCCTTTGTTCATTTTCCTATCGGGTTTACTGTCTCCTTTTGTTGTTGTTAATATTTTGTCAGTTTTGCACATTGCAACTATATTCTCCTAATTGATCACCCATCTTTTTTTAAAATATATTTTTTACTGATTTCAGAGAGGAAGGGAGAGGGATAAAGAGATAGAAACATCCATGATGAGAATCATTGATTGGCTGCCTCCTGCACGCCCCCTACTGAGGGGGATCGAGCTCGCAACCCAGGCATGTGTCCTTGGCTGGAATCAAACCTGGGACCCTTTAGTCCTCAGGCCAAGGCTCTATCCACTAAGCCAAACCGGCTAGGGCGATCACCCATCTTTTAATTTCATATATTCCCGTCTCCTTCAAAGCCATGAACAGAGCATTCAGCCCTTGCTGTGTGGTGGGCAGGGAAAGGAAGTATCTAACCACCTTCAGTTTCCATAGTTGAAAGTAAGGTCCTGTCTCCCAACTAGACTTACACTAGCAGGGAATCCCCCCAAACAGGGTGGAGATTTAGATGCTAAGCAACCACTACAATTCACTCCTTTGGGTGTCCGACATCCACATATACCCTCCTTTCCATACTTAAAAAATGCTTCCACCTAATAGAGAACCTCATATAACCAAACATGCACTCATTCCCTCTCTAAAGGGAGGCAGCGGAGAGTAAGTTAGAATTCTGTCAGGTTCAAGCAATATAAAACCCAATTCAAACGGGCTTAAATAATCAATGTAATTTATGGGCTCACTTACCTGAGAAGTCCACAGGCAGGGCAGATTCAGGCATGGTGTGACCAGGACTATGGTTCCATTTCTCTGTGATTCTCTTGGCTCCGCCTCCTCCATTTGTCACTCCATCCTCAGGCAGGCCTTTTGCATGTTCACAAGATGGCTAACAGCAGCGATCCAACTACATACTTCTTTCTTCATAACCAAGGAAAGATACATCACATATTCCCTCAAAAACTGAACAGAAGTCCTAAGCTTCAGTGTGATTGGATCATTCTTTTTTTCCTTTTTGTTGAATTTATTGGGGTGACACTGGTTAACAAAATTATACAGATTTTAGGTGCACTGTTCCACAACACCTCATCTGTATGCTGTGTTATGTGTTCACTACCCCAAGTCAAGTCTCAATCCATCACTATTTATTCTCTCATATCCTCCTCCAACTTCCCCCACTTGACACTTATATCATGAAAACATGGTAGCAGAAGCCATGAAAAATCAAGACAGCAATAGGACATAGAAGCTGTGAAGCAGTAGGAGCCACAAGGAACAGAAAGCATGAGACAAAACCCTGAATTCAGCCTGATTCATGTGGCTCAGTGGTCGAGTGTTGACCTATGAACAGGTTGTGGGCTCTATCCTCAGTTTGGGGCATGCAGGAGGCAATGATTCTCTCTCATCATTGATGTTTCTATCTCCCTCTCCCTTCCTCTCTGAAATCAATAACAAAAAATTTTAGAGGAGAAACCAAGATGGCGGCATAGGTAAACACCTGAACTGCTGCCTCGCACAACAATTTCAAAACTAAAACTAAAGGACAAAACGGACATCATCCAAAACCACAGGAAGGCTGGCTGAGTGGAAATTCTACAACTAGAAGGAAAGAGAAAAGCACACTGAGACCCAGAGGAGCTGCAGAAGTAAACTGCAGAGGTACAGAGGCGCGAGAGCTGAGAGGGCTGGCAACTGAGTACACGGATGGCTTTCTCAATCTGCAGGGAGACACAAGCTCCCAACTGCTCTGAACTCCAGTTCTGGGTGAGACTCTGGGGACCCAGACTCATACGGGGAGAAACTGGACTGTCTGGCAGTGGGCAAAACTCGAGGGCGGCTTTCTCTCAGAGGTGCTTACAGCAATTACCGCGGGACACTGAGACCCAGGGTCCTCTTAGGGCAGGGCTGATGGGAAGCCATTGCTGTTTTCTCTGCCCTGAGATCCCGCCCCACGAAGCCATTACTGTTTGCTCCGCCCTGAGACTCCCCACCATCCAAGCTGAGCACAGAGGCTTTTGCATATGAATGGCCTGGTCCTTTGAAATCTAAATTTACCTAACAAACTGCAGCTGAGTCAGTGAGACCCAGAACATCCAAAAGAGGGCCCAAGGCCCCACAGCAGCTTGCATTGCTTCACAGCTGGGCCTCATCTGGGCACCTCCAAAACCCAAACAAAGAAGAGGAATCTGCAGATCTCTCCGTAGCTCCTGCTGGGTGGCCTCAGACAGAGGCTAAATTAGCACCTCCTTGGAGATCCAAGAGCCAGGGTACCCAGGGGTCAGAGTGGGACCATCCAGATTACAACTCCTCAGATTCATAAGGGACACATTCAGGGGGCAGACTCAGTGAGCACCAAAGCCCCACTGAAGCAAGTCTTGCCTCATAAGGGTATCTCCAGCACAGAAGTTCTCCCATTGTAGACACAGCTGATCCTCACAGCCAGTTGGCCTGGAGGTCAATTCCTCCCAGTGATACCAACAACAATCAAGGCTTAACTACAACAAGACTGTGCACACAGCCCACAAAGGGGTGCACCAAGAGTGTCCACCTCAGGTAACTGGGGAGGCTGAGCCACTGGGCCCTATAGGACACCTAGCACACAAAGCCACTCTATCAACTCAGGGAAGCAGCCAAAAAGCGGAGACAAATAAACAGGTCACAAATCAAAGAAATGGAGGAAAGCAAATGACTGGATTTAGAGTTCAAAACCACGGTTATAAGGTTTTTCAAGAATTTTCTAGAAAAGGCCGATAAATTTAGCGAGACCCCTTGAGGATATGAAAAAGGACCAACTAGAAATTAAGCATACACTGAGTGAAATAAAAAATAATATACAGAGATCCAACAGCAGACTAGAGGATGGCAAGAATCAAGTCAAAGATTTGAAATACAAAGAAGCAAAAAACACCCAACTGGAAAAGCAAAAAGCAAAAAGAATCCAAAAATATGAAGTTAGTGTAAGGAGCCTCTGGGACAACTTCAAGCGTACCAACATCCGAAATATGGGGGTGCCAGAAGAAGAGAGAGAACAAGATACTAAAAACCTATTTGAAGAAATAATGACTGAAAACTTCCCCCACCTGGTGAAAGAAATAGACTTACAAGTCCAGGAAGCACACAGAACCCCAAACAAAAGGAATCCAAAGAGGACCACACCAAGACACATCATAATTACAATGCCAATGGCAAAAGACAAAGAGAGAATCTTACAAGCAGCAAGAGAAAAACAGTTAGTTACCTACAAGGGAGCACCCATACGATTGTCAGCTGATTTCTCAACAGAAACTATGCAGGCCAGACGGGAGTGGCAAGAAATATTCAAAGTGATGAATAGCAAGAACCTACAACCAAGATTACTCTACCCAGCAAAGCTATCATTCAGAATTGAAGGTCAGATAAAGAGCTTCACAGATAAGAAAAAGCTAAAGGAGTTCATTACTTCCAAGCCAGTATTATATGAAATGCTGAAAGGTATTCTTTAAGAAGAGGAAGAAGAAAAAGGTAAAGATAAAAATTATGAACAACAAATACATATCTATCAACAAGTGAATCTAAAAATCAAGTGAATAAAAAATCTGATGAACAGAACAAACTGGTGAATATAATAGAATCAGGGGCATAGAAAGGGAGTAGACTGACAATTTTCGGGGGGGAAGGGGTGTGGGGGGTGCGGGAAGAGACTGGACAAAAATTGTACACCTATGGATGAGGACAGTGGCGGGGGGTAAGGGCAGAGGGTGGGGTGGGAACCGGGTGGAGGGGAGCTATGGGGGGGGGCGGGAAGAGGAACAATTGTAATAATCTGAACAACAAAGATTTATTTAAAAAAAGATAAAAAAATTTTAAATTGTTTAATAAAAACACCCCTCCCCCACCAATCTTTGAGAGCCATATTGCATCAGTAGCTTGAACACACAAGATCCATGAGGTGGCAGAAGTGACGAGACTGCAGGAGCCACCAGGAAGCTGGAGCCACGTGGCAGCAGGCAACAGGAACCAAAGAGGTGGCAGGAGTTACAAAGCAAGCAGAAGTTACAACACAGAGCCCTAGCCAGTTTGGCTCAATGGATAGATTGTCGGCCTGCAGACTGAAAGGTCCTGGGTTCGATTCTGGTCAAGGGCCCAGGCCCTGTTCGGGCCCATGTGGGAGGCAACCAATCGATGTGTTTCTCTCACATTGATGTTTCTTTTTGTCTCTCCCCCTCCCTTCCACTCTCTCTAAAAATCAATGGAAAAATATTCTCGGGTGAGGATTAAAAATAAAAAAAGAAGCTACAACACAGAGAAGCCCTGGACTATTTGGAACTGAGGCCCCAGAAGTCAGGAAGCCGCACATAACAGGAAGCCCAGAAGCCATGGGGCTAGAAGGCCCTGGGGGAGCAAAGAGGGGAGCAGAATGAAGGTAGTCAGTGGCAGAAGGAGTATAAATACAGCCAGAAAGAAGTTGAGTCACCATTTTGGGAGCGCTAGAGAAGGGAGCAACAGATGCCTGCAGCTGAGGGGGTGACACGACAAGCCAGGCTCTAGAGCTGCTTTGGATCATGAGCCGTTTTCAAGTTTCAGTTCTTCTGTGAGGCCGCCTGTGGAGCTGTGTTTGACTTCCTTATTGCCCTGTGAATGCTTCAGTAGATCTTCATCTCTAACCTGAGTGTGTCTGTTCCTTGCAATGGAAAAGAGGTGAACACTGTGCCATGCACTTCAGATGGGTGGAGGGCAGGGCAGAAGCTCTTCCAGGGGGGTTTGCACCAAGGAACACAGAGGGGGAATGCATTCATTCTCTCTATCATACCCTCACTGGCACTGGTGCTTTTCATCCATTTACTTCAGAGGTGGGGAACCTTTATTCTGCCAAGGGCCATTTGGCTATTTATAACATCACTAGTGGCCTGGTGCATGGATTTGTGCACATTGAAAGGAAATTAATTAGAATATTTTAATATCGCTATTTACCCTTTCTCTATAACAAAAGTGTCAACCAAATTCATGATTGACAATGACAGATTGAAACACACCCGTGCGATTGGTGCTAGCGTGAGCTTTATATGTATCGTGCATGCGCGAGTCAACGTTTATTTTTAAATTGTCAGTGCATGTCATATGTACTGGCCAGTTGGTTGGTCAGACAGACGTATGGTTGGCCACTTAGCCTTATATATATATAGATACATTTGAGGGCCATACAAAATTATCCACTTAAAAATTAGCCTGCTATATTTGGTCAAACATTTAATTAACTTACCCCTAATGCCTTGGCAGGGCCAGACCAAACTATAACTAGTACAGAGCCAATTAATATACTTTTTAAAAATTTAATAAATCTTTATTGTTCAGATTATTACAATTGTTTCTCCTTTTTCCCCCCATTGCTCCCCTCCACCCAGTTCCCACTCCACCCTCTGCCCTTACCTCCCGCGCACTGTCCTCATCCATAGGTGTATGATTTTTGTCTAGTCTCTTCCCGTACCCCCCCCCCCCACAGACACCCCTTTCCCCCTGAGAATTATCAATCCACTCCCATTCTATGCCCCTGATTCTATTATATTCACCAGTTTATTCTGTTAATCAGATTTTTAATTCACTTGATTTTTAGATTCACTTGTTGATAGATATGTATTTATTGTTCATAATTTTTTAATCTTTTTTTTTTCTTTTTTTCTATTGTTCATAATTTTTATCTTTACTTTTTTCTTCTTCCTCTTCTTAAAGAATACCTTTCAGCATTTCATATAATACTGGTTTGGCGGTGATGAACTCCTTTAGCTTTTTCTTATCTGTGAAGCTCTTTATCTGACCTTCAATTCTGAATGATAGCTTTGCTGGGTAGAGTAATCTTGGTTGTAGGTTCTTGCTATTCATCACTTTGAATATTTCTTGCCATTCCCGTCTGTCCTGCATAGTTTCTGTTGAGAAATCAGCTGACAATCGTATGGGTACTCCCTTGTAGGTAACTGTTTTTCTCTTGCTGCTTGTAAGATTCTCTCTTTGTCTTTTGCCCTTGGCATTTTAATTATGATGTGTCTTGGTGTGGTCCTCTTTGGATTCCTTTTGTTTGGGGTTCTGTGTGCTTCCTGGACTTGTAAGTCTATTTCTTTCACCAGGTGGGGGAAGTTTTCAGTCATTATTTCTTCAAATAGGTTTTCATTATCTTGCTCTCTCTCTTTTTCTGGCACCCCCATAATTCTGATGTTGGTACGCTTGAAGTTGTCCCAGAGGCTTCTTACATTATCTTCAACTTTCTGGATTCTCTTCTCTTCTTGCTTCTCCGGGGGAGTATCCTTTGCCTCTTTGTATTCCAAATCTTTGACTTGATTCTTGTGTTCCTCTAGTCTGCTGTTGGGTCTCTGTATAATATTTTTTTTATTTCAGTCAGTGTATGCTTAATTTCTAGTTGGTCCTTTTTCATATCCTCGAGGGGTCTCATTAAATTTATCGGCCTTTTCTAGGAAATTCTTGAAAAACCTTATAACCGTGGTTTTGAACTCTATATTCAGTCGTTTGTTCTCCTCCATTTCTTTCGTTTGTGATCTGTTTCCTTTTCTCCTCATTTTTGCTGCTTCCCTGAGTTGGTAGGGTGGCTTTGTGTACTAGGTGTCCTATATGGTTCAATGGGTCAGCCTCCCAGTTACCTGAGGTGGACACTCTTGGTGCACCCCTTTGTGGACTGTGTGTACAGCCTTGTTGTAGTTAAGTCTTGATTGTTGTTGGTGTCACTGGGAGGAATTGACCTCCAGGCCAATTGGCTATGAGGACCCGCTGTGTCTATAACAGAAGAATTGTTGTGCTGGAGACACGTTTATGGGGCAGGACTTGTTCTAGTGGGGCTTTGGTGCTCACTGAGTCTGCCCCTTGAATGTGTCCCTTATGAGAGTAGTTGAAATCTGGTGTCGTCTCACACAGACCACTAGATACACTAGTTTCTGGATCTCCAATGAGGTGCAGGTCAGCTACTGTCTGAGGCCACCCAGCAGGAGCTACAGCAAGAACTACAGTTTTCTCCTCTTTGCTTGGGATTTGGAGGTTTTGGAGCTGTCTGACTGGAGCTGCAGTTTATTTGGTTAAGCTTCCACAGGGAAGGCCATTTATATGCAAAAGCCGCTGCGCGAGCGGGGCGGGGTGTGCGGTGCAGGGTCTCAGGGCGTCACTAGGTTAGGGCGTGGCAAACAGCGATGGCTGCTAGTCTGCCTTCTCTGCCTTTCCGCGTTTCCAAGTCCCCGCGTCCCGTGCTGCAGTAAACAATGATTGCTGGGCGCACCTCTGCAAGAAAGTCACCCTCACTTTCTGACCCGATGGCCGACAGTCCAGCTTCTCCCCGTAGGCATCTGGGTCCCCCGCATCTCCCCAGAAACTGGCTTTCAGAGTGATCGGGAGCTTGTCTCCCTTCGGGTTGAAAAAAAGCAGCACACCCAGTCGCCCACCACCAGCCCAATTCCTGTGCCTCCATACCTCAGCTTTTCAGCGCTTGTGCTCTTTCCTCTTTCCTTTTAGTTGTAGAACTTCCACTCAGCCAGCTTTCCCGTGGTTCTGGGTAGTAGATGTTTTGTCTTTTAGTTGTAGTTTTGAAATTGTTGTGCGCAAAGGCAGTTTAGATGTTTACCTTTGCCGCCATCTTGGTTTCTCCCCAATTAATATACTTTTATAATTTTTCCTTAGCAGTTTTTCATTTTTCCTCAAGTTTCTAATTCTTTTTTTCTCTTTCACTATTTTACTTTATCATATCTTCCATTTTTTTCTTTTCAAGATCTCTATTACATTAAGTATTTCATTAAGCCCACTTTTTTCCTCCCAAGAGACGTTCTACCTGGAGCCCTCCATCCCCTTTCTCAAATCTGGACTTAGTCCCTCTCTAGACCTGATGCATGGCTGTCATTTTGATACCTTCCTTCACTGCTTTCCTTGGTTATATCCACTATTTACTGGTTGCCAAGTTTTTTTGTTTTGTTAACTTTTCCCATTGTTTTGATAGTGCACAGCCTCAAGTAACTTTCTCAGAAAGGTTGTGTAAGAAGTAGACTTCATGAGTCTTTGCATGTCTGAAAATATTTATTTCATACATTTGTCTATACATTTCATACATATTTCATACATTTGTCTATAAAGTCTGAGGTTCAATGTCATTTTCCCATAGAACTTTGAAGACATTGCATCCAATGTCTTCTAGTATCCAATTTTTATGATAAGAAGTCGCTGTCAGTCTGAGTTTTATTGTTTTATAACTGACTTCCCCCATCTCTTTTTCTTCTGTCTTTCTGGGAGCCCAGAGACATGAATGTTACATCTTTTGTTATAGTCTCACAGGTCCCTAAGATTCTGTTCACTTTTGTCCCAGTCTATTTTCTCTCAGTTGTCCAGATTGGGTAATTTCTATTGTTCTATCTTCAAATTTACTGATTCTTGACTCTGTCCTCTCCATTTTTCTGTTAGCCCATCCACTGACGCTTTTGTTTTGGTTATTGTATTTTTCGGTTCTAAAATTTCCATTTGGTTCTTTATATTTTATATTTCTTTACTGACAGTTTCTATTTTTCCCTGTTTTAATAAAACAAATTTAATTGTACATTGAGGCATTTAAAACATATACATATTATTTTTTAAAATATATTTTTATTGATTTCAGAGAGGAAGGGACAGGGAGAAAGGAGAGATAAAAACATCAATGATGAGAGAGAATCATTGATTATCTGCCTCTTGCATACTCCCTACTGGGGATCAAGCCTGCAACCAGGGCATATGCACTGACCAGGAATTGAACCAGCAATCTTCTGGTGCATGGGTCGACGCTCAACCACTGAGCTACACCGGCCAGGCACATTAAGGCATTTTTATGATAGCTCCTTAAAAACCCTTGTCAGATAATTTTTAACATCTCTGTTATCTTGATGTTGGAGTCTGTTCCGTGTCTTTTCGCATTGAAGTTCATGTTTTCTTGATTCTTAGTATGATGAATAATTTTCTATTGAAACCTGGGAAGTTTGGGTATTGTGTTTTCAGACTCTGGATATTATTTAGACTTTGTTTTAGCTTGCCTTCTCAGACACTGTCCCAGAAGCAAAAGAGGGGCCACTGCCTTGTCACTGCCAGGTGGCGGTGGAAGTCCAGGATCCCCACTCAGTCTTTATAAACACCCTAGGGCAGTGATGGCGAACCTATGACACGCGTGTCAGCACTGACACGCGTAGCCATTTCTGATGACACGCGGCCGCTGAGGCGGCCGCATGCCGAGGATGAAACATTTGCTGCTTCTGAGGATGCAACATTTGCGAAATAATGTTTTTTCCTCAAAGTGACACATTACCCGAGTTATGCTCAGTTTTTTGGTGAAGTTTGACACACTAAGCTCCAAAGGTTGCCCATCACTGCCCTAGGGGGAGGATTTCCTCATTACTTTTAGGTGGGGGATGGGAGTTCCAGCTCTCCAGTCAACCTTCTCTGACACCATCACAGCAAGAAGGGGTTGGGATGACTCTGTAGCTAGAAAGGGTGAAAAGCTAAGCTCCCCACTTTGCCTTTGCTGGTGGAGCCACACTTTTTTCTGTGGTGTTTGGCTAGAGTGATTATTATCTAATTGCTACCATCTCCAGCACCAAGTCTTGGGTACGTGAGGTGAAAAGCAAACCCGGGGAGCTTACCACCATGTCACTCCTCTGCCATCAAGATCCCCAGCAGATTTGCCTTCTCCCCACCTCTCAGAGGCTTCTTAGGTTTATACATAATGTTCTAGCATTTTAGCTGACGTGGGGAGAGGAATAGGGAAAAGTTTTTCTACTCCCCTCTTTAAATATTTTAAAATTGTATTCAAATTCTAACCTTTTCTGTGTTTAGGTTTGGGGATTTGTCATTCATTGTGCTGGTCATTGGTTAGGTCCTTTCATTTTGAAGTTCTTTAAATCTGGGAATTTTTCTTATCTTATTTCTTTGATACATACCTCTGTGTTCTTTGTTCTCTTGGAACTCTTTAAAGTTGGATGTTAGACCTTTTGAATTGATGGTTTATAGTTTTTATCTGTTCTCTACTTCCCTCATCCCTACCTTCCTAGCTCTCCATCTCTTCCTTTTGTTTTTGTTTATTTTCTGTGAGATTTAATTTTATCTTCCAACTCTTCTATTGCATTTCTTTTTGTATTGACAACCACATTTAAAATTTTTCAAATATCCATTCAATTTTACTTTCTTGTAATACCCTATTCTTGTTCAATGGATACACTATTATCTTGAATCTCTCTGGGGGAAAAGAGAGGTATTTTTATATTTCCTTCTTTTCTTTGAAATACCTATTTCCTTTGGGATTTGTTTTTCCCTGTTTGCTTATTTTGGTCTCTTTCAATTTGCAGACTTTTCTCAAATGCCTGGTGATCCATGGTTGTTTACTTGTATTTAAGAATGTAGCACTAAAATCTGATTGGAAGCTCTGTGTATGGGGGACAGAGCTAGGCGACCGGTGGCTTTCCTTTTTTATTTATTTTTTAATCCTCACCTGAGGATATTTTTCCATTGATTTTTAGAGCGAGTGGAAGAAAGAGGGAAAGACAGAAATATTGATGTGAGAGAAACACATTGATTGGTTTCCTCCAACATGAGCCCAACCAGGGTCCAGGCCAGGGAGGAGCCTGCAACCGAGGTATGTGCTCTTGACCAGAATCGAGCCCAGGACCCTTTTGTCCACAGGCTGATGGTCTATCCACTGAGCCAAACCGGCTAGGGGCATGGTGGCTTTCTTTGAGGATGATTGGGGAGAACTGACTGCTGTGTTGCAGAGTCCCCGAATGGCAGAATGCAAAGATTTTTCTCCTGAGGTTGTTCAGTTTCCTTAGACAAGAACACTCTGGTTTTTGCCTAATGGGTAGATATCTGGCTGTTGTGAATTGTACACGAGGGGTTGTGTATCAGTTTGATATCCAGCCTTCCAATTAATCTCCATTTTTAATCCCACATCTCACTCCCACTATATATGGTAACTAGCATTGTTAAGACCCAAGACACTCCAGACTTCTGCAGAGAAACATCAATTCCTTCCTTGGTGGCATCACCTCCATGTATATTCCAGGTTAGGCTTCTTCTGTCATGTTTCATCAATCAACATTCCTTCATTTATTTCCCATCTTCCTGAAATTTGTTGAAATCTCTTTTGCTGATGGATCTGCTCCCATTCTTTTCATCATTGTGTTTTTATACTCTTTATTCCTTTGCTGTCATTTTAGCAAGGTCTCAGGTGGGAGTGGAGATAAACATATGGTAAGTCTGACATCTTGATCTGGAAATCTACTAGTCTACTAATAAAATATAACTATGTTTATTTAATTTTTCTGATAATTATTTTTATCTCTCTAAATAATATGCAGATTTTCTATTTATACATTTATTGATCACTTTTATTTTTAAACTAGAGGCCCGATGCACGAAATTCATGCAAGGGACTTGGCCCTCGCAGGTGCAGCAGCTTCTCTCAGTCCTCCCAGCCCAGGTTTTGTGCAGAAGTTCGTCCAGAGGGACTTCCAGTCTAATTAGCATATTATGCTTTTATTATTATATATTTTTATTGATTTCAGAGAGCAAGGGAGAGGGAGAGATAGAAACATCAATGATTAGAGAGAATCATTGATCGGCTGCCTCCTGCACGTCCCCTACTTGGGATCAAGCCTGCAACCTGGGCATGTGCCCTGACTGTGGCCTCCTGGTTCATAGGTCAATGTTCAACTACTGAGCCACACTGGCCGGGCTGGATTCAGGTTTTTTTAAATTTTAAATATGCACTTTATTGGTTTTTTTTTTACAGACAGGAAGGGAGAGGGATAGTTAGAAACATCAATGAGAGAGAAACATTGATCAGCTGCCTCCAGCACACCTCCTACTGGGGATGTGCCCACTACCAAGGTACATGCCCTTGACAGGAATCGAACCTGGGACCTTTCAGTCTGCAGGCCGACGCTCTATCCACTGAGCCAAACCGGTTAGGGCTGGATTCAGGGTTTTGTCTCATGGTTTCTGTTCCTCGTGGCTCCTACTGCTTCATGGCTTCTGTGTCCTTTTGGTCTATTGCTGTCTTGATATTTCATGGCTTCTGCTACTTGGTGGCCCCATGTTCTCATGATTCAAATGTCAGGTTTCTGAAGTTTCCTCCTTGCTTTTGCTGTTTAGTTTCTGGCACGACTTGTGCTGCACAGAAATCTAGTAGGACATTGGCCAACCTAGAGATTAGGTGTCCTTGAGACAGGTATTATCCCAACCTAACCATCAGTGGCCAGGATTGTGAGGTCACATGGTACAGAGCACAGCAACTTATGCTTAAGAAATGCTGTAAAAGGAACTGTGGGCACGGCAAGTTTGCTGGGGGGTTCCAGAAGGGGATAGTGTAATTATAACAAGCTTTTTGTTTGGCCCGTCCAGTATATTGATCTTCCAGGCCAATCTAAGTCCCACCTTCAAGGCTCTAGCGGTGATGGGGAAAGGGAACTTAGGTTCCACTTCTGGCCCCAACACTTCCTAGTAGTGGTACCTTGAAGTTTCTTCCCCTCCAAGGGCCTCAGGATGGGGTTGGACGAAGTCTGTAAGTTCCCTTACAGGTCCGACATCTGGCCATCTCACTCTAGGTTCCTGTATCAGGGATGTAAGTCGTACCTGAGGACATCCTCAAAAACATCTCGAGGGAGGAAAGGGTCAAGAGTCCTGACTTGGAAGAGCCTCACTGTACACAGGTGGTGCTTAGCCAAGATTTATTGAACTGGATAAATCCGTAACTGGGGAGAGGGGGTGACCACACAGCACACAGAGAATGTTTGACTAACTTGAGGGAGGAATTTCACTTACTGAGTAGTCTGGATTCAGATAAACGAGGAAGGGGAATTACTGGGCTAGAGTAGGAATCTTGGCTCTTAATGGGTGTTCACTCTATTGTCTCAGTCACCCTCCACAGCCAATAATCAGTCACCAAGTCTGGTTCATCATCATTCCTTAACAGGTCACACCTTATAACCTCCAAACCATTCCCACTGCCCTTGTCTTTGAGTAGGCCGCCTGGTATTTTCAAGTTTCCTAACTAATGTCCCTGTCTCCTCTCCCTCACAAATGCATTCATTCTTTCAAAATCTATTTATCAGGGGCCTGTTTTGGGTCAGGTACTGTGCTTTTTGCTGGGAATATATCCATAGCAAGATAACCCCAGCCCCACCCTGGTGCTCACAGCTTCTTCAGAGAGACAAAATAAGCAAGTATAATACATTGTAGAACTGAACAACAGGGAAACTACAGGCATGGGAACCGACAGCATAAGCATCTCACAGGATCCAGTTCACACGGACTGGCCAGAAAGGGCTTTGCTAGCTCACATCTGACCCAGAGTCTCCCAACTTAAAACCAATCCACAGCTCCGCACCCCCCCCACCCGCGCCGTCCACTGCCTTCAGGCTATAGTTCTAACCTGGCTGCACCCTAAAGTCATGTGCTGACCTTCATCAGCACTCAGGATTCTGCGGCCCCACCCCAGTTAGTGAAACTGAACTTTAGAGGCTGGGTTCAGGATGCCCCAGGTGTTTCTGGTGTGCAGCCACTTTGGGAACCACGCTGTCCCAGGAGCTAAATCTGGACTCTGTAGCCAGGCTCTTAGGCTTCAAATCTGGTTCCTGCTTACCTCTCCAGCTTCATTTCCGGCTGCTCCTCCCCACCCCCAGGAAACCTCAAGCTTCAGGATTTCTGAATTGCTTTGCTGTTTCTTGCCTTCAGGTCTTTGTGCATACCTTTCCCACTACCTGGGAATTCCTTCCACTTCAACTGGCTAATTCCTACCAGTCCCTCAGGACTCAGCTCAGATGTTATCTCCTAGATTAGAGGATGCACTCCCTGAATCTCTACCTACACTAGATGCCCCTCCTTTTTCCCTGCTCCTGTCAGAACCCTGATCACACCGACACTGGATGGTTAATGGCTGTTTCATGAATTGCCTCCCCAACTAGAGTGAACGCCTCAATGAAGACTGGACCCATGTTTGTGTGCTTGGTGTGCAACACCAGGATTCCCAGAGTGAAGTGCCCAATTGAAAGTAGACACTGTGGCCCTAGCTGGTTTGGCTCAGTGGATAGAGCACCAGCCTGTGGACTGAAGGGTCCCGGATTCGATTCCAGTCAAGGGCACATGCCCGGGTTGTGGGCTGCTCCATCCCAGGAGGCAGCTGGTCAATGATTCTCATCATTGATGTTTCTAGCTTGCTCTTCCTCTCTGAAATCAGTAAGAAAATATATATATTTTTAAAAAGTAGACACTGTCGTGGAGTACTCTCCACCTCCCCAGACCAAGGCTGCAGGGTCCGGAGTATAAGGGACGGCCTAGCGTCCTCCAATGAGCCCTAAGGATGCTCCTCAGATCCAGTTTCCTTTTGAAAACAGTTCTGCTGTCTGCTCTCCTCTGAGCACAGCCTTCACTGAGCACGTTACCTCGTGATGATAGGAGGCGGTGAGGCACAACAGGAAGGCGCTAGGCAAGTACAGAGAAGAATCAAGTTGAAGTCTAGGCTCTGACACTGAAACACAGATCTCAGACAAGTTATCTCCTCTCTGATCCTCGGAATGTAAGATCCTTTTAGCAATTGTGTTCCTGTGTTCCAGGGCCATAGCCCAAGGCATAGCATATAATCCTTTCCACCCTGTGAGGTAGGAATGTTATCTAGATCAGCGATTTCCTGGTGTGCCGCAAGAATTTTTAAAGCACACAATGAACTCTTAAAACATGCAATAATCTGACTAGTCAGGGGCACTGACCTCTTTTCCCTTAGGCTGTCAAATAAAAACATGACAACAGCCAACACAATAGCCATCGGATGTGAATGAATCTAAATGATACCTTTTTAAAGGGTCAGCTCAGGAAAAAAAAAAATCTATTTTTTGGTGTGCCACCAAATTGTTGTATTTTATATGTGCCACGAGATGAAAAAGGTTGAGCCCAGCCGACGTGGCTCAGTGGTTGAATGTAGACCTACGAGCCAGATCACGGTTTGATTCTGTCAGGGCACATGCCCAGGTTGCGGGCTCGATACCATGGGGAGCGTGCAGGAGGCGGCTGATCAATTATTCTTTCTCATCCTCTCTCTCTCCCTCTTCCTCTCTGAAATCAATAAAAAATATACATTTTAAAAAAGAAAAAAGGTTAAAAACCGCTGATCTAGATTATTACCCACACCCTACTGAAGATTTCCAGGGGCAGGGCCAGAGCACAGAGCTCTAGTCTTTGGCTGCGGAGGTGCAGCAGGGAGCTACTGCTTTTGATTATAAGCCTTTCGGCGCGACCTTATTTTCCAACCTGTGTACATACTGCTTTGACTTTTAAAAAGGAGGAAGCTTCACAAGTGAGTCAAGTACAAATCCAAGGCGAATAACCACCCTCAGTGGAGAAACCCCAAGACAGAATCGGAGGGCCCGAGTTCAAACTCTGCTATCTGGGTCACTTACCCTTCCTGGGCGTGTTTCCCCCTTCTGTAAATGGGGGGAACAGCAATCGCTACCTTTAAAGGCCTGTGATAATGTGTCAGCCAGTGCTTCAAACATACTTCCCTTCATCCTCCCTGCACTGCTGCAAGGTAGGCTTCTATTAGCCCCCTTTCCTACAGGAGGAAACTGAGGCCCATGCAGGTGAAGGAACAGGATCAAGCTGCTACAGCTAAAATTTGAACCAGGGTGACTCTCAAACTGCGCTTATAATTATGCCAGTACTTCCCAAACTACGGCACACTGGTGGTATGGGACTTCTTTGATTGAACACAGACAAATTTGTTTTGATTATACATTTTAATATGCATTAAAAAACAACATAAAAACACATAAAACCCGTGGTTTCACGATGTCACTACTTAGGATGAAAATTGAAGTACATGATTTTAAACCTAAGACAATCTGAAAAAAAATATTGAGTAAGTGGTACAGGAGGGCAATTTGGAAGTATCTATTAAAAACAAAAATATAAATAGCCTATGACTCTTTCAATTCAATTTCTAGGCATCAATCACAGGTACATTTTCACACACACACACACACACACACACACACACACATATGATGCTCCTATGTATTTTGTAATATCAAAACCAGAAAACAGTCTTATGACGGCAATCTATACAGTGATTACAAAGGATGACATGATCTATTAGCAACATGCACTGATCTCAAAAGCATTAGGCCAAGAAAGCAAATTGCAGGACATGTCCATCTATACTGTCTGCATTAAACACAATAACATTTCCAACGAATTAGTATATGTAAAAATCTTAAAGTCTAGATAGAAAGATGTACAACTAACAGAACAGCAGTTACGGGAGGGAGGGAAAACGGCGGTCGAACAAGGCTTAGCTCTATTTGTAATCATCTAATGTCTTAAAAAGAGTGGATTCGCGGATGACTTGAGCAATTAGAACTGACTTAACTTTTCAAAAACGATGCAGTATACAGATCGGGACAGGGTGATGGTCTGGCGGTGTGTGCGAACAAGCAAAGACTGACCTCGTGGCAGCAGGCTGCGCCCAGCACGGTCCCTGCGGCTAATGCAGCTAGTTCCCAAAACGAACATCAATGTGTTTGGCTAGGGTGTGGCCCAGGCCACCTCTCCCTACTTCCTCACAATTCAGGTCGGGGCCCGGGCACCCAGTTATTACATACGATTGAAGTTACAGATTTCCTTAGGCCGTCCGCGTACCAGGTAACCCCTCCCCCATCGGTGCCCAGGACTTTCCTAGTAACCAGGACATTCAGCATCTCCCAGATTTGGAGGCTCCTTCTGTTCCTAACAACGGGGATCAGAAGCCCTCAGGGATCCAGGCAGGAGAAGGCTGTATTCTGAGGGTTCAGCACCTAGTGGGCTCCGAGCAGGGATAAGGCCTCCAGTGAGAAGCTTGACATCATTAAATCCTATGTGAGGTAGGTAATATTGTTAGCCCTATTGTACAGATGAGGAAACAGTGAGGCACAGAAAGGTCAAATGACTTGCCCAATGTCACACGAGCGAGTGATTAAAAAAATGGGACTAGGGCTCTCCCTCCCGGGAGCACGCCCACGCTTCTTCCTTCTCCCTCACCCCCACCCCAAGCGCATTACCATCACCTTCCTCGCTCCCAAGCTCTTAGGGCCCTTCCGTTACCTCTACTGTTTGTTTCCTACACCCATTTCTTCCAGGAATTACTTTTCCTACCTCTGAATTTTAAAAAACGGGACTAGAACCTGCAGCTGTCTGTCCCTGGAGCCCGGGCTTTGCTCCTAGTGCCCAGGCCCCGTTCCTAGTGCCTGACCAAATCCTACCGATTTATCAAGGCCCAGCTCCACTCCGACCTTCTCCAGGAAGCCTGGAGGGGGCGGTCTCCTCAAATTCAAAGTGCCTCTACATGATTCAGCTAACCACAGGAACTCCTGAACCCAACGCATCTCCTTAGGAGGGATCACATGACTCAGCTCTGCATTCCTATCAGAGAGCCTGACAAACAGCGCGCTCAATGTGTGTTTGATAAATTACACAAATAAATGAAAACACAAATGAGGGGATGCAGGCAGTCTCATGTGACTGCCCGACTCCTTCCTATGAGGTCCTGAATACCTTTGCCCAGTTCTGGGGTGTAGTCATACGAAGCTCTCTTGGAGTCAAAATTCAACCTAGGTTCCTTATTTCTTTTTTTAAATCCTCACTGGAGAAATGAGGATATTTTTCCGGGTGATTTTTAGAGTGGGAGGGAGGGGGGAGTGGGGGAGAGAGAAACATCGATGTAAGAGAGATACATCGATTGGTTGCCTCCCACACACACCCGGACCAGGGGTGGGGATCAAGCCTGCAACCCAGATAAATGCCCTTGACTGGGAATCAAACCCAGAACCCTTTAGCGTGCAGGCCGATGCTCCAACCACTGAGCCACGCCAGCCAGGGCCAACCTAAGTTCCTTCTAAAATGAATCTCCAATATCATTATTTTGCAAACACAACCACATGCACACACACATACCCACACACAAGCAAAATGCAAGGAGTTCCATAGACCCATGTAATGGGCTGATGGAGGGCGAGGTTTGGGGGGAGGGGATAGACAAATGGCCTGTTTAGCTCAGCACCTCCTTCCAGAGGCCAGGATGCTCCTGTAGCTCAGGAGTTTTAGCTCCAGACCTAACATCACCTCTGTTCCTCTTTGTGCTCGAAAGCAGCGCCTAAATCCCATGACAATAGCAAACAGGGAGAGGAGGTAAGGGAAGGTTGAAGCCAAATATCCAGAGATTGGCAGATGGGCAGCTTAGGGATCCAGAGAGGGTGGGAGGGCAGAACTGCTACTGCTCATTGGGATTGGGGTTGGCATCTGGGTACTTGGTGAGGTCAAAGGTCAAGACTTTGCTGATCACACAGTCCCCTTGCTGAAGGAGGAGAGAGAGAAAGAAAAATGAAATTGTAAGGAGGGAATTAAGAGGGGTCTAAGAGTCCTAGGACTGGGGGTCTCAAGCCTTCCCCCCTACATACCTGCCCAAAGCCCAAGCAGTGGTTCTCTCTGGGTGTGAGAGGCCACGCTCAGTCCCATGTGCCGCTCCCGGCCCACCTCTGCATGCTGCTGCTGTTTTTGTCTGGCTGCCTATGCCTGGCCTTTCCATTTGTCCCCAAGTGCAATGGCCCTGCCCAGCTGGGTTGGGTAAGCCTCCAGGGCAGAGCTCCAACCAGCCCAGATGGCCATTCAGGACTTGAGTCTCTGTGCTTCCCCGCCTCGCACCCCTTCACTGTGGCCTTCCCGTCCTGCCCTGGGGAGTGAGGCAGGGAGTGGGGCTGGCTCCAGGCCCACCCTACCTCAGGGTAGACTCCTATGAGGCTCTCGGCCTTGGTGTAGAACTCCTCCTTGAGAGAGATGACGATGGCCTGGAAGTTGCAGGTCGACTGCTCCTTGATGTAGTTGGCCACCTGTGGAAGGGACCACCAACACACAGGGCTGAAGCCTTAATAATACCTTATGTTTTCCCAGTCAGAACCAGAAGCAGAGGCGGGGGTAGAGGGGGATGAGATACGAAGAAGAGGCCACTGAGTAGCAGGGCGTGAATGACCCTGGGCCCAGCCTCCCCACACAGAGAGCAAACAGCAGGAAAAGCTAGGGCACACTCAGGATCTGACCCCCCAAACCCAGCCCCTGCCTAGGGGCCTCCCTGGAGGCCCCTCTTTCCTTGCACCCACCTTGCCAATGTTGGTGTTATCCAGGGCGGCATCAATCTCATCCAGGACAAAGAAGGGGGCCGGCTTGTAGCTGGGGGGAGCAGGAGGGAAGGGGAACCAGTAGGTGAGTGACATGGATGGGGTGGGGGGGTGGGGCAGAATAGCCCCAGGGCCTATCACACAGGCCAGATTCCCCTCCACTTCTTCAGAGACAAAAAACCCAGGCCTTCAGGTTCCCCGAGCCCCTAAGGCCAACAGACCCACTGAGCCCTCTGCAGCACCCACCCTGTGCTCCCGGATCCTGTAGAACCAGCAGACACGGCCCTCCCCAGAGCCTCCAGGCTGACTGGGGAGGTAAAGCTGCCCTAGGCTCTGGCCATACTCACCAGGCCGTCTAGAAGTCTGCCCCGCCCACCTGCACCTTGCTCTCATGTCTCCCTGCCTGCACACGTGTTACACAGTCCGCCTGTAATGCCTCCTCTCTCCCTGGCCAATTTCTACTCATTCTTTTATATATTGATTGCAGAGAGGAAGGGAAAGAAACATCAATAATGAGAGAGAATCACTGATCAGCCGCCTCCTGCATGCCCCCCACTGGAGTTCGAGCCTGCAACCCAAGCATGTGCCCGGACTGGGAATTGAACTGTGACCTCCTGGTTCATAGGTTGATGCTCAACCACTGAGCCACACCGGTCGGGCTCTACTCATTCTTTACATTTCCTGCTCATGTGTTACCTACTTTACCTCCAAAAGCCTTCGCTGGCCAGCCCTATCCTTCTCCAGAGTGGGTGATGCCCCTCCTCTGTGCATCCACAGCACACACCCTCACCTGGTTACAAAACCAAGCTCACTGCCTGCTTACACATCTGGCTCCCACTAAAGCACAAGCTCCTTGAGGACAGAGACCATGTCTGATTCATCCGTGACACTAATAGCCCCAGAGGGTCTGGTACAGAGTGGCCCTCAAGAAACGCTCACTGAATGACACTGTACAATCCAGCGCAAGGTTGTGGGGGTCAGATTCAAGTACAAGTGGCATTCAGGAGGGGAAGGTCAAGGTATGCTTCTCAGGTCAAAACAGGCTTCCCAGAGGAACAAGAGGAGAATGAGACATGAAGGGGCAGTAGGTGACGGTCACGCTGTATTTGCATGGAAAAGACTGATTAGCCAGCAATCCCGTGAGCAACACCCGGGTGGGAGGACTGAATACATGCGGGGCTAGTGAGGGCATGCTGATGGGATGAGGATGGTGGGGAAAATGGGCCTAGCAAACCAAGGCCAGGTGTGGTAGTAGGTAGGGAAACGGGGGCGCAACCCCAATTCCACCAGAACACCATCACCCCTGCAGATCTCTGCAGATCCTTGGGCCCCCGAGTCTCCAGTGGCCTCAGTTCAGTCTCGCCACCAATTGCCCTGGCGGGCACAGCCTTACCTATGAATGGCAAAGAGCAGGGCCAGAGCTGCCACAGTTTTCTCCCCGCCTGACAAGTTGTCCATGGGCCGGAAGCGTTTGCCGGGGGCCACGCAGTTGTAGTTAATGCCGTCCAAATAGGGCTCCTCAGGGTTTTCAGGGCCCAGGAATGCCTAGGGGGGAGGCAGATGGGTGAGGACTTGGGTCTGGACGGGGATGCGGACAGGAAGCCTCGAGGGAAGGGCAACTGAGGATGACAGGGGCTGGTTGGATAAGGGGCTCCCGCCTACCTGGGCACTGCTGTTGCGGGACAGGGCCTTGTAGATCTCATCGATGTTGGTGGCCACAGATTCAAAACAAGCATTGAAGCGGTCGAAGCGCTCTTTCTTGATCTGTTCGAATGCCTGCTTGGCCTTCTTGGCTCGCTTTCGGGCCGCCTCAAACTCTGCCACAAGGGAAAGACAGGCGACTCCTCAGTGCCCAGGCTCTGCCAAGGCCGAGGACCATGCAGTCTGACAAGAATGACCTGCAAATGACAATCTACAGAGCAGCGATACCCCACAGAGGGAGACGAATGCCTGGGGAGAGTCCCAGGGTGATGGTCCCACCACCAGCTGTATCCGGTGGACTGGCCATGTGGTGCAAAGGAAGCAACATGGGCTTGGGGTCACATTAACATGGGTTCTTCCCTGGGCTCTACCAGCAACCAGCTGTGTAACTGTCGCAGGTAATTCGCCCTCTTTGAACCGCAGCAGTTTTCTACCCTATAAACAGGTGTGATAACCCCTACTGTTTAGGCCTCCTGGGAGTTGCAAGTAAGAAAGCATGTAAAAACGGGAGCTCTTGGGATGTATAGCAGGCCCTTGCCACACCTCCAGCCTCCCGTCTTTATCTCGGGCCCAAGTAAAAGGGGGAAATCCTACCATCCGAGGTCTCCTGGAACTTGTCTCGGACGCTTTCCAGCTTTTCCATGGCCTTCATGTTGGGGGCGGCGATTCGCTGCAGCACGCTCTGCTGCTCGTTCAGCTTCTGCTGCAGTGTGTTCATCTCCTGCTTGATCTCCTCCTCAGCCTGAGCATCCTGTAAACCCCAGGCCCCATGACATCAAGGAAGGCCAGGGCCCATCGCCCAGGCCCCCAGAGATGCTTGACTGCGTGGGTACCCGCTCCTGAGTAGAGTTCAGGTTCTTCCCCAGCTCGGTTCCTCCCATAGTAACCATCCCACCATCCCCGGAAATCACAGACTGCTGCTGCTTTCTCATCTCTAGCCCTTCCCCCCCAGCCCTGTCAACTTCTCCGTCTCTCAGGAGCAGCTGGTGGGGCCCCTCTCTGGCTCTCAGCCCAGGCCATGAGCCAGCACCATCCCAGGGTGACCTAGAGGCTCCCACACAGGCTGGCCGGGACTGTACAATGAATAACCAGATCACTACATCTGAGCAAATTCCACTTGAGTTTGGTTTTAGGTTTTATGGATATTGCGCTGCACGCCTGGGCTTGTGCCTTTCTGCCACTTTTAGTCAATGAATATTTACTGAATGCCTTCCGAGTGCCAGACACCAGGGCCCTGAGGTCCTGTGAGCCACGGGTCCTGTGCTCACAGAGCTGGCAGACTAACAGGGGAACGCATACAAGTACATGATCAGGACACTATATGGTGATACCAAGACTCCGATCAACAGGCACGTGGGGTCAGCACACAAGGTCATCTAACTCGGACTCTGCAGCTAGGGAAGGCTTCTAGGAATATGTTTAAGCTCAGGCCTGCAGGCTGAATGGTGAGGTCGGAGAGAAAGAACAGGCTTCTACGCAGACGGGGGCATCATATGCAAAACCGGGGGTTTGCTCATAGTTTCTTCAAGGAATTTGGAGCAATTCAAAAGAGGAATCAACCTTAAAAACGTCAGTGGGTGGAGATGGGCAAGAGGGGGGGGCGGGAATGGGGGACATCTGTAATAGTGTCAATAACAACAACAAAATTCAAAAGCCCCTCCACCCCACAAAAAAGGCAATTCAACATGGCAAAAGTAGCAACTGTGTGTATGTGTGTGCACGCGAGTGCATGCTGGGAAAAGAGACAAGGCTAGAGGCACACGAGGAAGCCTGATGATGAAGGGCCTTTTAGTATTTAAGAGGGTTGGACTTTATCCAAAAGATGTGACGCTCCACCGAATGCCTTTAAGCACAGGAATGACATGACTATATATATAAATATATTTTAGAAAAGCCCTTCTGAAGATTTCTAAATACCGGTGTAAAGTGGTCTCTAGGATATAAGCGAAACACAAAAGGTACTCAACGCAACGCTACCTTTCATCTGAGAGAAGGAATATGAATATATTTGCATACAAATGTATTTGTCTTTCAAAAGTGCAGCAGCAAAAAAAAGGATAATCCAAGAGCTAATTAAAATGGTTACAGAGAGGATGAGAGGTGACGGGGACAGGAAAGGAAGCTAAACTTCTCTTCCTGTGCCTTGTACTATACTTTTGGGTTTAGAACCATATGAAGACTACATAATTATAAGAAAGAACTCACCCAAAATGTGGAAAACACTGGGTAAAAAAATTGTTGGGTGGGGTGACTAGATCGAGAAGGTGAAGGCATTAGCTGAAGAACATATACGAATACCCCATGGACACAGACAGTAGTTTGGTGAAGGCCAAGGGAGGAAAAGGCAGGGGTGGGTGGAGGTGGGCAAAGGGGGGGAGAGGGGGACACCTGCAATGATGTCAACCTTAAAATTTTTCCACAAAAAAAATAAATTAAAAACAATTGTTGGGGAACCAGATATTCACAAGATGCCAAAAAAATCACCCTAAAGTTTTCTAACTATGTACAAAGGTAAAAGTGTATGTTTAGTGTTGAGAGATCTAGCCGTACCTTAACTGAGGACCAAACTTAGCAGCATGAATATGGGGCATCCTGACAGTATGTGCCTCCTGGCATAACGCAATCCAAAGGGTAAAGCATCACCAATGAACTATTCTTGCCAAAAAATTACTTAACCAAAATCCATCAAGCCTCCAGAAGAGACCAAACTCCCAACTCACAGGAAGAACAAGTTAACAACAATGAAAACAAACTGACATATCTATAACGTACCCCTAACATATCCATTCTTTGAGACAACACATAGAGAAAAAAAAGGCAACACACAGACTCTTCAAAAGATCAGTTATGAAAAAAGGTGAGGGGAATATTCCACATTAATGGAAATTAAAGAGACAGAAGAACCAAAAGCAACATATGATTGGATCATAGTTTGGTAGGGTTTTTTTTTTTAAGCTTTTATAAAAGACTACAGAGGCCCGGTGCACGAAATTCGTGCATGGGGGAGGGGTCCCTCAGCCCGGCCTGCAACGACACCATCATCCCGCGTGCCCCAGCCAGCCTCTGGCCAGAGGCCCACGCGCCTGCCCTCCCTCCCTCCATGGGCCGGGGCATGCGGGATGCTGGGGCTCGTTACTGGGGCAACGCCACCAGTGTCCAGCACCCCGGCTGCTATGGGCACCTCCATCTTTATGATGGAGTGATGGTTAATTTGCATATTACCCTTTTATTAGATAAGATACTTTTTAAAAAATATATTTTATTGACTTTTTACAGAGAGGAAGGGAGAGGGATAGAAAGTTAGAAACATCGATGAGAGAGAAACATCGATCAGCTGCCTCCTGCACACCTCCCACTGGGGATGTGCCCGTAACCAAGGTACATGCCCTTGACCGGAATTGAACCTGGGACCCTTCAGTCCGCAGGCTGACGCTCTATCCACTGAGCCAAACCGGTTTCGGCTATAAAAGATACTTTTGAAACACCTAGGGAAATCTGAATATGGTCAGGATATGGAATACGAAATCACTATTACTCTTCTTAGGTGTAATATGGAATTGTGATTATGGAGGAGGATCCCTTGTTCTCAGGATGCTGAACCATTTAGAGTTGAAGTGTGCAGCTTCCTTCAAACAGTTCAGCAAAAAAAAAAACAAAAACACAGAAAAAGTATGTAGTGTAGAGGGAAGGAAATCGAGCTGAGAGAGAAAGCACACTGAAAAATATTCATTGGTGTATTTAAGGTGAAGGGCATATGGATGATCATTATACTATCCTTTCAATTATTCTACAGGTTTGAACATTTTCAAAATTAAAGTTGGGAAAAATTAATCACAATGCAAAAAAAGAGCAATCCCTTAAAAACTAAAAACTGAACAAAAATACCTGACTATATATTAAGTTGTTTAAACACAGAGAATTCTTTCAAATTACTTTAAAACAGAAACACATGTCCAATGAGCTATTAGCTTAACAATAAAAAAGAACCTCAAGGAAATCTTAGACAGCATTCAAAAATTAAATTGTTGCTAATAGTATCTTATTGTGATTTCCAAACTATTACAGAATAGGATAAATATGTTACTATGTTAGTGTACTAGTAGCTAGGAACCAAGATTTTTAGCAAGAGTAACTGGAGACTCAAACATAAAATCAATGATGTTGAACTGTGAGAATTACGATTTAAATTGGAAGTATGAATATAAACTCATGATACATGTTCCTTCAAAAGAAAAATATACATTTTGTAGCTCAGTCTACCAAAAAGTTCTAGAAGCACCAAGCAACCCAGCAGTTAAAAGCACTCCAGTGTCCAGACAGTACTCACTAAATAACAGCATTTTCCGACTAAAAGAAGTCAAGAGCTTTTCAGAGAAATGGCCAATTCAGGACATGGGGTAGGAAATGTAGAGGATGAGTCTGGAAATACCAAGAAGCAAGGAAGATATCAAAGACTACAAGAGCTGTGTCAAAATGATTCAGAAGCCAACATGAATGAGTTCCCACTGGCCAAAGATGCGACAACTTGATCAGTTAAGAATAACCACCACCACGGAGTACAACATTATCAAATGTGTTTAAACCTCAAAGTTCATAATGATAAGAAAACAATTTAGTGGACGTATCTTGAGAATGCCACAGAAAGAACTCATTAGCTTATAAATGGTAATAAAGGGAAAGAACCAAGCATATATATCCTGCCTTTCCTACACAAACTATACCTCAGGGTAACCAAACAATTGAGGAGAGAAAAATCTCTCTTTACAATACTCTAGCTAATAAAGAAGAAACTGTGACCTCCTGGTTCATAGGTCGCCACTCAAGCACTGGGCACAAGAGGGAGACAACCAATTAAAGTGTCTCTCTCACATGGATGTTTCTCTCTCTCTGTCTCCCTCCCCCCCTCCCATCCACTCTCTAAAAATCAATGAAAAAAATTTTAATCCACTCCCTCAGGTGGATTAAAAAAAATGGATAGGGCTAACAATGTCTGAACCCAGTGACCAGGATTGTTTTTCTTTTTTCAAACATACACAAAAATGCAGAGAATATAATGAACTCCCATGTACCTATGACCCAGCTTCAATAATCATCAACTCAGAGCAAATACTCTGCCATCTATACCTAATTCCTTTCTATGTTCAATTATTTTAAAACAAATCTCAGACATAGCATTTCATCCATAAATACTTCCACTTGATCTCGAGAGCAGAGTTTCTGAATCTCAACACTGCTGACATTTTGGGCCAGATGCATTGTTTCTGTGGGGGCTGTCTTATGTACTGTAGGATGCTTCACAGCATCCCAAGATGCCAGTAGTAACCTCCGCCCCAGTTGTGACAAGTGGGTGTGAGGAATATCTCCAGACATTAACATATGTCCCTAGGGATGCAAAATCCACCCCACCTCCATTTTGAAGCAATTATAAAAGACAGGACGGTTAAAAATAAAACCCAAGGGGGGTCAATTGGGGAAAAAGGAGACATATGTAAAACTTTAGACAATAAACATAAATAAATAAATAAATAACGCCCAATACCATTAACTCGCCTAAAAATATTAGCAGCAATTCCTGAGCATCATAAATTATCTGGTCAGTGTTCAAATCGTCCTGATTGTTTTATAAAAAAATGTTTACAGCCCTGGCTGGTACTGTTCAGTAGTTAGAGTGTTGTCCCTAGCACCAAAGGGTCTCAGGTTCTATTCCTGGTCAAGGGTGCATACGTGGGTTGTAGGTTCAATCCCCAGCCCTGAGGGTGTGTATGCAGGAGGCATCTAATTGATGTGTGTCTCTCACATCAATGTTTCTCGCTCTCCCTTTCCCCCTCCTTCCCTCCCTCCTTTCCACTCTCTAAAAATATCCTCAGATGAGGATTAACAAAAAATAAAAACAAACCAAAAAAATTTTACAGGTTTTTAAAGCAAGTTCCAAGTAAGGTGCACACATTGCAACTGGCTGGCATGTCTCTTAATTCTCATTTAATCTATAAATTCCCCTTTCTCTCTTTTCTTTGCAATGGACTTAAGGGAGAGCCGCATATTCCAATGGGTTGATTTGTCTCCTATAGTCTATAAAAGTTCCCCCTTTGTATTTATTTTCTTTCTTCGTGTGTGTGTGTGTGTGTGTGTGTGTGTGTGTATAAATATAATATGAGAACAGGTCTTCTGTCCTTTACTTTTCAGTATGGATTTGGCTGAATGCATCCCTGAGCTTTCATTTAACATGTTTCTCTGGCACCCATGTTTCTTATAATTGGTGGTTATAAAAGCTTGATCAGATCCTTGAGTTTTTGGCAAGAATATTTTATAAGAATGATGAACAACGATCAATCTTATCATGACAAAGATGGGACTGACATTCAGTGTTCACTGATGCGACACAAAAGGAAGTTTACAAGCACAGAGTACCACCTATGATGTATTCTTGTCAAAAATAAAAAATGAACCTGAATCCAGTCAAACCCTAGACTTAACTACCGGTTTACAGAAATACAGGGGATGGAACAACATGTTAAATAACATGATGGGACATACTCAGCCAAATTTGGAATGTAGAAAATTGTGCAGGTCCAATGACCCAGTTTCTTCCATAAATAGGAAGAGAAAAATGTTATAGACTAGAAGAAACCAATTCTAACATATGGACCTCACTTGAATCCTGATTTAAACACACAAACTGTGCAAAAGAAAGAAGATATTTATGGGATGTTCATGGAAATCTAAACATTTACTAAGTATTAGATGATATTAAAGAGTTGTGGTTACGTTTTTTAAAGAGTCCTTCCATGAATGGAATATCTGGCATTTGATTTAAATAAAATAGGCCAACAGGGAGATGGAAGGGTATAAAAAACAAGATTGACCATATGTTGCTAATTGCTAAAGCTGAGTGATAGGTACCTGGGGGTTCATTATAGCATTCTCAATATATTTGAGAACTTCATAATAAAAAGTTTTTTAAAAATCAATTCCCCCTGCTATAATGATGAATTGGAAAGCATCAGAAGCTATTTAGGAGGCTCCTGTAGTCCATGTGAGAGGTGAGCGTGGCCTGAACTAGTAGGAACAGGAAAAAAGAGAATTTAAAGCTATTTAGGAGATAGAATGGATAGGGCTTGGTAATTCACTGAATAGGCCAAGTGAGAGAGGGAATCTAGCATGAGGCTCAGATTTCTGGTTTGAACCTGTGGCCAGCTCTAAGAAGGGGTAGATTTGGGGAGGAGGGCTGGCATCTGAGATACCTGTGGGACCTAGCATAGAGATGGTAGCTGAAAGAAAGATCCAGGATGAGAAAAAGCCAAATGAGAAGAGCGACTGGGACAGAGGGCTGAGGAACCTCCAAGCTCTGTCTGTTCAGGAGCCTGTTCTTTGTGTGTGTATGGAAGTTCTCAAATATACAGAGAATGCTATAATGAACCCCCAGGTACCTATACACGGAAGGGGAAGATGAGCAATAGGCAGGGATGGGCGCAACTTGAGGTCGGGGAGGAAGATGTGCCGGTTTATATGTGCAGATAGGGGGAGACCCTGGATCATAACTTGACCCTCCCTCTCTTGCCAGCTTGTCCTTCTTTCTGGCCCTGGTCAACAGAGGGTCCCCAGATGAGCTGACCCACTCTCTGGACAGTGGGAAAATGTCCCCCAACCCCCGAGGCTGATCCTCACCTTCAGATCCTCACACAGGTCGCCGTAGTCAATTTCGATGAGGGCCTCTCGTGCATAGATACTGGAAGTTCGCTGAGAACCACTCACGGAATCCTCCCCCTGGGAGCTACCCTGCAAAGGCAACACGGAGTGGAATGGAGCAGACTGGCCAGGAGAGGGCCCCTCTAGAAGGGGCTGGGGCTCCTTGGCAGCCTTCAATGACTGAGAAAGCACCTTGTGGCAGGACAGCAGCTTTGAAGGCAGAAAGATCTGAGTTCAAAATTGGGCTCTATTGATGCCTAAGGGTTTGATCTGCTTTCACAGACCCACTGGGCTTCTGTTCAAATCACTGTGGGATCTGAGCTCTCTCATCTCTAACGTGGGGCAATGCCTGCCTGGCAGAGATGTGGTTTGGATTAGATGTAATTATGTCATACTAGAGACCCAGTGCACGATTAAATCATGCACGTGTAGGGTCCCCTAGGCCTAACCTGCCATCCAGGCCGTATCTACTGCCCCGCAAAGCCTAGCACGCTCCGCGGACACTGCTAGCAGCCTGCTCCCCGCTTTTGATGGCAGGGGGTCTGCTGGTGCCGGAGCGGACACACAGCTCCCCGCTTTCGATCATGGGGGAGCTAGGTGTCTGTCCACTGGTGCACCTCCTCCGGCACGGCGGAGGCTTCTGAAAGGCCTGGTGCCGAAGCGGACAGACACCCAGCACCCCTGCTTTCGCTTTCGATTGCGGGGAAGCTGGGTATCTGTCCGCTGGTGCACCAGGCCTTTCAAAAGCCTCCGGCGGAGGCTTTTGGCCTGGTGCCGGAGCGGACACCCAGCTCCCCGCTTTTGATGGTCCGCGGCGGGACGTGGGCTCGCTGCCCCAGAGGCCCCTTCTGTGCCGCAGCACAGCCATGGCGCAGATGCTGAGCTCGCGCTGCCGCTGGTGACGCGAGCTCAGCGTCCCGCCGGCCCAATCGGCCACCCCGACCACCCCGAGTCCCGCCCCCCCGCGCCTCCTGGCCAATCGTGGACATAGCGAAGGTACGGTCAATTTGCATATTTGTCTATTATTAGGTAGGATGATAACTTGAGCCGTGGTGCATTTCTGGTGTTCACAATATTTTGCTGAATTAAAGTGAAATGCTATTTTGGAAGAGGGGACGGAGGAGGACATGTGGGACTGAGATACCTGTCCAAGTAGAAGACAAGACCTACGCAAACCTCCTCAGTTAACATTCCCACACCTTGCTACCAATCCTCACTTCCAGTGCATAAAATGACATGGCCCTTTTATCAGCTAGTGGCCCTCCCTTTCCTATAACTAAGCTTTGTCACCTCTGCATTGCTGATGTCCCTTACCCAACCCTCTCCTGGCCAACCTCCCTCACTGCAGCTAAGCGATCATCTCTCAGGTCCTCCATCTTCCATCTTCCTTTCCTCTTACCTAATGTCCCTCAATTGCGCTCCTACCAATATCCATCACCTACTGGAGCTAACAGCTCAATTCCTAAGGTTAATGATTTAATGTTCTCCTGGCTTACCTCCCTCACCACCTACGGACATACAGCTCTACCCCAAATGCAACTTCCCTGTCACACCAGGCCACTACCTTTCACCTCGCCTGTCTCCACAGCCTCCCCCTGCCATCCCTCCTTATGTCCCACCATCCTTCTCTCTCTCTCTCTCTCTCCTGTCCTCCCCGGCCACTTTCACACTTTCATCCCATCCCTGGTTAATGTTGCTCACAGCCCACTCCCAACACCAACCCTGATACTCACCTCTTCCTGACTAATATCATCCATGGTGCCCTTGGACAGTGGTAACTTGATGTCCTGCATCTTGCAGGCCTGTAGCAGGTTGTGGCGGTCACTGCGCTTCTGTTCAAGCTTGGTCTCGATGGCTGTCACCTCCTTTTGTAAATGGGTCATTTCCCTAAGAAGATCCAGGGACACAGGTGAGACCCAAAACCAGCAGGTTGCCTGCCATACCTACTTGCCCCAACCCCAGGCCTGAACCCACTCACTTGTTGGCGCCCCCCAGTTTCTTACGAATCTCCTCCATCTCGTGATTCTTGTCATTCACCTCTGACTTCTTGGCCAGGTGCTGATTCTTCAGATCTTGCAGCTGGGCCATGGTCTCATCTATGATCTTCATGTGTCTTTGTTCCTCCTGGTCCCAGCAAGGGGAACAGGACAAGAGGTGAAGGCTTTCCTTCTCTCTCCTAGGATTTTCTCCCTCTGTCCCCACCCTTTTCACAGTTTGTTGGAGCCTCTCTTCAATGAGCTCTGCTTTCACAAACCTCTCTCACCCCTCAAGCTTCTTTTATCTTATTCTAAATGATCTGGTTGCCCATTTTACCAGTTGCCTACTGTGCAGAAGTTCAAAATACAGAAAAAGTATTTAGCGGGGATGACAAAAATCACTCAAAATCCCACCAGCTAGAGATAAACAATCAATATTTTAGCCGATTTCCTCCCAGCATTACTTACAGGACAGATCCACAAAGTAATTAACTGTAATTAAAACTCAATATTTTGACTTGTTATTCTGGAGCATCTTTTCCACATCAAAACTACTGTTGTGAACTATAGAATAACATCAATGTGTTTTTTTTAACCCACACAAACAATATGGTGGATTTTTTCTATGAGTACACATACATGAATGCTGAAGTATTCAAGTCAATCAATACCTGCAGATTTGGAAGATACACACTCCATGGAGTTAGCCCCGGGAAGAATAAAGGGACTGGGAATGAGTGGTCAGTCACAGGGCAGCCAATCCCTGATTCTCTCTCATCATTGATATTTCCATCTCTCTCTCCCTCTCCCTTCCTCTCTAAAATCAATTTTAAAAATATTTTTTAAAAAAGAATATGCATCCACTGAGAGTCTGGAAAAGCAAATATGGCAACATGTTAATGACTAATGAATCCTGGTGATGGGTACATGGGAGTTCTTTTCATGCCCTCCTTCCTTACCTTCTTGAGCTTTTCTATCTCATTTTCATCCTTTTTCACCGTTTGCTCCCACATGTGTACTTTATCCTGGTCCTCCTTCAGTTGGTTCTTTTCAAAGTCCAACTGGATGCCCAAGCGAGTCTTCTGATTCTCAAACTCCAAACTGTGGGGAGAAAGGAGAACTAGGCCCAGGACGTAGGGACCCAGGGTTACTGCTAAATTGCAGTCACCACCCAGCTCATCCACCCACATCCACATAAAACTGTTCCCTAAAGTTGGAGGACTAAGTTCCTCAGCCAAGCCTTGTGGAAATGGCACAAGCCAGGGGAAACAGCGCCAAAATCCAGTAGTCTCCCTTTAAACACCGGAGGACTCCAGACCCTCCACCCACAACTTCCTAGATGGAAGCACAAAAAGGTCCACCTCAACCCACCAGCTATAATTCCTATTTATTAAGCTTCTGTGTACTTTACATACATTACCTCTAATCCTCTAATCAACAGCTTCACAACTAGGCATTATTATCCTCATTTTACAAATAAGGAGACTTGGGCCAGGAGGTAAAAGACCTTGCCCAAGGCCACAGAGCTAGTAAATGGCAAATGTGAGATTGAAACCCAGGTCTAGCACCAAACCCAGGCTCCTTCTCCTATGGCATTGGTGCAGTCCAGTGTGGTGGGATAAGAGGATTGGTATCCCAACTCTGCCATTTACTAGTAGTGTACTCTCGGGCAAGTTAGTTATCCTCTCCATGCCTCTGTTTCCTCATCTGTAAAATGGAAATAATAGTACTTACCTCTGAGTTACTGGGAGTTAATATGTATAATGTCCTGAGAACCATACCTGGCACCCAGTTAAGTACTCAGTAAACTGTAGTTACCATCATTACTGCCAGGTATTCATCTCATATTGACTCGTTCCAACTACTGCCCATACATGCGCACCCCCACCCCAAGATTCCAGAACTTCTAAGGGGTAGTAGAGCTTGGGTAGCAAAAAAACCATGGCGAAAATACTAGATTCCTGCTATTGCCCTCCTCGCCATTTCTTCAGAACTCAAAGAATATGTAACCAGCATACAGATTCTTCCAGCGGCCCCACACCCCCAATGTGGTGTCATAGATGCTGCCAGATGTCATGCTGGCAGTTTAAACCTATTAGTCACTATAATCCAAATGAAATGTAATTGACTCTATAATTTTGAGCTATGCAATTTTAAGTCCAATCTCCTAAGCATGACTCATAAAGCCCTCTGTGATCTGGCCCCCGCTGACCTCTCCACCATCCCCGCCTTCCACCTGACCCCGTTTCTATGCTGCAGACATTCAGAACTCTTTAGTTTCCAGAACAAGGCATGGTCTCTCACACCTCTGAGCATGCTGTTCTCACTGCCTGGGACTTTGCTGCCCGGCTGGCTAAATCCTACTCACTCTACAGGTCTCCATTTCATCATTCCTTGTTCTGTAAAACCTTTCCCGAAGGCTGTGAGCAGGTTCTTAGTTTCTATTACACTTTGTTGGATTCCTCCCTTTATAGCTGTTGAGCTAATCACATCCCACAGTTCCTAACACATTTATGATTGCTGTCTGTGCAAGACCCTTCGTCTCCTCTGGTTCACTCCGATTTTCACTCCCCTTATCTTCTTTACAGTGAGCATGCACTCCAAAGCGACAGACTTACATATATACACAAACATATGTACACAGCCTTAAAATGCATACCCTTATAAAATGTCATTTTTTCAATTTGCACAAATGCATGGTGCTATACATTTATACAGGGCAATGCCCGTAAATCCAGTTCTTGCTTTAACCTTTTGCACTCGGATGTCGAGTGTGACTCGACACGGTTAGCATTAGAATAAAGGAATCGAGAAAAAAGCGAGTGCAAAGGGTTAAACTGCCATACAGTATTCAGGAGTCTGTAGACTCATCACATTAAACTTATACTTTCCCCAGTGATGGCTGTCTACATTGCACCAACATCCTACTACCAAATTATGACAAGATAAACCATGCTGAATGTGTCCCTTTGTGACCCTGTGGCAAGACTCTCTGTGATCCATACCCAGGTGTGGCTTTGCTAAAGTCCCAGAACTTCCGGAGACTTATTTCCACTGAATACCTCTAGATTGTTTTAATTTACATTTCTCTGATTAGGAATGAGACTGAACATCACTTTGTAATCAGCCATTCAAGCTTCTCTTTTCATGACATGCTAACTACATCCTCTGTCCAGTTTTCTATTGGGTCTCTTGTTTGGATTTTTCCTCTTGTTGATTTGAAGTTCCTTGACCATTTCCTCTGTATTTTGTTTCTACCTAAGGTACAGTATTGATCATACTAATCTGAAGTTGCTGATCTACTTGTTTGTCTCCCCTACTACTCCATAACTCAACTCGCTGAGGGCAGCGACGGTTTCTAACTCAATTCTATATCCCTTGAGCTTGGCTTGGGGGTAGAAGAGCAATGAATATTTCCTGTATGGGTGTGGGCTACGTGAACTGCCAATTGAGGCCCAGGGGCCAGATGAACTCCTTCAGGGAGACTGTGTCATGTTCATCTGCCTCATCCCCATCTCCCAACCCCCTCCAATACCTAGCCCAGGCCAACTTGGCACAACATAGGTACTTAAGAAAGGTCTGCTGAACAAATGAATAAACTGAAGTGGGGAGAAGAGAGAAACTGTTGTTTTATTCTTACTATTCTTCTAACCTAGAACTTTGTTACTCCTCACCTGCATTGCCTATCAGGATAATGACAATAATAAAAGCTAATATTTGCCCAGCCAGTGTGGCTCAGTGGTTGAGCGTATACCTATGTATGAACCAAGGGGTAAGTTCGATTCCTGGTCAGGGCACATGCTGGGTTGCAGACTCGATCCCCAGTAGGGGGAGTGCAAGCAGCAGCCAATCAATGATTCTCTCATCATTGATGTTGCTCTCTCTCTCTTGCTCTCCCTTCCTCTCTGAAATCAATAAAAATATATCTTAAAAAAAACAACAACACTTCAGGATTAGTTTTAAAAAGCTAATATTTATTGCTCTTATAGGTGCTATTATGCTACATGCTTTGTAAGGATTATTTCACCTGATCCGTCCAACAATGCCATGCACGACACAGGTATCATTATCCCATTTTATAGATAAGGAACCGGGGGCTGAGAGAGATCAAGTCACTGTCCAACACGAATTGTGGAGCTGGGATTTTTTAAAAATATATTTTATTGATTTTTTACAGAGAGGAAGGGAAGGGGATAGAGAGCTAGAAACATCGATAAGAGAGACACACCGATCAGCTGCCTTCTGCACACTCCCCACTGGGTATGTGCCCACAACCAAGGCACATGCCCTTGACCGGAATCGAACCCGGGACCCTTGAGTCCACAGGCCAATGCTCCATCCACTGAGCCAAACCAGTCAGGGCTGGAGCTGGGATTTTTTTAACCCAGGTAAACCACATTTCAAGTTGGCACTCTTAACCACTGGACTGTGCGACATCACCTCCCTAATGTCCCTGTTCTCTAAGGCTGACCTATAATAAATGCCCATCTCTCTAAGAGCTGCTCCCAGCCTTATGACAGCATCTGCCTTTCCGGGATGTCAGGCTGGGGTCTCAGAGGCACTGCAGTCACTACACTTACCGCTTCTTGGCGATCTCATTCTGCCTCTTCACCTTCTCTTCCTCAAACTCCCGAATGTTACGCACACCAATCTCCCGACAAAATTCTTCAAACACCTCATCCTCTACCTGACAGAAGCGAAGGAGGGCAAAGGCGCTTTGGGTCAGAGTGCTGCTTCCAGGCCCAGCCCTGCCCCGATGCACATGCTGGCCTGGCTCCTCCACCAACCTGGTTCATCTTCTCCTTCAAGTCTTTCATTTCCCTCTCTCGGCTCTGGATGATCCTCTTGATATCATTGATGCGAGGCCCAAAGTTGGCTAGCTCACTCTCCAGCTTGGACTTTTCCTGCAGGAAATGGGGTTGAGAGGGTAAAAAGAGACCAGGCTCCTTAGAGGAAGGAGCCACCCGAGCTCCCTGGCCATGGACACAAAGGGCTAGCTAGCTCTTCACACGCTGAGAGAACGTGACTTAGCACCAGTCAAAGCTCCAGCGTCTCTCGAACTAACACAGAGCTTCAGAAGTTTTAGAAAACTCACACTTTTTAATTTTAGAAAAAGGCAAAACTATACACACACACACACACACACACACACACACACACATTACATAACCCTTCCAGGGAGGTCTGGGGAAGCATGTCATGATCAAACACATTAGCATCTAGAAGTGTACCCCACACAGGGACTGAAATGCCTATAGCTCACTTTCAATTCACTTTTAGAAGAAGCTCAAATATTGCTTAAATGAATGAATTCTGCTAATAATAGCCCCTAATATTTACTGAGCACTTACTGGGTGCAAAGAATCAGTCTAAGCACTTTACATGTACTAACTCATTCAACCTTCACAATGACCCTAATAAAGCAAGGAGTATCCTAACTACCATTTTACAGCTAAGGATAAAAACAAACTTACTCTGATAGGTTAAGTAACTTGCATAACGTTACACAGAGCCAAGATCTGAACCCCTGGCTGTCTGACTCGGCGCTATGCTTGGTTCCCTGGAGCAGCCTGGGAGAGAGGGGAGCGGAACAAGTTCCCTACCCCCCGAGAAAGCTGGGCCAGCAATGGGAAGATGGCCTTTAGGAAACAGGGCTGGGGCCAGACCCACCTGCAGATTCAGGGCTAGGTGGCGTGTCTTGGTCTGTTCCAGGTCGCTCTGTGAGTACTTGAGCCGCATCTGCAGCCCGTGGGCCTGAGACTGCACCTGGCGCAGCTCTGCCTCTTTCCGCTTGGCCTTCATCTGCTCCTGAAGTGGACGAGAAAGAAGGGCGAGGTGGTAAGAAGGCGGCCGGCCTGAGCTTAGGACCCCCACTCCCAGGGACCGCGTCGTCAGCGGCTTACTTTCAGCTCCTCTGTCAACCTCTCCTTCTTCTCTTTCAACTTGTCTACCGCTTTCTCATCCCAGCGCCGCGCCTTGGCCTTCAGGTCACTGGCCCCACCAGAGATCACTCCTGACTTCTGGAACAGGGTCCCATCCAGAGCCACTGTCTACACACAGAAGGGAGAGCAGAGAAGGAGAAGCTGAACAGATGAATCTCCAATACGAAGCCAGCCTGTCCAGCTCCGATCTGGGCAAGGGAATCCGTACCTTGTGGCGCTGGTGGCCTCCGAAGGCAATGCGGCGGGCGTCCTCCACATTGTCACAGACCAGGGCATTGCCACAAGCGTACTGCAGGGCCTTTTTGATGTGGGGTGGCTCATAGCGAATGACATCAATCACCAGCTTGGCCCCCTTCAGCTCCCGGAGTTTCTCGTCGGTAGGTTTCACCTGTAGGAAGAAGCTCAGTAGGTGGCAGAACATGGGGGTCTAGGAGGAGGGTCCTTCACACACTGTCTTGATACCAGCCTCACCTCCAGGTAGTCAAGAGGCAAGAAGGTCTCTGGCTCCCCACGCTGCTCCTTGATGTACTGAATACAGTCCCGGCCTGTCTTCTCGGAGTCCACAATTATGGCATCCATGTTCTTGCCCAAAACCTTGGTTACAGCAATCTGATACTTCTTTTGTGTGGGCTGGCAGAGGTCAATGAGGCGGCCGTACTGAGCAAGTCACAAAAGAAAAATAAAGCCTGAGACTTTGGGGAGCTGGCTCAGAAACGCCAATTGCCAGCGTGGGTAGATCAGAGTCTGTATCAGGAACACAGCCCCCAGGCTATGAAGAAAAAGCCTACTCTGGCCCCAAAGCAACAAGGACTTCCGGCAGTCATATCTGAATCCAAAATCATCCTTGCTAAACCTCACTTTAACCATTTCGCACACTGCTGCCACCCCAGACACTATACCAGATACCCTACATACATTATCTCCAATTCTCACACGCACCCAGCAAAAGAAACCTCTTTTCCCAGCTCATCTGCCCCCATTCTCCCCCAACCAACCATGCTTCCCTAAGAATTATCGGATGAAGGGAAAGATCTTCAAGGGCAGGGCCCATTCACCCATATAAACTCCCCAGCGGTGTCTAGAGGAGAGATCAGGAAATATTTATCGAACCCAATTAAGCTGAACCCAGGGATGGGATTACAGATCCGAAAAAGCCAGGCAAATGAGCGGGTTGGTTCATAGCAAGGGAACTCATTGAAGCCTGTACGGGGCTCCTGCCTGGGAGACTAATTTCTGCCCCATGGCCTCTCCCCCTTCCAAGGGTCTCTCTGTTCTCCCTGCCTCCCACAAAAGAGGGGACACAGCAAGACGAAACCTTCAGGAAGATGCAACTGGTGTGATAAAAAGAACACGAGGTTAAGAATCAGAACAAGTTGGTGTGAACTGCAGTTCTTTCACTCATAAGCTGTGCTCTTGGGCAGGTCAATTTAACCTATCAGTTCCCCCAGCTGTAAAAAATGGAATTAACAGGGCTGCTGGGAAAATGATCTGACTGAGTGTGAAAGTAAGTGCTCAGGAAATGAGTTTTTTCTCCCCACTCTTACCACAGAGCCTGGATACAGACGTTTGATGCTTTCCATAATCTCTGCCTTGCGCTGTTGGCGGCTGCTCTCCTGGCGGTCGATGCGGGCATCCCCCAGCTGCTCCATCACCTGGTTCAGCTCCTTATTGATCTCATCAATACGCCGCTTGGCCATCTCCACCTCCTCTGTCAGCTCCCCCTCTAGCTTCTTCTGCTCCTCTAGAGACTGCCTAGAAAGTAAGGGGGTACAGGGGTTACCCGGGCTGGTCAGGAAATACTTCGGGCTCAGAGGGCCTCTGGGGGGAGGGGGGTCTCTGCCTGGGGAGGATTGGGATAGGGAGGGTTCGCAATAACAGGCCCAGAAGTAGGAGGCAAGGCTATAGAGCCACATACTTGCTAGTCGTGATGTACTCCTCCAGTTTCTCAATCCGCTTCTGATTCTCTTCAATCTCCCGCAGCTTTTGCTTGATCTTGGCCTGGAAGAGAGACCAATACACTCCATCACCAGGGGCTGAGCAAGGTAACTCCAAGACCATGGGGCCTGGGCTTACAAGCCCCTATGTGCCTGCTTATCCAAGAGCCCAACAGTCCAGGACAATGTCATTATTGCAGGAGGCCTACTAAAAAGCAGACACACAACCTGGCTGGTGTGGCTCGGTTGAGAGTTGTCCCATGCACCAAGAGGTCACTGGTTCGATTCTCAGGCAGTGCACATGGACAGGTTGCAGGCTCGATTCCCAGTAGGGGCCGTGCGGGAGACAGCCAATCTATGTTTCTCTCTCATGGGTGTTTCTCTCTCTATATCCCTTTCCCTTCTTCTCTCTGAAATTAATAAAAACATTTCTCTAAAAAAGCAGATACAGACAGGGCTCGGTGTGGCTCTGCTAACTGACGAGGCCTCCCAGGGCCTGATGAGACCCTCTCAGTGTTCTACCCAGCCTGGGCTCTCTTCACCACTCAGGGAGGCTCAAGCCAACGCCAGGTAAAGCTTTCTGGGCCTTTCTGCACCTCTGTTTTGTCATCTGTGAAATGTAGGTAACCACCACTTCAGAAATAATGTAATTAAGTGCTTAATATAGGGTAGCTATTAATATTGACGCCTACCGCCTAAAGAAGTGCTTAGCAGAATACCTGGAATGCTGAGTTCTTGGGGTAGTATAACAATTTTTCTTTTCTTTTTTTGTTTTTTAATTTTTATTTATTGATTTTAGAGAGAGAAAGGGAGAAACATTGTTTTGTTGTTCCAATAATTTATGCATTCATTGGTTGATTTTAAAAACTTTTATTTATTTAATATATTTTGATTGATTTCAGAGAGGGAGAGAGAGAAAGAAACATCAATGATGAGAGAGAATCATTGATTGGCTGCCTCCTGCACGTCCCTACTGGGAATCGAGCCCACAACTCGGGCATGTGCCTTTGACCGGAATCGAACCCGGTCAGTCCACAGGTTAACATTCTATCCACTGAGCCAAACCGTCTAGGGCCGCTGGTTGATTCTGACAGGGGATTGAACCCACAACCTTGGTGTATCCAGACAATGGTCTAACCAACAAGCAAGGGCCATAACACTTTTCTATTCTTGTTATTATTTCACTATCATTGTTATTAGGAAGACAGTAAGTGAAGTATACTTGATAAGAATGTGGGCTTTAGAGCTAGACTGGCCAGGTTCATATCCTGGTTCTGCCACTTAATAATGAAGTGACCGTAGGCAAATTGCCTCACCTCTGTGATATAGTTTCCTCATTTGGAAAAGCAGAAATTAAATGAGTGAATATACGTATAGTGCCCAACACACAGTAAGTGCTTGCTCGATGTTAGCTGTTGTCGGTACAATTAAGATTATCATTACTTCCTTTTCTCTGGACCATCATCCCCAATCCTGTAACATGCCCACCTCTGTCTCTACTTTCTTCCGCTCTTCCAGATCCAGCCTGTCCTGGTCAGCTTTCTGGTCTCGATTGAACTTCTCCAACTCCTGGGCCAGAGTAGCTGCTCTCTTGCTGGCTTCTTCTTTCAACCGGTGGTATTTCTTCACCTGTGTTAGAGACAGGGAAGGAGGACACAGATGACGGGTCAGTCCATGTCAGCCCAGCAATCTCCCCATCCTCCCCGCCAGCCCTCCCAGACCCTACCTGATTCTCCTCCAGGGTCAAGTCTCTGCCCTGACTCTGACTCTCCTCTTCCATCCGTTCCTCAAACTCCTGCCGGGCTTTTTCCACCGAGAGCATCTCCTTTTCCAGCTCATCCATGTCACCTTTACGCTTCTTGTAATGCTTCTGAGCATTCTGTAGGGACTTCTTGGCTGCTTCCAGCTTCTTGATTTTGTGGGAGGTATTCTCCTTGGCTTTGATGTATTGAGGCCGCTTCTGGTTCAATTCTGAATCCTTTTCCCTTTTGCCAGAGGGGAGGGGGAAAACAAGTCAGCACTGTTGGAGAAGGGAGGGTTCCTAGGTTTTTTACCCAAAGAAAGGGATGCCTGAGCCCCCCCTCCCCCCCCCCCCCGACACACGCACACACACAGCCAGCCCCAGGGAACTGCCTACGAATAAGGACCTGATGCCCCACAGATCCTCAAAAAAGGGGCTGATTATTCCCTGAGACCTGCTGCCTGGCATTCCAGGCCCTCCATAAGGTTAAAGCTGCCACCCTGGCCTCAGCCAGCCAGGCCAGAACCCTCATAACAACTCTGAGAACATCCTGTGTTAGCCGGCCCCCATCTGAACTAGCCTTTTAAAATTCCTGTCCCTGCCCTAGCCAGTTTGGCTCAGTGTGTAGAGGGTCGGCCTGCTACTGAAGGGTCCCAGGTTCAATTCCAGGCAAGGGCACGCACCTCGGTTGCAGGCCCCTCCCCAGCCCGGGCCCTGGTCAGGGCACATGCAGGAGGCAACCAATCAATGTGTCTCTCCCACATCGATATTTCTCTCCTTCCCTCTCCCTTCCACTCTCTCTAAAAACCAATGGAAAAATGTCCTCAGGTGAGGATTAAAAAATGAAATAAAATTCCTGTCCCTTGGACTCCTAGCTCGTTTTCCTCTAGGAAGGCATTCACCACCACTCCAGTGCCTGGGATTCTCATCGTTTCCTCGCACTTGGCAAGTCATCATCCTTTCAAGTTTTCCCTCTTCTGAGCACCTATCTACCCAGAGCCCGAGTATTTAAATACTCTATTTGTCTAAAATGCAAGTCAAGCCCTAGCCGGTTCAGATCAGTGGATAGAGTGTCACCCTGCGGACTGAAGGGTCCCAGGTTCGATTCCGGTCAAGGGTACGTGCCCGGATTTCGGGCTTAACCTCATTGTGGGGTAGGTATGCAGGAGGCAGTCGATCAATGATCTCTCTCATTGATGTTTCTACCTCTCTCTCCCTTCCTCTCTGAAATCAATAAAAATATATATTTTTAAAAAATAAAAATAAAATGCAAGTCAAGGGGAAAATAAAGAAACTAGTATGGATGCTAAACTCCAGGCTGAGAGGAGCCCTAGGAAACAGGACAACCTCTTGGTTTCCCATGAATTGCACGCCCGCGCCTGTCTCTTACTTGATCTCCTTCTCGATCTGCTGCTGCTCGCGCATCATTTTGCCCAGCTCCTTCTTCTTCTCCTTCAGCTCATCCTCCACCTTGTCCATCCGCTTCTTGTCCTTCTCGATCTCCTTGTTCTTAGAGGCCAGCTCCTTATTGAGCTTCTCGATCTCCACTTCATTGTGATACAGTTTAAAGAGCTGCAGCTGGACCTGCGCTCGCACCACCTCGTCCTTCAGGCGCTGGTAGCGGTCGGCCTGTGCAAACAGGGGCACGGAGTCAGGCGGGGGGGGGGGGGGGGGGGGCGTCAGTAAGGCGCTGGCTCCCCGTCCTCTCTCAGGGCCCAGAGGCAGCCTAGCCACCTACCTCTTCTTTCTCCTGTTTGGCCTCCTTGCGCTCAGCTGCGATGTTTTTCTTGCGGTGGTAATTGAATTGCGTGTCCTCTTCAGCTTTTACCATTTCCTTCTTTCGCTTGTCATACTCTTGGGCCAGCTCTCCAGAGCGACTGATCTCTTCAAACAGCGCCGTCCTCTCTTTGGGGTTCTTCATGGCAATAGATTCCACGGCACCCTAGTAAAGGTCAAAACACTCTCCCCACTTAGACCCTAGCCAGCCAGCTCCTCCGACCTACTCCCACTCCATCTTTCAGAAGGTCACTGAACCCCCTCTCCACACTGGGTGCCGCATTTCACCCTGGGCTCTGAGGACACATTCCTGGCCTTTTGAAGTGCACGGAAAGCAGAAGCAAAGCCAACACCATGTAGTATAGGCAGCAACAGAAGCAGCACAGAAAAGGACTAAATGAGGCCTGGGGATAGGAGTCTGGTACGAGTGTCTACCTGGAAAGGTTTCCCAAAGATGGCACCTAAGCTGAGTTTGGAAGGTGCGGAAGAACTAACCAAGAAAGTGGGAGAGGCGAGGTTATTCCACGCAGAGAAAAATGAACGTGCAAAGGCCTCCAGTCCAAAGAAAGCAGGTGAATTTGGGGAACGGTAAATGGTTTCACTAGGCTGGAGTGCAGGGTTGGAGGGAAGAGCATTGGCAGATGAGGCCAGTAAGGCAATCAGGAACCAAAGGATGGTGTTTCCTGAAGGACAGGAGTTTGGATCTCATGCGGGAGGCAGCGGTTCTCAAACTTCAGCGTGTGCAATCACAGCCTGGAGGGCTTGGTCAAACACGCATTACCACCCCACAGTCTCTGAGTCTGTAGGCCTAGGATGGAGCCGGAAAATGTGCATTTCTCATTATGTCGCCAGTGATGCTGATCTGGAGACTACAAGGGCCAGACTGGAGTGAGGCAGCTGCTCTATTAGTTCAGGGCAGAGAGGAAGCCAGAGATGAAAGCAGGCCCAAGGGTTGGCAAAAAGCAGAAAGCCAATAATTGTTAAAAAAAGCCCACCTGGAAGACGAGGAAGTTACGAGCTTTGATGAGAATGCCCAACTTCTCTAATTCCTCACTGTACTCGTGTAGCTGGACCACTTTGTTGTTGATCTTGTACTCAGAGGAACCCCCTACAAGACAAGTTGGCCAAGGGTCAGGTTTTCCTCCCCAGCCAACTAGTCTAGCCATGTTCCAGGACCCAAGGAGAGGCCCTGGCCAACCCCACTCACCAACAATAACACGGGCAAAGGTGCGGTCCTCAGCACCCTCCTCGGAGTAGACCATGCTGACAAAGGCCCGGTTGGCAGCTGGCTTGCCCACAGGAGCTCCATGGATCAGATCCCTCAGGGTCTTTACTCGCAGGTTGCTGGTTTTCTCGCCCAATACAAAGCTGATGGCATCCATGAGGTTTGACTTACCTAAGGGTGGAGGGGACAACAAAGAGGAGAGGAAGTCAGCAAGAAGGGGAGAGGAAAGGGAATTAAGGAGATATTGAGAGGAACAGGAACATTCCCTAACACTCACTTCTCAGACTCAGGAGGAGAAAATATTGCTCATAAAGACTGAGCCCAACCAAAGCTCTGGGTCAAAGGCTTAGAAAAACGGTCCCTCTGCAGTTGTTACTTTTAGCAGCCAAAAACTAGAACCCCACCTAAGGAAAAGGTATATTTACAAAATAGATTGTTCTACAACCTTTAAATGTGTTTTGTTTTGTGTTTTAACTGACTTTAGAGAGAGGAAGGAAGAGAGGAAAAAACAAGTGTGAAAGAGAAACATCGATTGACTGCCTCCCGCATGCCCGCTACTGGGGACTGAGCCTGCAACCCGGGTATTTGCCCTGACCAGGAATCGAACCCACAACCCTTTGGTGCATGGGATGACGCCTCAACCAATGCTCCAACCAACTGAGCCACACCGGCCAGGGCTGTTCTACAACCTTTAATAACATGGGAAAATGCCCACAATAGGAAAAACAAGCAAGATACAAAACTCAATATATGCCCTAGCCGGTTTGGCTCAGTGGCAAGAGCGTCAGCCTATGGACTGAAAGTCGAGAGTTCAATTCCCAGTCAGAGCACATACCCAGGTTGTGGGCTGGATCCCTGGTCAGGGCAAGATGTTTCTCCCTCTCTCCCCCTTCCTCTTTCTCTAAAATCAATAAAAACATATCCTTGAGTGGGGATTTTTTTTTAAAAAGCCTACATAATAAAGAGGTAATATGCAAATGGTCGTTATATTGTGACATATAACAACCCGCGGAGAGCTACAGGAGGGCGGGGCAGCGGGTGGAGAGCTACAGGAGGGCGGGGAGGCCAGCTGAGACATGCAGCAGTAAGCTACTGGTGAGCAGGGCTACTAGTTATAAAATAAAAATAAAAGTGGTTACAATAGTAAATTTGTGTGTGTGTGTTTTGCCACCATTTTTTTAAAGGCATATTCTATTGTGATACAATATGAAGGACACAGCAACTAGGAAGTATCTTTCCAAAAACATTTAACCTAAATTTAAACAAGTCTTTAGACCTCCCTTCAGGTTAACAGGAAATACAGCAGTTAGAGGAACATGGCAAACGACACCATGAGGAAACCTTAAGACAAACAGAATGTGGGATGTTCTACAAGACAACTGGCCTGAGATTTTTCAGAGTCAATGTCAAAAAAGAAAGGTTAGGAGAACCATTCCAGAACACTAGAGATTCCCGAGACATAAGCAAAGGCAGTACATGAACTCTGATTGGATTTTGTCCCCCCTCTAAGCCCCCAAAAGACATTTTTGGGAGCAATTAGGGAAGCCTGAATATGAACTGGATGATTGATGACATGAGGAAATTAACTTTCTTAGGTGTGATAATGGTATATTGGTAACACAAGAGAATGGTTTTAGGAGATGAATGCTGAATCCCTTAGAGGTGAATGTCATTAAGTCTACAATTTACTCGCAAATGATTAAGCAAAACATATATGTATGTCTGAAAATTTTCATAATAAAAACTTGGGGAGAGGGAAAGGCACAAAAAAAACACATGAAAATGTAAACAGTCTAACAGTAGTCACTTCGGGAAAGGAAAGTAGGTAACAGGTCAGGGGAGAAATGGAATTTTTATTTTTATTGTATATCCCCTGGGATTTTTTTGAATTTTATACCATGTGCATTTATTAGCTATTCAAGTAAATATGCTTGTTAACATTAAAAGTGGTTATCTCTTCAGTAGAGAAGTCACAGTTTTTATTTTCTTCAGTTTAGACTCAGAAAAAAATATTTTTAAAAATTTAGACTAAGGTTAGAGGGGAGGGAACAGTTTAATCTCTATAAATTATATCTCAAGGTTCTCCCCAAACATGTTACGTGACTGAAGTGAGGATCTGACTTCTAACACATATCTACAATCCAGCTATAAAAATGGTAGCCCAGGTCCTTCCATGGAGGCAGTTTGAGACAGAGATTAAGAGCTTGGGTTCTAGGCAGGTATGGCTCAGTAGGCTGGGCATTGTCCCATGCACCAAGAGGTCACTGGTTCCATTCCTTGTCAGGGGCACATGCCAGAGTTGCAGGCTTGATCCCCAGTAGGGGGGGTGTAGGAGGCAGCCAATTGATGTTACACTCTCACAAGGATGTTTTTCTCTCCCTCTCCCTTTCTCTCTCCCTAAAAATCAATAAACTATTTTTTTAATGTTTTGGGGGATGGGTGTGGGGTGGAGGGGGTCAATGGGGAAAAAGGGGAGACATCTGTAATACTTTCAACAATAAAGGAAGGTGGGGGGGGATGGGAAGAGACTAACCAAAGAACTTATATGCATATATACATATATGCATAACCCATGGACACAATAGTGTGGTGAAGGCCTGGGGCGGGTTGGGGGGAATGGGAGGGGCAGGGGCAGGCTAAAAGGGGTCAATGCGGGGGGAAAGAGGGGGGCATCTGTTAATACTTTCAGCAATAAAGATAGCAAAGAATCGTATTTGGTTCAACATTCAACAATGAAGTTGTTAACAAGTTTTTAAATCTATATAAAGAGCTTCAAAATAAAAAACAACAACAATAAAGATAAATTAAAAAAGAAAAAAAAAAAGCTTGGGTTCTAGTCCAAAAGATTAGGTTGTATTTAGTTTCACTACTTGTTAGCTGACCTCACCTGGAAAATGTGAGAAACCATGATGCGTGGGCAAAGCATCTACAACAATGCCTGGCATACAGCCCCCCACTGGAGTGGCAGGAACACAGGCTTGGACAAGCATAGGTTCTTGTCCTGGCTCTGGGAATCAGTGTGCAAGTGATCGCAACTTAGTGCCTCCAGCCTCTTCATATACAAAACAGATAATGGGATCTCCCTCTTAGGGTCACTGTGAGAATTTCAATGTAAAAGGGCCCCATAAGTAAAGTATTCAACACACAGTAGGCGCTCAATAAATGGCAAGTCCTATTCTAACAAGCAGGACTAGCACCCGGTGCAGACCAGGAGTCAGCCTATTAGACACCCATTTCTAACCTTAGGGCTTCTCCCATGCTCTCCCCAGACCTTAAGAACGTCTCACAAAGGCTGCCCTTATTCACAATCATTCAATATTATAAACATTTTAATAACATGCATTATGAGCTGGACAGTGACAAAACGTTTTAAGAAATGTCTTCATTGGGACACTCCTAGACCAGTAATGAAGATACAAAAACATAGCATGAATACAAGATAGGCGAAAATAAACGTTAATGTGTCCCAAGTGCCTACTGGGTGCCAGAGGAGAAGAGCAATTCACTGAGGGGAATCAAGGAATGCCTCGTGGAGGTGGGCATTGAAGAATGGGGGTAAGAGGGGAGGTCAGGCCCAGGACCTTTTCACAACAGCTGGGTATACAAATCTGCCTACCCATGTTGAGGGGACCAAATGAGAGGTGCATCTTGCCTCTTTCCAAATTCTAAGAAACTGGAGTGGCACTCCAAGCATTAACCCTCTAAGCCAGTGGTTCTCAAGAGGTTGGGGGGGGGGGCGGATTTTGCAACCCCCAGGGGGGCATTTAGCAATGTCCTGAGAAGGAGACACTCTTTGTTGTCGCACCTGGCGGGGGGCGGGGGGGTGCTACGGGTCATCTAGAGGGTAGAAGCCAAGGATGCCACAAAAACATCCTACAATGCACAGGACCAACGCCACAGCAAAGAATGACCTCGCTGGAAATGTCAACAGTGCAGCTGTTGAGAAACCCTGCTCTCCACTGAGAGCCAAACAGGCAAGACTCCAAGGGAGGTCCACAGTTAGAGCTACTTCGGTGAAGGCTAGTGAATGATTTAGCTAGAGCAACTAACTCGGGGGTGGAGGAGCTCAGCAGGATTCCGAACAAACGCTTGAGAGGGTAGATGGGTGAAACCCACCGCGTATCATTTAGAGAGGGAGGGTTAACATATGAAATAGAGGCCTGGCCTGACCAACCCTTTCTTCCCCCCCCCCCCCGTTTTATTGAAATAAAACACGTTGTTAGTTTCCGGTGTGCAACATAATGATTCCATATGTGTACACATTGCAAGATGCCCCCCACAGTAAGTTTCGCTGACATCCGTCACCTCGCATAATGACAATTTTTTTTGTGGCGCCGAGAACGCTTAAGATCTACTCGCTGAGCAACTTTTAAGTATACAATGCAGTATTGTTGCTAACTACAGACGCCGCCCAGGTCACTCGATAACATCTACCGGTCTCATTTCCGGCACAGCGCTTATCGCAGCTGCAAGAGATTTTATTTTCTCTTTCTTTCTTCCGTAAATTTCCTGCGAGCATGGCTTATTCTAGTCCGCGCTATCTCCGCAGACCCCGAATAACTCCTTATAAAACAGTGAGCATTCAGTTCATTTGGGGAGCGAACAGGTTCGGACTTTGCAGCGGTTTCAGTGCTAGCACAGGGGCGAGACCGAGGCATAGCCATCTCTGAGATGGAGAGGGCGGCCGGAGATGGAGGGTGGAGACCCCAAGCACTCCGGAGGCGCAAGCGCTGGGTCTCAAATTCAAAATTGCCCGCCACCGAAGGAGAGTACAAAAAAAAAGGGGGGGCGCAATCGGAGCGTACCAATGTGAGGCGGGACGGGTTAAATGTACCGTTTGGGACCGGAGGCCACGGGAGGGCTACGAGCGGTCCCACGCCATCCAGAGGGTTCACACAAGGAGGGGATCCGGCTGCCAGCGGACTTGGACCACTTTTGGCGGGAGGGGGCAGAGGGATGGGGAACACACCGGGCGGAGCGTACCACTCGGGGTGAAGTGGGGGGCCGCGCAAAGAGCGGGCAACTGACACCTGGGGCAGAGGCTCAAGTCAGAGTCCCCGAGCCGGGACAGCGGCTTTGGGCCGTACCCCCGAAGGAGGGGCGAGGAACCTGTTACGGTTCGCGACATTTCAGGTGGCACGGGCTGGGTTGTACTATGATATTGGATAGGGGTACAGGACGGGATGTGCGCAGGGCCGTAGCGGGGTTATCTCACCAGAGCCATTGGGTCCGATGATGGCGGTGAACCTCTGAAATGGTCCGATAATCTGTCGACCCTTGTACGACTTAAAGTTCTCAATCTCAATCAGTTTCAGGAAACCCATGACGGCGTCGGCGCCGGCGGCGGTACGAATGGCCGCGCCGTACGCCGGGAACTGGAGTAACCTGCGCGGGAAACACCGCGGTGCAGGCCGGGCGGAGAGCAAACCTCGCGAGCTTGAGTCCTGGCCAAACGGGATTTCCTGCTTCCGGCGCTGGCCGGAACCGGGGAGGAGGGCTTTCCGGCTGGCGTGAAAGTTTTGTTGACCCGTTGCCAGGATGCGCGCTTACGACAAGCGTTTAGGGCCCGCCCCCCTCCTTGTTGCTTGGCAACAGCGTCGCCACAAACAAACCAAATCGCATCCGAGGAAGCAGACGCGAGGGATCGGAGGTCAAACTTGCTGAGACAAGTCAGAAATCATAGTAGGGTTATGCCCTCCGGGGCAGGAGGAAGGTGGGAGATCGGCTGTGGCTGCAGCCTGCCCGGTTAGAAAGCTCAAACAAGAACAGGGTTGGGAAGGACTGTACGGGAAGGAGGGGCCAGCGGGAGGATTCGGTGTTCTATGAACTCAGACCTTGCTGTGGGCGGAGGGGGAGGGAGATGAAGTTCGAGGTTGGATGAGGTGTGAAGGGAAATGGGGTGTGAAGGGAGGTGAGGATAAGCGACAGGGATATGGGCTGACCAGAGGTTCTACCCTATCCCATCTCCCCCCTGTTCTTCCAAGCAGAGTTCACAGACTGAAGCTGTAGCCCAAGAGCAGACGTGAACCTGAGCCACTTGTTGGCTCCTGAAGCAGGACCCCAACTAGGAGCTTCAAAGTTGGGAGTCCTTGCTGAGAAAGGTATTTTGTATGAACCCTTTATCCTTCTCTTCTCCCCACTTCCTATCTTCCTCTTCATGCCTCATCTCTATCCCATTCCCTCCTCTTCATCCCCTTCTGCCCCACCCTTTGCTTCCCCCTTCTTTTCTCTCTCTTTCCTCTTTCATTCACTGCCCCGCACCTCTACTCTCTCTGTCCTTTTCCCCTCTCTATTCCCCGTCTTTTATATCCCTCTCCTCCATCCCTTCATCCCCCTATCACCTTATACCTAGTCATTACTAAGGCCATGGCCTTAGCAGTCCAAGAAGCTTAAAATGTCTATGGAATCTTCCCTTCAGTGACTCATCCCATCTGTCACCACAATGTAAGTATTGTTGTGACAGATGGAATGAGTAGGCTGGGGTTAGTCCTGAGGCTGAGAAGAGTCTTAGTCTTAGGACAGGTGCAAGAAAGTGAGAAAGTTTGGTTGACAGAATCTAGAAGAGGAGCCATAAATGAAGTTCAGCTTGGAGAAACAGTCACCATTAGGCTGAGGGAATAAAATGATCCAAGGACAGCAATCTGACAGGAAATGGAGCTTGGGGGCAAATCAAATGGAATCCCTACCTCTCATACCATATACAAAATACAATTCCAAATGGGTTAAAAACTTAAATGAGAACGGCAGAACTTTAGAAATTTTAGAAGAATATATGGGAGAATATCTTTATGACCTCAGGGGATTTCTTAAATAATAAAAACTAATATCAAAAATAATAAAGTGAAAAGATGAGCCCCAAATTGGAGATGTTTGCCACATATAAACTAACAAGTGATTGTTGTATAGAATACATAAGGAACTCCTAAAATTAAGAAAACAGCAAACAACCTGATTTTTTTAAAAATGAACAAAAGAGGACTTATGTAATGCTTTCAACAATAAAGAATTATTTTAAAATAAAAATAAAAAAATTTAAAAATGAAAATAAATAAAAATAAAAAACAAACAAAAGATGTGAATGGGCACTTCAGAGAAGAGTAAACAAAAATGACCGAAATACACATGAAAAAGTGTACAACCTCATTAGCAATAAGGAAAATTCCAATTAAAATCAATTATAGTTTTATAAGCACAAATGGGCAAAAATTAAAAAGCCTGCAATACCAAGTGTTGGTGAAGATGTGGAATGCCTAAATTTTTATACACTGTAGGTTTTTTGTTTTTTTTTTAAATATATTTTTATTGATTTCAAAAAGGAAGAGAGAGAGAGAAAGAAAGAGAGAGAAGGAAAGAAACAACAATGATGAGAGAGAATCATTCATCAGCTGCCTTCTGCACACCCCACACTGGGATCGAGCCCAAAACCTGGGCATGTGCCCTGACCGGGAATGGAACCAGGACCTCCTGGTTCATAGGTTGATGCTCAACCACTGAGCCACACCGACCGGGCTACACTGTAGTTTTTATGCACTGTTGGTACAATCTCCTTGGAAAACAAGTTAGCATTATCTTGCAAGTTAAATATACTTTAAGTGCTGGGATCCAGCACTTCCACTTCTAGGTATATGCTACAGAAACTTTCCCACCTGTATATACACTGAGTGGCCAGATTATTATGATCTCTGAACGCATAATAATCTGGCCACTCAGTGTGTGTATGTATATAGGCCCGGTGCATGAATTCGTGCATGGGTGGGGTCCAGCTAGCCTGGCCAAGCCGGGGGGGGGGGGGGTCGGGGGGACACATGGGCGGTTGGCCGGCCTGCCTGCTGGTTGAACTTCTGGTCGAGGGGACAATTTTCATATTAGCCTTTTATTATATAGGATATACACTGAGTGGCCAGATTATTATGCATTCAGAGATCATAATAATCTGGCCACTCAGTGTATAAGTCTCTCGTAATCTACAGATTCCTCTTCCCTCTTTTTCTCTTACAATTAAAAATAAATAAACTGGGTTGTTTGGGCCACGGAGCCCTTGTCTTTCTTGAAACCACTGCAATCAGACTTTCATCCTCACAACTCCACCAAAAATGTTCTTGACATGGTCATCAGCAATCCTCATATTATTAAGCACACACAGTTCTCAGTTCTCCTCTTAACCCATCACATCAGTCATTCACTCTCTCCTCCCAAAAGCACTTTCTTCACTTGGCTTCTCTGACACCACACTCCTGGTTTTTCTTCCACCTCACTGGCCATTCCTCCTTAGCCTACAGTGCTGGCTCCTCTTCTCCCTGTCTCCCCTCAGACATTCTTATCCATGTACACTCACTACTCCCTTAGAAGTCTCCTACAGCCTTATAGCTGTAGATTCCCTTATATCAGTCAGGATAAGCTAAATTATGCTGAGGTTACAAACAATCCCAAAATCTCAAAAGCTTATAAAGACAAACATTTATTGAGTGTCGACCTATGAACCAGGAGGTCCCAGTTGAATTCCCGGTCAGGGCATATGCCCAGGTTGTGGGCTCGATTCCCAATAGGGGGAGCATGCAGGAGGCAGCCGATCAATGATTCTCTCTCTTCATTGATGTTTCTATCTCTCTCTCCCTCTCCCTTCCTCTCTGAAATCAATAAAAATATATTTTAAAAAGAACAACAAAAAAATATTTCTGATTCCTGCTTCTTGGGTTGGCTGCATCTCTGCTCTATGTCACCACTCCAGGACCCAGGCTGAAGGAGCAGCCCTTACCTGGGACCTTGCCAGTCTCATAGCAGAGAGTGAAGAGAAAAAGTGGCTATCACCTAATGGCTCTTTGTTCTGCTTGGCAATGACACATGTCAATTCTCACACTGGAAAGGGCAAAGCAAATCACGTGGCTAACCTTGAGGGCAATGAGATAAGGATGTATAATTCTTCCGTAGGCCCAAATCCTTGAAGTTATTCTTTTTTTAAAATATGTTTTTATTGATTTTAGAGAGAGAGGAAGGGAGATGGGGAGAGAGACATTTATCAGCTGGACTGAACCCAAAACCCAGCCATGTTCCCTGACCAGGAATCATAGGACGGCGCTCAGTCCACTGAGCAACACCAGCCAGGCTTAAAGTTATTCTTGACACTGCTCTCACAACTCACATCCAATCCATCAGAAAGCCTTAATCAGTTCTGCCTTCAGAATATATCCAGAATGTGACCACTTCTCACCACCTCTGCTATTCCCAACCTGGTGTGAGTCACCATCGTCTTTGCCTGGACGACTGCTGTAGCCTCCTGTCTGGTCTTCTGGCTTATAGCCTTGCCTCCCCTAATCCCAGTCTATTATTAACACAGCAACCAGAGTTGTCCTTTAAAAATAAAAGGCAAAACACATCACTTCCACTGCTCAAAACCCTCCAATGGCTGCCTGTTTCAGAGTAAAAGCCACAGCCTTTCCAATGGTCTGCAAATTCCTCCATGCTCTGGCCCCTGCATTATCTCTCTAATGACATTTCCTACCTACTTCTCCTTTGCTCACACCGTTGCCTCCTGCTGTTCCCTTGAATGCGTGTCCATCTTTTTTTAAGTATATTTGTTATTGATTTCAGAGAGGAGAGGGAGAGAGAGGTGGGAACATCCATGATGAGAGAGAATCATTGATCAGCTGCCTCTTGCACACCCCCCACTGTGGATAGAGCCCACAACTGGGGGTGGGAGGGCGGAGAGAGAGAGGGAGAGAAACATCATGTGCCTTGACCCGGATTCGAACTGTGGCCTCCTGGTTCATAGGTCGATGCTCAACCACTGAGCCACACCGATTGGGCAAATGTGTGTCCATCTTTTTTATATATATATATATATATATATATATATATATATATATATATATATATATATATCTTATTGATTTTTTACAGAGAGGAAGGGAGAGGGATAGAGAGTTAGAAACATCAATGAGAGAGAAACATCGATCAGCTGCCTCCTGCACACCCCGTACTGGGGATGTGCCCGCAACCAAGGTACATGCCCTTGACCGGAATCGAACCTGGGACCTTTCAGTCCGCAGGCCGACGCTCTATCCACCGAGCCAAACCGGTTTCGGCTCTGTGTGTCCATCTTAAGGCCTTTGCACTTGCTGTTCCCTCTGACTGAAGTGTTCTCTTCCTAGATATCTGTATATAGATGACTCCCTCAACTTCTTCAAGTATTCAATCAAATATTACCTTCTTAGTTATGTGTCCCCTGATGTCCATATTTAAAATTGAAACACCCTCCTCTATTTCCTTGGCACTTTCATTGCCCCTTATCGTGCTCTATATTTTTCCCCATAGCACTTATCATCATCTTACGAACTGTTTAATGTACTCTTTGTTGTGTTGTGTTGTCTGGCCCCACTAGAAAATAACCTCCACAAGGACTCAGCTTTTTATCACTTATGCTCCTTGTTCTCTCCCAATGCTTAGAAGAATGACAGTAAGGCACTTCACAAATATTTGTTAAATGATAAAATGAGCATGAGTGGAAAAAAAGCAAGATGTAAAATAATACATTCTTCATGATATTCTATAAAGTTCCAAGACAAGAAAATGTTTTAAAATGTTGTTTGGGGACTAGTACACACAGTATATTAATGCATATTAGTAAGGGAGTGGTAACATTTGGGACAATGGTTATCTCTCAGGGTAAGGATAAGGGAGAAGAGATACAAGATACTTAATATTAATCATGTTCTATTTCCTAAGTTGGAGAGTTGGTTCATGGATCTCTATTTTACCATGCTTCCTAACTTACATACGGGTTATATATATTCTCCTGTGTGTATCTAATATTTCACAGTTATAAAATGGTTGTGTGTTTGTTTGTTTTTTAATCCTCACCCGAGGATTATTTTTCCCATTGATTTTCAGAGAGAGGGAAAGACAGAGAGAAACACCGCTGTGAGAGAAACACATTGATTGGTTGCCTCCTGCATGAGCCCTGACCAGGGCCCAGGCTGGGGAGGAGCCTGCAACCTAGGTACATGCTCTTAGCCAGAATTGAACCCGGACCCTTCAGTCCACAGGCCGACGCTCTATCCACTGAGCCAAATTGGCCAGGGCTGGTTGTGTGTTTTTTAATCCTCACCTGAGGATATTTTTTCCATTGATTTTGAAAGAGAGTGGAAGGGAGGGAGAAGGGGGAAAGAGAGAGAGAGAGAGAGAGAGAGAGAGAGAGAGAGAGAGAGAGAGAGAGAGAGAGAGAGAGAGAGAAACAGAGAGAGAGACAGAGAGACATCAATGTGAGAGAGACAAATCAATTGGTTGCCTACCGCATGCACTCCGACAGGGGCAAGGAGCGAATCTGCAACCCAGGTATGCACCCTTGACTGGGAATCAAACCTGCAACCATTAGGTCCGAGGGCCAATGCTCTAACCACTGAGCAAATAGGCCAGGTCACAATTTTTTTTTTAAGATGGGAACTAGCTGTAGGAGGAATTGAGGAATGGTATTCCAAACAAAACAACAGCGGTGGATAAAGGCCCTGCAGTGGGAACAGCTATTTCATTGGAGGACTTGCTCAGTGTGCCTGGGGCTCTGAGCAGGGGTGCTGCTGGCATGAGATGAGCCGGAGAGGTGTGCAGGCAGCGGATCCTGGAAGCCTACGGCTAGGCGTTTGGATCTGATTCTAAGCGCAGTGAGAAGGCAAGTGGAGTGTTTTAAGCAGGTGAGAGACATGGTAACATTGTAAAAAATGTAAAGTATGAATATTTCAAGCTTTAGATCCCCATCGATTGCAAAAACCAAAATCTGATTTCTTGCCTGAGATTAGCTGAGGCCCCTGTGTTAGGGTGATTTCCTGGAGGCTCAAGGGCTGTCTGCCCTTAGAAACACGTTTCGGCAGTCTCAGCGCAGACTGCCTGAGGGACATGATAAGATTTATATTTGCAGTGTTTTGGGTTGTGGCTTTAGCTGGCTGCATGCCCAAAGTGGACTTCCGCAGCTATGAAGGGACACAGGTCATTTTAAGCCCTGTAGCTTTTCGTTTGACTGCAGAATAATAACAATAAATAAAGGGGTAGTGGTGGTGCCATTTGCTGAAATGAGGAAACCGGAATAAAGCGTAAGGTGAAAGGGCGAGTGCTGTAAGTTTGAGACTTAGAAAGGTGAGCAGGGAGCAGGTCATGGAGACACTCTTCTAAACCCAGCAGGTGGGGGTAGACTGGCACCAGATTGTGAGGCCCGAATTCGGGTGGTGACAGCAGAGATGGAGGACACAACTATGAAATATAACAGGAAGTAAAATCAGTTAGGAATCACTAACCAACCGGTGAGATACTATGGGGAGAAAGGAATGGGGGTGGGGTCTGGCACTGACGGGACATCCTACCGCACCCTTTCTCCAGATGTTTCCCTACAGCCTGCCACCAGATCCCAAGCAGGTGGCAGCCATTGAGGCTAGACGAAATCGCGAAAAGGAGCGACAGAAACGATTCTTTGATGTGCGCACCCGAGTCATGGGGGTGAGTGGGCAGCGGGACTTTCTTGGGACCCAGAGCCACCTCACTTTTGTATCTGGAGAGGAACATAGCAGTGCCTGTTGCCCCCTCCCTGAATTTAAAATATATATATATATATATATATATATATATATATATATATATATATATATATATATTATTAATATACTAGAGGCCCAGTGCACGAAATTCGTGCACGGGGCGGGGGGGGGGGTGTGTCCCTCAGCCCAGCCTGCAACCTCTCCAATCTGTGACCCCTTGAGGGATGTCCAACTGCCCGTTTAGGCCCGATCCTGGTGGGATTGGGCCTAAACGGGCAGTCGGACATCCCTCTCACAATCCAGGACTGCTGGCTCCCAACTGCTCACCTGCCTGCCTTCCTGATTGCCCCTAACCTCTTCTGCCTGCCAGCCTGATCACCCCCTAACCACTCCCCTGCCAGCCTGTTTGCCCCTAACTGCCCTCCCCTGCAGGCCTGGTCCCCCCCAACTGCTCTCCACTGCAGGCCTAGGTCCCCCCCAACTGCCCTACCCTGCAGGTTTGATCCCCCCCAACTGCCCTACCCTGCAGCCTGCAGGCTTGATCACCCCAGGCTTGATCGCCTTCCCTTGCAGGCCTGGTCCCTCCCAACTCCCCTCCCCTGCTGGCCATCTTGTGGTGGCCATCTTGTGTCCACATGGGGGCCAGATCTTTGACCATATGGGGGCAGCCATCTTGTGTGTTGGAGTGATGGTCAATTTGCATATTACTCTTTTATTAGGTAGGATAGAGGCCTGCTGCACAGGTGGGGGCCAGCTGGTTTGCCCTGAAGGATGTCCCAGATCAGGGTGGGGGTTCCCTTGGGGCGTGGGGCGGCCTGGGCCAGGGGCCTATGGTGGTTTGCAGGCCGGCCACGCCCCCTGGCAACCCAAGCGGAGGCCCTGGTATCTGGGGTTTATTTATCTTCTATAATTGAAACTTTGTAGCCTTAAGCAGAGGCCTGGGCCGGCCAGGGTGTGCAGAAAGCTTGGCTTCCTACATCGCTGGGGGCAACCCAAGCCTCCCTCCTGCTCTCTCCAGCTTTGTGGCTGCCACCATTTCTGTTTGGATTTATGTATCTTCTATCATTGAAACTTTGTAGCCTTGAGTGGAGTCCTAGGCTGGCAAGGGCAGGCAGAAAGCTTGGATTCCTCCATTGCCAGGGAAACCCAAGCCTCCCTCCTGCTCTCTGTGGTGGTAGCCATCTTGGTTGGGTTTATTTGCATATTCGCTCCTGATTGGCTTGTGGGCGTGACTTGTGGGCACGGCTTGTGGGTGTAGCTGAGTGATGATTAATTTGCATATTACTCTTTTATTAGATAGGATTTTTATTGATTTCAGAGAGGAAGGGAGAGGGAGAGAGAGATAGAAACATTAATGATGAGAGGGAATCATGGATCTGCTGCCTCCTGCACGCCCTGAACTGGGGATCAAGCCTGAAACCCGGGCATATGCCCTGACTGGGAATGAAATCACGACCTCCTGGTTCATGGGTCAACACTCAACCACTGAGCACACTGGCTGGGCCCCCTCCCTCATTTGAGCTGGCCCTGGGGATGGAAAGGAAGGAGAGGGAGAGAGAGCACCCACTTCTAGGCGCAAGAAGGGCCTGGGAAGGCGGTTGGGGTTGCAGGGGGAAAAATTTGGGGAAGAAGAGCCTGTGACAGCTGACTCTTCTCCAGTCAGCTCTGGGCCAACAGGCCTGGTTCTTGAAAAACAGCTAGTGTAGAACCAAAAGAAGTCTAAAGGATATTTGGTACTGCATATGCCTAAACCCTCTCTGGAAGGCTACATAAGAGATTGTTAGCCAGGCTGAAGGACAGAGATGGGAGGGACACATTCTTCACTAAACTGTATTCCCCTTTGCACAATTTTGAAACAGTTTAAATGAATGAATTACAATCAAAATAAAGAGAAAACATTGGTAGTTTAAGAAAAAAATAGATTCGGGGTGGGGGTGGCTGAAGGGAGGATGAAGCATGTATTGTGGAAAAGACCCTACACCTGCACTCAAGGCCAGGTCTGCTGTGTACTAGGTGTGTGGCTTTGGATGAGTCCCAGGTCTTTGAGCTCTAAGCTCCTCCTCAGTAAAATGAGGCTAAAGGAAATGTTGAGGTATTAACTTAGGGTGGCAGCCCTGTAAACCAGAGCAGAGTGCCTGACCCAAGTAAGTGATTGGCTGAGGCTTGAGTGGTGTGACTGAGATCCTGTTGGCCAGCACTTCCTAGGGCCTGCTCTTTGCCAAGCAGTGGGTTGCACAGGAGCGACACAAAGCTGAGGCCCAGTCTCGCCCCTTAATGGACTCACTGTCTGCGGAAATCACCAAGAGAGGCAAACTTCAATGTAATGTGGACAGTGGGTCTGAGATCCTGTGGGAGTAACACCTGCCAGAGGGGTCAGGAAAGTGAAGCCTGTGCTGGAGGGATGAATAAGTTTCCGTAAAGAACGGATGAAAAGTGTTCTAAGTGGCTGCAGCAAAAGCTGTCCATGCAAAACAGACTAAGATGTGCAGGAAACTGTAAGCACGGAGCTCCTGAGGGTGGGACAGGAGAGAGGGTACTGAGATGAGGTTGGAGAATGAGCAGAAGCTAGATTATCGAGGGGCTTCCGAACCATGCTGAGATGGTGGAACACTATTTTTTGAAATATATTTTTACTGATTTTCTCTCTCCCTATCCCTTCCTCTCTGAAATCAATAAAAATTGAAGGGATAGGGAGAGAGAGACAGAAACATCAATGTTGAGAGAGAATTACTGATCAGCTGCCTCCTGCACACCCGCTACTAGGGATTGAGCCTGCAACCCAGGCATGCACCCTGATGGGGAATTGAACCGTAACCTCCTGGATCATCGGTCAATGCTCAACCATTGAGCCATGCTGGCCAGACTATAGGTGCAACACTATTATCCAGTAGGTATTAGGGATCTATAGGAGGATTTTTAAACAGGATTTCTGAGCAGGGTAAGGCCTTCTGCTGGGCCCCTGTCACAATTTAGCTAATTTCTTTGGGATCAGGTGGATGTTGAAACCCTGAACAGCCAGGTAGAAGAGCGGAAGCTTCGGGAGGCCAGAGAGCGGAGCAAGGATGAAGCTCACGGTAAAAGCCCAAGGCCAGAGGCCTGCCCAGGAGGAGAATGAAAGGGACTGAGTGGACTAAGTAAGGCAGTTCTGCCTCCAAGTGGGGCCTTGAGGCCTGGGGGTGGTGGAACAAACCGGGTGGGCCTTGGGGGCAGAGGCCACGCTGAGTGGGCTCTGTCCCTCCTGTGGGGCCTCTTCTATGTCCCTGCCCACCATCCCCAGGTACCGCCCAGGTCCACTATGATATGGTAGCGCAGATGCTAGAAAAGGAAGATGCAGAACGGACACGTCGCCTGGCCAAAAAAGTCCAAGAGTTTCGTGAGCAGAAACAACAGCTCAAGAATAGGCGTGAATTTAACCTTTGGGCTCCAGACCAACTCTGGAAGGGGTTTCAAGCCCTTCACGCTAACCGTGATGTTCACTATAACCCATCCAGCCTGCAGTACTTCTCTGGGGAGGACCCGGGGAGGGCCATGACCGTGAGAATGCAGCAGGAACAGTTGAGATACAACCTGGAGAAGCAGCTACACGAGCGACAGCAAGCCAGGGCTGATGAAAGGCGTACCGGTAAGTAGCTGGGCCCTTCAGGCTGAGACCTGAGGCCTGGTAGGAAAAAGTCCCAAGTCGGGAACAGCACCCAGGAGACCAGAACTGTGGAGGGGCAATGGTTGGGGGGTGAGACGGTTCAATTACCCCTAGGGCTGCTGCTGAAAGATTGATCAGACCCCAAGCTCCCTGACTTTCTTCAGTAATGGACAATGTAACCATTGGTCCCCGATCAGCCTAGCATTTAAAAAATATATATATTTGTATTGATTCCAGAAAGGAAGGGAGAGGGAGATGATAGATAGATAGATAGATAGATAGATAGATAGATAGATAGATATAGATGATAGATATAGATAGATAGATAGATAGATAGATAGATACATCAATGATGAGAGAGAATCATTGATCGGCTGTCTCCTGCACACCAATCCACTGAGAATCAAGCCCGCAACCCGCATGTGCCCTGACTGGGAATCGAAGGTGACCTCCTGGTTCATAGGTTGATGCTCAACCACTGAGCCATGCCAGCTGGACAATCCTGGCATTTCATTACCAGGAGGCAGCACAGTAAAGAAAAGACAGACCTAACAGCTCTGCCACTTACTAGCTGGTTTGGGCAAATGAATTTTCCTCTCTGTGCTTCAGCTTCCTCGTCTTTAAAATGGGAATGAATCCATTGCACATAGAGCTCACGCGAGAATGAAATGAGATTCTGTGTGCGCAGCACAGTTTGCAGCACTGGGTCCGTGAATGGTCTGGTTTAGGATTTATACACAGTTTAGTGTCAGTGCAGTCCAGGGTTGAGGGTTCAGAGGAAGAGAGAACACCAAACTAAGGCATTGTGACTTTATTGTGTAGGCAGTGGGTCATCACTTAAGGGTTTTAAGTCAGTGCTCAATGACCAGTAGCTACCATTACTATGACATTTATCTGTGGCCACGTTCTCCTCTTCCATTTGAGTAAGCCCTTCCAGGGCAAGGACCATCTCTTATTACTCATACTGCCCACCCTGCAATTACCCCTATTATACAGCATTCTGTTCTGTTGTACTACTTATAGATGTAACTAACTCTGAAAGTATTTGTGGATGTCAGTCTTCTCCCCAAAATGTTGGCTCACTAAAGATGAACCATATGTCTCATTTGCACACCTGTATGCCAGTTGCCTAGTACAGGGCCTACCACTGTGTAGGGAGCTCAATAAATCGTTGCTGAATGATCAGTTGGAGACCAAAGTAAACAAGACAGGCACCTCCCAGAAGCCCACAGAACTGTGCCTTCAAGAAAATCAGTTTAGCCCTGGCCGGTGAGCTCAGTGGTTAGTGTCGGCCCACACACCAAAGGGTCACAGGTTCGATTCCCAGTTAAGGGTACACATACCTGGGTTGTGGGTTTGCTCCCCGCTCCGGTTACCTTCTAGTGAGGAGAGAGACGGGCAATAGGCCAAATAATGTTAAATGTAGAATATATTGGATGGTGACAAATGCCAGGGAGAAAAATCAGGGAAGGGAAATAAATGTTGGAGGCAGGCAGGTTGTCATTTTAGGTAGGAGAGAGAGGGAAGACCTCATTGAAGCAGTAACATTTGAGCAAAGACTGAGGGAAGCAAGAAAGCTGAGCCAAGAGTAACATCTTTTGCAAACCCACGAGGCAGGGGTGTCTGGCATGCTCTAGAAGCTGCAAGACCAGTGTGATTGGTTTAAGTGTTAATACCTTTGCTCATGTTATGCCAGTGGCCTGAAATGCCCTTTGCTGTTTCTGGCTAATATGCAACCTGTATTTCAAGGATCACCTCCTCCTGAAAGCCGTCCTCTCACCCACCATCTAAAGTTCTCATAAGCCCAGCCGGTGTGGCTCAGTGGTTGAGGGTCAACCCATGAACCAAGAGGCCATGGTTTGATTCCCAATCAGGGCACATGCCCGGGTTGCGGGCTCGATCCCCAGTAGGGGGTGTGTAGGAGGTAGCTGATGGATGATGTTTCTCTCTCATCGATGTTTCTATCTCTCTGTCCCTCTTCCTTCCTCTCTCTCTAAAAATCAATTTTAAAAAACCATATTTTTAAAACTCTCATAATGCCCTGTACACATCTCTCATTGACCTTACCACATTGTGGTATGACGATCTATGTTTGACCCATTTCCCCCACTAGACAGGGAGCACTCTGAGGACGGGATCTAATTCCATGGTGTCCTCCGAACCCAACACATGGCTCTTAGACTGAGGCTCAGAGAGATGGAGTGATTTCCCCAAGGTCACACAGCTCAGAAGCAACAGAAGAGCTGGCACTGGGATCCAGGTCCACTGGAGGCATCTTTCAGTTAGGCCAGTGGTCGGTAAACTGCGGCTCGCGAGCCACATGCGGCTCTTTGGCCCCTTGAGTGTGGCTCTTCCACAAAATACCACGTGCGGGTGCACACGTACAGTGCGATTGAAACTTCGTGGCCCGTGCGCAGAAGTCGGTTTTCGGCTCTCAAAAGAAATTTCAATCGTTTTACTGTTGATATTTGGCTCTGTTGACTAATGAGTTTGCCGACCGCTGAGTTAGGCACTTGAGAAATCCTTGTTACTGCCACTTTGGCTAGCCTTAGCCTGACAGAATAGCTCACTCTACATGCCTACAATTAGGATATTACCCCCACTCCGAAACATGTATACACACACACACCAACCATGCTTGTTGAACAAAGGGCTGAATGAGCGAACCCAGAATGAAGCAGGCCAGTACAGGGCCCTGGTCATATTTCTCTGTGTAGATGAGCTCCGTGAGAAGCTGCGCGTAGCTGTGGAAACTCGGGCCACCGAGCTGGCAAAGCTGGAGGAATCTTGCCGCATAGCCATGAAGTATGCCATGGCCAATGCCCACAAAGTCCAGGTACGGCCTGAGCCATCCAGCGCTCTGAGCCCTCCCTAACCCCCCCTGAACAAAGTCCTGGGGAGTCTTAGCCACAGCTTCTCCTCACAATTATTCTCCAATCAACACCAGCCCTCTCATCTACCTGAGGACTTGCCCCTTTCCCCAAGGGGACTCTTAGGGCAGAAGATACCATGCCCCACCTCCAGACTTAGGCTGGCTTGAGCGCAGAACACTGCCCTGCCTTCCCCAGCTGCTCAGCCTAAAGGCTTCCAGAAGGCAGGGAAGTTCTCCGTCCATTCCACCCTTTCCCCCACCTTCGGTCATTCAAGGGCCATGCAATACCTCTGTTCCTTCTACCCCTGAGATGGAGAATAGGGCCACGTCTCCCCTTCCCCTGTGACTGAAAGTTCCCTGAAGGTTGGGTAACCCAACTGCTCCCATTCGGGGATCCCACCAGGCAGCTGAGGTGGCTGAGCGGCGGCTCCAAGAATATCGGCGTGAACAGGAGGCCAATTTGAAAGAGATCCATCACCAGATCAAGAGCGACCTACTGAATGAGAAACCCCAGATCATCCCACCACCTGTGACTATGCCCCCTGCCTCCCGGATCCTGCCCTATGGCGGGAAGGGGAAGGGCGTGGTCCCAGAGAAGCAAACCAGCATCAAGAAAGCCCAGGCGGCGCAATGCCGTGAAAAGGAGGTGCAGCGCCGGGCCGAACAAGCACGGGATGCCGAATGGGATAGACAGGCCGCATGCCTGGCCCAAGCGTCCATGGAGCTAGAAGAACAGGAGAGGCAGCTGTGTGCTGAATTCCGGAGGGGGCTGGGCTCCTTCAACCAACAGCTGGCTTACGACCACAAAGCCCAGTGAGTTCTAGGGGGTGGCCGCAGGGATGACTGCCAAGGGGTAGGGAGGAACGGTGAAGGCCGGACAGACAGGGAAAGCCTATTGGTTGAGGCCTCTGCACTTCTTTCACAGGCAGAATTACCTGAATTCAATGATCTACAGCAATCAACCTATGGTCGCCTATCACCTCCGCTTCAACCACAGTAGCCGCTGAGCTCAAGACGGTCATTTCTTCCTTCCCCCAGCCCCCATGAAGCCCATAGAAGCTAGCAGTTTGAGGAAAAAGGCTGTGGATTCCCCTTCCATTCCCCAGAGGAAGATAGCTGAGCCAGTACCCCCACCTGTGAGCGTAGGTAATAAAGTTATTCACTAAAATCAAGGCCACGTGGTAGAATAGGACCCAAAGGTGTGAGGCACTGCTTTGCCCATGTCGCCCCCGGGATCTGTGCACCTGCCAGTCTTCACCCCTTCACCTTTCCCCCCCATGTCCGTTCCCCCAGCACACAGCACTGCCCACTTCCTGTAAGAAATAGACTTTATTAGGCACAGAAGGTGATTAGTGGGCAGAGTTACAAAATGGCTACCGGGCTTCCTCCCGAGCTGGAGTACAGTATGCCAGGGGAAGGACGGGTGCAAGAGTGTGTGTTTCGTCTGCCCGCTCCCTTCAAGGCTGCATGCGGATGGCGCCATCCAGCCGGATGACCTCTCCGTTGATGAACGGGTTCTCGATGATGGACTGGACCAGATGAGCGTACTCAGCAGGGTGGCCCAGCCGGCTGGGGAAGGGCACCTGGCTGGCCAGGAAGTTGCGCACTTTCTCGGGGAGGCTGGTCAGCAGTGGGGTGCCAAACAGACCTAGAAGTGACAGAGTCAGAGGCCCATCCTCGCTTTCATGTTTACCCTGTCCCCCCCCCCCCCCCTCTCCTTAGCCCTACTTGTAGTGCTTCCCCATGCCCAGGGATGGAAAGCTACTGCTGCTGCTATTCCCCTCTCAATTGCCCACGGCTCCCACCCAATCCCAGGTGTGGCAGGGAGGGGTTAGGTTTACCTGGAGCAATGGTTATCACCCGGATGCCCATGGGAGCCAAATCCCGAGCAATGGGCAGCGTCATGCCCACGATGCCCCCCTTGGAAGCAGAGTACGCAGCTTGTCCAACCTGGAGAAAGAGCGGAGGTCACAGGTGGGAGGGCCCCCAACAGGCCCCGGAGGAGGCACAGGCCTTGCCCCTGCTCACACACCTGGCCCTCATAGGCAGCCACGCTGGCCGTGTTGATGATGATCCCACGCTGGCCTTCCTGGTCTGGTTCATTCTGGCCCATCTCACCAGCCACAAGGCGGATCACGTTGAAGGTGCCTATGAGATTCACCTGGAGGACCAGTAGAGCCAAGGTTAGAACCCGAGGCAGAGGCAGCCTATTGTTCCCTGAAAGCTTTGGGAGCACCCCCAGCCCGACACATCTCGTTCCTACCCCTAGAGAATCTCCAAGGCCTCACATTGATCACTCGTTGGAAGTCCTCCAAGGTATGGGCCTGGTTCCTCTTTGAGTTATATGTCTTGAGGGCCACCGCGATGCCTGCACAATTGACGGCCACATCCACACGGCCAAACTTTTCTTTCGCTAAAGCCAGAGCTGCCTGCACGTCCTTCTCTGAGGTCACCTTTAGAGGGAGAAGTGGAGGAGGTACTCATCACCCAGCCCCCACACTCCCCACTAAACCCATGGGAGGGGACAGCAGAATTATATAAGCAAGGGAGAGGCCAGGAGAAAACCGGGGAGAGAAAGCTGAAAATGTCAGTGATTCAAAATGTGTTTTAAATCTATGCCCCCTCTTGATAATTTCACATCCGAGTGGAGATTCTCAATTGCTGTGAACCAGAGCACTGTTTTGAGAATTAGTGGTATGAAGACAGACTAGCTTTTGGGTGCCCCTACCTGCTAAGATGATTGCATCAAGCTTTACTGTCTGTAGTCTGTTTCATGAAAAGTTTTTCAACTTTGTAAATATAAAATTACAGGGCACCATGAGTTTTTCAAACTATACATACCCCCTCCAGGAGATTGGGACATGTCCAATCCCCATCCCCACTGTTGTGAAGGGAAAGGAGATGGGTTGCCCTGGCCAGTGTGGCTCAGTTGGTTGGGGGTGGTAGCGTGCACCAAAAGGTTGACAGTTCGATTCCTGGTCAGGGCACATGCCTGGGTTGCCCACTCAATCCCAGGTAGGAGGCAGCTGATGGATGTTTCACTCTAACATGGATGTTTCCCTGTCTCCCTCTCCCTCTCTAAAAATCAATAAAAATGTGTTGTTGTTTTAAAAGGAGACGGGCCCACCCCTCACACAGACAGCAGCCTATGGGAGGGAGAGACCCCTGGGTTCCCAGGCTGGTTGGTGCCTTGTGGGGGGCGGGGGTTGAAATGACCCCACTTACATCGGTTGGGGCAAAGGCGCAGCTCTTCCCTAACTTCTTGGCCTGCTCCTCCCCATTCGAGCTGGGCATGTCCAGAAGCACAGCACTGGCCCCCTGTCCCACCAGTCGCTCCGCTGTGGCCAGACCGAGGCCCGAGGCTCCTCCGGTTATAACGGCGACCAGGCCCTGTGAGGAGGTACGGTCAACGGTTACGCTGTGCAGACCCTTTCATCTGCCTGTTCTCCAGGCTTCTGCAAGGGAGGCTCCTGGTCAACCTGTGCGGAGTGACTCAGGTGTGCCCCCTCTCCTTACCGACGACAACTCTACGCTTCTCATCCCCAGAGAGTCCATCCAGGCACCCCACCTACACGTGCTGCGGAGAGTTGACCTTCACCTCCCGCCCCGAGCCCAACCGCCGCAATACCGGGCCTAGAATCGCGTGACCATTTCTCCCGGCACCGATCTCTTCCCCCTACTTCCACGGCCGCCAAAGTCCCAGCAGGTTCAGCGGGGCAAGCCGCAGGGGCTAGGACCCGGATACCTTCACGCTCCGACACGCCGCCGCAGCCATCTTTCCCACGCCTCTCCCCAACCTGCTGCCGGCGCTCCTCCAATGGCGAAGGGGGCGGGGCCGGCTGCCGGCGCTCCTCCTACGGACAACTGGGCGGGGCCGACGGAGAGGGCGGAGCCGGCTGCCCGCGCTCCTCCAATGGCGAAGGGGGCGGGGCCGGCTGCCGGCGCTCCTCCTACGGACAACCAACTGGGCGGGGCCGACGGAGAGGGCGGAGCCGGCTGCCCGCGCTCCTCCAATGGCGAAGGGGGCGGGGCCGGCGAAGGGGGCGGGGCGTCCGGGAGTGTGCTGACTGCTCCGGTCTCCTGTCGAGAGGGTTAGGACATGGCAAGGTGCCCTCAAAGAGTTGTGTCACCTGGGGAAAGAACCCAAGAGCAGCAGCACAATGCCACACCCTCCGCCCAACTCTCTAGCTGGCGGGGGGCAGGCAGCCAGCTCCGTGGGAGGCGGGGAGCGGCAGGAGATTGCGAGTCCCTTACTCCTCAGAAAAATCCTTCATTCAAGTATAAACGTTGCTGAGAGACTCTTATATGCTAGGCTTTAAGCGGGGATACCCAGAGGAATAATAAAGGGTTCATGCCTTCCAGGAGAGCACAATTCAGTTGGAAAGGAGATACTTACAGCACAAACACAGACAAAGGAATGTAAGAGAACCGGATTCTGGGACACAGACATGAATAGCTGAAGATGGAGATCCTGAGAGCCACATAGAGAGGGATATGTTGAAGAGATCGCGGGGAACAGAGATGCCAGGCCAGATCACAGAGATAGATAGGGGTGTGGAGAGCCACTAAGAGACACAGTAGCTAGAAGAGACATTAGGAGACAGAGCTGCTGAGAAACAAAAATCCAGAGGGGCATAAATAGAGAAGCAAAAACATCTTTCACCAGTTCAACCTTTGCTCTGTATCCAAGATATTTTGAACCCCAAAGCCCAGATCACACACTGCAAATTTGATTTCAATCAGAGGCTGTCATTTAAGACCCAGGTGAATGCATAAACAAGTGGAACAACAAGTCGATATTTCTCTCTCCTTCCCTTTCTCTATAAAATCAATCAATAAATTTAAAAAAAATTTCAAGAAATACATCTGTTATATGGGCTTCTTTATTAATACATTAAACACCAAGCTCCATCAACAGATTTAGTGGCTGCCATGATTTCAAAATAATGTTATTTTGAGAGATCTGCAGCAACCATGATAAGGTAGGAAAATCTGATTTCTGTTGGTGACAAATCCACAGGTACTGCTATACTAGTGTAGCTTGTTACACCCTTATAAGGACAGAAGGACATGCTGCATTTCTGTTAGTGATAGTGAAAATAAAGATGTCTTCCCCTCCCATCCAAATCCATGGGCTCTTTAAATTTTCTCTACAGACTCCAAAGGGGCTATGGACCCTTGGTTAAGAACTCCTGTTTAGAGCAAATGGAGGCCGTTAGGTCAATGTTTCCTCTCTTGTCACTTCCAACATTCTCTCTAGCCACACTATCCTTTCCTTGGGTCTCAGAGAAGAGAGGTCTTGTTTGGGGCTTCCCTTCCCACTGGGCTGTGGGCCCTAGCCCCTCCCATTTCCTTGGGGGATCTGTGCCATTGAGCATGCCCAGTCTTTTTTAAAGTATATATTTTATTGCTTTTTTACAGAGAGGAAGGGAGAGGGATAGAGAGTTAGAAACATCCATGAGAGAGAAACATTGATCAGCTGCCTCCTGCACGCCTCCCACTGGGGATGTGCTCGCAACCAAGGTACATGCTCTTGACTGGAACCGAACCTGGGACCTTTTAGTCCGCAGGCTGACGCTCTAGCCACTGAGCCAAACCGATTAGGGCGGGCATGCCCAGTCTTTATTGCTCAAACTTCTGCCTCAAGATCATTAGAAAATCGGGAACAGGTGAACTCAACTGATATCCATCAGTTTGGGTGCATGAGGGCCAGAACCAGCAACATCCAGCATTACCTTACAATCCCCAGGGGCTATTAGCCATACCAGGAGATGAGAGAAAAACAAAGGTGGTCTTCACTCCTGGGAGATAAAAACTACAACAAGATAAGCCTTTAAACTCCTGTGGGGGCTAAAGTTACCCCTGCAAAGACAGAGTTGTACTAGATCTGGCTGGCTCTGAGGTGACTTTGGCAACTGTAAAGGGACTCAAATGATGAGTATGGAGAGGACCCAAATGTGTGCTTGTAATTTCCAAGTGAGTTGGGGCACAAGTGTTCAAAAAGTATGTTTTTATTGATTTTAGAGAGAGAGGAAGAGGAAGAAGGAAGAGTGAGAGAAACATCGATGTGAGAGAGTAACATTGATTAACCAGTTACCTCTTATATGCACCCTGATCAGGGATTGAGCCCACAGCCTGGGCATGTGCCCTGACCGGGAATCAAACCAGCGACCTTTTGGTGCATGGGACAACACTCAACCACCTGAACCACACCGGCCAGGACAGTTGGGGCACAATTTGAATGAATGTTTTAAACTCTGAAGCAGCCCTAACCGGTTTGGCTCAGTGGATAGAGCATTGGCCTGTGGACTGAAGGGTCCCAGGTTCGATTCCGGTCAAGGGCATGTACCTTGGTTGTGGGCACAACCCCAGTAGGGGGTGTGCAGGAGGCAGCTAATCGATGTTTCTCTCTCATCGATGTTTCTAACTATCCTTCTACCTTCCTCTCTGTAAAAAAATCAATAAAATATATTTTAAAAAAATAAACTCTGAAGCAGTGTGCAGGACATGAGAATGACCTGCGAGCCTCTGTACTGAGGACACATGCTAGTTGAGTGTCTACCATTTGAATTAATAGGGCTGACATCTGAATGAGCCTGAGTGAGCCAGCCAGCCTAAGGTTACGATGACTTTAGCATGGCCCAAATCAGTGGCATTGTTCAGCCCCTGTGTAATCAGAACGTTCTAGTTGTGTTTGACATGGTTGATTACTTCCTCCTCCTAGAAACCCCCCTTGTCTGCCATGATACCTCACTTTCCTGGGTCCTCCTACTTCTCTGACTGTTCTTTCTAGGGCTCCACCCTGGGTTCCTTTTCTTCTGCCCCCTCACTGAGGGGCTCAGTAATCTCCTGGCTTCAATACTGCCTCTCTGCTGAAGACTTCTCCATCTCTACCTCCAGCTCGCCTCTCCATTAACTTCAGGATGAGATAGCCAATCATTTGCTAGCCCCTCACACCAGCTGGCTCTTCGGCACCTCCAACACACGTCTTAAGTTAAATTCAATCATTTCGCCATAAACTTGTTCTATCTCAGTAGCAATACTACCTTAAGACACCAAAGCCAGACCCTGGGGCTAATGCCTTTTTCACTCCATCTAATCAATTGTCAAATCCTGTTGATTTAAGTCCTAGGTACTCCTTGAATCTGGCACTTCCTCTTTCCTATCTTCATATTATCAACACCCCAAATCTCTTGTATTATTGCACCTGGTCAAATTTCACTGCTGTCCCTCTTAAAAGGACCTTCTGCCGAAACCGGTTTGGCTCAGTGGAAAGAGCGTCGGCCTGTGGACTGAAGGGTCCTGGGTTCGGTTCCGGTCAAGGGCGTGTACCTTGGTTGCAGGCACATCCCCAGTGGGGCGGTGTGCAGGAGGCAGCTGATCTTGTTTCTCTCTCATCCATAGAAACATCGATGTTTCTAACTCTCTATCCCTCTCCCTTCCTCTCTGTAAAAAATCAATAAAATATATATTTTTAAAAAGGACCTTCCAAGAAGCCAGTAGAAGTTTCTTCCTAAAACTCAAATGTTATTATGTTTCCCTCCTTGCTATAAACCCTTTCAGTGGTCTCCCCTCACTTTTAGGGCTCTCCATAATCCACAGCTGCTGACTTCCTGACTTCAGCCTGTATAACACTGTACTCTCCAGCAACAATGCACGGTAGTGCTGCCAGATGATTTTTAAATTGAATTTTCATTTCAGATAAACAACAAATAATTGTGAGTATCAGTATCTCCCATGCAATATTTGGGACATACTATTATGAAAATTGTTATTAGCTAAAAGTATTGGTTATTTATTTAAATTCATATCTAAGTGGGCATCCTGTGTTTTTTTAAAAATATATTTCTATTGATTTTTAGGGAGAGAGAGAGAGGGAGAAGGAGGGGGGAGAGAGAAAAACATCAATTGGCTGCTTCCTGCTCTCCCCCTGGGGATGGAGCCAGAAACCCAGGCCTGTGCCCTGACAGGTAATTCAACAGACAACCTCTCGGTGAATGGGACAATGCTCAGGCAACTGAGCCACCCGGCCAGGTGGCAACCCCACCCCACAGACTTTCCTTAGGACCATGAGATGCCCCCCCCCCAACACACACACACACACACACACACACACACACACACACACACACACACACAGCTCTATATGTCCACCTTTGAACCAATACTTACCTCTGAGGGATCAGGGGTCTGTTCTGATCTCTGTATCCACGGTAGGCATACAGGGCCCTGGGCAGAACAGATGGCAGTGTCTGCTGAGTGAATGGATGCATATGTGTGACATCGCACTAATCCTGAATCATTCGGTGGAATCAGTCAGTATTGTGATTAGCGTAGTGTCAGCCTTCACAGCCTTGGGAGAATTACCTCAAGGTTTACACATTCCCCCAGCAGGAAGGCTAGAAAGCTGGGAGCAGTCTGCAGGCTTAGTGAAGCCATTATAGGGCCAGTTGGGGGTGTTTGTTTGTTTTTGGAGGGAGGGAAGGAACGGGAGGGAGAGCATGGTATCCTGACAATACGGAGGTGGAGGAAAGGAAAGAGGCCCGGAGCCAGGGAGGCTGTGGGGGAGGAAGAGATGGGGATGTGGGCAGCCCAAGGAAGGCAGCAAGCAGGTAGGAATGAAGGCGAGGGACCAGAGCTGGCAGAGAGCGAGGAGTGACAGCCGCCGCGGGGAGGGGACGGGAGCGGGAGGCGGGAGGCTCAGGCACCGCGGACAGAACCGTTCTTCTCCCTCCGGGACACGGAGACCTTAGCCCTTCTGAGGCTCCCTGCTCTCCAGCCCCGGGATTAGACTAGTTTCTCTAACCACTCCCTCGGCCCCCAAATCCGGAGGACTAGGGAGAGATTCTGAGAATCCTTCACCTCCCCGCCCACCCGGGTCGAATTAGGAAAGACTTGGAACAGAATAAACTGAGGGGGGGGGGGAGGGGGGATGAGTCGGCCCCCGTGGGGCGGCAGCTGCTAGTGAACCCCCTGCGAGTGCGATCGGGCAGCACCTAGAAGTGGGGGCCCGCGGAGTGGGGGTGGGGGTGGGCCCCCTTCCGGGGGCTAGGCTTTAGAGGCAGTGTCTGGAATAAATCTTGAGCACGCACCCGCTGAAGGAGAGGCTGTGGGACCTGGGCCACGTCGCATCGGTCGCCCAGCCTCAGTTTTGTCCGCCTCGAAGTGGGAATGCTGCTCGCTTTATGGGAGTGTGTTCTGTGGTTAGTGCTGTGCCCTGCCCCCTAGGCCACTTGCGCCACGTGAGACTGTCCCAATGGCGGGGGTGGGAGGCCCTGATCTGTCATCACTAGGAGCTCAAAGGCGGCTCTGCTCCTCTAAAGGGCTTGATGGGACCCAAAGCGTCTGGGCGAAAGGTCTCGGGCAGGAGACAGGTTTCTCTTTTATTTCTGCCACTTCCAGGATTGGGAAGAAAAGGCAGCCGGTGAAACCCAGGACGGGATGGCAATCCATGCGCAGGCTGCGCCCCCTCTCAGCATAGTTCACCAAGCTTGTCATTCACTCGTTCATTTTATTAGAGGAGCTGCCAGCGGAAACGGAAGGACTCACGCTAAGACTCCGGTACGGGGCTGTCCTATAGACCTGACTTGAGTGTGGGAAGACCAGACCCGGGGACAGAAAAGGGGTGGCGGGGGGAGGGGGGGAAGGCGGGTTCTGCCCGCAGTGCCGGGATGCATAGACTCAGCTTGGCGCCACCACCCACTCACTGCATTTTCCCAGCTGGAAACGGCGAATGGCATCTGCGCATGCGCCCTCCGCCCCCACCGGGCCTTGGGGCCGGGTTGGCCTGTCCTTGGTGAAAATGCTGTCCGCGCATGCGTGACCGGCTCACTTCTTGTTCCCAGGGAGGTTGGAGAGTCCCCGGTAGAGCTGGCAGTGCCATCCGGTCTGACCCTTAGGGGATGACTGTAAGGGGATGTTGACAAAGCCGTGTGTGACAGCGATTGGTCACAGTGACAGCGACTGGTCGCAGACGGAGGAGGAGGAGAAGTGTCTCCACCAGGGGAGGTTTAGGTGGGCGGGCGCAGAGTCCTCAGAAGTAGACGGGAGCTGTGGTTGCTCCTTTCAACTGGATCACTGTGTGCGGTCCTCTGGGGAAACTGAAAACCGGAAGACAGAAGGGGGGGTGTGTTAGACCCAGAGGAAACCCCTCTCAATCCCGTCCTCACATCTCCAAGTCCTAGAAGGGACTCAGTATGAGGTCCAGTCGCCCTGGCCAGGTAGCTCAGTTGGTCAGAGCTTCGTCCCCATACGCCAAGGTTGTGGGTTTGATCTCTGGTCAGGGCACATATAAGAATCAAACAATGAAGGCATAAATAAATGAAACAACAAATTGATCTCTCTCTTAACAAAAGTCAATAAGAAAAGAATAATTTTTTTAAAAAGGGAGGCTAGGCTTGGACAGTAACCACCCCGCACACCACCCCGTCTTCCAGCCAGTTAGTTCTAGGAGCCCACCCCACACTCAGGGGGACTCTGAGTCAAAAAGGGGGTCCTGTGGGTGAGGGTCCTGCTGTGGAGCTGCCCCTGTAGCCTGGAAGAACCTCTGCTTCCCTCACCGTGTGGAAGGAAGACCCCATGTGGGCCTGGCAAGTGCTGTGAAGAGTGACTTCAGACCACCTATCAGGGAAGTGAAGCCTGAAGGAGATTGGAAGCCGCCTAGCGTGAGATGGGGTTAAAACTCTGACCGCAAACAGCAATAAAAATGACAACATGGATGGGCCTAGAAGGTATTATACTAAGTGAAATAAGTCAGACAGAAAGACAAATACCTTATGCTATCACCTACATGTGGGACCTAAAAAACGAAACAAACAAAACAAGAATAGACTTACAGAAACAGAGAACAACCTGGTTGCCCTATGGGTGGGTGTGGGAGTATGGGTGAGAAAGGTGAAGGGAAATAAGAGGTATAGATTTTCAGCTATAAAATAAGTCACAGAATGCGATGCACAGAGAATATACTCATTAATACTGTAATTACTTTGCATGGTGACAGATGGTTACTAGACTTAGTGTGGGGATTACATAGTAAGGTATATAAATGCTGAATCACTGTGTTGTACACCTGAAACTAATATATTATTGCATGCCAGCTGCAGGGGTGATGTTATAGAGACTTCAGGGATCTTAAAGCCTAATGCTTCTTAGGAATGAGGATCCTGAGGCCCAATCATGCTATTTACACTGATGTCAGGTTCTGTTGTGAGGATATTTACTGTATTAATCCTCATCACAACCCTATGATTACAATCATCCTTGGTTTACAAATGAAGAAATTGAGCACTGAAAAGTTTTTTTTAACTTTTTTTTAATTGATTGCTTTTAGAGAGAGAGGAAGGGAGGTAGGAAGAAGAGAGAGAGAAAAACATTGATTTGTAGTTCTAATTTATGCATTCATTGCTTGATTCTTATATGTGCCATGACTGGATGGAGATCGAACTCGAGACCTTGGCATATCTGAACGGCGCTCTAACCAACTGAGCTATCCGGCCAGGGCGAGTACTGAAAAGCTGAGCCACTTTCCAAAGTTAAGGAGCAAAGCAAAACTTCAAACTCAGAGATTCCGGCTCCAGAGGCCACACTCTTATGAGCACAAACTCTGCTGCTCTGGGTGAGAGACCAGATAAGAGAGACCCAGTAAAAGGTCAAGATTGGAATTCATTTCCTGAGCACCTATTGTGTTTCTCTCACACTGTTTTCATCTTCCCCCAACAGCCCTGAGAGGAAGGAATTGTTGGATGGAGGAACTGAGACAGAGAGGTTCCATATCTTGCCCAAGCTCACACAGACAGTAAAGTAGTTGGACCATGTTGATGAAGCAACTTGACTCAGGTAACTAACTAGTTAACCAAGACAAATCATGAGACTAAAATCTAGGTCCCCTATCTCCCAATCTTGGGGTATTTTTTTTTAGTATGTACATTTACAAAATATATATCTTTTTATTGATTTCAGAGAGGAAGAAGGAGGAGAGATGAAACATCAATGATGAGAGAGAATCATTGATTGGCTGCCTCCAGCATACTCCCTACTAGGGATCGAGCCCAAAACCCACGTGCCTTGGCTACGGAACCGAACCATGACCTCCTGGTTCATAGGTCAATGCTCAACCACTGAGCCTCACCAACTGGGCAAGACAGATTTTATTCAGCCACTACTGACTAGGGGGAAAGCTGAGCCCCATTCCCATTTGTGCAGGGGGGCCTGGGCATTTGAAGGAGGGAGAGGAGCAAGCAGGGGCTCAGTGGTGTCAGGGAAGGGAAAAACCACAACGGGTTGCTCAGTGTAGGTGCAGTTAGGCGGCTGTGTCTGCTAGCTGTCCATTACGGAAGTTAGGAGTCTATCCTCCCATCGAGATTGGGAGATAAAGGCCCTAGGCTTCCTGATGATTGCAGTTCAAGGGAATGGCCCTTGAGAGAGACGCCCTGGAGCTGTGGGAGGTACATCTATATCTCAAAGGGATAGGGGAAGAATTTACAGTTATAAGTCCCTTTTAGTAAACACTAAACAAAGGAGGTCAGGGAACTATGTCAGGTGTCAGCTAGAACAAAAGGTAAATTCTTTTTTTTTTTAAACATACTTTTATTGATTTCAGAGAGGAAGGGAGAGGGAGAGAGAGTTAGAAACATCAATGATGAGAGAATCATTGATCGGCTGCCTCCTGCACGCCCCCTACTGGGGATTGAGCCCGCAACCTGGGCATGTGCCCTTGACCGGAATCAAACCTGGGACCTTTCAGCCCACAGGCCAACGCTCTATCCACTGAGCAAAACTGGCTAGGGCCAATTTTGACAGCCCTGAGCTTTTCCAGGTGGGAACTGGGTCATCCCATAGACTGTGCTGATATTGAAGACCTGGAGATCTGGACAAGGAATTGACTCTATCGGTGAACTGAGAACCTGAACATACAAAGGTCTAGGAAGGAAAGGAGTACAGAGGGCAGAGCAAGGAGGAGATCTGAGGCAGGACTGGGTTTGTCTTCTGCCAGGGCAGGAGTGAAGGCCAGTGTTGTGGGAAACAGGTAACAGGGAAAGCAGTGAATGAGAGCGGGGCTAGGATAATAGAAGTCTGAGGTCTTGGAGACAGACAGGGGCCAAATCACAAATCCCAGCAGGACCTCCCCATACACAAGGTTGTGCAAGTGTTCATTGTGTAGGACACATTGCGCTGATGCGGTGAGAACGGGGATCTCAAAGTCAACCTCAAGCAGCCATGCTGTGCATCCTGCTGCAGGGCTCCGGGAGCCGGGAGAAGGGGTGCCTTTTTCTATCAAACATAGCTAGCGGCACTGTGAGCCAGGGGGGGCTGCCTCTGCCCAGAAGAGCACCTTTGTTTAAATAGAATGAAGGTGCTAGACGGGCAAGCTGTGGCTTATGTGCCAGGTGCTGAGTTAGTGGTTGCCAGGGTAGCAGATCAGTTGAGATTATTGAAAAACCTGAGCAGCTGTCTTTCAAAAGAGCACCATGAACAATGCATGTATGTCCTTCTTACAGGGCCCAGAGCGGTGATATGGTGGGCGTGTTCAACCCCTTCATGGAGAAACTGCAGCTGAAAACTGAACAAGCTATGATATGGCTGCTACTCACTGGTAGTTCAGTGATTTCATCCAGATGAATGAACCCCTCTTCCTCCTCCTGCATTCCCTTTCCTTGCCCCCTTCAGGATCTTCCTGGGCCTCTCGCCTGTGACTTTTGTTTCCTTGAACAGAACTCTAAATAACACACACACACACACACACACACACACACACACACACACACACACACACACACTGAGTGGCCAGATTATTATGCATTCAGAGATCATAATAATCTGGCCACTCAGTGTGTGTGTGTGTGTGTGTGTGTGTGTGTGTGTGTGTGTGTGTATTTGTTGTTGTTGTTGATTTCAGAGAGGAAGGGAAAGGGAGAGAGAAACATCAATGATGAGGGAGAATCATTGATCGCCTGTCTCCTGCACGCCTCCTACTGGGGATCGTGCCTGAAACCCACGCATGTGCCCTGACTGGGAATCAAACCCTGAGCCCATGGTTCATAGATCGAGGCTCAACCACTGAGGCACGGTGGCCGGGCCTGAACTGAACTCTTAATAAGCATTCATAACTCGGAGCAGTGCATGCAAAAATGTCCTCAGTGACCCCTAGCTGGTTTCGCTCAGTGGATAGGGCGTAGGCGTGTGGACTGAAGGGTTCCGGGTTCGATTCTGGTCAAGTTGCAGGTTTGATCCCCAGTGGGGGCATGCATACGGCAGCCGATTGATGATTCTCTCTCATCATTGATGTTTCTATCTCTCCCTCTCCCTTCCTCACTGAAATCAATACACACACACACACACACACACACACACACACACACACACACACTAGAGGCCCAGTGCATGAAATTCATGCATGGGGTGGGGGGTGTCCCTCAGCCCGGCCTGCACCCTCTCCAATCTGGGACCCCTCAAAGGATGTCCTACTGCCGGTTTACAGGGATTGGGCTTAAACCGGCAGTTGGACATCCCTCTCACAATCTGGGACTGCTGGCTCCTAACCGCTCACCTGCCTGCCTGCCTGCCTGATTGCCTCTAACCACTCTGCCTGCCAGCCTGCTTGCCCCCAACTGCCCCCCCCGCCACCCACCTGCTCATCCCCAAATGCCCCCCCCTGCCATCCTGCTCACCCCCAACTGCCCCTCCTGCTGGCCTGCTTGCCCCCACCTTCCCTCCCCACTGGCCTGCTCACCCCCACCTTCACTCCCCACTGGCTTGCTTGCCCCCACCTTCCCTCCCCACTGGCCTGCTCGCCCCCAACTGCCCCCCTGCTGGCCCGCTCCCTCCAAACTGCCCCCCCCGCTGTCCTGATCACCTCCAACTGACCCCCACTGATGGGGTGAGGGGCTGAGGGCTGTTTTCAGGCTGGCCACACCCCCTTCAGGGTGGGGGTCCCCACTGGGGTGCCTGGCCAGCCTGGGTGAGGGGCTGATGGCTGTTTGCAGGCTGGCCAAGCCCCCCAGCAGGGATCCTCACCCCATGGGAGTGTGGCCAGCCTGGGTGAGGAGCTGAGTGCTGTTTTCAGGCTGGCCATGCCCCCCGGCGATCCAGGTTCCCAGCCCCTCCTTTTTTTCTTTTCTTTTTCTTCAGCGCCTCCTTGAGTGGAGGCCAGGGCTGGCTGAAAGCAGGTATCTGGGATTTATTTATCTTCTATAATTGAAACTTTGTAGCCTTGAGTGGAGGCCAGGGCCAGCCAGGGTGGGCAGGAAGCTTGGCTTCCTCCATTGCCGGGGGCAACCCAAGCCTCCTACTCGCTCCAGCTCCGTAGCCATTGCCATCTTTGTTGGGCTAATTTGCATACTTGCTCCTGATTGGCTGCGGGTGTAGCGGGAGTGATGGTCAATTTGCATGTTTCTCTTTTATTAGTGTAGGTATTTTAAAATGTCCTCAGTGATGTCTCCAAGTTTTTAAAATATGTTTTTATTGATTTCAGAGTAGAAAGGAGAGGGATAGAAAGATAGAAACACCGATGAGAGAGACACATTGATTGGCTGCCTCCTACTACTGCCTCCTGCATGCCCCACATTGGGGATGGAGCCTGCAACCTGGGCATGTGCCCTGACCAGGAATTGAACCGTCACCTCCTGGTTCAATCCACTGAGCACACCAGCTGGCCAGACAAGTTTTTTTTTAAATTTATCAAGTTATTGACTTATGCATCTCTATCTTATGAAATGGATTTGAAGCAACTGTCAATTGCAAGATCTATCATTTCCTGCCACTATACCAGCATGGACAATAGAACTAAGCTAGGGCAAGATGATAAGAATCCCTTTTATTCATTTTGCTTTAATTTTTTTTAAATTGTAGCTTTATGCTATATATAGTTATGTTATTATCTTCTTTTCAAGTGTGCAGAAAAGTAGAGGATACTGTAAAATACCCCCAGTTTAATAAAATCTTCACATTTTTGTCAGATTTGAGTTTTTAAAAGAAAGCAGAGCCCTGGCTGGATAGCACAGTTGGTTATAGTGCTGTCCTAATACACCAAGGTTGCAGATTGGATCCCCGGTCAGGACACATACAAGAATCAATCAATGAATGCATAAATAAGTGGAACAACAAATCAATATTTCTCTCTATATATCTCTTTCTCAAAATCAATAAGTAAAAAATTAATGAAAAAGAAAACAAAGCAGAAACTATACAGTTGAATACCCCTTGGCACCCATCCCCTTTCCTCCCCCAGTTACCACTGTCCTGAACTTGGAGTGTACCATGTCCATACAGGTTTTGTTCTTCAACTTTATATGCATGTATCCATCAATTTCATAGTATTTTGTCAACATGATATAGTCTCGTTTTGCACAACTGGCCTGGGTTGCAGGCTCACCCCTAGTAGGGGGCGTGCAGGAGGCAGCCAATGGATGTTTCTTTCTCATCGATGTTTCTCTCTCTCTCCCCTTCTCCCTTCGTCTCTCTTTAAATATCAATAAAAATACATTTTTAAAAATGCAGTTTAAAAAAGAAAGAAAAAAAAGACAACTGTGAGCAACTGGAGAGCAGGCAAGTGGGAGGGAGTGGAGTTGAGGGTAGGAAGGAATGATAGACAAGTGAGGACAAAATAAAAGTGCAGAGTCTGAGGAGGGAGCTGTATGGCTTTAAATCTAATAGTGACTCTCAACCGGAACTTCAAAAAACATTGATGCCTGGGACCCACCTCCAGAGATTCTAATGTATTGTCCTGCTGGGCAGCCTGGGCAGCAGGATGTTGAAAAGCTTTCCAGCGGATTTTGGATGCAAACCATTGAGTAAGCAAAGCAATTTGTCAGGCAGTGAATTGGTTGAGGGGGTGGTACTCAAAGGCTGTTTTGTTAACATTAATAAGATCTTAGACCTCAAAGCCTGGCTTGATAATGCAATGTAAATAAGGTACTGAGATCTTAGCCCCAGATTCTATGGACAGAAATGGGCTAAAATGAAAGGTGATAATCTGCTTTCCTCGGTGCTGTTCATACTAGTCTTAAACTATGTGTTCACTTATGGGGCTTTTACTTGAAGGGGAGAGCAGCAATTTTCACCAGGGCTACCAGTAACCACCACAGGGTAATAGAATTCAGCAAATATTCTCTAAGTACTTCCTTTATGCAGGGGCTGTGCTGCATAAAGTAAGAGAAAATGGCAAAATCACAATCCTTGCCCTCAAGCTTACACGGAGGGCAACCCAGACACATTATACAACAATAAACACATTGTGCTGAGTGCTAGAGATAAGTCCAAAGCGCAGGGAACAGAGGGCAGACAACACCTAACTCTGCCCCAGGAGTCTCTGCCCAGGGCCTCAGAGTGGGCTTCATAGGAGTGAAAGGACAAGTAGGAGTTGCCTAAGGGCATCCTTGAGGCTGGGGGTTAGGATGAGCATGCACAAAGGCTCAGGTGTAAATGCACCTGCAGAAGGGCAAATAGTTTGGTGCGGTAGTAGCACAGGGAATAAATATGTGGTGGGGAAGAAGCAGGTGATGAGGCTGGGGGCGGGGCTTCCCCCTGCAGTTAGCTCAAGCAATCATCAAAGGGAGGAGTGTGCAGAGGACAGAGAGGTCCTAATGGAGGAGAGGGCATCTAACTTAGGGCTTGGAGGGTGAGTAGAAATTTACCAGGCCGGGATGTGGGACGGATGGGGGTGGGGAGAAGAGGGGGAACAGTGTGAGTAAAGGAGTGGAGGCAGGATGAGCCTGACGTGTCAGGTACAATGAAGGAACCAGCAATCTGGTAGAAATGATCAAAACCATCTGGGGCGCTTTTTGAAAATATCACTGCCTGGGCGCCACTTCCCCTCCTCCAGTAAGGATTCTGATTGATATGGTCTGGGAGTGGGCCCCAGACCTTAGTATTTTATTTTTCAGTATTTTTAATACGTTTTTATTGATTTTTTTTTTAGAGAGAAGAAGGGAGAGGGATAGAGAGAGAGAAACATCGATGAGAGAGGAACATCATCGATTGGCTGCCTCCTGCGCGCGCGCGCGCGCGCGCGCGCACACACACACACACACACACACACACACACACCCCACTGGGGATGGAGCCAGCAACCTGGACATGTGCCCTGACTGGGAATAGAGCCTGCGACCTCCTGGTTCCTGGGTCAACGCTCAACCACTGAGCCACACCCGCCAGGCTATTTTTCACTATTTTTAAAAAAATCTCCCAGATGATCCTAATATACACCTGGGCTTGAGAGCCATAGCTATAGGGGAGCTGGTTAGGACACTGGTGGAAAGGTAGGCTAGAGCCAGATAACAGTGATGATAAATTGGCTAACATATATTGAATTTTAACTATGTGCCAGACATTTTTATTAATCTATTTAATCCTCACCACCCTGTGAGGATAGATACTATTATCCTTATGTGGCAGATGAGTAAACAGTAATTTGACCAAAGCTCTATATCAAAGTAAGTGGCAGGCAGTCTGGCTTCCAAGCATATCCTAGAAAGACTTGTATTCCAAGCCAAAGAGCTTGGGTTTGCTTCTGTGCCCGTCTTTATTAATTTAGTGTGTATCTGTCCAGAATTTCTTTATGCATAAATAAGCAAATATGAATATGTATTCTCCTGTTTCTTACATAAAAGGTAGCATACTCGATACTGTTCTGTATCTTGCTTTATTTTTAGTTAATCCTCACTGGAGAAGATTTTTTCTTTTTTTAATATTTTTATTGATTTCATAGAGGAAGGAAGAGGGAGAGAGAGATAGAAACATCCATGATGAGAGAGAACCATGGATTGGCTGACTCCTGCAAATCCCCCACGGGGGATCAAGCCCACAACCCGGGCATGTGCCCTTGACCGGAATCGAACCTGGGACCCCTCAGTTCGCAGGCCGACACTCTATCCACTGAACCAAACCAGCCAGGGCTGGAGAAGATTTTTTCCATTAATTTTTAGAGAGAGTGGAAGGGAGAGAGGGAAAGGGACGGGGGCGGGAGAGAGAAAGAGAGAGAGAGAGAAACATCAATATGAGACACATGGATTGGTTGCCTCCCACACGTGCCCCACCTGCAGGGCTGGGAATCAAACCTGCAATCCAGATATGTGACCTTGACTGGAAATCAAACCCACCACCATTCATTGTATGGGCTGACGTTCTAACCACTGAGTGCACCGGCCAGGGCTGTGTCTGGCTTTATTAACAAAACTAGAGGCCCGATGCACAAAATATGTGCAAGAGTAGGCCTTCCTTTCCCAGGCTGCCAGCACCAGCTTCCCCCTGGCACCTGGGACCCGGGCTTCCCTCACAGCTCCGGCTTTGTCCGGAAGGTCTTCGGGAAGGACATCCAGTCTAATTAGCATATTATGCTTTTATTATTATAGATATCGTGGACATCTTTATAAATCAGTACATAGAACCCAGCCGGTGTGGCTCATGGTTGAGAGTCGACCTATGAACCAGGAGGTCATGGTTCAATTCTGGTCAGGGCACATAATACCAGGGTTGTGGGCTCGATCTCCATTAAGGGTCATGCAAGAAGCAGCCAATCAATAATTCTCTCTCATCATTGATGTTTCTCTCTCTCTCTCTCCCTCTCCCTCTCTGAAATCAATAACAATTTATTTTTAAAAAATCAGTACATAGAGAACTTCCTCTTCTGTTATTTAGTTATATACTACTTAATTTCCCAGCATTTCTAGATCTTCCAGTTTTTATATTGTTACTTATGATATCATGTATTTCCACTATGATCAGAGGATAAATTTCTTCTTTTTTATTTTATGTTTTTTCTGTTTTTATATTTTTATTGATTTCAAAGAAGGAGGGAGAGGGAGAGAGAGATAGAAACATCAATGAGAGAACCATTGATCGGCTGCCTCCTGCATGCTCCCTACTGGGGATCAAACCCGAAACCCAGGTATGTGCCCTTGACTGGAATCGAACCTGGGACCCTTCAGTCCGCAATCTGATGCTCTATCCACCGAGCCAAACTGGCTAGGGCTCTTTTTTTTTTTTTTGGGGGGGGGGAAGAGGATGAATTTCAATCCTTTGAAGTTCATTAAGCTTTCTCTATAGGTATCGATATGGTTAATTTTGGTAAATGTTCTATACGCAGTTCAAAAAAGTTTATTCTGTTGTCATTGGCTGTGGTGTTCTGTATATGTCAATCATTGATTGTTCATATGTCTTATATCCTTCCAGACTCATGGAGTGGGAAGAAAATGCTTGGGTCTAAGTTCTTAAATAAACTGTGAACCAATACATCTTTGTTTTTGGATGTACTCTTCCTTCCAGAGGTACTTGGTACTGTTAATTTTGAAGTACTTTGGGGATTCTACTTTCAATATGTTTTTTACTGGTCTCAGCCTATCAGTAACCAGTGTTGTGTCTGACCGGCCCTTGTGTTTCTTACTGTGATTGGATGACGCCCTTCAGCAATAACCATCAGGAAACTTTGACAAGATACAGGTTTATTACTTACTAGACCCGGAAATTACACAGCACCAACTGGGACCACAGAGGGAAAGGAGGAGGGGGATAGGGAGAATGGGTCTGGGGTTCTGTTTTTATTGGGGTCAAGGATGGGGGCCTAGGGTTTGGCTGGCTCATTCTTTGTTAGTGAATTTAAAACGTAAGAGTGGGAATATAAAATGCAGTAAGAGAAAACAAACACATAGCCAAAATGGTCAGTTATTGAAATCATTCCAGTCAATCAGAAAAATATTTGCCCTAGCCGGTTTGGCTCAGTGCATAGAGCGTCCGCCTGTGGACTGAAGGGTCCTAGGTTCAATTCTGATCAAGGGCACATGCCTGGGTTGCAGGCTTGGTGCCCAGTAGGGGGCATGCAGGAGGCAGCCAATCAATGGTTCCCTGTCATCATTGATGTTTCTATCTCTCTCTCCCTCTCCCTTCCTCTCTGAAATCAATAAAAACTTATTAAAAAATATACACATTTCAGGTATATCATTCTACAACACATCATCTGTGCACTGTATTGTGTGTTCACCACACCAAGTCAGGTCTCCTTCCATCACCATTTATCCCGCCCTTTACCTTCTTTTATTATCCCCCATGGAATTTTAAAACTTCTACATGGTTGGGATTTTATAAAAAGTATTAGTTTCTTGTAGCTGCTATAGTAAATTACCATAAACGTGGTGGCTTAAAACAATGAAAATTTATACTCTCTCTCAAAAAAAGAGAGAAATCAACCAAGATCTCTAAAACAAAGGAGCCTAAGTAGGGGGAAGCACCTGGCTTTTATCTAGCCTAGTGGCTGGGAATGTGTTTATTGGAAGTGGGTGCCTCTTTAATTGGATGTCTCAGGCAATCAAAGCTTAAGTCGGCACTTGCATTACAAAAGAGAACAAAAAACAAATGTCAGGGCTTACACTGTGCAATAGTTTGCTTACTTTCATCCTCCCAACTGCTAGTATATTATTTAGTTTTCTATGGTCTGCTTTATCCATTACTACTCATCCACATTTCAGAATTTTCCTCTCCAATTCTTTTTGTCCTTATGGATTGATGTCTTTTTGTAGGCATACTTTAAAGAATTACTTAATTTTTGAGTGGGTAATATGCATATACTTCAAAAATGAAAAGGTGTGCAGTGGAAAACTTCCTGCTATCACTGTCTATCTCTACCCAGTGTCCACCATCCCCACACATTAACCATTTATTATTCATTTATCATATAATATAGTGTTTTCATATACTCTCTCATTGATAATGATTTTTAAAGATATATTTTTTATTGATTTTAGAAAGAGAGGAAGGGAGAGGGAGAAAGAGATAGAAACATCGAAGAGAGAGTAGGGGTCATGCAGGAGGCAGCCGATCAATGATTCTCTCTCATCATTGATATTTCTATCTCTCTCTCCCTTCCTTTCTCTGAAACCAATAAAAAACATATTTAATAGATCAATCAATCAATCAATAATAGGAGTTAAGACCTGTCAGCATGCCTTTATTCAGTTGGACAAACTAATAACTGGATTGTTTGGATTTGCATCTTCTATAATGGTGCTGAGAGAGAAAGGTGAAGTGGTGCGTTTTCCCTTGGTGTCTTCTGGAGGACTTAAAATATGGAACCTAAGGCCATGGATCTAAAACAGGTCAGTAGTTGATAAAGAATAACAGGACTTGATTTAACGTTTGAGTCCTACTAGACACTGAAGGTACAAAAATGTATGGTGTCTGAGGTTCCGACGGAGTTTGAAATTTACTAGATCCAAACCTAACAGCTGTGTGACTTAGGCTTAGTCTAATTTTCTTATCTTTAAAATTTAGGTAAACGCACTTACTTGAAGATCATGTGGCTTTAGTAGAATGGAAAGCATTCATTAAACAACAAAAGAAAATTGCTGTGGGAGTAGAGCTTTAATATTCTCACCACCACCACAACAAAATGGAGCTTATGTGAGGTGGATGATAGGCTAACTAACCTTATTGTGGTAAACATTTCTCAATATCTATGTGTATTTAAAAAATCACCACATTCTACACCTTACACTTACGCAATGTCATATATCAATTATATCTCATAAAGCTGAAAAGAATGTCTCAAGGAAAACCTACTTACCCACGCCCCACTGGAGAATTAGATTTTCTTCTTCCATTCCCCTCTCATTCTCCTTTCCTTCTCCTCCCCTTCTTCTTTTTTTTTTTCCATTGAGGTGAAATTCACAAAACATAAAATTAACTATTATAAAGTGAGCAATTCAGTGGCAATGAGTATATTTACAATGTTGTGCAACCACCACCTCTGTCTAGTTTCAAAATGTTTTCATCACCCCAAAAGGAAACTCTGTACCCATTAAGCAGTTGTCCACACTCTCCATCCCTCAACCCCTGGCAACCACTGATCTGTGTTCTGTCTCTATGGATGTACCTATTGTGAAATCATACAGTGTGTGAGCTTTTCTTGTCTGGCTTCTTTCACATAGCATAATGTTTTCAAGATTCATCTGCATTGCAGTATGCATTATGTACTTCCTACTTTTTAAAAAATATATTTTATTGATTTTTTACAGAGAGGAAGGGAGAGGGATAGAGAGTTAGAAACATTGATGATAGAGAAACATCAATCAGCTGCCTCCTGCATACCCCCTACTGGGGATGTGCCCGCAACCAAGGTACATGCCCTTGACCGGAATCGAACTTGGGACCCTTCAGTCCGCAGGCTGACGCTCTATCCACTGAGCCAAACCGGTGAGGGCAACTTCCTACTTTTTTATGACTGAATAATAAATATTCTATTGTATGTATATACCATGTTTTGTTTATCCATTCATCTGGTGATGGACATGTGGGCTATTTCCACCTTTTGGCTGTTGTAAATAGTGATGCGTGTACAGGAATTTGTTGAGTACCATTTTTCAGTTGTTTGGGGGAATCTACCTAGGAATGGAATTGCTGGGCCAGTTGATAATTTTATGTTTACCTTTTTGAGGAACCGCCAAACTTTCCACAGCATCTGAAATCACTTTACATTTCCAGCAGCAGTATGAGGGTTTCAATTTCTCCATATTCTTGCCAACATTTATTATTATTTTTTTAATTTTATTATAGCCATCCTAGTGAGGATGGTATCTCATTGTGATTTTCATTTGCATTTCTCTAATGACAAATGATGTTGTGTATCTTTTCATGTGCTTCCAAGACATTTGTATGTCTTCTTTGGAGAAATTTCTATTGAAGTCCTTTGCCCATTAAAAAAATATAATTGTTTTTTTTAATATCTTCTTTTAAAAATATATATTTTTATTGATTTCAGAGAGGAAAGGAGAGGGAGAGAGAAAGAGAGAGTAACATCAATGACGAGAGAGAATCATTGATCTGCTGTCTCCTGCACACCCCACACTAGGGATTGAGCCCACAACCCAGGCATGTGCCCTGACCGGGAATTGAACTGTGACCTCCTGGTTCATAGGTAGATGCTCAATCATGGAGCCACACCAGCCGGGCTGTTTTCCATTTTGTTGTTGAATTATGAGTTCTATTATATTCTGGATACTAGACCCTTATCTGATGTAAGATTTGCAATTTCTCCTATTCTGTAAGTTGTCTTTTCACTCTGATGCACAAAAGTTTTACATTTTGATGAAATCCAATTTATCTGTGTGTTTTTTTTTTTCTTTTGCTGAGTGTACTTTTGCTGTCATACTTAGGAATCCACTGTCACTCTTTGCCACACTTACTGTGAGGATAAAGACCCTTCTCAGCAATCAAACTGTCAACATCCCAGAAAATGTCGACATCTCTTTGAAGGGACGCACAGTTATTGTGAAGGGCCCCAGAGGCACCCTATGGAGGGGCTTCAATCACATCAATGTGGAACTCAGTCTCCTCGGAAAGAAAAAGAAGAGGCTCTGGGTTGACAAATGGTGGGGATATAGAAAGGAACTGGCCACCGTTTTTACTATCTGCAGTCATGTACCGAACATGATTAAGGGTTTTACACTGAGCTTCCGTTACAAGATGAGGTCTGTGTACGCTCACTTCCCCATAAATGTCGTTATTCAGGAGAATGGTTCTCTTGTTGAAATTAGAAATTTCGTGGGTGAAAAATACATCCACAGGGTTCGGATGAGGTCAGGCGTTGTTTGTTCAGATCTCAAGCCCAGAAAGATGGGTTGATTCTTGAAGGAAACGACATTGAACTTGTATCAAATTCAGCTGCTTTGATTCAGTGAGCCACCACAGTTAAAAACAAGGATATCAGAAAAATTTTGGTTGGTATTTATGTTTCTGAAAAAGGCACAGTTCAGCAGGCTGATGAATAAGATCTAAGTTGTCCAGCTATAGAAACTGCAAAATGCCAAATGATTCCTCAGACTTATTTGCAATATTATATTTATTGAATTCATTGGGGTGACACTGGTTAACAGGTTCCAGGTGCACAATTGTACAATCCATCATTTGTACAATGTACTGTGTGTTCACTACTCTAAGTCAAGTTTCTGTCCATCACCATTTATCTCCCCTATACCCTCTTCCACCTCCCCCTACTCCCTTCCCCTGGCAATCACCACACTGTTGTCCCTGTCTGTAAGTTTTTTTCTCTTTACTTTCTTTTTTTGTTTTTGGTGATATTTTAAAGATGCACCCTAGCCGGTTTGGCTCAGTGAATAGAGCGTCGGCCTGTGGACTGAAAGGTCCCAGGTTTGATTCTGGTCAGGGCATATGCCCGGGTTGCGGGCTCCATCCCCAGTGTGGGGATGGACAGGAGGCAGCCAATCCATGATTCTCTCTCATCATTGATGTTTCTCTCTCTCCCTCTCCCTTCCTCTCTGAAATCAATAAAAATATATTAAAAAATAAAGATGCAAGAAAAGCCATGTATTGATTTGGAGGGGGGAAAAAAGAATCCATTGTCAAGGTCATGAAGATTTACTGGAGCCTCTTCTTGGGGTGGCCTCAGCTCATGGCTCTTGGTATCTTGGAAAAGCTCCACTTTGAGATGGACATTGTTACCGCTCATCTTCACTTTTTGGCCCCATCTTCATCCCAGCCCCAAGTCCTAATGGAAAGAAGGCCACACCACTGTCCAGGATCCTTCCCTGTGTGCCCAATTGCCAAGTGACCAAGTCAACCCATGCCTATGAATTCTCCCCTCCTCCCGGCCAACATTTTGTATTGCCATCAATCATGTTGCTACCCCTGGCTATAGAAGAGCAGCAGTGAATTTACTTGGTTGAAGGTGTTTGGTACCTATCACTCAGTACTAGAGTGAAATTAAAATTATCTCCAAATCTTCAAGAATTCAGAACATTGATATTTCAGCAAATTAGGTTTCATCAGTTGGGTTATAGTTGAGATGATGGTTTGGTGAATTGGCCATTTAGTCTACTGGATTTTTTTCAAAAAAGTGCTATCTATATATATAAAAGCCTACGTGACCCTCGCAACTGAAACAACCGAATGGACAACCAAACAGGCTTTGTGGGGTGACCAGGCCAGCAAAGAGGAGCAGTGAGGGGCAACCAGGCCGGGGGGGACAGTTGGGAGCAACCAGGCTGGCGGGGGGGGGCAGTTGGGGGTGACCAGACCATCGGGGGGGGGGGGTTAAGGTGATCAGGCAGGCAGGCAGGTGAGCAGTTAGGAGCCAGTGGTCCCGGATTGTGAGGGGGTCCCAGATTGGAGAGGGTACAGGTTGGGCTGAGGGAACCCCCTTCCCCGTGCATGAATTTCATGCACCGGGCCTCTAGTCTTTTGATAATAGAGAAGAAATAAGAATAGAGGTGTGGGTCTGGTTATTTTTGCCAAAAGAAACACAGGAAGGATAAACCATAGATGAATGCAATTGTTCACCCAGGGAGAGGTTGGACATCTGAGAACTCTGAAAGCAGCTAGAATTCACAGGAAAGGGCAGAGTACTATGGAGGATAGAGCTGCACAGAGAGAGAAAGTGTTCCCTTCAAGTCTTCAAGCAGTAGGGATCAGCACATATATGTAAGAAAACTGCCTGAGGCCAGGGGAAGACCACTGAAAAGGATCAGAAGGAACAACACACAGAGGAAAACTCTATTAACACATGAGGCACTGAATAAGGATCACAGAAGGGTATTGCTTCAGTACCAAATTAGCTCTAGACTATCAGTTAAATTCGCCCTGGAATAAAGGTTATTCAGGCCTGCCTTAAAAAACTGATTAACGGTGTCCCAGAACAAAGCCTCCCACCCCAATTTTTTTTTAATTTATTGATTTCAGAGAGAGGAATGGAGAGATAGAAACATCAGTGATGAGAGAAAATCATCAATCTCCCACGCCTCCTACCGGGGATCGAGCCCATAACCCAGGCAGGTGCCCTGACCAGGAATTGAACCAGCTACCTCCTGGTGCATGGGACGATGCTCAACCAACTGATCTACATTGGCCAAGCACCCCAATTTTTTAAGTACAAAAAAATTCAGCACTCAACGAAGTAAAATTTACAATGTCTGGCATGCAATAAAATATTATCAGGTATGAAAAGAAGCAGGGGACTACGACCCACATGGAGAAAAATAATCCATAGAAAATGACCCAGATGATCAATCCAATAGACAAAGAACTTCAAAACAGCTTTGTAGATCTAACCCTTATGTTCAAGAAGGTGGAGGAAAGCATGAGCATGACTGAAATATGGCACCCAAGGAAGACCCTACTCTGCCCCCACCCCACCCTCTGCTCCTGAACTCAGAGCTGAGATCCCGTCCTTGTTCAAGAAATTATGGTCGTGACTCACTGAATGGTGGAACTGGCTGGAAATCTGCTTCCTGGAACCTGCCAGAAATCCACCATCTAGGGTGCCAAAGAAAGTTGTTTATGGGAAGGTGAGTCATCAGAGGCACTCTGCTACAAAGCTATATGTGAGGGAGGGTGTCAGGGGGAAGTTGCTGGCCACTGCGTGCTGCTGGCTGCCTTACACAGCAAAAACTGGAAAATGGAGAAGCTGTGAGCGCTTCACTGTCTGATGGGAGATTCCAGGGAGAAGCTGCTGGCCACTGGGTGCTGGTAGTCACCTTGCACTGCAAGAACCAGGCACTAGAGAACCTGTGGTGCTTCAGGACGCTGGTGCTGGAGAAAGCTGTATATGCTGCAGCAACCCGCTGAGTGGGCCCACCAGAAGCAGGAAGCGAAACCATTTTCCTCCTTGCGATGTCTTTCCAGTGCCCTCTACTGGCAAACCTTCAGTACCAGCTGGTAAAGGAAAAACATTTAAACAGACCAGAGCCATTTTCACAGAACAGGCATAAAGGATGAATTTGAAGCCAAGAGACAAAAATCAGTAAGTGGCATAGTCCACCCTTTGATTACTCAGCTTCCATATGCACCCTTCCACACGTATTTCAATTCTCCTACAACAACAAAATTCTACAAGATATATCTAACCAGACATAGCTATCCTTCTCACAAGAGAGGAAGTTTTACTCTTTCCCCCAAATTATATCTCAAGAGTCATTATATTCATTGCTGTTTATATTAATTATTCCTCAAATTTAGTCCCAGTCCCACTAATAATCTAGCATCTAAAGATGAAATTATAAAATCAATTTCCAACAAGTATTCATATATAAAATTAAAATGGGAAAGAAACAGAAAAAGAAAATGACTAGCATATACAAATAAATACAGAAATAAAACAAGAAGAAAATAAGCAAAGCTACAATAGTACTCATTTCTATAATTGATCACAAGGGTATAATTGCCATCACTGGCTTCCTTCTTCCACTATCCATTCTGTATTTTCCCTGCCTTCCTTCAGAACCTCAGATGCTCTCTTTACCTGAGGGAGTCACCCAAACCTTAATTCCTGAAGAGTTTGAGTCCTCAGTCATCCTGCCTGTTTTCAGTTGCTATAGTTCTCCATTAACTTTTACTGCTGGGCATGGAAGTACTAAGAGGCATCTCAGATACTCCTCTGGGTTTCAGACATAATCCTCCTTGCCTCCACAGTGTAGTAGCAACTGATTTCCCCTTAGTAATGAAGATCAATCACTCTAGCTAGTAAATTAACTCCTCTCTCTCTCTCTCTCTCTCTCTCTCTCTCTCTCTCTCTCTCTCTCTCTCTCTCTCCTGTATTTTCTTTGGAAGGAGCCCAAAATATCCAAAATTTCTCACTTTCCAATTCAATGGAACCATTGTTGTGCTCCCTGGTTGAGGCCTCACCCACTGGCAAAGAGGACTTATTAGAATTTAAGGCACAGTGTCCCTAGCTTCGTTATCTCCCTCCCCCCAACACACACACACTCCAACTTTCAGGATCCTATTCCTTCCCCATAAATGCAAGGCTGGAAGCTTAACTTGCCTTGTAACAAGCCAGTAGTGCTGAGATTTGGGGTTTGAACTTCAGTAATCTCAGCCCTTCAGCTACAGGAGATAAAGCTCTCCTTCAGGGTACACCTAGAAGCTTTTGAGTCATTTATGGTGCTTGAGCTGAGGATGCCAATCCCTGAGCTCATCTTTTGTTGTACCACTTTGTCCAGAGACATTAGGAGCAACCAGCCAATCTCATTAGATTCCTGTTTTCAAAAAATACTTGAAAGTAGTGTACACACAGTCACCCAGCTCCTTGCTTCTTATAAGTTGATTATGTATCCAATATATATTTTGAGTGTCTCCATATTCTATATCATTAGCATCTTTAAATTTAATCAGATTAGAGAGCCAGTTCCAGAAACTTCAGAACCAGTTCAGAAAATTCATTATTTTTTAAAAAACTTTAATATATGTTGATTTCAGAGAAAAAGGGAGAGACAGAGAGACAGAAACATCGATGATGAGAGAGAATCATGGATCGGCTGCCTCCTGCACACCCCACACTGGGGATTGAGCCTACAACCTGGGCATGTGCCCTGAATGGGAATCAAACCAGTGACCTCCTGGTTCATAGGTCTATGCTCAACCACTGAGCCACATTGGCCAGGCAGAAAAATCATTCTTAACATTCTATTCCTCCACTGCCAGTACCAAAATCTATATTAGAGTTTTCCAGAGAAACAGAACCTAAAGGGCATATTTATATATTAAGAGATTTATCACAAGGAACTGGTTCACGTAATTTGGAGGGTGAGAAGTCCTAAGATCTGCAGTCAGTAAGCTGGATACTCAGGAGACCTGATGGTGTAACTCTAATCCAAGTCAGAGTCCAAGTACAAAGGCTGGAGAAGACTGATGTCCCAGATCAAGGACAGTCAGGCAGAGAGAGAGAGTGAAGTCTCTGTTGCTTAGTCTTTTTGTTTTATTCAGGCCTTCAATGGATTGGATTAGTCCCTCACTTTGGGAGACACCTACTTTCCTCAGTCTACCAATTCAAATGTTAATCTCATCCAGAAACACTTTCACAGGCATGCTCTAAATAGTGTTGAACCAAATATCTGGGCTCTCCATGGCTGAGTCAAGTTGACAAAAACAAAAATTAACCATCATGCCTGGCCAGCATTGCTCAGTGGTTGAGCACTGACCTATGAACCAGGAGGTCACAGTTCGATTCCTGGTCAGGGCACATGCCCAGGTTGCAGGCTCTATCCCCAGTGTGGGGTGTGCAGGAGGCACCCGATCAATGATTCTCTGGCATCATTGATGTTTCTGTCTCTCTCCCTTTCCCTTCCTCTCTGGAACCAATAAAAAAATCCCATATAATAAAAGGCTAATATGCAAATTGATCGAATGGCAGGTCACTATTACACACACTGATCACCAGGGGGCAGATGCTCAATGCAGGAGTTGCCCCCTGCTGGTCAGTGTGCTCCCACAGGGGGAGTGCCGCTGAGCCAGAAGTCCTGAGCAGGCTCATGGCTGGTGAGCACAGCTGCAGTGGTGGGAGCCTCTCCCGCCTCCATGGTAGCACTAAGGATGTCCAACTGCCATCAGTTAGACATCCCCTGAGGGCTCCCGGACTGCAAGAGGGTGCAAGCCAGACTGAGGGACACCCCCTCCCCAAGTGCATAAATTTTGTGCACCAGGCCTCTAATATATATATATATATATATATATATATATATATATATATATATACACTTTTTTTTTAATTAACCATCACAGGCACTTAGATTCAAAAAAGCAGAGCTCAACGTTGTCAAGATGGGGAACAAACATTCCACGAGTGGATTATTAGGTGTAATAGTAAGAAGAGCCACTCCTACTTCTACCCCTTAATTTCAGGACCCATTTATACTGGCTATGAGGGAGACAGAACCATATATTGGTCTCTGATTCAAAGTGTATACTACATCCTATAAAACAAAACCCCATTCTTTCAGGGTGCTGTTTCACAAGTAGCATCATAACAGAGTCTAAAAAACCATTCCACCTTTCAATTAGGCCAGTTGCTCCCAGATGATGTGGCCTGTGGTAAGACCAGTTAATCCCATAGGCATGGACCTATCACTACACTTGCTTTGCTGTGAAATCAGTTTCTGGATCAGATGCAATGCTGTGTAGAAGAGTCCACAGATGGTGGTGCTGGCACAAACATTACAGGCAGGGAAGGGAAAACCATATCCAGAAAATGTGTCTGTTCCTGTGAAGATGAATCTCTGTTCCCCTCCATGATGAAAGAGGTCGATATAAGCAACCTGTCACTAGTGGCTGACTGGCTGGCCCCCAGAGCAAATGGTGCCATGTTGAGGTCTCAATTTTGGTCTCTGCTGATGGCAGATTGGGTAGTTTGCATTAGCATGAACCATGCCATCCTCAGTAAGGGGAAGTTCAAGTTGTTGAGCTCAGGCACTATATGCCTTCCAGTAGGCATTCACATGGGGCACAAATATCTTCACTGTCTGTGTCTATTCAGAGGTCCATCCACTTCTCTCTTCCCCAGACTTTCTTGTCACTAATATTCCAGTCCTGTTACTTCCAAGTCCCTGACTCTCTCTCTCTCTCTCTCTCTCTCTCTCTCTCTCTCTCTCTCTATATATATATATATATATATATATATATATATATATATCCATATTTCTGTCCATCTCTCAGTCTAGACACAGTGGACAACGAAATATGCTGTTACATGTTTTGCTCACTGGATGGGATTTTCCTTCACCATTATCACTCAGGGTCACCCCTGAGTAGAGTTGTAATGTGCATCTGTCCACTTTGGGATGGTACCAGCATATCATTCAGACCCATATATAAGACAAGCTTGACTTTTTTCCTCCTTGGTCAACTTCTTGTGAGGAATACCCCAGTACACCATAGACTTGGATTGAAGGAGAGGAGGCAATAGAATAGGAGTTGGTGTCAAAAGAGTCTCAGTCACCTGCTCATCCAACTTGCTGTATATTCTGGAATTGCCTAACTTGGTCTCTTCTATACCACTTTTATTTGATAATATATTGCTGCTATGCATGTCTAATTTTATGGCTATGTGGGTCAGACATGACACCCATTCATGATGGGAATTAAGGCTGTATGGTTATTATGTATCTCACTAGAGGCCCGGTGCATGAAATTCATGCACTGGGGGGGGGTCCCTCAGCCCGGACTGTGCCCTTTTACAGCCTGGGACCCCTCACTCCTTACTGCCTGCCTGCTCGCTGCTCCTTACCGCTCAGCTGGCTGCTCTTTAGCACTGCCACGGAGGCAGGAGAGGCTCCCACCACTGTCGCTGTGCTCGCCAGCTGTGAGCCTGGCTTCTGGCTGAGCGGCACTCCCCCTGTGGGAGCGCACTGACCTCCAGGGGCAGTTCCTGATGGTCAGTGCGCATCATAGCGACTGGTTGTTCTGCCATTTGATCGATTTGCATATTAGGGTTTTATTATGTATCTCATGGTTAGATGTTTGGTCTCTGCTAAGGCCCAGTACTAAGCCAGAAGCTGTTTCTCAAAAAAAAGAAAAACAGTATTGGTGTTTGCCAGAGGCAGGAGGTGTGGGTGGACGACAGGGGTGAAGGTACAAACTTCCAGTTATAAAATAAAGAAGTTATGGGGATGTAATGTACAGCATGGTGACTGTAGTTAACAATACTGTGTTGTATGAAAGTTGTTAAGAGAGTAAGTCTTAAAACGTTTTTGTCACAAGAAAAAAATTGGTAACTATGTATGGTGATGAACTATACTTATTGTGGTGATCATTTTGAAGCATGTACAAGTATGGAATCATTATGTTGTACATATGTTGTTGTTTTTTAAATATATATTTTTTATTGAATTCAGAGAGGAAGAGATAGGGAGAGAGACACAGAAACATCAATGATGAGAATCATTGATCGGCTGCCTCCTGCAGGGGATCAAGCCCACAACCCGGGCATGTGCCCTGACTGGAATCAAACCCAGAACCTTTCAGTCCGCAGGCCAATGATCTATCCACCAAGCCAAACCAGCTAGGGATTGTACATGTGTTTTGTTCTGTTCTCAGCCTAGCAATAACCAATGTTGTGGCTGGATTGGCCTTTGTGGTTCTTATTAAGATTGCAAGATGACCTTCAACAATAACCATCAGGGATCCAGGTTCATTACTTACTAGACCTGGAAATGACACAGCATGTCTGGGGTCACACAGAGATGTCTAAGAGAGAGAGAGGTGAGGAGGGAAGGAGGAATAGGGAAGGAGAGAGAGAGAGAGAGAGAGAGAGAGAGAGAGAGAGAGAATGAGAATGGTTCTAGGGTTCTCCTTATATTGGGGGCCAGGGTTTTACGGGCTCACTCTTTTATTTTGTTGTTAATCCTCACCCCAGGATATTTTTCCATTTATTTTTAGAGAGAGTGGAAGGGAGGGGGAGAGACACACAGAGAGAAAAAACGATGTGAGAGAGACACATCAATTGGTTGCCTCCCACCCGCATGCGCCCAAGGTCCATGCCCTTGACCAGGAATCAAACCAGGAACTCTTCAGTTTATGGAGCTGATGCTCTATTCACTGAGCCAAACCAGCCAGGGCATGAGCTCATTCTTTTATTGATGAATTTAAAACAAACAAACAAACAAACAAAACAAAAACAGTAAGAGAAAACAAGCAAAGTAGCCTAAATGCTCAGTTATTGAAATCAACCAGGATCTCTAAAACAGAGGAGCCTGTGGGGAGGGGGAAGGCACCTGGCTCTTTAAGTCCTGAGGCTGGCACTGTGTTTATTGGAGACAGCTGCCTTTGAAATGAATGCACCTTTGAAATGGATGCCTCAGCAGTCAAAGCTTAAGTCAAGCACTTGCATTACAAAGGAGAAAAAAACCCAACTGTCAGGGCCCACACTACAATCTGCTACTAATATAATATTGTATGTCAGTTATACCTCAAAACATTTTTTAAAAAATGAGAGTAGTTATCTGCAAAAGAGCATACAGAATTGCTCTAAAATCCCAGAGGCTGACACTGTGATTGCCTCATTTGCGCTTGCCAGAATCTTCTCACAGCCTTCTTATATGCCACAGATACTTGGTGTATCGTTGGATCGGCTGGGATGTAAGGTCCAAGTTCAAGAGCAGTTTGTACTGCAGGCTGACCTGCAAAGCATGTGGGCAACTAAATGGAAACCTTTTGGGCAACTCTGTAGATGGGTTCAGAGTAGCACACTTGAATGTTGCTTCCAAAATCCGAAGAAGCCTACCAAGGTGTCTTAGTCTGTTTGGGCTGCTATAACAAAATACCACAGCCCGGCCGGCACATCCCAGTGATTGAGCATTGACCTATGAACCAGGAGGTCACAGTTCAATTCCAGGTTGCAGGCTGCTCAATCCTCAATAGTGGACATGCAGGAGGCAGATGATCAATGATTCTCTCTCATCATTGATGTTTCTCTCTCTCATTTCTGGAATCAATTTCATATATATATATATATACATACATACCGTATTTTCCGGTGTATAAGACGACTTTTTAACCCAGAAAAATCTTCTATACACCCAGTCGTCTTATACGCCGGAAAATACGGCTTATAAACAACAAACATTTATTTCTCACAGTTCTGGAAGCTGGAAGTCCAAGATCACACCGCTGGCAGATTTAGCATCTAGTGAGGGCCCACTTCCTAATTTGTTTCATCATATGTGGAAGGAGTTAGGGAGGTCTGTGGGTCTTTTTCATAAAAGCACCAATCCCATTCATGAGAGCTCATGACCAAAGCACATTCTAAACCACCTTCTTATACCTTTACATTGGGTGGGGCACACTCAGTCTATAGCTTTCCGCCCCTGCCCCACCCCCATTCATGTCCTTCCAAAATACAAAATATATTCATTCCATCCCAACAGCCCCAAGTCAACTCAAGTCTAAAGTTCAAAATCTCATCTAAATCGGGTATGGGTGAGACTCAGGTACCATTCATCCTGAGGCAAATTGTTCTTTAGCTGTGAACCTGTGAAACCCAGAATGTTATGTGCTTTCAAGGTACAATGTTGGGAAGGCATAGGGTAGGCATTCCAATTCCAAACAGAAGAAATAGGAGAGAAGGAAGGAATGACAGGTCCTGAGCAAGTCCAAAACCCAAGGGGCAAATTCCCTTAGAATTTAAGGCTTCAGAATAATCCTCTTTGCTGGGTGCTCTGCCCATCAGACCCATTGGGGCAGAGGTCCTGCCTTTTGGACACTAGGACAATGCCCACTGGGGTGATGGGCCTGCCCTGCAGCTTTGCTGGACAAAGGTTGAGCCCCAAGACTTTAAGTGGCTCTCTGGTTGAGGTTCTGAGCCTGCTGGCAGGCCTTTCCTTTGAAATGTAAGTGGAAGCACTACCCCCTCGGCTCTGGCTCTGCAGGGCCCTCGGGAACTGCACCAGGGGGAGCTGAGGAGCAGGATGCTGGAGTGTGGGAGTGAAACCCACCATACGAGGTGTGCCTGCAGCCCCTCCTTTGAAACCGCTCTGACCCAGGGCTCTTGCACTTGGCCTGTGATTAGAGAGGCAGCCCTGACGATCTCTGAATTGCGTTCAGGGTCCTTCCCCTAACTCATTGGTCAGCAAACTGCGGCTCTGTTATCTAATGAGTTTGCCGACCACTGCCCCTAAGGCATTACCCTTACCCAGAAGTTTTGACTTCAGGTTAAAGACATTAATACATTATTAAAATGTTTTTTAAGTGTTTTTCCCTAAGGCAGTGGTCGGCAAACTCATTAGTCAACAGAGCCGCCGACCACTGCTCTAACTCATACCTGGCCTACAAAGAAGAGCAACCACAGAGGATGCAGGTACTCTTCACTAAGGATTTATCAGCTGAAACCGGTTTGGCTCAGTGGATGGAGTGTCGGTCTGCGGACTGAGGGGTCCCAGGTTTGATTCCGGTCAGGGGCATGTACCTTGGTTGCGGGCACATCCCCAGTAGGGTGTGTGCAAGAGGCAGCTGATCGATGTTTCTCTCTCATCGATGTTTCTGACTCTCTAACCCTCTCCCTTCCTCTCTGTAAAAAATCAATAAAACATATTTTTTTAAAAAAGGATTTATCAGTGTTTTGGTGAAGGCAGTACACACACACACACACACACACACACACACACACACACACACATATATATATACTGAGTGGCCAGATTATTATTATCTCTGAACACATAATAATCTGGCCACTCAGTGTGTGTGTGTGTGTGTGTGTGTGTGTGTGTGTGTGTGTATATATATATATATATATATATATATATATATATATATGGCCCGATGCATGAATTCGTGCATGGGTGGGGTCCGGCCAGGGGGAGGGGACATGGGCAGTTGGCCGGCCTGCCTGCTGCTTGAACTCCTGGTCAAGGGGACAATTTGCATATTAGCCTTTTATTATATAGGATATACACGGAGTGGCCAGATTATTATGCGTTCAGAGATTATAATAATCTGGCCACTCAGTGTGTGTGTGTGTGTGTGTGTGTGTGTGTGTGTATTGATTTCAGAGAGCAAGGGAGAGAGAGATAGAGCTAGAAACATCAATGATGATAGAGAATCATTGATCAGCTGCCTACTGCATGCCCCCTACTGGGGATTGAGCCCACAATCCAGGCATGTGCCCTGACTGGGAATCAAACCATGATCTCCTGGTTCACAGGTCAACACTCAACCACTGAGCACACCGGCTGGGTAAAGGGATTGCCTTTTGAGCCTTTTCATGGCACTTGATTGGGGCTGTGTGCAGGTCATACATGATAAATCCTGTCAATGTTACTATCACCCTAAGCCTTTGGCTTCCCTCCTCCATATCATGCCAGGAACCTCTAGCATCTCACCCTCATTAACTGCAGGTCACAGTTGAGCCCCAGTTTCAGCCAGCCAACTTGGTAAGCCCTTAGAGCCACCTTCAGCTGCATGTACTGACACATTAAATCCAGAATCTCTAGTAAGTGAACCCACATCAATGAATTCTGCCCAGTCTAGTGTTACATTCTGTCTTCCTTATCTAACATCCTTAGAATCTGCTTCTGTTCCCTGGGTTTCTGCCAATATATACCAGCAAGGTCTTACAATTCTTTTAAAAAATTATTCCAGCCCTGGCTGGTGTTTCTCAGTGGTTAGAGCGTTGGCTTGCACACCAATAGATCACGGGTTCAATTCCTTATCAAGGGCATATAGCTACGTTTCAGGTTCAATCCCCTGCCCCGGTAGGGGGTGCATGTGGGAGGCAATCAATGGGTGTGTCTCTCACATTGATTTTTTTCTCTCTCTCCCTCCCTCCCTTTCTCCCTTCCACTTTCTCTAAAAACCAATGGGAAAAATATCCTCAAGAGAGAGAGAGAGAGAGAGAGAGAGAGAGAGAGAGAGAGAGAGAGAGGTGAGAGTGGAACATCAATAGGCTGCCTCCTGCATGCCCCAATAAGGGATTGAACAAGCAACCCCTCGGTGCACAGGATGACAACCAACCAACTGAGCCACACTGGTCGGAGCTTACAATTCGTTTGGAATATAAGCTATTTCCTCCTTGGTTATTGTGTACATATGCATGCTGAGCTTTGACCTCAGTTGTGGCTCTATCAGCAATAGGGGGTGGTTGTGGTGGGTCTTGAGGAGAAGAGGCATCCCTTTTCAAGGCATCTGGGCCATGTGAGTTTATCACAGGGTTTTCATGGAGAAAAAGGCTAGTCTCAGATACTAAAGGGCTAGCTACTTAGTAAGGGAGGCTCAGAGAGACTTGGTAGTTCAAGATTGTCCGTTTCATCTGGGACCAAACAGTTGTCCCCATTCCAAGTGTTGGGATCCCATTCTTTACCAGTGAGTGTCAAGAATGTGACTCCAACTGTCATTGCAATTCAACAACCTACTCAATGAAATGTAGTGTTTGGTTTTCAGCAATATTAGCCCTGCAGCTACAACAAAGAACAGCCTCTCTTATGCACCACGAAAGCTCTCTGGTTCTTAGACTGTGACTGAACTGCTCAAATGCATTAAAAGATATCAATCCCACATCCCAGTCCTTATAGTCACAATTACTGCCATAACGGTCAAGTGCAGCAGCCATTTAAGGCATCTAAGGCCTGTGCTTCAGTTAGCACTTCATCACAATCAACAGTAAGTTGATTAATTGCGATGCCACTGCTCGCCATCGATTACTAGCCATCCATTTTCCATTGGCAAGCACTATGCTGAAGCCCGAAGGAGGTGGGAATGAACCAATCCCACAGCTGCATCTCTGCAGGTCTATTTCCTGGGGTCACTCCTGATAACAATTCTGTCCGTCTGTGCCCTGTCTGAAGGGAGGAATGGCACAGTAATTTGAACAGGAAACGTTAATACAAGGAATTACCTATAACAGGGGATTAGAATGATGAGGAATTGGCTAGTAAGATGTAAAGAGAACTCTAAGGAACATAGGAATAACAGAATTAAGATGTGGTCACTATCCCTAGGCTAAGATACAATGTCCCTGGAGCTGAGATGCAGATTTTGTTGGAGAGGCATGACTGTAGCTCACTGGATGACAGAGTATTATAGTGTGGTACTGATGCAACCTGTTGGAAATCTATCTTCTGGAACTTGCCAGATATCTGCCTGCTGCGGGGGGGCCGGGGGAGCTGTTCACAGAGAGCCGCTGGCTTCCATGCTCTGCAGGAGCCAGGCCCTGGGGAAGCTGCAAGTGCTGCAGTATCCAGAGGCCCTGTGCTTGCTGCCAAGCTGCCTAGGGGTGAGTGCTGGTGCGAGGGGAGAGCTGCTGGTCACTGGCGGCTGCTGGCTGCCATGTCCTGCAGGAACCCAGGAATGGAAGAGTCTGATGCCAGAAAAAGTCATGCAGAAGGAGACTGCCAAGCCAATACACAGGAATCAGGAAGGAAACCTCTTTTCCTCTTGCAATATCTCTTCAGCACTCTCCTGAGAAAGCTTCAGTGCCAGCTGGCAAAGGAAAAATACCTCAAATATGTTCCATGATCACAGAACAGGCAGGAAGGATGAACTTTAAGTTGAGAGGCAATAAATTGATAACCAGCACACCAAAGGTCAAAAGGGAAATCAGAAGGAAAATTTAGAAGTATTTTGAATGGAATTCAAATGCAAACAAATGTATCAAAATGTATGGAATGCAGCAAAAGCAGTGCTTCCAAAGACATTTATAACATCAAATGCTTATATTAGGATCCTAGTTACTCTCTTTCTGCTGCCATCTTGGTTCTGCATTGCCCGCACAGAATGCTGGGTGAAGCCACAGAAACTGTCTCTGTCACAGAATGAGTTGCCACAGCCCCAGGCTGAGACAGGATCTGAAACAGAACCTGACAGTGATGGATCAGTACCAGAGCTCAAAGAACAAGATTCCACCCCGGCAACCATACAAGCTCAGCTAGCAGCAGCAGCTGAAATCGATGAAGAACCAGCCGGTAAACCAAAACAGAACCGAAGTGAAAAGAAGGCACAGAAGGCTATGTCCAAACTGAGTCTTTGATAGGTTATAGGGGTTACTAGGGTCACTCTGACATCTAAGAATGTCCTCTTTGTCATCACAAAGCCAAATATCTACAAGACTCCAGCTTCAGCTACCTATAGAGGTTTGGGGGAAGCCAAGATTGAGGATTTATCCCAGCAAGCACAGCTAGCAGCTTCTGAGAAATTCAAAGTTCAAGGTGAAGTTGTCTCAAACATTTAAGAAAGGACACACACTCCAACTGTACAAGAGGAGAGTGAAGAAGAGGCTGATGAAACAGGCGTAGCCCTGGCTGGTTTGGCTCAGTGGACAGAGCGTCAGCCTGCAGACTGGGGGGTCCTGGGTTTGATTCTGGTCAGGGGCACATGCCCAGGTTTCGGGCTTGATCCCCAGTGTGGGGTGTGCAGGAGGCAGCCATTCAATGATTCTCTCTTATCATTGATGTTTCCGTCTCTCTCTTCCTCTCCCTTCCTCTTTGAAATCAATAAAAAAAAGAAAAGAAAAGAAACAGGCATGGAAGTTAAGAACACAGAACAAAGGCAGTCTCAGCCCTGAAGAGCAACAGGAATGATATTATACATGCTATTATGGAATTAACAATGTAACCATTCAAAAAAGAGGAGTTGTTGTTTTTTTTTTTTTTTTTTGTATTTCAAAAGAGTAACTGCAGCTTGGCTTGAAATTTGGACTGTTTCTATGATTAATAAAGCTATGGCTTCCGAAAAGAAGAATTATCTCAGATCAATGACCTCATATTCCACCTTAAGAAACTATGATAAAAAGTGGAAATTAAACCCAAAGTAAGCAGAAGAAAGGAAATAATAAAGATAAGAATAGAAATCACCAAAATACAAAGGAAAAACTATAGAGGAAATTTAAAAAAAAACTGATAGTGGGCTCTTTGGGAAGATCCATAAAGTTAATGAAACGCTAGCCAAATTGATAACAGAAAAAAGAGAGATGACCCAAATGACTGATATCAAGAATGAGATATAGGACAACACTACAGATCCTGCAGAAATTAATATAATAATAAGGGGATGATATAAAGAGCTTTATGGCAATAAATTTGACAATTTAGGTAAAATAGACACATTCCTTAAAACATACAAGCTACCAAGTTCACTCCAGAAAAAAACACACACCACCAACCTGAATAGTCATATGTCTTTAAAGAAATTTATTTCATAGTTAAAAACTTTCCCACAAAGAAAACCTTATGTCCAGATGGCTTTACTGGTGAATTTGATCAAACAGTTGTGGAAGAAATAATAGCAACTGTATGCAAACTCTTCCAAGAGAAAGAGAGGAATTATTAACCTTTTGCACTCGGATGTTGAGTGTGACTCGACACAGCATTAGAATAAAGGAATCGAGAAAAAAGCAAGCGAGTGCATAACAGACTACAAACTTAATATCCTAAGTCAATATTCATTTATTATAGCAGTTTCTATAGGTCAAAAGTTCAGCACAAAATGACTGGGTTCTCTGCTCAGGTTATAACAAGGCTGAAATCTAGGTGTTGTCTAGAGGCTCTGGGGAAAATATGCTTCTAAGTTCATTCTTGTTATTGGCAAAATTCAGTTCCTTGCCATTGGAGGAGGAGTTCCCACTTACTTGCTGGCTATCAGCTGGGGCTGATCTCATCTCCTAGAAGCCAACCACATTCTTTGCCACGTGGCCTCCCTCTGTCTACAAGCCAACAACAGTGTGTCACACATTTCCTATCCTTCTGATTTTGGACCTTAATTACATCTGCAAAATCCCTTTACAGCAGCAAGTCGATTCATGTTTCATTAAATAACTACAAGAAGGTATGTGAACACCAGGAGCTTCGAACCTTGGGAGCCATCTCGGAATTCTGCCTGACAAGGAGGGAACACATCCCATTATATTCTATGCATTCAGCATTATCCAGATCCTGATATCAAAACCAGACAAAGAAATCCCAACAAGTTACTTTGTGGCTACCGGCAAACTGATTGTGAAATGTATAAAGGAGAGGCAGAAGATCCAGAATAGCCAACACAGTGTTGAAGGAGAAGAACAGAGTTGGAGGACTGATGCTACCCAACTTCAAGACTTACTATAAAGCTACAGTAATTACGACAGTGTGGTGTTGGCAAAAGAATAGTCAACTAGATTAATGGAACAAAAAAGAGAGAGCCCCAAAGTAGACCCATATAAATATATTCAACTTATTTTGACAAAGGTGCAAAAGTAATAAAATGGAACAAAGTCTTTTTGGCAGGTGCTGACACCTATCAGGTGTCTATAATCAAAACAACAAAAGAAAATTGTTGCAAGGATGTGGAGAAATTAGAACTCTTGCACCCTGCTGATGGGAATGCAAACTAGTGCTACCACTATTAAAAACCATAAGGAGGTTCCTAAAAAAAATTTAAACTGGAACTGTCTCTTGACCTAGTGATCCCACTTCTGGGTATATAGCCTAAGAATCCCAAAACACCAAATAGAAAGAATATATGCACCCCTATGTTCATAGCAGCACAATGTACCTTAGCCAAGATCTGGAAACAGCCCAAGTGTCCATCAGCAGATGAGTGGATGGTACATCTATGTACCATGGTACATAGCAGCTGTGGTACATCTATACCATGGAATACCATGCAGCTATAAAAAAGAAGGAGCTCTTACCCTTTGCGACAGCAAGGAGGGACCTGGAGAGTATTATGCTAAGCGAAATAAGCCAGTCAAAGACAACTATCACATGATCTCGATCAACCAAAGGACTTGTATGCATGCATATAAGCATATCCAATAGACACAGACACTAGGGGGGTGGTGAGGGCACGAGCGGGGGGGTGAGGGGGCAATGGGGAGATAAGGACATGTATGTAATACCTTAATCAATAAAGAAAAATAAAGATTTTCAACTTTCACTTAGTAAAAAAAAAATCACATGATCTCACTTATAGGTGGAATCTAATGAACAAAATAAACTGATGAACAAAATAGAACCAGAGGCATGGATGCATGGAATAGACTGACAGCTGTAAAGTGGAGAGGGTTTGGGGGGCTGAATGAAAGAAGGTAAAGACATTAGTACATTATTAAAATGTTTTTTAAGTGTTTTTCCCTAAGGCAGTGGTTGGCAAACTCATTAGTCAACAGAGCGGCAAACACACAAACACACAAACACACACACACACACACACACACACACACATATTTGTAACACAAACAGTGTGGTGATAGCCAGAGTGGAAGGGAGGTGGGGGCTGGGTGAAGGTGGGCAAAAAGGGGAAATGGGGACAGAGTAGACTCGGCTTTGGGCGATGGGCACATGATGCAGTGTGTAGATGTTTTGTCTAGTTGTACACTTGAAACCTGTATGGTTTTGTGAACCAACGTTACCCCAATAAATTCACTAAAAAATTAACTCAGAATGGATTACAGGCCCAAATGTAAAATGAAAAACTATAAAACTTAAAAGATACCAAAGGAGAAAATCTAGGTGACCTTGTGTTTGGCGATGACTCTTTTAGTATATACTTTTAAAATATGCTTTTAAAAATTGACTTTAGAGAGAGAGGAAGGGATCAATGAGAGACATCACATTGATTGGCTGCCTCCTGCACGCCCCCTACTGGTGTCAAGTCCACAACCCAGGCATGTGCCCTGACCAGGAACGAAACCAGCGACCTTTCGGTGTATGGGATGACACTCAATCCACTGAGCCACACCAGCTGGCTGGCAATGACTTTTTATATGCAACACCAAAGCATATACAAAGAATTGATGAACTGGACTTCATTAAAATAAAAAAAATTCTGGTCTGTGAAAGACACTGTTAGGCGAATGAAAAGACCAGTCATACACTGGGAGAAAATATTTGCAAAAGACATATCTGAAAAGGACTGATATCCAAAATATACTAATAATACTTAAAACTTAATAGCAGAAAAAAAAAACCCAATTAAAAAAACGAGCCAAAAATCTTAGGCACCTCACCAAAGAAGATAAACAGATGGCAAATAAGCATATGAAAGGATGATCCACATCCTGTGTCCTAGTGAATTGCAAATGAAAATAAGATACCTTACACAGCCATCAGAACAGCCACAATCTAGAACACTGATACTGCTCTCTAAGATGTGTGACAAAGGAAGTCTCATCCATTGCTGGTGGGAATGCAAAATGGTGCAACCACTTTGGAAGACTGGTAGCTTCTTAGAAAATGACACACTCTTAACATACCATCCAGCAATTGTGCTCCTTGGTATTTACCCAAAGAAATTTGAAAACTATGCCCACACAAAAATCTGCTCATGGATGTTTGTAGCAGCTTTATTCATAATTGTACAAACTTGGAAGCAACCAAGATGTCCTTCAGTGGCGAATGGATAAATAAACTGTAGTACATCCAATCTAATATCAATCAGTGCTTAATAGAAATGAGCCATCAAGCCCTGAAAATACATGGAGGAACTTGAAATGCATAGTACTAAGTAAAAGAAGCTGACCTGGAAAGGTTATATATTGTATTGTCCCAACTCTATGACATTCTCAAAAAGGCAAAACGATGGAGACAGTAAAAGGATCAGTGGTTTCAAGGGGTTAGAGGGAGGGGAATATAGGCAGAGCACAGAGGATTTTTAGGGCAGTGAAACCATACTGTGTAATACTGTAGTAGATGCATGTCATTATACATTTGTCCAAAGCTATAGAATTTACTACTCATAGAGTGAACGCTAATGTAAATTATGGACGTGGGTGATCATAATGTCTCAATGTAGGTTCATCAACTGTAACAAATGTACCACTCTGGTACAGGATGTTGAAGATGGAGGAGGCTATGCATGTGGAGGCAGGAGGCATAAGGGAAATTGCTGTACCTTCTGCTCAATTTTGTTATGAACCTAAAACTGCCTTAACAAAAAAGTCTATTTTAAAAACTGACAAAGATATTACAAGAAAACTACAGATCAACTATCCCTCATAAACATATACTAGTGACCTGGTGCACAGATTCATGCACATTGAAAGGAAATAAATTAGAAGGTGGTCGGTGGGGAGGGACTGGGTGAGATGGATCAGACACACCCTGGAGCCAACCTCCCGTGGTCCCTCCCTGGCGTCTGCGGAGTGAGTGGGGTTCCTCCAGCAGGTGGGGTCCCTTGGCCTAGCCTGCGGGGAATGGGCCAAAACCGGCTCTCCGACATCCCCCAAGGGGTTCTGGAGTGTGAGAGGGCACTCTACAAAGTTGCTGTTGTACAGGGTGTGGAACGCAAATGCAAGTGTGCAGTAAACCAGATTCGGGGCGACAGTGCCCCAGCAACAACACATGGCCGAAGGTGGAATCACACGGCCCTGTGAGGAATCAGGCTCCCTCCTCTCTGGTTTCAGGGTGCATCACCCGAGAACCAGAGAACCACTGCTGCCAAGTCATTGCATCTTGGCAGCTCCTGCATTGAGTGTCTGCCCCCTAGTGGTCAGTGCGTGTCATAGCGACCAGTTGGACTGTGGGACACTTAGCATATTAGCCTTTTATATATATACTAGAGGGGGGGGGAGGGGTGTCCCTCAGCCCAGCCTGCACCCTCTCCAATATGGGACCCCTTGAGGGCTGTCGGACATCCCTCTCACAATCCAGGACTGCTGGCTCCCAACTGCCCTCCCCTGCAGACTTGGTCCCCCCAATTGCCCTCCCCTGCTGGCCTGATCCCCCCCAACTGCCCTCCCCTGCAGGCTTGGTCCCCTCCATCTGCCCACCCCTGTAGGCCTGGTCCCCCCTCAACTGCCCTCCCCTGCTGGCCTGGTTCCCCCCCAACTGCCCTCCCCTGCAGGCCTGGTTCCCCCCAACTGCCCTCCCCTGCTGGCCTGGTCTCCCCCAACTGTCCTCCTCTGCTGGCCCGGTCACCCCTAACTGCCCTCCCTGCTGGCCTGATTGCCCACAACTGCTCTCCCCTGCAGGCCTGGTCACCCCCAACTGTACTCCACTGCAGGCCTGGTCTCCCTCCCACTACCCTCCACTGCAGGCCTGGTCCTCACCCAACTGCCCTCCCCTGCAGGCCTGGTCCCCCCAACTGCCCTCTCCTACAGGCCTGGTCCCCCCATCTGCCCACCCCTATAGGCCTGGTCCCCCCCCAACTGCCCTCCCCTGCTGGCCTGGTTCCCCCCCAACTGCCCTCCCCTGCAGGCCTGGTCCCCCTCCAACTGCCCTCCACTGCAGGCCTGCCCCCCCCAACTGCCCTCCCTTGCTGGCCTGGTCCCCCCCAACTGCCCTCCCTTGCTAGCCTGGTCACCCCCAACTGCCCTTCTCTGCTGGCCTGGTCACCCCTAACTTCTCACAACTGCCCTCCCCTGCAGGCCATCTTGTGTCCACATGGGGGCAGCCATCTTTGACCACTGGGGGCAGCCATCTTGTGTCTTGGAGTGATGGTCAATTTGCATATTACTCTTTTATTAGATAGGACTAGAGGCCCGGTGCACAACATTTGTGCACTGGACGGGGAGGGGTTCCTCAGCCTGGCCTGCACCCTCTTGAAGTCCAGGACCCCTCAGGGGATGTCCGCCTGCTGGCTTAGGCCCGCTCCCCATCTGCTCGCTCCTTACCGCCTGCCTGCTTGCTTCTTACTGCTTGTCTGATCACTCCTTACTGCCTGCCTGCTCCCTCCTTACCGCTTGGCTTGCCACTCCTTAGCACTGCTGCAGAGGTGGGAGAGGCTTCTGCCACCACTGTGCTCACCAGCCGTGAGCCCGGCTTCTGGCTAAGCGGCGCTCCCACTGTGGGAGCGCACTGACCACCAGGGGGCGGCTCCTGTGTTGAGCGTCTGGTCATTCTGGTTGTTCCAGCCATTCCACCGTAATGGTCACTGGGCTTTTATATATAGATAGATAGATGAGGGTTTTTAAAAAATATATTTTATTGATTTTTTTACAGAGAGGAAGAGAGAGGGATATAGAGTTTAGAAACATCGATCAGCTGCCTCCTGCACACCCCCTACTGGGGATGTGTCTGCAACCAAAATACACGCCCTTGACTGGAATCAAACCTGGGACCCTTCAGTCCGCAGGCCGACACTCTATCCACTGAGCCAAACCGGTCAGGGCTATGAGTTTTTAACAAAATTTGAGCAAATCAAATCCAAGACAATATATAAAAAGGGTAATACATTATGACCAAATAGGGTTTAATCCCAGAAATATGTGGTTGGTTTAACATTTGAAAACCAATCATTGTAATTCACCATCTTATCAAACTAAGAAAGTAAAACCATATGATCATCTAAATTGATGCCAGTAAAGCATTTGAAAAAATCCAACATCCATTTCTGATTAAAGAAAAGGAAACAAAAAATAATCTCTTAGAAAATTAAAAAATTTGGGGCTTCCTCAACCTGATAAAGTGAACCTACATAAAACTATAGTTTATTTCATTCTTAAAGGTAAAGTCGTGTTTTCACCCTAAGATCAGGAAAAAGTCAAGGATATTTACTCCCACCATTTCTGTTTAACATTTTACTGGAGGTTCAGCCAGGGCAATAGAGCAAGAAAAAGAAATAAAAGGCAGACTGACTGGAAAAGAAGAAGTAAAACTGTCTTTACTTGCACAAAATATGCTTGTCTATGTAGAAAATCCTATGGAATCTATAAAAATCTAAAATATCCTGAGGTTAGCTAGATTGCAGGATTTATGTTTAATTAAAAAAATCAATTGTATTTATTTTTTTCAATTGCAGTTTACATTCAATATTATTCTGTATTAATTTCAGATGCAAAGTGGTTAGACAATCAGGTACTTTACAGAGTGGCACCCCTGATATTTCAATTATCCACCTAGCACCATACATAGTTATTATAATACTAGAGGCCTGGTGCACGAAATTCGTGCATGAGGGGGGGTTGTCCCTCAGCCCAGCCTGCACCCTCTCCAATCTGGGACCCCTTGAGGGATGTCCAGCTGCCCATTTAGGGCCAATCCTGGTGGGATCGGGCCTAAACGGGCAGCCGGATATTCCTCTCACAATCCAGGACTGCTGGCTCCCAACTGCTCACCTGCCTGCCTTCCTGATTGCCCCTAACTGCTTCTGCCTGTCAGCCTGATCACCCCCTAACTACTCCCCTGCCAGCCTGATTGATGCCTAACTGCTCCCCTGCCAGCCTGTTTGCCCTTAACTGCCCTCCCCTGCAGGCCTGGTCACCCCTAACTGCTCTCCCCTGCAGGCCTGGGTCCCTCCCAACTGCCCTTCCCTGCGTGGTCACCCCAACTTCCCTTCTCTGCAGGCTTAGTTACGCCTACCTTCCCTCCCCTGCAGGCTTGATCGCCCCCAACTGCCCTCCCTTGCAGACCTGGTTCCTCCCACTGCCCTCCTCTGCTGGCCATCTGCTCTCTGCATCTATGAGTCTGCTTCTATGTTGTTCTTTTAAAAAATTTTTTTATATGTTTGATTTCAGAGAAGAAAGGAGAGGGAGAGAGAGATAGAAATATCAAGGATGAGAGAATCATTGATCTGCTGCTTCCTGTACGCCCCCTGCTGGGGATTGAGCCTGCAACCCAGGCATGTGCCCTTGATCAGAATCGAACCCGGGACCCTTCAGTCTGCAGGCCGATGCTTTATCCACTGAGCCAAACCGGCGAGGGCTATTTTGTTCTTTAGATACCACATATAAGTGAAACATACGGTATTTGTATTTGTCTGACTTATTTCACTGAGCATAATACCCTCTAGGTCCATCCATGCTGTCTGTTGCAAAAGGTAATGTTTCATTATTTTTTATGGCAGAGTAGTATTCCATTGTGTACATGGACCACAGCTTTTCTATCCACTCATCTATTTTTTAAAAATATTTTTTTATTGGTTTCAGAGAGGAAGGGAGAGAGAGAGCTAGAGAGAGCTAGAAACATCATTGATGAGAGAGAATCATGGATCGGCTGCCTCCTGCACGCCCCACACTGGGAATTGAGCCCACAACCTGGGCATGTGCCCTGACCAGGAATCAAACCACGACCTCCTGGTTCATAGGTTGACACTCAACCACTGAGCCACGCCGGCTGGGCTATCCACTCATCTGCTGATGGGCACTTGGGTTGCTTCCATATCTTGGCTATTGTAAACAGTGCTGCAATGAACATGCATATGTTCTTTTCAACTAGTGTTTCAGATTTCTTTGGATATATTTCCAGAAGTGAAATCGCTTGGTCATAAGTCAATTCCATTTTGAATTTTTGAGGAACCTCACACCGCTTTTCACAGTGGCTGCACTAATCTACATTCCCACCAACAGTGCATGAGGGTTCCCTTTTCTCCGCATCCTTGCCAATATTTGTTTGCTGATTTATTAATGACAGACATGCTGACTGGTATGAGGTGATAGCTCATTGTGGTTATAATTAAAAATATTTTTATTCATTTCAGAGGGAAGGGAGAGGGATAGAGGTACAGAAACATCAATGATGAGAGAGAATCATTGATCGGCTGCCTCCTACATGCCCCCCCACTGAGAATCGAGCCCGCAATACAGGCATGTGCCCTTGATTAGAATCGAACCTGGGGCCCTTCAGTCTGCAGGCTGACGCTCTATCCACTGAGGCAAACCAGCTAGGGAGCTCATTGTGGTTTTAATTTGCATTTCTCTGATGATTTCCTATGTCTATTGGTCATTGGTATGTCTTCTTTGGAGAAGTGTCTATTCAGGTCTTCTGCCCACTTTTTAATTGGGTTATTTTCTTGTGTTGAGTTGTATATGTTCTTCATAAATTTTGGATATTAATTCCATATCAGATGTCTTATTGGCGAATATTTTCTTCCATTCAGTAGGTTGTCTTTTCATTTTATTGATCGTTTTCCTTGCTGTGCAAAACCTTTTTAGTTTTATATAGTCCCATTTGGTTATTTTTTTCTTTTGTTTCCCTTCCTCAGAAGATATGTCAGAAAAAAATATTGCTACAAGAACTTTCTGAGATTTTACTGCCTATGTTTTCTTGTTTATGATTTCAGGTCAGGTCTTACATTTAAGTTTTTAACCCATTGAGTTTATTCTTGTATATGGTATAAGAAGTTGGCCTACTTTCATTTTCTGCATGTATCTGCCAATTTTCCCAACATAATTTATCAAATAGACTGTCTTTACCCCATTGTATGTGCTTGCTTCGTTTGTGAAATATTAATTGATCATACAAGCATGGGTTTATTTCTGGGCCCTCTATTCTATCCCATTGGTCTATGTGTCTGTTTTTATGCCAGTACCATGCTGTTTTGATTACTATAGCCTTGTAGTATAGTTTACCAGGTGTGTGATACCTCCAGCTTTGTTCTTCTTTTTCAAGAGTATTTCTATATATTATCAATTCATAGCCAGAAGTTGAAATGAAATTAAAAACATACCATAAAAATTTGAACTACCTAGGGAAAACATTTAGCAAAAGACTTTGTTGTGTATAGCCTGACCGTTTCTTTTTAAGCTTTGATTGCTGAGGCATCCATTTCAAAGAGGCATCCATTTCAAAGAGGCATCCATTTGAAGGCAGCTGTCTCCAATAAACACAGTGCCAGCCTCCGGACTAAAGAGCCAGGTGCCTCATCATTTTAAGTTCCCACTCTTATGTTTTAAATTCACCAATAAAGAGTGAGCCTGCAAAACCCCAGGCCTCCACCTTCAACCCCATAAAAGTAAAACCCCAGAACTGTGCTCTCGCTCTTGCTCTCTCATCTCTGTGTGGCCCCAGATGTGCTGTGTCATTTCCAGTTCTTGTAAGTAATAAACTTGTATCTTTTTAAAGTTTTCTCATGGTTATTGCTGAAGGGCATCTTGTAATCATAATAAGAACCATAAGGGCTGGTCCAGCCACATTGGTTATTGATAGGCTGAGACCAGAACACGAGAGACCTCTTTTATTGATTTTTTTTGAGAGAGAGGAAGGGTTGCTGGACAGACCTGGCCTGGGCTTCATGTCGTGATCTGCCATTGGCTGGAGGCTGGGGAAGCCCCGCCTCCTACTCTCCCAGCCCAAGGAGCAATTTGGCTCACTGAGGGGGATGGAACTCCTGGGACCTGGGCCTTTCACTACTAAAACTGAGGAGGTCCCGGGCAAACCAGGACAAGTTGGGTGTCATGGAGGACTGGACGGGATGCCTCTAGTTCCTACAGATTGCATCTAGGAGGGGAAAGAGGCAAAGCGTGCCCTCTAAAACTAGGCTATTTATTTTGAATTGCAGAAATACATGCTTACGGTGAAAAACAGACAACAAAACCCTCACCACCACCACCATCACCATTATCATCATCGAAACAAAACCCTCAAGCTTCAAGGGTTCGACTCTGGCTCCCCTCAGGCCTCCAGGTCCCTATCCCTTTAACAGTGCTTTGTATGGCCCGCGCATATATAAGCCTATTAAGCACTATTTTTGAAGTCCTGGTCGGTAACCGTGTCCTACCTGGAAGACAGCAGCAGCCACCTCCTCAGGCTCTCGGGCCTCCACGCTGGCCCCTCCCACCTACTCTCTGAGCAGCTGTAGATGTTTCAGATCACGGCCGGTAAGCTTTGGTGGTTTCCCATCTTAGAGTAAAAACCCTGGGATCTGGCCCCTGTTCTCTGACCTCAATTTCTATGTACTCATCACTCACTCCCGTGTCCCGGGAAGGGGGGGGGGGGTAAGTTCTTGATTAAAAATTTGGTCTATATGGAGCAACAAAAATTTTCATAGAACGCAAAAATAGTATTGTAATATATATTTTTTAAATTTCAACATAAGTACAATTTACAAATATAACTAAAAAATTATGTATAGTATTATTTTATTCTTTAGCATATTTCTCATTTGAGTGAATTTTTTTTAGTAGATTGCTGTCGTTGTTTAAAAGGTCATGAATTTGCCGTAATGTAAGTCTTAAGTGTCACTTTCAAGGCCGGCGCTAGACTTTTTGCCGCCACTATAAAATATAAATAATACAAATAATGTCTGCTAAATTCAAGAAAATTTATGTATTTATGAAATAAATAAATAAATTACTTACCTAAATTACCTGAATAGCTGATTTGTAATGACATCACTTGTTTAACTAGCTTACTAGCACGCAGTACGATGTGTATCGTCTGAGAGACAGTTACAAAATGTTTTCGTCGTTGCCAATCCAAAAAAACGCTATTGTTTATTAAGTCCAAACAATGGTGGTCGAATTCTAACAACTGATCAACAATGCGAACCTTGATAAGCAGTTCTCGATAATCAGTTCTCAACAATTATTTGTTATTATTAAAGTTTAACATGAGAAAATTAACAAAAATAATATAAAACTCATATCCTGGCTAAATAGCCACATGGCCGCTGAAAACCGTATATTCCCTTCCCGTTCTCCCGCCGTTCCCTAGCTTGTCGTGCATTCTTTCCAAAAATTGGGACTTTTTTAAAACGCCACGGGACGCGGGACAAATTGCTAAAAATCGGGACTGTCCCGCCAAAAGCGGGACGTCTGGTCACCTTATTCTAGGTGTCATGTGTTGGGACCCTTTACACTGGCTGTTCCCTCTGCCTGGAACACTCTTCCTTGAGATCCCCCAGTGGCTTATACCCTCACTTCTTCCAAGCAGGTCTTCATCGTCAACTGTCACCTCCTCAGAGAGGCCTTCCTCGACCACCCCAGCTATAATAGGCTCCCTCCTCAACTCTCTGTCCTTTTACTTCGCTTTATTTTTCTTCAGAGAAGAAAATAAGTCATTTACTCTCTGATGTATTGATTCTCTGCCTTCCCCATTAGAATGTCAGCTTCATGATGGTAGGAATTTATGCCTGGCACATAGTAAGTGCTCAACAAATGTTTGTTGAATGACTGAGTGAACAAAGCAGAAGGACAGAAGCTATAAAAAGGAGCGGTGTTGCCCTGCCTGGTGTTGCTAAGTGGCTAGAGTGCCAGCCCACACACCAAAGGGTCTCAGGTTCGATTCCTGGTCAAGGGCACATACCTGGGTTGCAGGTTCTCTCTTTTCTCTCTCTCTCTCCCCCTCCCTCCTTCTCTCCCTTCCACTCTCTCTAAAAAATCAATGGAGCCCTAGCTGGTTTGGCTCAGTGGATAGAGCGTCGGCCTGCGGACTGAAGGGTCCCGGGTTTGATTCCAGTCAAGGGCACATGCCTGGGTTGTGGGCTCAATCCCCAGCGTGGGGCGTGCAGGAGGCAGCCCATCAATGATTTTCCCTCATCATTGATGTTTCTCTCTCTCTCCCTTCTCTCTAAAATCAATAAAAATATATATTCAAAAATAAAATAAAAATAAAAATCAATGGAAAAAATATTCTCAGATGAAGATTAACAACAACAACAAAAATGTGCTGGTGCCCTGATCTGTGTGGCTCTCAAAAAAAAAAAAAAATCAATAAAAGAGGAAGGTCAAGACATGCCCACCTCAAACCGTTCACATTAGTGTGCGCATGCACACACACGCCATGTTGTGTCTGCAAGCCAACAAGTTTGGGCTGCCCGACTCCGTCTCAATTCGTGAATATTAGAAAGCGTTATCAGAAGTAGAGGATGCATACCATTTAGCACCTTACTATGTATGTTTCAAGGTTCTTCCTGGTGTCTGCCCATGCTGGCAACAGCCAGGATCATGAACCTGCTCTGAGCTCAGCATGGGGAACTGCCAGTGGATCTGGGCTTGTGCTACATGATTTGGGGGCAGTTTAACCTTTTGCACTCGGATGTCGAGTGTGACTCGACACGGTTAGCATTAGAATAAAGGAATCGAGAAAAAAGCAAGCGAGTGCAAAGGGTTAAGGAAGTGCGGTTTTGCTCTAGATTGAATACTATCCAGAAGTAGGGGTAATTTTATGATTATGTTTGTGCATCTTCTTTTTTAAAAAAAAATATATTTTATTGATTTTTTACAGAGAGGAACAGAGAGGGATAGAGAGTTAGAAACATCGGTGAGAGAGAAACATCGATCAGCTGCCTCTTGCACACCCCCCACTGGGGATGTGCCCGCAACCAAGGTACATGCCCTTGACCGGAATCGAACCTGGGACCCTTGAGTCCGCAGGCCGACGCTCTATCCACTGAGCCAAACCGGTTTCAGCTGTGCATCTTCTCTATAGAGAGGGCAGGCTAGAGAGATGCTGAAGCAAAAAACAGCAGTCCCTTATATTAATCAGGATAGGGAATGTTTGGTTCATTTTTGTGGTTTGGACAATGCTTACGTTCTGTGTTCAGACATTATTATGGAGTTGTTTTAATTTTCTTCATCTGTCACAGAATGACCTTGTCTGAAATATTTGTGTTGAACAGAACACCAAGGTCTAACTGTGCATGCCAGGCCGGCTCCCAGAAGTCAGGGGCTGCTTTGCTCTTGTCGGTAGACACTACAAAATTACATGAGAAAAGTGGTGCCAATTTCTCACATTCTCTCCCACCTGGGTTAACACATGCATGTATATATTTCAGTTTCGTAAGTGGTTTTCATTGAGATTTAACAAAATGGATCTTCGATTATTACATAGGTAATAGTCATTATCACAGAGGTTAAGAATTTTATATGCTTATTGCTCATTTATATTTCTTCTTTTGTGAATTGCCTTTATATTTTTCTATTGGGGAATAGGTCTCTTAGTGATCTGTAAGATATACATACATATATATATATGTGTGTGTATATATATATATATATATATATATATATATATATATATGGATTACCGTACCTGTTAGAGATGTATCTTTTCCTAGATTGTCATTTTTTAAAATCCTCACCTGAGGATGTATTTTTAAAATTGATTTTAGAGAGTGAGGAAGGGAAGGGAGAGAAACATTGATGTGAAAAATATTGATCAGTTGCTTCCTGCACACCCCCTACTGGGGATCGAGCTTGAAACCTGCCATGTGTCCTGACCGGAATCCAACTGTGACCTTTTGGTTTCTAGGTCAATGCTCAACCACTGAGCAACACCAGCCGGGCTGTCATCGCTTTTAAATTCTGTTGATGGTGTTGCCAACATTTTAGTAGTCAAATATATGTCTTTTCCATTATGCTGTCTTTTGTAGTTTAAAAATATCTTTTATTGACTTCAGAGAGGGAGAGGTGGAGAGACAGAAACATCAATGAGACAGAATCACCAATCAACTGCCTCCTGCAGGCCCCACTGGGGATCGAGCCCACAACCTGGGCATGTGCCCTGACCGGGAATTAAACCGTGACCTTCTGGTTCATGGGTCGATGCTCAACCACTGAGCCACACCATTAAGTGTCTTTGTGTACCAATTTCCTCTTACACTTTCCTATCATCTGCCTCTTTCCCGTCAGTGAATTTCTGGAAAGCAGAGACTTCTCAGTGTTTTCAGTACACGGTAAGTGCTCAATAAAATTCTTTATGATGGGTAATAATTGTTTCCCAGCCAAGACAGATATGCATCCTAAATATAGAGCCATAAATCACAGTTTATCTCGTTTGTTTGCATCTGTGGCTCAGCATAATTATTAATAGCATCATTTATTATTCTTAAATCTCTCCAACTTTGGATGATAAATTATATGGTCACCCTAATTATAAGAGACGGAGACTAATTTAATAAGGAGATAACCTGTGGTAATCAATGCATAGATCAGTGGAAGAAATTATTAGGGGACAAAAAGAGACATTTAATCTTATCATGCAAGCAGTTATTAACCTTCATGTAGAATTAGGCCTGCCTGTCATTGACTTCCTGCTACCTACCCCCAAATGCATTGTGAAATTTAACAAGTTGTTTATAAAACTTATTATGAACCATTTCAGACATATAAAAGTTAAAGTATTATACAGTATCCTACCTAATAATAGACAAATATGCAAATTGACCGTACCTTCGCTATGCCCACGATTGGCCAGGAGGCGCAGGGGGGGCGGGACTCGGGGTGGCGGGGGGGGGGCGATTGGGCCGGCAGGACACTAAGCTCGCGTCGCCAGCGGTGGCTCGAGCTCAGCGTCTGCGCCATGGCTGTGCTGCGGCACAGAAGGGGCCTCTGGGGCAGCGAGCTCATGTCCCACCGCGAACCATCAAAAGCAGGGGAGCTGGGTGCTGGTGCAGCGGAGGCTTCTGAAAGGCCTGGTGCACCAGCGGACAGGCACCCAGTTCCCCCGTGATCGAAAGCGAAAGCATGTAGGGGACCCTACACGTGCATGATTCAATCATGCACTGGGCCTCTAGTAGTATTATAAGGAAGAGCCATATACCCAGTACAGCTTAATAAAACATCACCAATGTAGTTGAAGCCCTCTTCCCAGCAGTGTCCCCTTATGGCCCCCCTAGCTCATCCTGAACATCATGCACTAGTTACACTCATGCATGAGTTTTTATACCTTTCATACATATGGATGTGGTTTTTATGTTCTTGGTACACAAATATATAGTATTGTTTGTAACTTTATTAAAATTTTTTACTGATCAGAAATAGAAACATCAGTGTTATTGACTGCCTCCTGCACGCCCCCTACTGGGGAATTGAACTGTGACATCCTGGCTCATAGGTTGATGCTCAACCAGAGCACACCAGCTGGGGTGTTGGTAAATTTGAAATATGCCTCATACTTTTTGCGTACCATTGGGATTATGCATGTTGATACATGCAATACATTTTAATGTTGTTTAGGATCCCACTGTATGATTTTATTACAATTTATTTATACTTGTTGGACAATAAATGTCCACAAGTATTTTGTTCATTATAACCAAGCCTCTTGCTGGACTGTTTTAAGTTCTAACAACTTCTCTTGGTTTAGCATAGTCAAGTTATACTTGTTTCCTGCTTTACTTCATGGTTAGAACTAGCAGAACAGTGCTAATGCTGATAACTGGCAACCTATGCTTCTGGTGTGATGTTGGCTCTTGGTCTGAGATTACCTTATTTTTTATTTTTATAAAATATATTTTATTGATTTTTTACAGAGAGGGAGAGTTAGAAATATCAATGAGAGAGAAACATCGATCAGTTACCTCCTGCACACCCCCCACTGGGGACATGCCCTTGACCGGAATCGAACCCGGGACCCTTCAGTCCGAGGCCGACGCTCTATCCACTGAGCCAAACCGGCTTCGGCTGAGATTACCTTATTAAAGTAGTGTCTTTACCTTTAAGTTGCTAGGAATAGTTATTGAGTGTTAGCAAGTGTTTTGTATCTTTTTGATAGGATTTCTCTCATTTCACATTGAGGGGACTAATATTACACCATATGCACATCCCAAAGGCAAATCATACTTGGTCAAGTTAGGTTTTTGTAGTATGCCATCGAGTTAACAACTTTTATTTCCTTCAGGGTTATTTCACCTGTATGCCCAAGCTTCTACACCCAACTCCCAACCCTTTTCAAATTTAAATGTGAGAGCTTTATTCTACTGGTTCTTTTCCAAAGAACCAGTTCTTAAGTTGATGGATCCCAAGTGCCACTGACAATGGAGTCTTCACTGATCTCCCAGTAGAGGAACCAAGGACTCCCTTCCTACATCAGTCATGGAACTAACCAGTCTCTTCCCCTTGACTGGAAGCTCAGTAGCAGGACAGGGTTGAGTCATCTATCTTCTCTGTCACCAGCAGGGCCAGACAGACAAGTTTGAATTTTGAAAAAAGGGAGAGAATGTCCAGTAGCCATTTGCATCGGGACCAAAGGTATAGGTTAAGAACACACAACTGCTTTCCTAGATCCACACTCTGAAACATGGTCAAGGGGAAAACCTTTATGCAGAGCCTCAGAGAATGAGAAAAACCACACAAAGCAAGCACCACTTGGGGTTATTTTTCTAACTAAACTTTTATTTTATTTTTTTTTTCTTTGGAGGCTGGAACCAAAGTCCTTAGATTGGCTTTAAGGGTTGGATGGAGTAAAAACCACAAGAGACTAGTGGGTGATCTGTGAACAGACTGGCAGACAGACAGGCAGACAACAAAACCAAAAGGATGGTAAGACTGTTTTCCTAGAGAGCTTGTCAACTATTTGAAATTTGTTAAAAATAAACTAAAACATGAACAGATGAAATAAAAATTCTAAATTGAGCCGGACTTAAGACTGTTGTAAAGGCTCACCAAAGACGACGGTGAGTTCTACTGGTTTGTTCCTTTCGAGCATGATTCTTTGTCCTTGGCTGCAACACCATCACCACTCCCAAGTGCAGGTCCCATTTCTTAAAACACAGACGCGCCCAGCTCCCGGTGGTTGAATCTCTCTCCTGACTACAGGAAAACCAACTTTGGAGGAGGAGGATACACCGTGGTGACGGCAGAGATGGTTTTCTGGAGCGTCCATCTGGATCTTTTCTCCAGATGTCTAGCACGTGCTCGAGGGTTGTTTTTTTCTTTTAAGTTTGAAAAAAACTCCATTGTGAAAAGTGAGTTATGAAGAGTGCTCTTTATTTGAAACCTCCACAACACAGACGCCAATCTTGTCTCGCATTGAATCATTAGCTGTGCACATCAACACATTCCAAGCACAAATTAAGAAATGCAAACAGAACAAAAAAATATATATATATATAATTTTTCCCCTATCCAAAGGTTTCAAGTCTCAATGCAGCAAATCCTTCTGAACACAGACTCTGAGGAGCACACTGTTCAAACAGTTGGGACAAACAGGTCCCTGCAAAGGCTACTGCCTTTAAACACATGGGCCGGGGATCATGGACGGCATGGAATGGGGAGAGGAGGTGAGAAAAAGGGGGAGGGAAGAAAGAATGAGCAGGAGAAAGGGAACAGGTATGCACTGGAGAAGGTTGGGGCAGCTGGGACACACACATGGTGAGGTGGTGGATTTCATTTATTGGTATCAACATTTCCTTTCCCGTTCATTTTGTTTTCACCCCCCTTCCCAGGTCCAACAACGGTAGAAAACCCCCACAGTTACGGGGCTCACTAGGCCAGCCCAAAGCCTTCAGAGCACTCCTGGATGGCCAATAGTAGCATGTGGCGGAGCTTCTCAAAGCTCTCATAGGCAGGCAGGTCCAGCTGATTGAAACTGGGGAAAGAAGAAAGATTAGTTCCTAATGAAAGATGACCATCAAATCCCCATGTTCCCATGATGCCCACTTGACCCCTCCCTGAGGGAACCTATTCCTCGCCTCTTGTGGACTCCCAATTTTGTCCTAGCCTGGTCTGCCCTCCTCTAACCTGGCCCCATTACTGGCCATCAGGCACCTAAAACGTAAACCTGACCCTGTTGCTTAAACACCATGGTCTCGTCTATGGGCCAATGTGCAAGCTCCAAGGAGGCATTCGGGGTCACTGGTGATCTGACCCCTGCTGAGTTCTTTAGCTTTGTGCTCCCTGCAACTCTAACTCCGTGCTCCAGCCACACTGAGCCCTGGAATACAGTGTGGTCTCATTTGGTGGTGATTATCTGCACTGTCTCCCCAGCCCCACTGTGAGTCTGGGCCAACTTCTCATCTCAGACACCAGCCTCTCCAAAAACCCACCAAAGGGGAGCTGCCCCAGGGGCAGGGTAGCCAGAGGCAGACCAAAGTTCCCAACCTTGAGTAGGGGCCTAAAGTTGGCATATATGCAAGCTTCATCTGAATGCTTCTCTTCTTACCATGTGTGAGCTGAAGGCAGGCGATCTGTGGACCTGTCATCTCGATGAATCTGGAACTTCTGAATGCCATTCATGCCTTCGAGGGCAGCAAAGCCTTGCAGGGGTACCTTGGAAGTCCCCGTGACAAACTGGAGGAACTTGGCACGGTCAGCTTGGTCAAAAGAACGCAATGCTCTCCAGAACCACTGAATCTGGAGGAAGGGACACAAGAAGCCAGTGTCAGACAGGGAGCTCCTGGAAAAAGGGGGGGATGGGACTGGGAATCTAGGCAAGTCTCCTCTGTAAGATGGGTTTCAGTTCATTCACAGGATGAGCAAAAACATCACCTAAAAATGTGGTCCAGAGAATGAAGAGTTACACATAGGCAAGTGGTCATCCATAGCGCCCTTCCCTTAAGAGTCCTGCTTTATCTGGTGTCATACAAACTAGCACTGCTTAGGGGTGAAGGGGTGGGGAATGCCCGCAGCAGCTCACCTGAATAGAGTTGGATTGGTATTTGTGGTATTCAGTGTTGGATTTCAAATCATCAATGTCGATTGTAGGCAGTCCTGATATGAGCAGCTCTAATTCCTGCTCGGTGAAGATGGAAATGAGGCGCTTTGGAATGATCTCATAGAAGCCTTCTAAGAAAGCCGCCAGCTGTTTGCGGATGGCTCCTGGAGAGAGAACCAACAAGCCATGTGGCATCTGAACCCACACATGTGTTAAGGTCAGAAATCCCCCCAATCTAGCCCATGCTGCTACTAGGATGCTGACTGGACTGCCTGCCACTGTATTTCTGGGCCCCCATGAGGGTAGAAGAAAGGAAATATTTTTGGTTAAGTTTTGGATTCCTTTTGTGCACGGCAATTGTGGCTGCCATAGGGGAAAAGAGGAAATGATGTGTGTGAAATGAAGTGAGACCTGACCACTTCCCATATTGAGCAACAGTGGGTCTAAGGGACATTTCCCCTACCTGTCATTCTCATCTGGCACACCAGGTGTACATACTCCTTCTTATTCTCCTCTGTTACCAAGATGTTGGCCCCATTGGGTTTGAGGTCACGAACTTCACAGACTCCAAACTCTTGGACCTAGAATACCCAAAACATCAATCATATGTATCAGGCTTGGTCTAGGATGGGGTTTATATAGATACTTGGGAACACACCCTAAATTCTTTGCCATGTCCTGGGCAGAGAGACGAAGCAAGGTCATAAAAAACAGTGACTTTTCTCATGAGGTCATAACTTCCTAACAGGAAAAGGCCAAGGGGAAAGGGGAAAGAGGGTATGGCTAATATATGTAACATAACATAACATAACATAACATAAAACAATCTTTACAAAGACAATTTGGTAGAAGAGTAACCTTAGAAATTTGTTTTCATTTGTCTAATTTTTCTACAATGAACTACTTTTGGGAATGGAGAGTAACACACTGTTTTCTACAAGGGGGAAACCAGGAAACAGTCTGGATTGTTTTACAAATTCTGGTTTTTCTGTTAGTGATGTCTCATACAAATGCCCATTGCTCTCTGCCAGATGGGAAATGGGGCACGGGACTTTAAGAAGTCGAGATACTTCCTTAAAACCATGAGGTTATCCAATGGCCAGTCAAGGGTGATCCGGAATAGGTTTCCTAGACGAGCTGGGATGTGCTGCAGTCAGGATTTCCTGACCTACCTCAGTGCTGAAGGTAAGGTCATAGCCTAGAGTGGAGACATCATTTTCCAGCAGATAGACCAGGCCTTGGTAGAAGTGGTAATCTTCGCTTTCCATATCCGTATACCTAGGAAAACACAATTAGACAGGGTCATGGGATGGGGTGGAGGAGAGGCAGCATAGGGGCAGGGCACAAATAAAGGACCCGATTCCTAGGACTGTGCCACATCCTCACCTGACGGACTTGCCCAAGATGTGTTTGTAGAAGGAGCGAGTGAAGTAGCACTCCAGGAGGCGGTTGTCATATACAGCTTTGGCCACAATACGTCCAACAAACTTAAAGTAGCTGAGGTGGTTGGGGTTGCAGTGGGAAGATGGATTGATGGTGTAGGTGACCCGGTCTCCAGGTGAGGTACGGAACAAGGCATACATAGGGTTAAACATCTCCCGAGAGATGATCATATACCACTCCCGCAGGAGCCCTCCAGCATCCTGCCCTTCTTCTCCTTCAAACACTATATACCTGCGTTAAGAGAAGAGAAACAGGTATTCAGAAAGCCCAGGACAGAGCCACTCACTTAGCATGACACAAGTGAACGAGTGACTGCAGCAGTGGCTGGGGAGTGTAAGGTCACAGGACAGGGTGCCAGGAGAGCCCAGAGGAGGGCTCTGGGACAAAAAAGGGCATTATTGATAGATGTCCTGAAGTACCAGTAAAGGCTGACCAATATTCCAGAAAACACCAATGGGAATGGTAGAGAGGCCTAAATGAGGCCTCACTTAGGGGAAGCAGGGAGTGGCCAGGTGGTGCCAGAGAAGAGAGTGCTGCACCAAGTCCAATGTCAATAAGGATTTGGTAGTGGAAGAGCAGGGCCCAGTCTGTCTTAGAAGCCTCTCTGACTTCCTGTGTGATGACAGGGATAGCAAGCCCATGCCACGAGGGAGAGGAGGCATCAAGTTCCTTAGTTTAGGAGCATCTGAACTGCTCCAAATAGGTCTGCCATCTCATTGCTCCCGTGACATCTGGCATTACAAACTGCCAATCTCCTCTTGGTAGCTTCACAATCACGTGAGCAGTATCTCCCCTAGCCCCAAGGTAACATTTGCTCAGTAGGCATCCTGTTCCTAGTAGTATAACAATGGGAAAACTCTCTCTGCCAAGCCATCAGGTCTATTTTTATAAATGCCAAAGACTCTTCTGACTGGGAATTGTTGGGTAGCACAGCCCAAGGGACAGCAGCAGATCAGTCTTAAGAGACCAGGCCAAGAAGATGGGGGAGGCAGCTCACTGTGCTGATACCAGCTGGATTCCAAATGGAAATTCCTAGTGTGTGGGGGCAGCACCTCCCTATGTTCCTCTGCACATCTGGGGCCTGAGTAAGCCTTCACTACGCCCTTCCATCTTGTCTCTTCTCTGCTCTGGGCTCTTACAATCGGTTCTTCATTTCTTCAGGGGATTTCCGATGCAGCTCACGATAAGAGTCTTCAAACACATGGTCACGGCGGACATGCACAGCCATGTCCTCTTTCCGGAGCCCTTCGTCCAAACGCTCCAGCTCTTGGCGGAAGTATCTGGGGAGGTTAGAAAAAGAAGGAAAACAGGAGTGGGGGTGGCAGAGCAAACTTCTGTTTGCCTCATTAGAATGAAGACTCACAATGATGCTTTCTCTATCCTCCAATTACTCTGATTCCTGCTCCCCAACTGTTCCCCCGGGGAAATGCCCAGTAGTTGGGAGAGACAGGTCATTTACTACCAACTCTCATTCCCCCCATCTCCACCAAATAAGGGCCCACAGAGACTGTAGCAAGTAAGCATGTGTAGGTGCACAGGAAGGAAGAGCAGGGGAGTCAGGAGTGTTCAGGAGGCCTCCTGCACCCCCTGTGCACTATGGCTACTTGCACCTCCTGTATTACCCTGAAGAATGGAATGGGACTTCAGGAAAACTGCTTTCTCAGCAAACACTGCCCCAGGAGGAACTCTGGCTCCTTCCCTCCTTTCTGAGAGGGGAGAAACTACTTGGACAGTTCCCACCCCCACCAATATCCAGGGCACATACTTGCGCTTGACATCGAAGTCGAGGACACGAATGTAGTCTACCAGGACAGCAAAGGGCCCGTCAGCGAGGTGGGTAGTGGACTGCCGGAGGATCTGGTTTAACACAGTGCGGTGAGTCTCTGAGGGGAGAAAGGACAGCAGGAATCATCACATCATGGGTCCCAGAAGACTGGATGACAGCCATCCAGCCAGTAGGTATTTCTTGTTTCAGGGAAAAAGGGCAGTGTGACACACAAGTGCTACCAGACAGGCCCTCCCTCGCTAGCCTCACTTTCCAACCAACACACACACACACACACACACACACACACACACACACACACACACCCAGCTAAGGATAAAATGTACATCACAGCCCTCCATACTTGAGGGCCTAAGAGTTCCCTGTACCTGCAAAACGAAGAAACTTCTGCGTGTCGGGGGGCAGGCTTGAGGAGATATGCATAGATGAGGGCTCCCGGGAGAAGAACGGGTCAAGGGAGGAAGGAGTGGCCGGGGTCAAGGGGGCCGGGGAGAGGGGAGGAGGCTCATCCTTGATGTGCGCCAGCTGGCTCTCACGGGTGTCTCGAACAGGAGGCTTGCTCTCCCGCTCTGTGGCGTGGACCAGAAAGAAGGCCTCCACAGCAGGCTGTAGCACTATTGGTAGCAATGACAGGGAGGTGACATTTTTACAAACTTCAACATACAAACCTCTTCTTTATACATAATCTAGTCACAAAAATACAATACAGAAGAAATAATGGAAACTTGCAGGAGAAATATAATGGTAGAATAAAAAAGTGAAGCCGAAGAGCACATCAGAGCTTCCTTGATGCCAAAGAAAAATGGCCAACCAGTTGTATAGAATCCCCTGGTCTAAAAAGTAAAAGATACCAGCCACAGAAAGAGAGGAAAACATTTTTTCCCCTGACATTTAAGTCAGAGAAAAACAAAACAAAACACTTTCCTTTGAATACTCATTGCAGAGACACTGAGAAAGAGGGGTGACGTGGAAGGAAGAAAATTAAGCAGGCTAAAGGGGACCCAGAGCAGGTTAGTGGGCCCTCAGGTACCACTCACCTAGCACCGCATGCTGGTCATGAGATTCCTCCAGCTCCTTTAGACACTCGCCCAGCATGTCCCATAGCTCGTCCAAGCTCAGCTGTTCACTGAGCAGGGGTAAGTCAGGTGGCCTCTCCTCCTTCTCCCCCTGGGAGTTTCCGTCCGAGCCTACAAGGTGCACACAGGAGAGTCAGAAGGCCTTTGAAGTTGTCCCTTCATTTCGATTTCCCAGACCAAGCACACGGATCAAGTAGACTGGCCCACTGGCCAGAGAGCAGTGGTTCTCAACCGTCCTAATGCCGCGACCCTTTAATACAGTTCCTCATGTTGTGGTGACCCCCAACCATAAAATTATTTTCGTTGCTACTTCATAACTGTCATTTTGCTACTGTTATGAATCGTAATGTAAATGTCTGTGTTTTCCGATGGTCTTAGGCGACCTTGCAGGTTGAGAACCGCTAGCAAGGTCGCCTAAGACCATCGGAAAAACACAGATATTTACATTACGATCCATTAACAGTAGCAAAATTCGTTATGAAGTAGCAACGAAAATAATTTTATGGTTGGGGGTCACCACAACATGAGGAACTGTATTCAAGGGTCGCGGCATTAGGAAGGTTGAGAACCACTGCCATAGAGTAATACGAAGCAACATCTGAAAGCAAGCTCTAGTCCTACACTGAATAACATTTGAATTTAAATTAAGTAAGGTTAATACAATAAAAAAAATTGGTTCCTCAGTTGCACTAGCCACATTTCAAATGCAGGCTACTGAAATAGTAGCCGCTGTAGGAAAGTTCTACCAAACAATGCTGGTCTACTTATTGCCTCATTAATTCTCAGAGTACTTGTAGATTATTAAATGATCTAATATAGCTAAAAAAATGGATGTCCCTATGACACTATCCCAAAGGAATGTGTTAAAAAAGGTCTCAAAAAGTATTCATGTGCAATTAGTTTTGAGAAATGCTATAATAACAGCATCCACTGTGTGCCAGGTCTGCTCTAACAATATATATACATATTAGCTCATTTAATCCTAACTACGAACATCCGTATTTTAAAGAACAAAATGGAAACAAAGAGAAGTTTGCCTCAGGTCCCAGAGCTAGTAAATAGGGAAGCCAAAATTCAAATACATGCTATCTCCATGCATATCATACCATAGTTTCTTTTTAAAAAGTATTTTAAAAATATATATATTTTTATTGATTTTAGAGAGGAAGGGAGAGGGAGAGATAAAAATATCAATGATGGGAGAATCATTGATCGGCTGCCTCCTGTACACCCCCCTACTGGGGATCGAGCCCACAATTCAGGCATATGCCCTGACTGGGAATTGAACCATGACCTCCTAGTTCATGGATCGACACTCAACCACTGAGCCACACCAGCTGGGCTATCATAGTTTCTTTACTATAGGAATTGCAACATGTATTGTGAATCCGAGACGACAGTGAGGCGATTACGGTTAGTGATCCTGGTTGGTAATTGCCTATTAACGTGTACAGAAAACAGTGTTTGCTCGAACGAATTGGAAACACTGAGCACATATTTTGTCGAGAGCAGGACCTCCAGCAGACATTCCACGAAGACTGACTCTTCTTTTTCCTGGGCTGGAAACGAGAAGCAGTACTGACCAGTGGACTGAGTATCCTGTGTACTGGGAGATGGCTGGTCCACATCCATGGGTGATTCCTCCCTCCGGACAGAACCTTCTGACTGGCTTGACTCCGACTGGATAAAAGGGAGACAAAGTCACTTAAAAGGTGCAACTATGCATTCTTCAGGGACAGGCAAAGGTTGGTCCTACCACTTCTCATATGTCATAGGCTTAGAAAGAAGCTTCCTATATCTGGTCAGGAAATTAGCTCTCTAGGACAAAATAATGGCCTTCCCACCTCCTTTGCTGTCCTCCACCCTGAGCTAGCAAGCTCCCTCCCTGGATGCCTGCCTGTGTTGCCTCAATTCCATTCTGGACCTATGTCTAGTCATATACTAGCCTCTTGGATACAGACTTTTAAGATTTCTTCTTGGGACAGTTTACATGTGTACATAAATATAAAGCTCAGATGGGCAGAAGGAAGTTTGCTCTTTGTTCACAAAAGGTAAAATAAGCCCGACCGGAGTGGTTCAATGGTTGAGTATTGACCTATGAACCAGGAGGTCACGGTTCAATTCCCGGTCGGGGCACATGCCTGGGTTGTGGGCTCAATCCTCAGTGTGGGGCGTGCAGGAGGCAGCCAATCAATGATTCTCTCTATCATGGATGTTTCTTTCTCCCTTCCTCTCTGAAATCAATTAAAACAGTATTTTTTAAAAAAGTAAAATAATAGGGGAATTAGTGCAACCTTTGATGGGTGGGATTATTTAAAAAGACAGCATCAGCGTTATCACGTGTGGGAAAAGGGTTGGGCAGAAAAAATACTCCAGAATAATAGCTCTCTATTATTTTCCCTCTCTACCCTGCTTGAGTCAAGGCCCTCAAGTTCTAGGCTGTTCCCAGCATGTTCAATGAACTCATATTGTATAATAGTATTTATATAAAGGAAAACCAGGCCCCAGGATACCTTTTATCCTGGATCTTGGGAAGGTGACTTGCATGTTGCAAGGACAGGAAAACAATGAGTGCCACAGCATACATACACGATGCCAGGCCTTTCCTGTAGCCACTCTGTGTTGGGATCCCAACAATGAGCTGGCTACCTAGGAACCTGAAAGTTTTCTCCTAAAAGGGCCTGAGTGCCTAAGTGCCAGGGGAATACGGAGAGCAGAGGCAGAGGTCAGGGTGGAGGGAACAGCTATAGCCAGAAGAGGCTACATAGGATGTGTACCAAGCTTGGGGGACTTCCAGGGGCAGGATTCCTGAGATGTCTCTGATGTACCTGAATTGTTCCATGAGACTGAAAAATCTTCATCCCACATCCCCTCAGAACCCAGACATTTAGCATTATGCAGTTTGCAAAAGCGCCACTGTTGACGGGATAGCTGGGAGTGGGGTATGATGGCCAAGCTTTAAAACCAAACCAAACCAAACCAAACCAACAAACCAGTGAACAAACAGTAAAGAAAACAACAAAAAAGTAACTCTGTTGTCCAGAGCATTTATATAGCAAACTCAATGCAAAAGCATACAAGGTAAGGGCAATGAAACCCCATTGATGATGGGGGAGAGACAAATGAATGAGGGGCCACAGGCATCATGCTAACCGTTGCTGCTTGTTGCTGTCTCCGCGCCCTCTGACCCTCACGTACCATTTGTATAATGGCATCAGCCTCAGCCTCCAGCTGCCGAACAGCTGCCTGGATGCTGCTAGCTGAGCCTAACCCGGAGGAACCTGGGAGAAAGAAAGAAGGCAAGCTATAAAATGTAAAAAGAGGGATGCCCAATACTCTCCCGTCTCCTGGGCTGCCACAGGGCATCTTGCTGAAGTCTGAGCTTTAGCTCAGACAGCTTCAGAGTGCTCATCATTAGGCACTAAGGGCTACTGTTACAGACAAGGGCAGTGTACACGGTGCTAGGCAGATGGATGGTAGCAGGTGAGAGGGTTCTGTGGGACAGGAGGAAAGAGATAGGATTTGGCAAGCCATGGCTGAGGCAACATGGCTGCAATGTATTAGTTAGGAGTGATCAAGGAAACAGAAAGGCACACTCAGTGAGTTAAATCTTGTTCGGCAAAAGATCCGCCCTCAATTTCTTTGCCAGATTTCCACTCCCCCTTAATTCCTACTTGCACTAATGCATTTCCTATGCAGGCAGCTTGAGGGAGATACAGAATGCAGCCATCAACATGTTAAGAAAGAATCATCACTTCCCTTTGGAAAGGTGAAACAGGAAGGAGACATGACATTAAGTCCTGCCCTCCAGGGACTCTGGGTTTTCCACCACCAACCCTGCCCCTCAACTGGACACTCCAATTCCATACCTAGCCTGCCTGTCTGCTTGGCTTTCTTGTTAGCTCGGCGCGTGTCGTCCCGCAGCTGGATGATGACCTGCAGTACTCTCAAGAAGAACTTCTGGGTAGATGTCTTGGATGTCAACATGGACATAGAAGGCAGCTGGAGCTCCCGGCCACCCAGAGGTCGCTTCTGAGATGCCACAATTACCACATTCTCAGCCATGTCAAACCTGGATAGTGTAGAGGTGGCTTGCGTATATTGACAGCACCAAAGCATACACACTCAGAGCAAGCAGGGCTTCCTGGCGTCAACCAGAGGAGTAAGAAATCTCACGAGGAAAAAACAGGGTCAAATGTGTATAGGACAGATAAGGAAATCTGCCCCCGGGGGCGGGGGGACCACCAGGAAATCAGCAAGAGCCACCTTTCAGCATGTCCCAGATTCCAGTCCCACAGCCGAACGCGCAGCTAGCACCCACCTGCTCTGCATTTTGCCTTTAAGCTTTGTGGTCTGTGGCTGCTCCTCAGGAAGGCCATCAGGGGAGAGAGTCTCACACTGGGCTCGCCGCTGCTGTTCTAGGTTGTATTCCCGGAGCTCAGCCAGAAGGGTACCTGGGGAGGTGGGAGGAGTCAGAAAGTGTTCAGACTTTCCCGGTGAAGCAGCTGAAAGCCAAACTTTTCCAAGAAACCTGCCCAGGGCATTCTTTTTGCTCAACTACAGAGAACCTGGGGTGAGCAGGAATTTTGCTTTATGCATCTTGTTATGCGAGCTCTGGATCAATCAATCACCCAGGGACCACCAATTTACCTGGTCTCAAGAATCTGCACGAAGCACAGCTCAGTGTAAAGAGGAAAATTATCTGTTTTGCAGCCTGTATACCTCTTGAATGTCTGAGGTTTTTGTGGTGACCTCAGGCAAGTTGCTTACCCATCTTAATACAACTAATACTGCCTAACCTCACAAGGCTGCTTTGAGAATTAGGGGTAAATGTGTAGTAGAGGGCCAAGATATTTCCTGGCCCATGGGCGTTGAATAAATGGTAGCAGTTAAGACAGGTCAGAGGCCTCTTCCAGATGAACCTTGTAATTCTTAGTAGCAAAGAATGCCCTGGGTCATATAGTCCCATCAACTCTCTTATCACCTTAGCTCCAGGGACATTTATGAAAAGGAGATAACTAAGCAGGCAGCTGATATCTAGGGAGGCCCATGATTGGGATGGAGGTGGGAGAGAGCAAAGAGAGACTATTCTGCAAGAAAAACCTGGCTCTACTCTTTGATTCAATCACTTCACCACCCTGGATTTTAGTTTCCTTCCTGGCAAAATTCAAAGGAAAACAACTAAAACTAGGTAACGTACAAGTGGTCTTAGAATTTTTGTACCTTCAAAACTGCACAAAGGCAGAGGGTATTATTTTGACTCTCGATTCATGAGCCTGATCACAGTGCAGGCATATCTCTGAGCTGACAAAAGCTGCCTCAGCAGGCTCGCCAGAGGGCTCTTAATGGAGAAACCAAAGGGCATTGCCAGTCCTACACATGCGCATTTGCCCTAAGCATGCATTACCTACCACGTGCCAGGTACTGGGGATGTAGAGAGAAGCCTAGCCTGGCTCTTTTAGAACTGAGCAGAAGAAAGTAGATGCCAACCCAGTACAATCAGAGATATGACAGAAGAGAGCATGGGGGATGTGCTATAGAAGCATAGGACTTTGATTTAGCTTAGAGGTTTAGGGAAGGCTTTAATGCCATTATTACCTATCTGTTTACAAAGGGTATAACCCAGGTGGCGGGCTCCATTCAGTAGCAGCTTAAGAACAGTGTCCCGAGTCCCAGGGTCCCCTCGAGAGAGCTGCAGTAACACATTAGCTGCATCCTCTAGGCCTTCTTCAGAACAAGAGTGGGATGTTAACACCTGGGAAAAAGAAAGGAGAAAGAGTGAGCACCAATTTGAGAACTAAAACCTTATCCATCCCTATCTACCCTTTCTCCCCAAACCTTGGGAGACAGGAAGAGTTTGGACTCACCTCCACAGAGAGCTGTAGTTGGTTTTCAGTGAGGCCCGAAGATACCATCTTAAAGTCTGCAGTGCCAGTACCCGCATCACCCCCCTTTGCTGGAGATTTGCTGGACTTAGTAGTAGCTTTGAGGAAATAGACGGAACACTGTTATAAGCCTCCGAGACTCACATGCCAAAGACTTAAAAGCGGCAGAAATGAGGAATCACACTGAACTGTCCAGGACTTCAAAATGGAAACAGTGAAAATGAAGATCCACCCACCAAAGCCAAATGACTGGAGATGCCAAGTACTCTTATGACTGTACCTTTTAAAGTGACAAAGAATCCCAGATGTTTCTCTCAACTGTTGCCCTACTAACAAAATCCCCTCTTCAAAACCTACTTCTTCACATCATTCTTACCAGTCTGCTGTAGTGTTCACTCCCTTCACTTCCTGGAACAGCCTGGCTATTCTATTCTACTTTAGTCTGGTTTACATTATATTCTGCTTGCTCTTGAACACTTTCCTCTAAGAACTAACTCCCTCAACCATGCTGGAAAGGCTGGGAGTTCTTTGAAGAAAGGAACCTTCACTCTCTCCTCCTTTTGTTGCTTACCTAGGAGAAGCCACATTCAGTGAATGCCTGCTGGTCCTCACAGGAGCGCGCGTGTGTATATGTGTGTGTGTGTGTGTGTGTGTGAGAGAGAGAGAGAGAGAGAGAGAAAGAGAGAGGGAGAGGGAGAGGGAGAGGGAGAGGGAGAGGGAGAGGGAGAGGGAGAGGGAGAGGGAGAGGGGGAGAGAGAGAGAGAGAGAGAGAGAGAGAGAGAGAGAGAGGTGTGTGGAAAGAGGAGGGGAGGAGCAGAGAGAGAGAACTGGGACTGATGAAGGTGAGAATGGGCACATTTGGGTCTCACACACACAAACCAAGCCGATCACTCTCACTTAGGGAGGAATAACTGGATGGGGAGTGGGAGGCAAGGTGGCATACACACCCCACTCCCAGCCTACATCCATACTCACCTGAAACAGTAGTGGTAGCAGTCGTGGGGGTAGTCACTGTGGTTGAAGCAGCTATGGTAATGGCAGAAATAGCCGTGGCAGTAACCAGGCCTGGAGCAGAAGTGACAGGGGTGGTTGCAGCAGGGGGAGTAGGCGTGTTGGAGGCGACAGTGGTAGTGGTGGTAGATGTGGTTGAGGTGGCTACAGTGGTGGAGGAAGTAACGCTGCCAGAATTAGCCTGTGTTTCTGACACTTTGTTTTCTGGGAGAGCAATTGAGATGAGAGAAAGGAGTCTGAGGAGTTTCTCTGTTAAGAGAGAGCTCCGGCGGATGACTGGATGCGACAACATGTTCATGAGCTGCCCTAGTGGAGAGGCCTCCAGGCTGTATGGAGAGGTTTCCCCCTCATTCCCAGTGCTCACTGGCACTGACTTCACGGAGTTCTTGCCTTTTCGGCTAACATTCATGTTGTCCAGTTTCACCAGTAAGTCCCAGAAGTCTGTGCAAATGCCACTGCCGGAGGACTGTGAAGAGCATGGGCTGCAGGCCTGCTTACCGCCCCTTTCCCGATCGCTCTCACAGTTTGTTTCTTTGGTCCGCTGCTGTGTGAAGTGGCTGGGAAACACCTGCAGGGAACAGAAAAACAAGCTTGGTCCAGGGGTCGACATAGGAAACATGTCTTCCTGACAAGGAATGACACCTGGTTCCTAGGCTTGCCACTCCTTTGGACAGCTTTGGTAACACAGGAGAGATGTCATACAGTTTTATCCAACTGATGGCAAAGCAGCCTAGAAAGAAACAAGGGCTTTGTAGGGAGAGAAGATTAGTAAACTTTTAGAGCATCAATCTCTGTACTTATAACATGGGAGGACACTTACACTGCCTTGTGAAATTAAAAGACATTATATATTAGTTCTTTACTGGACAATTGCCTAGAAACAATACAGACTTCAGCAATAATAGCCAAGAAAGACCTGCCAGCTCCCTCAGAGTTCAGATTTCACCACGGCTGTGGCTACCATCCCTCTTCCAACCACAGGAGTAGGGTTCCTTCAAGCTCCTCACCTTGGCCAATTGAATGAGTGTGTCCAGAACATGTCTGCAGACAACAGGAGCAGCCTGGGGGTGGATGTGGACAGTGGAGCCACTGCTTGCGTGCTTCTCAGTATGTTTGCGCCCACCTGAACGCTGGATCTGGAATATGTTAGTCCTGCAGCCTAGGGCTGCATCCATGGATACTGAGAGCCAGGAAAGCTGGTTGGAGCTCTTAGACTCCATCTTGTGCAGCAGGTCCAGGGGTCGGTTTTCATGGCTGCCGGACCCACAGCTCTTGCTTGACTTTTTGCCCTTTTCCTCACTTGAGAGCTTGGGTGTTTCAATGCATAGCTCACTCTCACTGCTGCGCTGCAAGATGGACAGCAGGCTGCGTATGACCCAGTGACGGGTCTGGGCATGGTAGCAGAGATTTCTCAGTACTCGGTGTAGACGGCTAGTATTTAGCTTTGGTTCATCCACAAAGAGTAGGACCAGGAGACAAGACAGAGCTTCGTGGTCCAGAAGGAGCCGTCCTCTGAGGCGGAGCAGAGTGTCCACGTTACTGCCAGAAGGCCTGGAACAGAGCATGGTTTCTGGGTTAACACTTCAACAATTTCCTCAAGGGGCTGCCTGCGAAGACTAAAGAATCACCCATTTTTGAGATAAACAACAAGAGGCTCAAACAGGCTAGTGACTTGTCCCATATCCCACAATGACTGAGAAGAGAACAGAGATTCTGTATTATCAATTGGTAAAATCAGACTGCACCTAAAGTCTTAGGAGAGGATACTTATTTCCACCTTCTCTAGACTACCAGAGGGTTGCCTGCTGTATATGTGGGAACTGATCACTCCCTTCCCATTGGAAACCACTCTACTTTAGCCTGGTTAATAATGAACTGCCTTCTACTGCCACAGACTAGACACTACAATTTCAAAGGCAAGTGGCTCATCGTTTTACTATCTGCATGGGAGGCAGGTGACTTTTCCTTGTTACCATCACAGCTAGTGCCAGCCCGCCTTACTTTGTGATTATGGTCTATACTAGCTACACTTAACTAAAAGTGTGGCTTTATGAAGAGGGAGTCCAAAGCTCTGGCTCCCCCACTCATTTAAGGAAATACCCTAGGGAGATCATCCAGCCTCTCCACTTACATATTAAGGGAGTTGGACCAGTTGAAGATGTGAGAGGTGGTACAACAAGGTGAAAAAAGACAAAAGTACCTGTTATGGCTGCTGCTACCCCCCATCTGGAAGGTACCACCTCTCTGCACTGCAAGGCGAGTGTATTGGACCCCACGGTTGCCACTCAGGCGACTGGTGAAAGCTGGCAGGAAAGAAAAGGAAATTGAAATTGGGAAGAGGGGTGGAGAGCGAGGTCCAGGTAACGCAAAGGCAAAGAACAGAGCCTCATGTGGTCAAAGTTCGACATTCCAGAGCCCTCCCACTGCCTCCTCTCCATACCGGGGCTTCGGAGAATAGCAGAGAGAGCAGAGGTGCTGCTGTGACCAAAGAGCCGCTCGTGCATGAGCTGCCGCTGTCGGGCTTCCTGCTCTCGCCTCAGAGCTTGAGCCTCAGCTGCAATATCCGGTGGCATCACGGCCAATACGCTGTCCTCCATGTCCTCCAAGACACTGCGGCGCAGGTCTGAGGGCAAAGTCTGTATGAAGGTCACAGGGTCCATGGGGGTGTCTGAGCTGGCGTTCTGTGCTAGCTCCCGTCGCTGTTGCTCAGCCCTCTGCTGTGCCAGCACCTATTTGAGTAGAAACAGTCAATGGAGTTGGGGGTGGGGATAGCTATGGCCAGACAGCCTGGCTGCACCAGTTTCCCGCTCACATACTTCCTCCTGGATGGCTGGAGGCAGGGCGGCCAGGAACTCAGGGCTCACTTCGGTCACGCCAGGATTTGCGACCACTGCAGGAGTTGAGCTATTTGTGGAGGGGGCAGGCCGGGTGGGTGGACGGATGCCTAGCTGGTTTTGGAGCACTTCCCGGCGGATGTCATCAGGCAGAGCAGCCAGAAAAGAGGGGTCCACACCTTCGGGAAGACTGATACCTGAAGGGAGATGCAAGATGTAAAGGAACTCACAACACCTCTACTGATGCCCAAGATGTAGCTGAAGGAAAGAAACTATGGCCTTGTTTGAAGAAACCAGCCTTTTGTCCTCACTGCATGCAAAGGCCCACCACCCACCTTCCTCGGGCTCAAAATAGCTCTTGTTCTGTGCCAGGTTCTGTGTGCACATTGTCACATAACCTTCATAAAGAACCTATCATGTAGTTATCAACCCCTCAGTATCAAGAAGATCAGAGAAGTTACATAATGGCCCAGGTCCCAAAGGCAGGAGGTGGCAGAGGGGGATTTGAGCAAAGATCAGTTTGACTCCAAAGCCTGGGCTCAATCCACTACGCACTTTCAGCAGACCCTTGCTGCTGGTTCTCCTCCAATACATATGCCTGCCAACCACCTGAATAGAACCATTTGGTTGGTTGGCATTTCCATGCCAATGGCTACAAGAAGCTGAAACAAGCCCAGGATAGCCTGAGCTCACATGTGGCTCACCTGCAAGGGGATCTTCCTCTTCACTGCTTGTTGAAGGCAGTGGCTCTTCTAAGATACCCTGGGAATCTCCTCCAGAAATGCCCACAGCAGACTCTCTGGTGGAAGAACTCTCAGAGGATGCAGGGGTAGAGCTAAAGGAAATCATTTTCATGTTGTTTTCTGTATCATGTTTTCCGTTTATAAAATATGCCTACAATACCCCTCTCTCAGCATATGCATTAGTTAACAAGTAGGAATGTGGCTTGAAATACCCACCAACACATCCTGCCCTCCTCTTGCTCACATAATGCTTACCTGTTATCAGTGGCCTGGGCAGGTTCCCCTGACCTATCACCCCTGCCTTGCACTTCTGCCACAACTGGTGGGGCATCCCCAGGAGTAGAGCTGCCTGCTGTGGGCTGCTCAGAATTGCCAGCTGCTGAGGTTTCACCCACAGCCTCCTCTAGGGTACAGGAAGCCAGGCTGCTGGTGTCCATGGGAGAGCCTTCCAGTTGACTGCTGACAGCTGTCAGTGCATCAGAATCTTCAGCTCTCTCTGGGGAAAGAGAGGCTAGGAGGAAGTCACATGGAGAGGTTAGATCTCTGCCTGGAATTAAGAAGCAGCCAGATCAGACCTCTCACTTCTTTGTCTTCACGCCATGGTAGCCTGTGTTCCCCCTCAACTTCATCTATTTTAATAGGCTCAGCTCAAGTCCCTTCTATCATCTGTTGAACATTTATGGGGTTCCAGGCATGCCTGTGAAACATCTTTTCTAGGCACCCCAGGTAAGGGATCCTTTGTCACTGGCAGATTTTCCACAGGCACTATTTGTATATGCATATTGCTTCTATTTATCTCAACAAACAAGGTTTTTTGAAGGAAAAAAACCCCTATAACTTAAGGTTTTTCCACAGCACATCACAGACAGCACAGTATAGAGCAGCAATGGCAAACAGGTTCCAATTTGCCCTGTTGGAACACTGCTGAGAATTTTGAGGCCCCATTTCAGACCAATAGGAAACAGTGCCATGAGATAAATTATGTCTGCCAGGATGGGAGAGCTGTATGTGTGGGGTTGTGTGCTTGCCATCCCTAGAACTATGGAAGGAGAGCAAGCTTTACTCACACAGATCTGAGTTTTAATCTCAGCTCAACTACTTACTGACCTTGGGCTAATTATTTCACTTCTAAGTTTCAGTTTATTCACTGAGATAACACCATCTACTTTGGAGGGTTATTTTAAAAGAAGTTAAATAATAAGCCCAGCATGATAGCCTAGGAACAGAGTGATTACCTCAATATACTGTTGGCATCATCACCAGTATCATTAGACACTCAGATGTATAATCACTTGACAACACAGACAAGAAATCTTAACTTTAGCTAATGAAACTGATGTGCAAGCTAAGATTCTACTATTTGAGGACTTACTTGAGTAAGTCTTTAAAGTAAGAGAGGAAAGAGAAACTACAAAGATATCTATTTTCTCCTCCTGAACTAACGCCCCCCACCCCAAAACCTTGAAACTGTACTCACTTATAGTGGGAGCTGGAGATAACTCCATCTGAGTCGTTTCTCCTTCTCCACTTGGCCTTGTGGTTCCCAACTCCACTGGCTCTACAGGCATCAATAGCTGTGCAGAGTTTCCACCTTCTCCAGCTGGGGATTGCAGCTCTTGAGCAATCTCTCCCAAGGCTGGTGGAGCTGGGAGTGTTGGTTGCTGTTGTGAAGGCTGTAGAGTGACACTGGCCTCCTTGGACTCAGATGTAGCTGCATCAGTCGAAGATGGGGTTGTTGGGTAGCTGTCAGGCATAGGAGTCCCATCTTTCTCGGAAAGAATGACAATAGATGTGTTAAAGGGCAATCAGCCAAGAACCCGAGGAGCCACTCAATCAACACACATGGCTTGACAAGTATCCCACCCAGCCAGTGATGCAGGATTCCCCCCTCTAGCAATAGCAATAGCATGTGGCTGATCTAGTATATTCAGGATAAGGGCTAAGGCACAGCGCTATCTTAGTCCCAATAATTGGAGATCCCTTTGTAGAACCTAAAATTTAAATTCTTCCTGTGCCCCACAAGGGGGAAAAGTTCAAGTTACTTTATATTTACTCCACTCTAAATATCACCTGCCCCCTTCCACCACTCCTTTCTTCCAGTCCTGATTATCCAAGGAACATCTATAATTCTGTCTGATGGAAGCAACTGTGCCAAGACTAAGTGTGAATATGCCACACACCAGGGAAAGTAGTAAGTTGTATAGTTATCTTCTATTGGGGCTTTAAATCCTTACCCCACACAACAATACAACTTACTACCTCACCCCGGCATGAGCAGAATCCTCTAGTAAGGGCAGTAGGCAAGAGGTCACAATATTGGATGACAGACCCTTTCAAAGATCTTTTGCTAAATTAAGGGCACCAGGACACCTACCCTCTTTCACTGCTTTTAAAAAGACTGGGTAGACTTTGGTACAATCATTTCCCAACTCAAGTGCCAAAGGAGACAGAAGGTATTGGGAAGCAGTTCTGAGGAAATAGGGGTGGGGGAGACATAGAATACCACATGGACCTATCAGACTCACAAAAAAGCTACTGACATTAAGAAGATTAGGAGGAACAGAAAACATATAATAGTAATACCATTTAGCCCGCAAAGCTACCTTCTCCAATAGCAGGTTACTCAAGATAACGTTCCTAGACTTTTGAACTCCACAGACTGGTAAAATTTACATAGAAAGCAAAATGTAAAAAGAGACTAACATAAGGTTACCGACTTTTAGTTTAGCTAAGAAAAAAATCCCATAATATCATTTCATAAAAGTATTTCAATACCAAAGAACTAAGAAGGATGTAATCGCTATTTAAAAATACTCATTTAAAAGTTGGATAAATTCAGCTTCCTGAAAAACTCATTAAACCTCCCTTAAAACAAAACAAACAAACAAAAACCCTCCCTTATTTTTTCATTTCCATTGAAGAGTGGCATTTGGGAGCCATGGGGGTCACCAAAGGGGACAAGACACATTGCCTCACTACACATGCCAGAAGGCTACACAGCATAATCAGAACGAGAAGCTGAACAGAGCACGTTGAAGGGGAAGTGTACCACCGTGAGAAAGACAGTAGACTGTATAGTTATCTCCAAGATGGGGTATGACCCTAAAACTATACAATCTACTACCTCATCCCACAGAGCACCAGTGTTCATCTTCAGCCCCCTGGGCCAGCTATTTGGAAGGGTCAGGAGAAAGAACCAACCAATTAGAAAGAAGAGGAAGAGGAAGGGAGAGTTACCTGAGAGGTTCTGTTCAGTAGAGTCATTTGTCTTGGATGCAGCACACTGCAAAGAGAAGGGACAGACCAATGTGGTACTCTGCAAACACACTAGAGCTCAACTGTAATAGCCACCCCTCCCCCATACACACACATATGCCATCTATGAGTTCAATGGCCTGAATGGAAGATGAATACTTAAGTGTGCAAATATATCTCCAATTTCTCTAATACATACTCATGTTTAGAGATGGTTTGGGGATAAGTGGGAACTGCCAGATGGCTGACTAAAGAATGAGAAGGATAATAACCACTTTAGAGCTAGGCTGGACGTAGGACATGACCTGAACACAATCATGAGACTAGCAAGAATTTCTTAAAGTTTTATCTATATGTATTTTCCTTCCCTGGGCTCATTTTGTCCACTTCAGCTTTTTCAATTACATGCCAGGCTTGCTAATTTTCTATCCATTTTTATGTGTTTAAAACAATATTACTGTTTATTAGGTAAAAGTCCTATACAAATATATTTCTTAATAACTGAACATTACAATATCCTTCTTTTTAATCCATCAGATACCCTAACTGCTGAGTAGGGTATAATAAAGTGTTTCACTAAAGTCTTTTAATTTCTTTATATTTCTACTAGAGGCTCAATGTATGAAATTCATGCGGGGGGAGAGGGGGGCCCTCAGCCCTGCCTGTGCACTCTTTCAATCTGGGACCCCTCGGGGGATGTCTGACCGCCGGTTTAGGCTCGATCCTATCCACCCATCTGCTTGCTCCTTACCGCTTGGCTCGCTGCTCCTTAGCACTGCTGCAGAGGTGGGAGAGGCTCCCGCCACCACCGCTGCGCTTGCTAGCCTTGAGCCCCGCTGCTGGCTGATCAGTGCTCCGGCTGTGGGAGCGCACTGACCACCAGGGTGCAGTTCCTGCGTTGAGCGTCTGCCCCATGATGGTCAGTGCACGTCATAGTGACCGGTCATTCTGGTCGTTCCACTGTAATGGTCACTAGGCTTTTAGTATACAGATTAGCTTTTAATTCATGTATTTTAAAGCTACACTGTTGGGAGGTTTCAGAAATTTCAGAAAAAGGTAGGTAGCTAGCTTTTTTCTAAACCACAATTATGGTAGACATTTTGAGCCCTAGAAAATTGATATGTGGTGATGGGGGTTCAGGGTAAAAACATTTTCTCTGCTCTGAAGCTTAAGCGGATGAAGGAATGGGGTTATCTGGTAAGCCCCCCGCCCCAACACTTGGTAAGGCAATCTACCAAGACAAATGGAACTGAATCATCAAGTTGTAGTAAAGGTCATTCTTTTTGCCCAGTTGCAGTCACTAAAGGTAGAGACTACATAGTGTGACCGCTGAGTCAGGAGCTGCTCTGGTTCTGACTCGTTTTCCCCAGTAAGACCCTGGAGAAATTATTTCCCCTCTGGGTTTGGACCCCCCCCCCAAAAAAAAAACCCATGTGAATGTACAGCAAATTCTGTTTCACTGTGAACATCCAAGGCTTCTACAATGACTCTTGGTGCCGTGTGTATGTCAAAATCATAGGAAGTTAAGGCAGACAGACACAGCCAAAGATGAATCTTCCCAGCCCTTAGGAGTCACCTGTGCATTCTGATCCCTGTTCTCCTTATCTTCTTTGCCTTTGTCAGTTATTTTTGTTTCTTCCTCAGCCAGTTGTTTCCGCCGTTTCTCTCGCCTTTCTTCCAGCTCCTCATCCCTCAGGAATTCCAGGTGATTAACAATGGGCACTTTAACAACTGGATCAAAGAAGCAAAGATCAGAGGCTACACAGGGGAGGTGGAGCAAGGAACCAAAGAGGCAGAGCTTGTGGCCTCAGAGAACCGGGGACACCACTTTCCATGTACTTGTTTCAGCACCGGAGGGCTCACTACTGCCCTGATAACTAAGCTATCACCACACACCTGAAACACAGTCGTGCATACTTTCAGCATCGAGGACTTTACATTCCTCTGTCCAGCGGGTCAGGGCTGTGGGGATGCTGGACAGGGTCCCTGTAGAGGAACAAAGGAGAGTGAGACTCTTGGTCTTGTCATGTGTCGACTAAAAAAAAATCACAGTATTTTCCTAATAGGACCCAGTGCCTGTCACAAAGATTGGCACATCATAAGTACCAGAGATAGGAGGTCACAGATTCCTGGTTAGGGCACATGCCCGGGTTGAGGGCTCAATCCCCAGTATTGAGGTGTGCAGGAGACAGCCGATCAATGATTCTCATCATTGATGATTCTATCTCTCTCTCTCCCTCTCCCTTCCTCCCTGAAATCAATAATAATATATTTAGAAAAGTAAAATTTTTGTTACCTTGGCTAAGTCACTGAGTAGTTCTGGCTTCTATTATAAAATGAGGCTTTTCGAGACAGGGCAGATACTGTGCTGCTTTCCCTCAGCAGAGAAAAAGTAGAATCTGACAAAAATGCATCATACAAACTTGCCTGCTTGGCTGGTAGCTGTGCTCTGGTCATGGAAAAAGTCATCCAGCAGTTCGTCGTCAGACCTGGCAATAATGTGGACGTCATCATTGCCCACCAGGAGGCGGGCCCGGCCCCGGCTTTGTAAGGGAAGGCTGCTGCTCAGCTGAAGGATGTCAGCGGCAGCAGAGGGACCAAGTAACCTGTAGGGTGATGGTGGAATGCCATGGTCACTGTACATCGGGGCCCTTCAACTTATTACTGTGCGACCCTTTCTGCATCCTCTCGAAACGCGTAACACTATTATAGACGGATCACACAACAAATAAGTCGAAGTTACTTTCGTGTAACTACTCCACCAGTTTGTGAACTTCATTCAGGCTGAGGTTGCACATTAGTCCACAGTTTCTGGCACAGGATGAGTGTCGCTGATAATGGCAGGAACTGTGTTAGGGTATAATGCCTCCCTTGCATACTCACTGTAGTTTGTACAATGACCGTTAAGACACCTTTCTTTCATTTCTAAAACTACTTAAAAGTAACTTCAGAAGTGAAAGAAACACTAAACACTAAACCCTAGGGCATGAATCATGTTCTGTCGATATCTAAAGTGTTTATCTAAAGTGTTAAGTGCTTGGTATATGAGATGCTTAATGATTGCTTAGTGAATACACTGAAAGCAAAAGAACATGTTATACAAGTTGGCATTCCCCAAAAGGCTACACAAATAGTTTACAAAGAAATGGGACAAATATGTTATTGGTGTGTGTGATGAGAGCATTAAGTGATGAACTGCTCCCTCCAGGTTAAGACAATGCTGAAGCCCAGTGAGCCCAACAACCTTTGTAACTCACCTCTGAAGTATGAGAGGCGGGTTGGGCTGGCGATTCCCAGGGTAGTGAACGTGAATGGTGTGGCCTGTATTGGCTGTCAGCTGCCTTAGGGTCCTTTGACTGCGCCCGATGCCCTGGGTGAGACGTGTTGTAGAGGAGCCACTTCCCAATGTCAGGGAACTGTGGTCTGCATGGCGAACCATCAGTGGGTGGGTGGTAGGGATATTTCCTGGGGATGGGGGGATGTCTGCTGCAAGGACAATATGCAAGGGGTCAGTGCCAAAAAAATTTTCCTTCCATGATTGTTCAAGCAGAACCATGTCTCCTGGGCCTTACTTCCTCACACGGAAACCTGAGCTTTGTCCTTTCTCCCTCATTCCCACAACTCATCTATGATCACTGACACTACCATAGCTTATGCCACCATTTCTCACCTAAATACTTCAACAGCCTCCTAAGTAGTACCTTCTCCCAATCCATTCTCCACACTATATATATCCACAGTGATACTTCCAGGCCCCTCAGCAACATGCTGCATCCTCCACTTCGAAGAGTCCTCTCCCTCTTCTTCACCTGCTCTCTTGTTCATGGCTTATATATCACTTCCTCTGACTCTACAGATTGGCTTACTAACCATTTACTCTGTGCTTTCTTACCATATTACAATATAGTTCCTGCTTATTTATAATTCCTAATAAACCATAAGCTCCTATGAGGGAAAAGGGCTGTTTTCTTTGCATTCCTCAAGTATTTGATCAATTTATTGAATGAACAAAGGTTCAACATAAGGAAGATTGACGCAAATCACAAAAATGCAAAAGAAAATCACAGAATAAAAGGTATCTTGAAAATCATGTAATCCAACCCATTTTCCCCCCCTTTTCAAACTTTTCATTTATAGGCAACAAACAGGCTCAAAGAGGTACGAGCAAATCACAAAAATGCAAAGAAAATCACAGAATAAAAGGTATCTTGAAAATCATGTAATCCAACCCATTTTTTTTTTCCTTTTCAAACTTTTCATTTACAGGCGACAAACTGAGGCTCAAAGAGGTAAGAGACTACTCGGCCAAGACAACCCACCAGAACAGTCTTTTCTGCTGTATCATGCTTGTGATTTGGTATTAAGAGCTGCCTTCTCAAGACAGGTTGATTTTAAGAATTCGATGCTAAAAGGGAACTGTGATGTTGATGGGGGAGGAGGGAAGAGATTCACTCTCTCCTCCGAAAAGATGCATCCTTGATGAACAAAGTGAATGTGCTCAAATCTACTCCCCAATGCCAAGCTCAAAGGCGTCAACCCAAACTCTCAAGATCCAGTGTTAGAAATAAAGATTATTGAATGCCTTGTTACCGTAGGGTGCCTGACGCAGTCAGCCTTGGTATCCCATTTTTTATAAAATTCAAGCAAATCAAGTTGTCCAGGCTCTAAAATAGCTGCCTGTTTACTGAGGTGGAGAGAACAAGAGCCTCTCACTATTCTTTCTGCTAAGCATACACTTATTGAGAGAGATGGATTCAGATATCCCTTGCCCCAGGAAGTTGGCATAGGAAAAGAAGTGCTATCTATCAGATTGATAGCTGCTCTGCTTCATTCACTGTTTGGCTTACCCTAAAAAAGGGTATAAGAATCAAGAGATAAAACCCAGCTGAGCCCCTGTATCTTACTAGCACTGGAGAACATGTTGTCAAACTCAATGATGAGATCATCCTCCCGGTCAAAGCGCTCAAATCGGACCAAGGGAGAAGCGTTCATATCAGGGTAATCCTCATCCAATTCCATTTCAGAGCCATCGTCGTCATCGTCTTCATCTCCCTCTTCACCTTCATCATCCTCCTTAAGGGGAAAATAGGAGATGGAGAATTGCTGGGGGTAAGGGTTTTCTGAAGCCTGGTGTCATGGCCACATTTGCACATGAGGGAGGGAGGCGCTGAGGCTAGCCACCCAGGCTGTTGGTTTTCTCCAGCTCTGTGTTCCCATGGAAGAGGTTGTCTGAACCAACCCAACACAGTCCCCCCTCACCTGATCATCTTCCTCATCTTCCTCCTCCTCCTCCTCTTCATCCTGACTATCATCCTCATCCTCGTTACTGCCACTGCTGTCCTCTTCCTGAGTGTGCTCCTCCTCATCCTCAGGGTCCAGGATATTCATGGAATCTAAAACAAAGGGAGCACATTGGAGGACTATACTGAGTAGCTAGAAAACAGGCTACTGTGCAGGCCAGCAGATTGAGTGGGAAGGCGATGTGGTATCTGACTCTAGGAGAGGAAGAACCAGATCTGGGGTGATATACAGACTAAGTGAGCCAGCCCTGATTTCCTGAAAGTGCTACTCAATGCATCAAATGCTGAGCAGGGTGGCTGAATGTGGATGTTTGAAGAGCCATGGTCTAGGACTTGGCCAAGTCTGCTGGTGCCCCCTTGCCTTTCCAGCCCTACTTTGCTACTGACTGCATCCTATTGGTAAGAGGGAATCAGGAGCGATGATAGCAGGTAGGTGAGAAGAAAGCGAACCAAGTAAGAAGTGACAAACTTTTGGGCAAGCAGGAGTAGTAACATGTTATTTGAAAAACTGGCTGAGGATAAAGTGGATGGTGTATGTCAGCGCATGCAGACAGATGCTTCCTTATTCTGCACAATGGGGCAGCTGCCTCCAGGAAAACCCTAGTGTAGTATCTGTCAGACGTGCAGGGCAAGAAGGGAGGCCTTTCCGGCCTCGGCACTCTCACCTTCTCGGTTGGCCTGCAAGGTGGAAGCTTGGCTGAGGTTGGAAGGAGCTTCATCCATCAGCACGTCCTCTTGTGATTCATCCTCTCCACTTCTGCTCACTGAAGGTTACAGAGCAGAGCCTTCACTGAACAACAGAGGACTCCCCTTTCCAGATTGGGTGTGCCTAAAGTAGCTATGTACACCCAGCAGACATCCTTTTTTTTTTTTTTTTTTTTTTTTTAAAGATGAGGGAGAAGACCTAGGTTCTCTTGCTTTTGACTATCTACTTGAGCTTGGCCAGTCACTTTACCAGTCTGAGTCTCAGTTTCCTCATCTGTAAAATGGGATGATCACATCTGCCTTGCCAATTCCACTAATTGTAAAACCACAGAGGATAACGGGTGTGAAAAAACCTGGTCAAATTTAAAAATACTTGTCTACGTCCACTACTCATTTGATTTCTTTCATCAATAAAATAAAAAAGTAACACATATACCCTTGGAGCCAGATGACAGTAGGGTACTTAGCCGTTTTCCCTCTCAGTGGTAAAAAGGGCTACCCTTAGGGAATGATCATTTTTTTTTTTTTACACTACTGAGACTCAGAGGCAGAAAGCCCCTGAATTTTGCTGAAGAACTGAAAGGAAAGCACTTTCTCACCCTATAGCCTTTATAGCCTACTCTAGACCTCCAGGAATAATAAACACTCTTAATGTGCCTGATGTATCATCTATACTGATGGCCACCCCCACCACCTCCCCCACATAGGCAACACTTCAGACCCACCACAGGTCTGTAGATAGATTGTGAATTTTTCATCTGTAAGACAGTCAACATCAAGACAAGCAGCAATCTAGGCTGGCTATGAGCCCTTAGGCAGAGCTGAGCAAGCAGATGATGAGAAAAAGGGTCCTCCCAAGAGAGACTGAGGCAAAGGAAGAGGCTTTACTCAGTTCTGGGGCTCTCACCTATAATTGTACTGTTCCCAGATCCGCCATCCCTCTCAAGCAACTCATCTATCAGGTCCTCCAGCTCATTCTCAACCTGGAGAGAAATAGAACATATATAGATGCACACAAGTCTATCATTGTGCTAGCACTGAAACGCTAAAAAAAAAGCCAGCAAGGGAGCATGTATTTCTAAGATAACGTGTGACAGAAGGTGTTATATAAATACCACACACTTGGTGGTGCTAAGAGCACAAAACTACCACATGCTGCCAATCCACACTCAGAATGTCCTTCAAATGGATCCATCCCAGCGATCTGAGACCAGGTTAGTCTTTATACTGTCCAGGAATACACGCATATCTCCTTAGAACTAGCAGCTTAGGACTGTAGGCCCGATTTCTTACCACTGCTACCAGCTCCAGAAATTACAATGCTTTCTTTAGGGTTGTTACAAGACTACTGTTTGAATACCTCAGTGAGAGCTGGTGCTATAGGAATGGCAGTAATGTTAAGGAGCTTCCATTAATACCAGAGCCAAGTAAATCAAAGACCCTGGGCCCAAAAGCCAGCTCTCTACATCAACATTTCACCTGTGCCGAAGTTTTCTCGTTGGGATCGATTCCATATCATAGTATATAGCATCCTGCCCCCCACCCCCAAACCCATCATTTAATACAATCCAAATACATTTACTGAGCATCTACTAAGTACATCATCTGTGCTCCTTTACAAAGCAGACAGCATTGCAGCAAGGATCTAAAGTACTCACCCACCCACATCACTTGGGGGTTTTGGTTCAGCGCCGCAAAAGGGTTATGCTGGGTGATCTGCCTCCCTACCTGCATCTCTTGTGAACTGAGCACCTCAGGCTGCCCAGCAATCACCACTGAGTCGGTTTCAGCCTCCCCATCCATGATATCCCCATCTGCCACCTCTGTCTGAGTGACATCATGATCCTCCTCCTGCACTTCTGCTTCCCCAGGCTCGCCTGAAACAATCAACCAACCAGCAAAATAATCAAAGGGTGCCTATGTGCAAGGCACCATGAGGCAAGCGTGACGACAGTAAGGTCCCTTCCCTGGGCAAGTTTACAAGTTCTCAGAGAATAAATGAATGGGTGACAAAGGAAAAGACAAGGCTACGTGTGAGGACAGCCAAATAAGGCTGCAATTTTAAGCAATTCTTTGTGGGGCAGATTCCCACGCCACTATGACAGATCTCTGGAAGGCCAGCAAGTTCCCAGGGAAACAATACCAAGCCAGAACAGTTGTGATGCCCATAAAACAACTATGCCCACCCTGTCAGCACTCCAGTCCATTTGCTCCGATTCCCTACCTGGGTCCTGCTGGTTGCTATTGGAGTCCTGAGTAGCTCCTTGGGCATCCTGCTCAGCCTTGGTCTTGTTAGAAGCACTCTTGCTGCCAAAAAGGCTACTGGGCTGGTTCACAATCCGGGAAAGTGTTTCCAAAGGCTTCAGAGCAGCATTGACTGTGTTGGCCATGTTGGGGCTGGGATAAAGGAAGACACAGAGATGGAGTGAACACAGAAATCCACACTAAAAGGCAACAATGCTCACCATAGTACAATTATCCCAAAAATGGGGCATGGAAGGTACAAGGCGAGCTTGGGACATACTGTTGTCCTAGAAGACACTTAAAAAATTAATGAGGTCCTTACTACAGGCCAAATTTGAGATAATATGAGCATCAAAAAGAATTATTGTACTTATAAAACATTAATCATAAAAAGAACCTATAAGAATGCCATCTAATACAAAGGAATAAGAGAATCAGAAAATCATCATTTTGCAACCAGCAATGTAAATGATCTAGGCAAGGCTCACCAATGAATGCTAAAACTATTGAGTTAAAAATCTTTAGGGGAAAAAAGGGGTCACCTGTAATACTTTCAACAATAAAGATTAAAAAACACACCAAAGAAATGAGCTACAGCAAGTGACAATGAAGTAAACCTTCAAAAATCTTTAGGGCACAGGATATTCACATGATCTTTATGAGCTCAAAAGCATCACCTCACAGATAACTTATTGATACAATGTTACAAAGGGGAAATGTAACCTTTAACTATGTGATCAAACTTAGCATCACCAATAGGACAAATTGGCATTACATGTCTCCTGATGTGATACAATGAGAAGAACAAATATCACCTACATACTACTCTTGCCAAAAAAGAAAAAAGGTTAGCCCAAATCTAACCATAAAGATGCAATTAGACAAATTCAGATTATGGGATATTACTATAAAACATTTGGCTCTCTGGACTCTTCTAAACAGTCAAGTTACCATAAAAAATAGAAATAAAAAACACAACAAAAACAAACAACAAAAACAAGGAGCCTGTGACAACCAAATGTCAACTGAGTGATGCTCATTGGATCAAAATGCTCTCCTTTGGGCTATAAAGACATAATTGAAATAATTGGGGATATATGAATATGAAACATATAGAGGCCCAGTGCACGGATTCGTGCACCGGTGGGGTCCCTCGGCCTGGCATGCGGGGATCAGGCTGAAACAGGCTCTCCAACATCCTGAGGGGTCCCGGATAGCGAGAGGGTGCAGACCAGGCCGAGGGACCGAACCAGTGCACAAATCCATGCACTGGGGCCTCTAATATGCATATAAGATCTTTGGTTAATCTCTTACCGCCCTCCCTCCTCCTCTCTTCCCTATGTTTCCATGCCTGTGGTTTCTGCTCCTGCGTTGAGCATCTGCCCCCTGGTGGT